>NC_045542.1:90869989-91469989 GCF_009769535.1 Thamnophis elegans
CAGTTATTTGCTCGAAAGGAGGATCATTTAGGATCAGGTCTCTAAGTGAACCAATGGATAGATAAGCAACCCATTTAAAAAAGAAACAAGCAAGCTGGATTTCAGACTCCCTCACAGCCTGTGGGTGGAAGACCAATCAGGAATGGGATGGGGTGATGGTTCCACAGGAAGGTCACAGAACCAGCTGGAGCCAGAGGTTTTCTAATGCTACATTCCTTTGTCTATGGAGATTCTGAATCATCCAAGTCATCGTTGTCTCAAAGGTGCTTTTCAGAATCCAAATTCTGAAGTGTTTCTTTGGTGGGGGGGGGGTGTTCGTTTTTTTCCTTGGAAACATTTCATTTCTCATTTAAGAAGCTTCTTCAGAATTGCCTTTTGAAAAGTACATTTGGAACTCCATTTATTTCTGCTTTTCTGGTAAGATCTAAGAAGGTCAGAATGTTCTAGATTCTATTGCTCAGCCAATGTCACTTGATATACCAGGGTATATTCTTTCTCTCACTACCTCCATCCTTGGACCAGCATTCTTCCCAAGATTCAGTTGACCCAGCTCTATCTTGCCTTTGAAAGGCAGTAACCTTAATTCTTTCTCCAGGCACTGGGTCACAGAATGACATGATCCCATAGGATGACTTTTTCCAAGCACCTTATGGCCTTATGTTTTTGTTTATACATACATACATACATACATACATACATACATACATACATACATGATAGATAGATAGATAGATAGATAGATAGATAGATAGATAGATAGGTATAGGTATAGGTATAGGTATAGGTATAGGTATAGGTATAGGTATAGGTATAGGTATAGGTATAGGTATAGGTATAGGTATAGGTATAGGTAGGTAGGTAGGTAGGTAGGTAGGTAGGTAGATAGATAGATAGATAGATAGATAGATAGATAGATAGATAGATAGATAGATAGATAGATATAGAGATAGAGACATAGATGAGAGAGAGAGAGTGTGAAATAGATAGATAGATGATAGATAGATAGATAGATAGATAGATAGATAGATAGATAGATAGATAGATAGATAGATATAGAGGTAGAGATAGATAGATAGATAGATAGATAGATAGATAGATAGATAGATAGATATAGAGGTAGAGATAGATAGATAGATAGATAGATAGATAGATAGATAGATAGATAGATGGATAGATAGATAGATAGATAGATATGTATATATGTATATGGCTGTTTATTGATGATGTATGCTGCTCTGAGTCATGTGCTAAATGGATGGCTATATAAATCAAATAATCAGAATGGAAGAAGTCATTTTAGGCCACCTCTTCTATGGCATCAACATGCCCAACTTTGCCTTGAAAGTGTGCGGGAGACGGGATAAGAGGGAAGACGTTACTCTACAAATGGAACACTTAAAGCTATCCCTGGTCTGCCTCAGCTGTGGTTGGATGATGAGACACAGGCAATGATATGCAGATATGTCCTTTGGAAATGCTTAGTTGATGTTCCTCAAGCTATGCTGATGAGCTGTTAATCCAGGGGAGTTTACATTTATCACACTCTATGAATTGGGGCCTGAGCTATAATTAATTACAGTGGCTTTTCAGCTTTAAGTGAAGAAAAGGATATGGGGGTGGGTTGTTGAAGGAAAAAGTATTTGTATTGTTTAGGAATACTAGACTGCATAGAAGAATCTTTCTTTTACAAAATTATAAGGAATTAAGAAGCCAACATCTTTAGTACTACCTCCTGCAGAGCTACAGAATGTGCAGATTGTATTAAAAGTCCTCATGGATTCTTCTGCCAAAGAAACTCTTTCTTCCACATTCAAATGGGAACTTTTAGGGGTATTTTTAAAATACAGTAAGGGAAGTAGTTGGTCAGATCATTTTCTAGATTGGTGGTATATTTAAGTCACAATCCAAAAATATACATACTGTAACATAAGATCTTCAGACCTTTCTCCTCAGGTCACCACTATGATATATGGGTTACAACATAAATTTAAATTTTTTCCTCTCTTCTCTTTCTTGTATGAACATTTCAACAAACATAGGGAAAAAATCACATTTGGGAATCACATAAAAATATCCAAACCTGCTTGTGGAAGTCTTAGTGCAGCAATCAGCCATAGTTTCTAACCAAAGTTAGTAGCCAATAAGTGACAAGGTAGCAAATAAACAGAGTTGGGTTACCTACCAGAAAAATTACGTGTTGCTAGCATTGTAGTAAGGATTGCACCCTGGAACACACAAAAGACAAAAAGGAAAAAAAGGGGAAAGAGAACACAATGTTGGATTTAGAATCAGGGCTATCCCTCTCCTCCCCCCCCCCACATCCCACTCTAATATCTCCTTTTTCTTAAAAACATCCCATGGAAAATGGAGCTGGCTGAGCTACAAGGGGAATGTACCTTTGGCCCTGTTTCAGGGCAGGATGAATATAGTTCAGGGAAGATATTAATAGAAACAGCAAACAGTTTGCAGAAATCAAGTCACTGGATATTAGCTCAGGGATTTTTAACATCAAGTTTCCAAATGGTGGACACAGAGTTTATTATAGCCATCTTATATAGAGATTAAAAAGCTTTCCTTCCAATGTTAATGAAACTCCATTCTCCACTAAACAAGTAACGCTTGAGCTCTGCTGGGACCAGAGTAACTGATAAATGTCTTGCTGTATTAAAGAGGATTTCCTACAGTATCCCAAGTGTAATCTCAAATATGCCATCTATCTTTGAGACATCCAACAGATTAAAACTCTTCGGATGCATCAGTCATTTGTCTCAGGTTATAGAACAGAAGAAATTATCCCAACGAACAACCAATCCCTCATCCTTCCATATTCAGTGTTGTAGTAAAATGCAAGATTGCACTATAATGCCCGAAACTCACTCCACTTTCAGAATTTTTTTTTTAAAAAAAACACACATTTGGGCATGTTGAAAAAGACTCATCTGTAGCATATATTTCTCCTCCATTTCAATTTAGCAGCTCTAAATAAAAGCTACCACAATTACTACTACTATACTATTACTACACAAAGCCCTCAAGCATATGCTCTCATAGATCAGTCTCATCACATCCATTTGAAAGGGGGGAAGACTTCAATGCATTACTGAAGTAATATATCCAGAGCCATTCTCTGTAAGTCAATAAAATAAGTTATGACAGGTACCTGATTTGCAATAGTGCAGCAATATATTTTAATGCTGGGCTTGTTAGCAGGAAGTGTCCATTTTTAATAAGAAAAGGAAACGTTCCACATATGTTTGATGGGGAATGCTGAGCAATTGGTTTAGCATTTACAGAAAAAAAGCAAGATATACTTGCACTGAATAAAACTGAATTAGTATAAGAATACAATGTTTACATGTCTGTTATTCTAGCGATGGATCGATTTGAAATGTCCATCAAAATATAATAGTCCAGTCTAAACCTCTTTTTTTGTCTGTCTTTTCCTCTTTGGTGATTTTTGGGTGTGTGTGTGTGTGTGTGTGTGTGTGTAAAGAACATCACCACGAGTGATGAGAAAATATAGAAAAATTACCCATTACAGGTGATGTCATCTGGATCTGTAGAATATAAATAAATAAAAACCTGCAAGAAGTCTAGTATGGAGCCATGTGCAAGATGTGGAACATAAACATGGGGAACAAATGAAAGTGGAAACTTCCAATTAAGGAAACAGGGAAGTCTCATAATTACCTTTAGCTTTCTTCTGGCGTTGAATTTCTTCAAGCAATCAACAGTCTCCTGTCTGTGCATGCAAGAAGCCACAGTGGAACGGTGCTAAAAGATATAAAGAAAACATGCTTAGAAATGGAAATGAGTACAAAATCCTTCTTTGTTTTAGAAACCTGGACTTATAGTAGAAGCTGTGCTTCTTTGTGTGATTGTAAATGTGATCTATGAAACAGGATTGCCTTCTATTCTTCAGTTCCACACTGTTGTTGTCACTGAAGGACATTACAAGCTGGCTTTTCTGCAGAGACTCAAATATATTGGTGATATGAAGAAAGCAATGATTAAGTACTGAAAGACATCCATACACCCTCCTGTGGCTCTGCTAGGACAACCTGTGGCAGAATGCTGCTTCACATTAATGTTACAAAAAGGCTCGACAGTTAGCCCAATTAGATTTCATGGTGTTTTTTTTTAACAGAGCAATGAAGTATCAGCTTGACTGATCTCATGTGCTTTTCTGCATAGTTTTGCATATTCTCTACTAGGAAGGTAAATTTTTTCCTTGCATCAAGAACATTTGGAGCCTGTTAACTTTTTGTGGTCAAGAGCCATACTTGTTCCTTCAACAATTTGCTTTAAGAAATTAAGTTTAAATTAAATTAAAATTGCACTCAACATGACCATTACTTCTGTGTTTTAAAAAAAATCCTTTTTTTAATCTTAAGCACTACAATGTTTATTTATTCAATGTGTACCCTGTGCAACAACTCTGGACAGTTCAGAGAGCAACTTTCTCAGGAATTCAAAAGGAAACTTGAAAGATTTTGGAGGGCTTGAATGGAAGGATTTAGAAGGCCCTGGGTTTTCATGTTGCAGACCCCTCCCACTTAAATTGGGAGAATACTGTCACCTGGAGATTATCAAAATCCAGGTATCAGGCCTGCAGCCATATTCCTTTTGGATCTTTGGCCTGCCACTTTTTCTATTATTCTACTATGCCATTTCTATTGTGGGAAAATGGGAGGGGGGATAGTATGGAGTTAAATGCTATGTAGCTAAAATAAAATTCCTTTCTAGAATCCAAGGTCATCCTTTGTCTCTACACCTCTGCACCTGACCAAAACTGGATGGGTGGAACTGCCAGCATGGCAGTGGAAGATTGGACCATGTGATGGACTTGTGGGTGTCGGGGCAAGATCATGAACTTTCAACTGGGTGGGGAAAACTGGAAAGCTTTCAGATTCGGGTTTTCCCAGATGTGCCAACATGGCTCTCTTAATAAATTGGAACTTTTAGCAATACTTTGCCTGGGACTCTGATTTAATTTTGGATGCTATTTGGAAACCTGACACCAGGCAGCTACTAATAAAAGTATGATTCACTTTGCACTTACTGATATCCATGGATGCTTCAGAGCTTCTGCTGCTGTGATACGTTTGGATGGGTTGATTGTTAACATTTTATTGATGAGGTCTTTTGCTTCAGGAGTAACAGTATCCCACTCAGGAGAAGGAAACTGCAAGTACAAGAAGATAAAACTCTTCATTCTCTCTTCTGCAGGAGAGAATTGACACAATGTATTTCTCTGAGACAGTAATTATACAGTCCAAGCATTAAGTACACATTCTGTATACACACATTGTCAAAGAAAATAGGGAAAAAATCTAGATGTATGTATTTTTTATCTTAATTAGCTTTGTGTTTTTGTTGTTCTTTATTTTATGTCATTATTTTAAAAGCAATAAAAACAAATTAGAAGTTCATGTCATGTATGAGTTTTCCCTTGGTACGTAGCTGACTAGGGGGAAATTAGTACAACAGTTAAATGCAGTACAAAAATATTTATTTATTTAAATTTCATATTTCTTAATTGCCAATCTCCATTTTGCCCATTCACCCATTTCAAGATGAGTTGAAAGGGTCTTTTAAAAATACTAATAAAGGTATTAGGCTGGTCCACATTGCAGAGAATGCATTCCAAGAGGTTGAGCTTCAGAAGGTACCGTAGAAATTACAGGCAAACATTTTACAAGTGTGGAAGTTCAACCCAAAAACTATAGCCTAGAACTAAATCATGTAAAGCTTTGAAGATAACCTATGTGCATATTAGTATGTGTGCATGCACGCTTTCAAGTCAATTTTTTTTTTTTACTCCTGTTGACTGCCTGGACAAGTTTGTGCAGTATGTTGCAGACTAGACAGAAATAACAGATCCAAACAGAGGATATTACTCTATTTAAATCTGGTTATAACTCTGGCCACTATTGCCGTACTCTAAGGTCACTATCTTCTGAAAGACAAACATGGTTGGTATATTTCCTGGAGCTCTTCAAAGGCACATTTGGCCTTGCTTTAACCTTGAAAATCAGAGAGGGATTTAAGTCTAGAATAGGGATCTCATGTTGAGCACTTCTCTCTTGTCTAGGTCCAGTTTCAAGAAATTATCACCCATCCAGCCCATTACTAACTGCGAGAAGGCATTCAGGAGAGCCATTCCATTTCCTAAAGACATCAAGGAGAAAGAGTATCATCAACATACTATAGCATTCATCTCCAACTCTCTTGTTTATTTCCCTCCAGCTGCTACTTCTAGACATTGAAAAGCATAAGATACATAATGGAGTTCTGGAGGATACCATATCACAGCTTACATGTTGAGGATGCAGCATTATCTGAAATCTACCTGAGAGAGATAGCAATAGGTCCACTGCAAAGTTGTGCTTCCTATTTCCAAGTTTATCAGATGATCTAGAGCAGGAGTGTCAAACTCACGTCATCACAATGGCATCACCTGACGTATTGGGACTTTGTTAAACTGAGTGTGGGTATGGCCAGTACAACTGGCCCATGGGCCAGAAGTTTGACAGGTCTGATCTAGAGGCTATCAAAACCCATTGAAATGTCAATGGGAACCAATGAATTCATGTTCAATCTATCGATTCCTAGATAAAAATCATCACCAGGCAGACCAAAGCTACCTGAAGCCCATCATCAAAGCAGTTTGAAATGGGATAAGATAATCTATGGAGATTCTCAATCAACCAGGTCATGTTGTCCCAAAGGTATTTTTCAAAAAGCAACTAGACTAGCTTAGTTTTTGTTCCTTAAAAATGTTTTAATTCTCATCCAAGAAACTTCTTCAGTTCTGATTGAATGGTGGGAAATTGAAAGATTTATATTCTTTGCGGTCATCTGCAAAGAATGACTGAGGTCACTCGTTACGCTCCGACAGCTGTTGAGGCCACTTAGGGGTTTATCTGTACCCTCAGGGTCACCTGAATCAAAGTGCAAATGGATGTGGAACCTTCTTGGAACTGCTGAAAGGATTGCATGGTACACAGGGGATAGGTGGTATTGTATCACTTCCCCTCTGTTGAAAGAGGACTCTTCAATTTTAATATAGATGGCCACTCTTCAGACATTATTTTGAAGACAGCAAAGTCCACATTCTGAACAGAGAGACCACTGGTTTGAAAGAGGGATCAAAGAGGCCATTTGATCAACCTAAACTCCCCCCTAAAAAGAAAGAAAACTCCCCAGTGAGTCAACAGATCTGTTTGATACAGAGCTGCCACAGGAAGGAAAAATCATCCCATCTCACGCAGAGGGGTCATGTTCCAGCAGATGCTACATTGTTCATAAACTCTCCTTGTTGCTATTCCTTCTTTACTATAATCTCATGTGTTCCTTTTTGTAGATACAATAAAAACAGTCACTGTTATTTTGTAATTGTTTTACTGATATTGTAGACCTTTAAATCAGCATTTGTTCTACATAAGCTGCTGAGAGATTTTGCTGATGAAGGGGACATAGAAATATGTTAAATAAATATAGAAGATCCAGCTTTATTCATGGCAAGCTCACAATATAAAATAGTCTGAGAGGAACATTAATCTGGAATAGGAGTCTATGATTTCCAAATCTTGTTGAATTACATCTTTCAGTATCTCTCTACATTCTTCATATATCTTGCTAGAACTGAATGAAACTGGTGTTGAACAGCAGTTCAGAATCATGGTTTATCAGTCCCAATTACCCAAGTGTGGACATCAGCATAGCCTAACCCCTAGTCCAACATATTAACTGCAACATTAGATTGATATTTAGATTGGTTTCCAATATGGTAGTGCATAAATAAAGCAAGTGAGGTAAAGTTATTAAAACAAATTAAGGTTGGAGAGAGAAGAGGAATATGAAAGGGAGGATCGCTTACATCATAGGCTCCAGCTTTGATCTGCTGATATAATCGGTGTTGATCCTCATCCCAGAAAGGAGGATAGCCAACCAGTAGAATATAGAGAATAACTCCTGTGTGTTTAGAGGGAACATTGTTACATAAGCTAGTGGAAAGGAGTTGATTGACACAGGAGATCTGAATTGGCCTACACAGTGAGCAAGATTTAAAAAAATGAGATGAGTCAAGAGCTGAGTATCTTCCTGTATTATCAACATCATCCCGATGTTGTATAAAATGGTTAATTCTTAACTGAAATGTCAAGGTTTCAGGCATAAGTGTGAGCTCTTTGCAGTTCAGTCTGAATCATCAGTATCATCATTTGCCTGAAAACAAGACCCAAAATTCCTCATGAAAATTTGTAAAGATATCTCTAGCATTTGCTTTTTGCTGAATGATATTGTGACTGCACTTATCTACCTATTGGAAGGAATCCTTAGATATAGTTCTACAAATAGATACAGGTAGTCCTCGACTTATGACCAAAATTGGGACCAGAATTTCCAAGGCAGTTGTGCCTGATTTTACTACCTTTTTTGCCATGTTGTTAAGCGAATCACATGATTAAGTGAATGGTTTCACCCACTGACTTTATTCGGAAGCTGGCTGAGAAAGTTGTAAATGATGATTACATGACCCTGGGACAGTCATAAATGCAGGTCTCCAAGTGCCCAAATTTTGAACATGTGACCATGAGGATACCACAATGGCTATAAGTGTGAGGACTGATCATAAGTCCCTTTTTCAGTGCCATTCAAATTTTGAATGGTCACTAAACAAATGGTTGCAAGTCGAGGATTACCTATAGCAGGTTTACTAGACAGCCCAGGCTTCAGGAGGCTTGTCTTCTCAGGAGTTGCCACAAAGAAGAGGGAGTCAAACTATTTTCCAAGGCACCTGAGGGTAGAGCAAGAAGCAATGGGTGGAAACTAATCAAGGAGAGAAGCAACTTAGAACTGAGGAGAAATTTCCTGACAGTTAGAACAATTAATCAGTGGAACAGCTTGCCTCCAGAAGTTGTGAATGCCCCAACACTGGAAGTCTTTAAGAAGATGTTGTATAGCCATTTGTCTGAAACGGTATAGGGTTTCCTGCCTATACCTTGGTTGGACTCCAAGGTCCCTTACAACTCTGCTATTGTATTGTATTGTATTGTATTGTATTGTATTGTATTGTATTGTATTGTATTGTATTGGTGATTGGCTAAAAAGTCTGAAAGCTTTGACAATCACTTTCTATACGATTGCATTTTCTCCTAATAGCAATAGCACTTAAACTTATATACTGCTTCATAGTGCTTTTACAGCCCTCTCTAAGAGGTTTACAGAGTCAGCATATTACCCCCAACAATCTGGGCCCTCATTTTACCAGGATGGTAGGTTGAGTCAACCTTGAGCCTGGTGAGATTTGAACTGCCGAACTGCACCTAGCAGTCAGTTGAAGTAGCCTGCAGTGCTGCACTCAAACCACTGTGCCACCTCGACTCAGTACCCCATCAATGGAGAATTCAAAGAACGTTTTAAAGTCCTTCAGCTTTAAGCATGTAGAACCCACTGTCTGAGACAAAGCTGAGCCGAAATTTTGAAAGCAATGATCTTCTGACATTGATCTTTATTTTTGTTGTAATAAGTGTCCAAGTGGGGTTGGATATCAGTACAGGAGAGAAAAATAAAAGTTAACATTTCTCAATGTTTTATTTTTCTAGTCATTAGAATTCTTCATTGGCATTATGTGATTGGACTCACAAGGAATTTGTCTCCAGTGCATAAGATCTCAGTGTACTTGCAAGCAACAAGTAATAAATCATGATCATAATCATAAAATATTATCATCATCAATCATAAGATACAAACTCAGTAAATAAGCATATTTACTTATAAATAAGCATAAACATAAATCATAATAGGATACTAAATAAAGGCAATCAAAATAAATCATGAGATATAAACAACAAAATTATAGTTCATAAGAAGCTAAGGAAATAGGTAATAGGAAAGATGAAAAGATGAGAAGGATAATCAACGTGTCATATTTTTAAAAAATCTGCAGCATGAAAGCACTTAAATATTTTTATTATGAACGTTGTTGTAAAAAGGTGTTAAATTGCAAACGGGATGACTTTTGTTCCTCACATCTATCAGAATGGGGGTGAAATAACAAGGAACAATTCTCAGTTTACTAAGATTTATTAGGAATAAGGTTGCAGTAAAAACACCAGATTTCTGGCAAATAAGTTTGCTTTCAGATGTGAAACCTATTTATAGGCAATTTAAGCCATTAGATGCTGGCTTCCTTCCTTGCTTCCTTTCAGCGTAACAGGAAGGAGGGCAATCCAGTCTGCCCTTATAATTTGTTGACATAATGGCTACATTAGGAATGTGAGTATTTCCTCAACTAAGTTGTTTTGCTCTGCTATGGAAATAGGGTGCTGGAATAAATGATTTGATTTTGACAAGGATTTATTACAATAAGTCAATAGTAGGAATCAGGAATAGTCACTCCCTGTGCTGGAGAAAGCAGGCCTTAATGACCTAGGAAGCATTAATAACGGTCTTCATCCAATATTTTAAAAGGGATCTGTGGGAGATCCAGAAAATTACAGCCCAGGCTGTTTAACATGTTCCAGGCAAATTGGAAGAAACTATAATCAAACCAAAAACAAACTGAGCCCACAGAGGGATAAGTCTTGCTGAAAGAAAACCAGCATGGATTCTGAAGAGGGGAATCTATCTCATGAATCATTTAGAGTTTTTGCAGGCCAGCAAGCCATGGATGGTGAGATCCTGTCAATATTGTATATCTAGATTTTCACAAGGCCTTGACAACATTCCTCATAAAAAGTTCTTGAGTACCTTTATCTATTATGGGATTAGATGATTTGTCCTAATATTTTGTTTATTACTGATGAGAAATAAAAGCATAGGAACATGTGGCCATTGTTTTCAATGGAGATAAGTTCAAGGATGAGTGTTGGGACCAAGATCTCTTATCTTGTCCATACATTATTGTTATTTAAAAGATAGCACTCAGTTGGATATATCATCAAACTATTCTGATGCATGTTGGAGAGCAAAAACTCTTAATGCCATACTTAAACTGATAACATCTGCACTGTCTGTAACTAACCAGAGGTCCTTACTCAACGAGGATATTGTGGACCAGGATTTCTGTCATTAAACAATCCTAAAGTGTGACATCACAGCCAGTTGTGTGACTTTGGCCAGGCAGGAGGGTGCTATGGCCTGCCTGGGTAGGCACACATGTTTTAGGGAGTGTGGGCAGGGATGATGCAGAATAAGCAAAAAATGGTCTGGGAATAACAACTCAAAGGAGGGACTGCCAATTACCTCCTCACAACCTATTAGATCACACAGATTAGGCCTCCTCCGAGTTCCATCCGCCAGTCAGTGTCGACTGGCAACTACGCGGAGGAGAGCCTTTTCAGTAGTAGCTCCGACCCTTTGGAACAATCTCCCCGTGGAGTTTCGTACCCTCACCACCCTTCAGACCTTTCGCGCAGCCCTTAAGATCTGGCTATCCCATCAGGCCTGGGGATAAAGATTGTAATCCGTCCCCACCCAAATGATGAATGAATGTTGTGTTCTATTTTAATTTATGTATTGTTTATGTCTTATTGTTTTGTATTCCCCTCCCTATAAATTGTAAGCCGCCCTGAGTCCCCTCAGGGAAAAGGGCGGCCTATAAATAATAAACCTTAAACCTTAAACCTTAAACTTGCAGGCTCATATTTTTTCTCATAGGATTTCATTTTAACCTGTTACTTGGGTTAATGGTGATATGGACTCTAGCTTTTCCAAATTAATGGCCTCCAATCTATCAAATATCAAATGCTTATTTCCCTCCACCCAACAAAATAATTTCTGAAAACAGTTGGGGAAGGCATTCCATTAAATATTTTCATAAATAGCCAATCCCACAGACAAGCTACAAATAGACAAAAAACTGGTAGTAGGAACCCTCTTTCTGTTCCTAAGTCAGGGGTCCTCAACCCCCAGTCCATGGACCTGCACCGCTCCACAGCATGCCAGAAACCAGGCTGCATGAACAACTGCAGCCCCATCCTTGGGATGTAGGCATCACATGAAACCATGCCTTCTATCTGTGGAAAAACCTCCCTCTACAGAACCGATCCCTGGTGTCCAAAAGTTTGGGGGGCGCCGCCCTAAGTTACCGTCTTCAGTATCCTTTGAAATAAAGTTTCACTTACCACATGCCCAAAGGTCAACAGCTTTGCCATAGGGATCCTTCCGGAGTACTTCAGGAGAAAGGTAACCTGGAGTGCCTGCAAAACCTGTTAATTGTCAAAATAGACAGCTAATTACACTATTTGCCCCCAGGAGAATCAACAACTTTTCATTTAGAACAATTCTCGGTCTTGGGATTTCTCATTACATGATAAATATGAAGAGCTGAATTAGCAGGGATCATTGTCATCTCCCGAGCCTCATGTTCTATTATGACACACATACTATGGGAGCAGTTCTTCTAACTTCTACTCTATTTGGATCCGGGTTTACTGCTCCCGCTACTCCCAAATGCTTCCCAAACAGCCCTATTTTTCTCTCCCCTAAAGCTGCAACTGCAAGCAATCTATTTCCCCACTGGAGGGAACTCCTCCTCCTGGTTTTGAGTTCACTCTATAAAGTCCTGTACGGGGAACGCTGGCTTGATTGCTTCCTAGCTCTTGCTCGATGACACGTGAAAATGACAAAGTTTTCTTAGCCTGCAAACAAAAACAGCAGGCAGGCCTTGGTCTTGTCTTCCTTTGCTTTCTTCCCCTCTGGAATGGGAGGATATTTATTGCTGCGGGGCCTTTGGCAGTTGAGCAATGATTTCACTCTTGATTTTCACAGCTGCAAGTCTCGTAGATTTGAAGAGGATCATTAATCATCCTCCAGTGTGCTTTGAGGGATTATGAAGGACAGGCAACGGCCAACTGAAAGCGCCTTGCATCCCACCGCTGGCCCAGCTAGACGAGCGCTATCAGATCAAACCGAAGACAGCTCTGTGAAGTCTCAAAGCAATCATCTTTTACAGCCTTGTTATTCAAGATCCTTCTGGGACCTTTTTTGGTTGCAGAAGCATGTGCTGCCCTAGCGTATTTGCAAAATGTATTTATGGTTTAGGAATTATAAAGGTATTCCCTTAACAGCCTGTGTCTACAGCTCAAAGATACAATAGTAACAGACTTTAGGATGACCTAATCAGCTTGCAGTTATTATGACTTAATTAAACCCCAGCTAGTATTCCAGATTTATGTCTGTCTGTCTCTGTAAATGCACACTTTCTCTCAACTGGAGTGGTAGCTAACTTTAATATTGTATAATATTATGCACACAAAGGCACAGAAAGAAATGTCTAAATAAATGCCACTGGGGAAGACTGATACGGCCACACTGAACATATTTGTTTCTGTGATCCCTTTAAAATTAGAGCACTTAGTCTAAATCAGGGTGGTTGACTTTTTTCAAAACAGAAACTCCACTGAAGTAATTAGTTTTAGAATACAGACTATTTCAGCAATATGCGATTCTCATACATCTGACGTGTTGTAAATAATCACATCTCTCCAGAAGTTTAATCCTTTAATTTGACCTAGCAGAAGATGCTTAGGAATGACCTGGCCAGAATAAAGCTTTAAACACAGCAGCTGATTCACTCTCTCAGAGCAGAGAATAAAGAGTTTTGACACATATACAGTGTACTTCAGTATTGAAACTGTTGGATTCTTCATCCTGGCTTTGTCAAATTAACAGATACATGGTGGTTTGCTTGGTGGCATTGGGTGATTGTGATTTGGCTCTTCCCAGACTGGGAGGTATTGATTATTGACTTGCTGGCTTCAGCCTTATACCAGTTTACATTCTTTCTTTATTTTAACTTTATTCTTTATTCTTTCTTTCTTCATTCTAACTTTATTGAAAGTTTTAACAAGAATAAACATGAATATAAACTAAAATGGAGTAAGAAGGGGAAAAATACAACAACCAGAGGAAAGTATTAATTTATCATTTTTAGTTGTAGAAAAATACCAATTCACAGTAGTGCAGGATTAACGCCCTGCGTCATTTTACTGAGAGAGAGAAATGTATTTTGCCCAATTACATACACACACAAAATGGAACCTCTGTAAGCCCGGTTTTCTTCTACTCACCAAACCAGGCCTGCTGTTCTCCTTCCACTTCAATAGCAAGACCAAAGTCAGCTAGTTTAACAGCAGCTCCCTTCAGTTTGGAGGCCAGCAAGAGGTTCTCTGGCTTTAAGAGAAAAAAAGAGAGAAGGGAACAATAAAAATGCAAAGGAAAAAAGCTCCCACTTTTCTCTTGTGACTGAGATGCAAAAGTGTAACAAACAGAACACTAAACTTGGCGCACCTTCACATCCAGGGGTGGGGCTGAAAATTTTTAACAAGCAGTTCTCTGCCCAGTTGCTGGGTGGGCATGGCCATGAGGGTGTGGCCTAGTTATCTTCCTGCACCACGGTGGGGAGGGGGGCTTTTTCACCCTCCCCAGGCTCTGGAGGCTTTCCTTGAGCCTCTGTGAGGGGGAAAATGGCCTCCCAGGCTCCAGAGGCCCTCAAGAGGCCGAAAACGGTCCCATTTTTGGACTTCTGGTATTTCCAGTAGCCCCTTTTTTCACCCTCCCAGAGCCTCTGTGTGGGCCCTGCATTTACCTGGCATTCAAAATGGGCTGCGTGGAGAGTCCTGGGATGGGGAGGGGATGGGTAGGCAGAGTCAACCAGGCCTTTCAACTACCGGTTTGATGAACCAGATTAAAATTAACATCCGGTTCACCCGAACTGGTCCAAACCGGCTGAATCACAGCCATTTACATCTCTAAGATGACAAATCTATATTTCTGGGAAATGTGGAGAGAGTAATAAATATATATTTTAATAGGAAGGCTAATGAACAAAAACAATGCAAGAACATTTAAAAAGATGAAGAGAAGAGGCTGTGGATGAGAAACAATGTACAGAATGATTGATAGAAAAAAAGAGGTTGAACCATGCCATATTAAGACAGAAAATGGAAGCTGCAAATGAGAGAAAAGAAATTAAGATTAAAAGTGGCAGAAAAAAATGCAGTATTTTAATGAATAAAAAATCATTTAAGAAAAAAAATAATCAAATGGAATTCAGAATAAAAGTGAGCGGCAGGCTGGGCTGGCTTAAATTTGTAGGTAGGTAAAAGCACGCTTTTTTTGGCGCTCGCAGCTCCCGCCCATCAGCTGCTAGCTTGCTGGGCTGGCTCATTGGTAGGATAGAGAACAGAACGATGAGCCAGCCCAGCAAGCTAGCAGCTGATGGGCGGGAGCTGCGAGCGCCAAAAAAAGCGTGCCTTTTAAAAAGGCGGGCGGGACGCGGGAAAATGCATTGAAAAGCGGGGGTGTCCCGCCAAAAGCGGGACGTCTGGTCACCTTAGGCTGGTGGTGAGCTCACCCAGAAGCTATAGTTGATAACAGAATATGATTGCAATTTACTGACCACCAATTCAATAGAACCACACCGACCGGGAAGATTCAATTCAAAGTACTGATTGTTAACTATAATGTAGTTTAAGTCTTAAATCCTCCTTTACTTTGGACCAGAGGTGTCAAATTTAAGGCCCGTGAGCCAAATTCGGACCACAAGGTGCTTAGATTTGGCCTACAGGACCACCATGGAAACAGCAAAGGATCAGCCGCAGTGCCTCAGCCAGCAAAAATGGAGCTCAGGAAGACCACACATGGCCCTCCTGAGCTCCATTTCCGGCCATGATGGCTTCCTGCAACCCTCTGCCAGCTAAAACAGAGCTCTGGTGTGTGGCCCTCCCGAGCTCCATTTTCACTAGCAGAGTTCACACACCACCACAGGTGCCTCAACATGAGTGACATCAACTTGGCCATGCTGCCCCTAGCTGCATCTCCCCCCCATGAGGTCAAACACAACCCTGATGCCACCATCAATGAAATTGAGTTTGACACCCCTGCTTTGGACAATCTACTTCAGGGGGGTTCTGCCTGCCTCATACAGTCTACTTGGAGAGAGCACTACAGAGACTCCTGGCCCCTGAAGTTTGTTACTGAGCAATGTCTTTTTCAGTAACAGCCTCCTCATTATGGAAAATGTTGCCCCCCCTT
The DNA here is from genome assembly GCF_009769535.1 of Thamnophis elegans. NCBI lineage: Eukaryota > Metazoa > Chordata > Lepidosauria > Squamata > Natricidae > Thamnophis > Thamnophis elegans. The sequence goes on from NC_045542.1 coordinate 90,886,034, forward strand.
AAGTCAGAAGTCAGACCTCCACTTTTTTATGGGATGATGGCTAAAAAGAATTAAATTTTCACAGAACCTTTCAAACGGAAAAATCCTTCAACAGTAGGCAATTGCATAAGGGTGTTTGTTTATTACCCACTGCAGTCCAGAGATTCCTGGCATTATGTAAGGTATAAAGCCAAATAAAATATCAATCTAATTATAAAACAATTAAAGAACTGGAGCGACACAGAAAGCTATAAGTGATAAAAATAGGAAATGAAGATGGCTTGCTAAAATCAAGAGAAGAATTTCTTTACAAGCTTTTCAGATGTTAGCAAAGAGAGACCCGGAATCTGAAGTAGTTTCTCTCTGTTTGATTGAATTGGTTGGGCTGTTACTGGTATGACTAAGTGGTCCTGCAGATATATATCCAGGTGCCAGGCCATAACAGCTTAAATCAGCAGCTTAAATTGCACATGAACAAGAGAAGATTTTTATTTCATGGACTACACTTCCACTCTAGGTTTTGTGAAGGAAGTTTAACCAGAGGAATGCTTTTAAGTTCTTTCAATTTTACAATGTATAAATATTTTACCTTTAAATCCCGATGCACCACACCCATCTGATGACAATGCAAGACAGCTTCCAGGATCTGCTGAATACAATGGCTAGGAAGAAGAAACATTGTCACATTATGTCATATTCCTCGTTATGGGTAATGGCCCGAGATAATGTTTCTCAGTGGTCTCCATTTCATGCTTCACTCCTCCTCTCATTTTCTATCTTCCTATGTGCTTTTCTGCTGAGAGCCAAGCAGAACAAGCTTTCATTACAATTTTATTTAACAAAGAGAAATCTTTGTGTAATGAAAACCAACCGGGGAATCTTTAGAGTTACTAAGGCTTCTTTCTGTGAGAAACAAACAAAAAGAATTTAGAGGTTTCTTTATGAGGTGATAGCAAAAGTAACCTTCTCACATAAATGATGATTTTAGATGGCACGACCATCCCAAGAGGGTTACCATTACTGGTCTGTAAAACTCCAGATGATAATGAGATAGCAGCGAGGAGGCCCTGCTATTTGGCATCATTTAGTGCTCATTAACATTTGGCAGATTTGATATGGTAGCCATAAGAACCATTTTGTTGGTAGATCTCACCAGGGTTGCTAGATGAGGTATAGGCATCATGCAGGAAACATAAAGATACAGGTGGCAGAACAGACAGAAGAGCCACCTCTAAAATGAAATGACTTGATTCACAGATGCTAAAATGCAACTAGGTTTGAATTTCAAGCCTGCAGCAAATTTGTACTCATTGAATTGGGTATTTTTTACCTTCTGCAAGGCAATCACATGGATTAACTCCTCTGCGTTAGATGCAGAGCTCACCTTGAATTTGCTTTACAAATTGGAGGAAACAATTACCTCACAAAGGCCCAATACCCACCTATGTCAGCATTACATTGAATTTTAAATGATCAAATTTAAATTGAAAATTCAGATACAAATTAAGTACCATAAAAATGGAACTGAAATGAAAAGGAAATTCATTATTTGGGAGATTGAAAGGCATACATTATTCTTGATTATCTAAATCAAAGGGAGCAGACCTTTGGCTTAGAGGATTTTCCTTTTTCAAGGGAAGGCTGAAGACCACTGATCTCAGTTGCAATTTAATCATGATGGGTTCACAGATTGTGTCATGTATTGTATAGCTTTGTTGAGTTCAGTTTAGCATGTTATGTAAACCTGGTTTTTTTTATAAATCATACATTATAATAAATATATTATGTGAACTCATTTAATAAACCCGCAGTACAGCACAATGTGTGATCCCCTGTATTATCTTGACCACAAAACATGGTAATCACCTGTAACTATCTGAATCCCCATTAAGCCTTTGCCCACCTGTGATTACAAACAATATTTTTTTCTCTTGTTTCAGTGAAATCAAAGCTTGGAGATACACAGCATCACAGATTGTCGCTATTCTAAACAGAAAATAATAATAATAAAGTCCCAGTACACTAATGGTTGAAATGTAGTCCTAACAGAAAAAGCAGGCAGACTTAACAGAGCAAAGAGCTGAAAATAAATTTTATAAGTGAAAAAAGTAATGTTTTCATCCTTCTGGCCTATCAATTCCAGATAGAAAATTTAGAAACCAGTTTTTTCTAGACAAGTGATTTTCAACCGTAGCAACTTTAAAATGTGTGGACTTCAACTCCCAGAATTTGTCAGACTGCCTGCTAACAAGGGAATTCTGAAAGTTCCACCAATCTTAAATCAACCAATCTTAAAATTGCCAAAGTTGGAAAACATTGTCTTAGTTTGTTACTTGTTACCTTCCAGTACCTACCTAGCATCTGCTTCACTATAGTATTCTCTGGCAACAATGTCTTCAAACAGCTCCCCTCCAGTTACACTAAAAAGAAAGGAAAGGAGAATCAGCTTCCATTGATTGACAACCCCAAACAATCACATGTACTATGTAAGGGCCTTGACCCAAATTTAGGTAAGTACAAGACATAAAGAGTTTAGTTGATGTAGGCTGAATTGTAGAGGATAGTGGGCTCACTCTGTTCTCCTAATCTCATGATGAACCCTGTCAATCTTAACCAATATCAGGTCTTAACACAGTATGGTTATTCTGACCTAAATGCATGTTCATATATATATTGGGGTTTGATTTTTTTTCAATTTAGTGATTAACTATAGGGAACAGCATATTACCATAGTTTTTTGTTCACTTATATACAGGTAGTCCTGGATTTACAACAGTTCATTCAGTGACTATTTAAAGTTACAGCGGCTCTGAAAAAAGTGACTTATGACCATTTTTTACACTTACAAGTGTTGCCACAACCCCGTGGACACGTGATCAAAATTCAGATGCTTTGCAACTGACTCATATTTATAATGGTTGCAGTTTCCCAGGGTCATGGGATCACCTTTCAGATAACCTTCTGACCAGCACATTCAATGGAGAAGCCAGATTCACTTAACAACCATGTTACTAACTTAAGAACTACAATGATTCACTTAACAACTGTGGCAAGAAAAGTCCTAAAATGAGCAAAACTCACTTAGGCAATGTTTCACTTAGCAACAGACATTTGAGGCCCAATTGTGCTTATAAATTGAAGACTACCTGTAATGCCGTAATAAACTATGAAATAGGTATATGTTTGATAAAGCAAGATATTAATATATAAATACATATCTGAAGGATATTGTAATTAGCCATATCCATGGTAAGATAGGTTATAAGAATAGGGGCCTTTAAAAAAAAGACTGCATGCCATGCTAGATTAACAGGTCTGTTTTATGCATATGCAAAACTATAATGAATGGCAAAACAGAAAAGCTGTTCAGAATAGTTTTACTTTCTAATCTGCCTGGATACTTTTTGAGATCAGCAAAATGAAGTTAAATAGGATTTTTAAAAAGCATGAATTAAAGCTAGATATTCCCTCAAGGGCAGGAGCTTTCCTGGAAATGAGTGAATATAATACATGTGTGCAACCATTAAAGGTGAACGAACATTAATGGGGTTTGTTGAATGCACTGAATAAAAACACTGTGAAAAGTTAAAACTTTGAAGGGTAATTACAGCTTGACATTTGGATAAAGAATGGCAGATGCCCACTCAAGCGGGGTGAGGGGCGTACTTGGGTTCTTTAGAGTGGAGAGAATGTGGGCTGGGGTAAATCAATCATTCAATCAATCTGGCCATACACTAATTCAAAAAGATGACAAATTTTGAGACAACAAATAAAAATTGTAATAAAACTAATGAGCCTTGGAGGTTGGACAGCCTTGATATAGGGTCTCCTGCTTGAGCAGGAGGTTAGACTAGAAGACCTCCAAGGTCCTTTCCAACTCTGTTATTCTGTTCTGCTAATGATAAAAAAACATGATCTCAATGTACTACATATTCTACCAATATTAAAGCAAAAGTTAGAGAAATAAAATTACATTGGTGTCACAAGAATAACCATTAAGAGAATGAATCCAGGCAGCGTACAAATCAGAAGTGAGTTGCTACCAGTTCGCACCGGTTTGGGCGAATCGGTAATGGAATATTTGCAGAACGGGCAGCGACCCAGGCTGGCCACACCTCCAAACCAGTTCTCTGGTTGCCACAGCATGTTTCTTTGGCATTTTTAAAATGTTCTGCACATGCGCAGACCAGTGGTGGGATTCAGCCAGTTCGCACCACTTCAGGAGAACTGGTTGTTAACTTTCTGAGCAGTTTGGTGAACTGGTTGTTGGAAGAAATCATTAGGGTAGAGAACTGGTTGTTAAAGTATTTGAATCCCACCACTGGTGCAGACCTATTTACAGGCAACAGCACACACCGCACCAGCAGTAACACTGACAGCAACCCATCCCTCCTACAAATATTAGATTATTAGATGTAATCAGTGTTGCAGTCAGAACAATATAACAAAACATGACAGGAAGTGGGGATTCTCTGGGATATGGGAGAAATATCTTCATTGCTGGGAAAAAAGAGGAATGTCTATGGATTTTGAATTCTTCTTCTTCAATGAACATAGTTTGAAGGAGTATAATCCTAATTCATACATTTGTCAAATATAACTTCATCTTTCTTTTATGCATGAATGAGATTTCCATCAAGTATACATTTTGTTTTAATTTGCATAGTGTCTGCCATTTATGGAGAGGGCAATTGCCTTTCAGCACCACAAATTCTATCCTCTGTTATCTGTAAGCAAGTTATTAGGTTTTTCATTTCCTAAACCAGTTTTTCCCATCCTTGGTAACATGATGCTAAGCCTTGATGGTGCGTGATTAGAATGCAGTATTGCAGGAAAACTGTGCCACAGACTGGGGTTCAATCCTGATCAGCTCAAGATTCCATCTTTTTGAGGTCAGTAAAATGAGGACCCAGACTGTTGGGGGCGATATGCTGATTCTATAAAACCACTTAGAGAGGGCTGTAAAGCACTATGATGTGGTATATAAGTCTATTGTATTAAGATATGTGGCTTCAACTCCCAAAATTCCTCAGCCAGCATGAGTTTTAAAGTTGCCATGTTTGGGAAACACTGCCACAAGCAGTTTACAAACTGGTCTGTTTCATTGTATCCTTGTAATCTTAAAGTCTTGAACTATATGGCATCTCTTCTTGGCTTACAGAGCATCTACTTCTTCCTAGAGTTTGCCAACTGTTTCTTGCTTGTCTAATTGCATACCTTCTTGGAATTGAAAGACCCCATTTCCATCCCAATCTTGCTCTCTTGATAGAGGCAGAAAAAAAGAAAGCAAGCTTCTGGGAAGAAAGGTTAGAATAAAATAGCTGTTTTGATTATGTGAATTTTACAGTAATGAATCTAAGCTGAAACAGCAGGCAGGATCTAATAAAAATGGAGAGAACAGTGCAAGAGCAGCTGGTTCTCCAGGGACTCCATGTTAAAGATGCTAATTTTTGCTCTAATAACTTTGAAGGACTGATCTGCATAAAGAGCAATGGCAATTCTATTAAAGCTGCATGCCTCATAAGGGGGCACTTAAATGCAATCATTTCATGAGTTGATGAAAATTCCAGATGTTCCCATTCTCCATTTGGGATCATCATAGATTATCCTACTCCATTTTCCATCTTTTTTAACGATGGGAAATGCCTCAAGGAGTAAGAGATGGAATAGTTGCATTGTGTGTTTTTATTAGCTACTGCAGGAAACAGCTCTAACTTCTAAACCCCTTAGTTACTACTTTCTGATCAGAATGAAGCACAAGCTACAGGGCCAAAGTTTCTAAGACGGAGTGTCACCATCTCAAAGTAGAAACAGAGGATAGATTTTAAATGGTTGTCCATGATGTACATCACTTGACTCATAACTGATAGTCTGGAAAGTTGAAAAACCATCCCAGAAAAAGTCTATGGCAACCACTTCCTCATCACTACTAAGAAAACTTCATAGCTGCCATCACTAGGCAGCCAAACTTGATTGAATAACACCTTTATGGTACTTTACGGTTTCTAATCAATTGGGAGCTAATGTTTTTTGTAGCACTAACCTGTTTTTTGGAAGATGGTAACAGAACAACAAAAAACAGTGCATACAAATCATACACAGCAAAAGATCCAATATGCAACATGAAATTCCCTGGAAAAAACACCCTATGAAAAATGAAGTAGGCATGCATGTTTGTGTCTATAATCTTTTTATTTTGTGGAACTCTCAACATGTATATGAAAATGTTTGGATTTTCTGTAATTACTTACAGGTCAAATATCAAATAATGGTGTGCCTCTTCTGATATGCTGTCATGGAGTCTCACTGCAAAAATAAAAGAAACATAAGATTATTATTATTATTATACAATTGTATCACAGCGGCCAGTTGTTTCGCCGGATTTGGCATTGGTTACTAGTCGGGCCTCACCCAGGGGCCTAGGACGTCATAACGTATTTTCGTAATATGTGTGCAGATCCAAGCAGTGCAGCTTTTTGCATTTGACTGATGGTGATTTTGTCAATTTTTAACTGTTTCAAATGTAATTCCAGTGCTTTTGGAATAGCACCCAGTGTGCCAATTACCACTGGAATTACCACTGCTGGTTTGTGCCATAGTCGTTTAATTTTGATTTTTAAGTCCTGGTATTTTGCAATTTTTATAATTTTTTATAATTTTTTATAATTTTTTATAATTTTTATATTTTTTATAATTTTTATATTTTTATAATTAATTTTCATAATTTTCATAATTTTCATAATTTTCATAATTTTCATAATTTTCATAATTTTCATAATTTTCATAATTTTCATAATTTTCATATTTTTATATTTTTATATTTTTTATATTATTATTGTTGTTGTTGTTGTTGTTTGTTGCACAGTCAAACAGTTGTTTAGACTGGATTTGGCATTTTGTCATCTATTGAGTCCTTCCCAAGGACCTGGATAGGCTGATGTTGTTTGATGGCTATTATCACAGGTTGGAAGCTGTTCCAAGTAAAGTTGCCTTTTGCAATTGACAAGTGGTCATTTTCTCAATGTCAATTGGATTAAATAGAGCTCCAGATGTCACCATAAAATATTATTATTATTGTTTCTTTATCCAATAATTGAAATTCTCTAGAATTCTAACAACAATTTAATTTTTCAGTTCTATAGTTGAATAATACACTTCCTTGCTATAATGTGAAAGTACAAGAGCCGAAAATAAAACAATATTGTAACCCATCTCTTTCATTTTCTCAGTCAGGCCTCCTCTTCAGGACTGCCAGCAGTTGAAATCCAAATACATCTGGAGGATGCAAACACACAGATGTTCTTTTAGACCATGAATATATGGCAACATTTCCATGGGAAATATTGATGATATCAGACTGTGAAACTAATAGAATACAAAATTTGGATGTAGTACGGAGAAGAGCAGAAGGAGGTATGAAATTAAGAGAAGGCACAAAGCAGACTTGGGACCAATAGACGGGTATTTGGTATTTGTGTCCAGATGTGGATTGATGGGATTAGTATTGTTGCTGAGAATTGGGAACTTATTTGTTTCAATTCAAATATTCAATTCCTTCAGCTTATATTAGCCAGTAAGATTTTTCAGATCTTTGTGTTATGTGTTTAAAGCTATTACAACAAAAGATGCATTGCATATGTTGCAATGTTGCTTTACCATTGTTCGTATCTTGGCCTGTTTCAGAAAACAATAAACACCTTGATTCACTGTATGGTTTTAAATTAAAATAGGAAATTATTTATTGCTTCTAAGTTGTCATAAAATAGTCAACCGACCATTACTTGAATCCTTAGCTGAGTCGTGTATGTGATATAGCCTAGAAAATTTTCCTTTAACAATGAATTAACAATTAAAATGTGTTGCAATTTAAGTGTTAGCTCATATTCAGGAGAAATCATTAATGTACATCAGAGATATATGAAAACATTTTAATGTTATTTAAGACAAGGGAATCCTGGGTGTTTTATATATTTACATGGATATTCAGCTTGTAGGTTTTAATTCAATAGATATATTTTAAAGCATTCTGACTATATTGAACTCAATCACACAAAAGCATTGCAGGTCTGAAATTTCACCTCGCTCAGACAATATTGGGAATCAATCGTAATTGTAATTTTCAGCAATTTTATCTGGAAATCACTATAGCTTATCCAGTTTCCTTTGTTTAGTAACATGTTGGATCAGGAGGAAAGCTGAATAACATCACGACTGAGAAACTCCCCATCTTCCAAATAGCAATTGAGGAGATTCTCAGAAGTGCTGTAATCAGGTTTAGAATAGGATATTCAAACTTCAGAATGTTATCTTTGGAATCCAACAATGAGAGATCAAATCGATGCTTTCTACTCAACAATAGCTAATGTAATTTGCTTGGCAGGGTACCTCCGCTTTAAAAGAAACCTTACTATCACAGCATTCTAGCAGGCAGGTTGGCTTAATTTGATATTTAGTGACAAATTCTTGCAGACACTAGTTATCAAGTCAATCTTCCATCCCTCACTTTCCATCTGGAGATGGCTTTCATGTCCAAAGTAACGTTCCCTTTACTTTGACTGTAACTCTGAACAAATGTAAAAACAAAATGTGGAGCATACCAGAGCTACAACCAATGCAGCTAATAGGTTAAAAATATCCAAAAATCCTCCACCCCCACTCCCCAAAAATCAAGTGAACAATCTTTTTACTGAACTAGAATTTACTGTTTGTTTGTATAGTGGTGGCGAATCTCGTGAGAGAGGTGGCCCACAGAGCCCAAGCTTGTTTCAGGTCTATGCCATGCATGCACATGCGCCTCCTGCTGGACAGCTGATCTTTGAGTTTTTGCTGTGCATGCTTGGGGGCGCGCACGCTCCTGCCCCCATGCCTTGCTGTTTGGGCTCGCGCATGCACTTTAGGCACTTGATGACTAAAAGGTTCACCATCATTGATCTATATCTATATCTACATCTATCTATACATCTACATCTATCTATACATTCAGGGGCGGGCTTGAAAAATTGCAGCAATGGGTTCGCTGCCCATTGCTGGGTGGGTATGGCCATGATGGGTGTGGCATAGTTGGCTTCCTGTATCACGGTGGGGTGTGTGTTTTTTTGCCCTCCCCAGGCTCTGGAGGTTTTCCTCAAGCCTCTGGGATTTGGGGGTTCACTGAACTGGGCAGAATCCTAGCTAGAGGATCACCCGAACTCATTCAAACCCCCAACAGTCCATCCCTGTATACATCTATATCTAAGAGTCACAGTGGCACAGTGGTTAGAATGCAGCTACTTCTGCTGACTGCCGGCCATCAGCAGTTTGCCAGTTTGATCCTCACCAGCTCAAGGTTGACTGAGCCTTCCATCCATCCAAGATCGGTAAAATGAAGAGCCTGATTGTTGGGGGCAATATGCTGACTCTGTAAACTGCTTAGAGACAGCTGTAAAGCTGTGAAGAGGTATATAAATTTAAGTTGTGATTTTTTTATTCTCAGTATTCCAACCAACATATCCAGGTGAGAAGAAGTCAATATATAAAATGAACAAGATACAAATAGAAATTAACCTTGTGGTTCAGCCAAGTCAAGAAATAATGGAAATGTATTTATGTTATTGTTGATTTTGAAACTATAACTTGTACATTGCTCATGTTTATTAATCATTTTAATATGTTCACTAAATGATCACTCCAGTATAAAACTAAAAAAAAAATAACCAAAGTTAGTTCCTAGTAAATGCAAATACTTCAGGATCACAAGATCTTAAAATCTTGGTTACAAATGCATTAAGCTTAACATTCCTCCACACTAAAAACTGATTCACACTACCTCTAATGCATTTTTAAATTATTCTTTTAGGGTTCGATAATCTGAGCAATTATGTGCTGTTTCTGAAAGTTCTGAATGTTAATAACAGAAAATCTTTCTTTAAAATGTTTGGTTTTCCATTTCAGTTTAAAACATTCTTCACACAGATGGGAATTACTGGAGTAGAGTGCAATTATTTTAGATTTTGATGAAATTGTTTTGGCCCCCATTAGAAATTGAAAGACAAATGGTTTAGTAAATATAAGAGTTTGGGAGAAACATGTAAATCTTCTTCTTGAAGACCACCAGGGGCTATGCTATTGGCATAGTTCTGCACTGTGTTTCCTAATTTTCTGTTCAAGATGGACAAAAGTTTATCTGGAAATGGAAAGTTACGAATGCAAATTATTATCTAGAAATGTCTCCATTCAAATGCTCTGTTATTAGGTAAGTGGCTGTACTTTGCTCTCAGTTATTTTCATGTTTTAAAAAGTTAGTAGAATATGTCTTTCACTGAAAAGGACTTTCCTCTGCTTGCTTCTCTTTTCAAAGGAGAAGGGCTTCTTTGGAGCAGATGACAGGGCACATCAATCCAGAGTGTCTACATGTGTATAGGAAACAGGGAAAACATATGTATAAAAAAACAAGGGAGGGAAAGGAAATGATTGGCCCATTAGTGGGAGAAAAATATATGATGTCATAGGAAATGTGTAGAATAGGTGGTACTACTACAGTACAGTAGTTCTGTTGGTACTACTGTATCAACAGTAGTAACTGTGAGAAGGATCTTGGAGTCCTAGTGAACAATTACTTAAATATGAGCTAGCAGTGTACTCTAGCTACAAAAGAGCCAATGCAGTCCTAGGCTGCATTAATAAATGGATAGAATCAAAATCACATAAACAGTTAGTATCACTTTATAATGCCTTGGTAAGACCACATTTGGAATATTGCATCCAGTTTTGGTCACTGTGATATAAAAAAGATGTTGAGATTCCAGAAAAAGTGAAGAGAAGAAGAATAAAGATGATTAGGGGACAGGAGGATAAATCATATGAAGAACAGTTGCAATAATGTCTGGTTTAATTAAAATAAGAATAAGCTACTATAAAGAAGTGGGGGATCAACTATTCTTCAAAGCACCAGAAGGCAGAACAAAAAGCAAAGGATGGAAACTAATCAAAGAGAAAACCAACCTAGAACTAAGGAGAAATTTCCTGACCAAACAATTAATCAGTGGAACAACCTGCTTCCAGAAGTGGTAGGTACTCCAACCCTAGAGGTTTTTAGGAAAAGATTAGACAACCATTTGTCTGAAATGGGATAGAATTTTCTATTTAAGCGGGGGGTGGGGGGGGGAGTTGGATTAGAAGACCTCCAAAATCCCTGCTGTTATTCTGTGGATAAACAAAAGTACCACCTTTTATATAACGACTTTAGCATAATTCAGTATAATACAGATGTTTTTTCTCCTGAAGTCCAATTTGCACAAGTCTGTTCTTTTGTTATTTTTATTAGCTTCTGTCATCTTTATTTAGCTCCTAAGTGTTATTACTGTATATCCAAACATTGTTTTTATTCCCACTTTCTTATGTATTTGAAATTTTTCTAATATTTTACATCTTGTATCATATATTTGATTAATTTTCTTTATTCTTCACAGACTTTTCTGGCTTAATGTGTAAAAAGGTAATAAGATTTATATATGATTTTACAGTTTTCCCTTGCATGCGTTTTCGTACAGCATACATGTATCTTTCATAACATCCTTGTTTCCAATGTTTATAATCCAAATCTTTATATATCTCCTGAAAGCTTCAAGATCAAATATGACTAGGAATGATTAGTTTATTGTATCAATTTTCATTTATGATTAAGCACAATACAATTGCATATACTCTTCTAAGTATATATCAATATGTAAAGGTGACCTGACCTTGATACAGTTTGATTTATTTTGGACATAACTGAGTTATCTAATTATTGCAATAGGGAACCACAAGAAAACCAAACTGGTCTACTTTATAGGTTTCTTCAAGGGCTAATTAATAATATATGTGAGGCACTTTAGACAAACATTTTATAAATACTTAATCGTTATACTGCATAGAGGAATAAAATGTTATGTAAGGAAAATGTGGCAGAGATTAAAAAACTAGAATACCAACCTCTAGGATATGAAAAGATAGGATAAATGAGAGAAGAAGAAGAAAAATCACTTTTATGATGCTTTAGTGAAAAACATTTCCTATGACATGTTATATTTTTCTTGCAACATATTTTATTTTTTAGCATGCTTGCCTTGAAATTTTCTTCTAAGCTATAAAAATATCACCTTCGGTAATATATTGTCATCTTGAGCCAGTCTGCACTGAATTTCCTCTGAAATTTATTATAGCATTGCAAATTATTATAGGGATTTATGAGTTCTGTTATGCTTGAATGAATCTTTTTTTCTCATTCTCCATTGTACATTTGAAGATTTGAGACATGGCTGTTAATCCTATCTGTTTGCTCCCTAGTTCCATGTGCGCATAATGACAGGCAACCTGATGATAGTAAACAGTATAGTTCAGTAATATTTCTGCTTATCCTATCTTTTCCCCTCTGTGTGCTCTTATCGTTCCCTTGTTGGGTTTTGATTTTCTGGGGTTGGGGATGGGTCCTATGTCCTCTGTGTCACATATTTAGACCCATAAATGTCAAACAGCATGAGCAGCAGCATTTGATTCCGACCACCATTCAGAGGTGGGTTACTGCCGGTTCACTCCTGTACGTGCTTCATGCTCATGCACAGTTCAATAGAAATTGTTCTGCACATGCGCAGAACTACAAAACAAGATGGCAGTGGTAAGTGCGGTGACCAGGGAGATGGTTTGGAGGCGTGGCCAGCCTGGGTCACTGCTGGTTCTGCAACCCGGGCCGGCATACCAGTACCAGTTCAGCAAAACCGAGCCAAACCCACCTCTGTCACCATCAGACCATGACAGAAGATCAAGTTTTCTGCTATGCATTCTCATCTAAAAATAAACTTTGACCACGTCAGATCAAATTTTGCCATCCCAATTCCCCAGAAACAGGCGAGGCAAGGCAAGGCGAAAGCAGTGGGGGAAGCAGGGAGTGGAGTCGAATGGAGAGGAGAGGAGAGGACATTGTTATTCACTGCTCTTGGTTTCAGTTCTACAAAATTAACTATTTTAGGAAGCTTCAAATGGTTAATATTAGGATCTATCTGGGCATATCATCTAAAGATGAACAAACTAGATAACATAAAGGCCATATAGTAAATCCAAGTACCTGAATGGGAAGCAGGTTCAGGACTTGCCAAAATAATATTCCTCCAATATAGACCAGGGGGTGTCAAACACGATTCCATTGAGGGCCGTGTCAGGGTTGTGTTTGACTCGAGGTGTTGGGATGGGCATGGCCAGGATGGGTGTGGCCAGCTCAACATCACTTGTGTCGGGGGCATCTGTGGTGGCCTGAGTGATCTATCAGGTAAAATGGACTTCCGAGCTCCATTTTCAGCTGTGACAGCCTCCTACAACCCTCTGCCAATGAAAAAGAAGCTCGTGAGGGCCGTGAGCCTTCCTTCACTGTTTCCAGGGAGGTCCCATGGGCCAGATCTAAGCACTCCTTGGGCCAGATCCAGCCTGCGGGTCTTAAATTTGACACCCTTGCCTTAGACCTTAAATGGCACTCCCAGAAACATATCTTTTAGGAGCTGAGTCATCAACATATGGAAAACCATAAGTGTACGAGGAAGGGAAGCAACTGTTTAAAGGCAATTTTCTTAAGCCTGGGTGTTGCATCCCTCTGACGCAGCTGGCAGCCAAGCCACGCCTTGCAAGAGGCTGATTGGTCCTGGCGCGGCTGCCGGCCAGCAGGAGAATTGCGGCTACCCCATTGGTCGCCCGCCTGACAACTATCAGTATAAATAGCAAGTCTAGCACACGTATTCTGAAACTTGCTGTCAGTTTGGTTCTCAATAAAGGTTCCTGTTGAACGTTACCTCAGTGCCTCCTTGTAATTAAAACTGACCTTCATAAATCTAGGCTGTTTAGTTTAGGGTGAGGTGAGGAACAAGGAACCTTGGGTGTTTATGGCCATCCCAGAGTGGGAATCATAGGAGAAACAACTCCTGTACAACTAAGTCCATAATTTGGCATCGTCTATTTATGAGTTTCTTGAATTTTGAAATAGGTACTACCATTGTCTTTATCACCTGAACCTGGCCCAATACTATAAAAACAGTCAAAGCAGTGACTGGGGCCACCTAGAGGTTTCCAAGTATAGCAGGCCTTTAGTCTTTAGAAAAAAATCACACCTGCTCATGGGTGCTGCAGGGCTAGCAGGTCCACATAGGAGACCCTAAGCATTTGCTTATAGTAGCACGATGAGGGAAGAGTGGAGCAGCATAAAGAAGGGGGTCAGAGGGCAAGTGCTAAACTAGATTATGAAACTTGCCATAAATGCATATTTATAAGTATGGATAGGTATTGGGCCATTTTTGTTGCCCAGAAGGATGAGTTTGTCAGCTCTGGAAGCCATCTTTTACATTGGACTTTCAGGCCTGCCACATTTTTCTGCTGTGGGAAAATGGGAGGGAGGGTAATATGGAGTATGGGAGATACTGTATATAGCCTAAATAACATTCCTTTCTCAGAGAGTCAAGGACATCTTGCCCTGCACCTTGAGTGGTGTGACTGGGAGGCATCTCCAGTTGGGATGGTGCCTGATTGGACCATGTGATGGACATGCGGGTGCTGGGCAGGGACTTGAACTTTCACTTGGGTGGGGAAAACCTGGAAGTTTTCAGATTCAGGTTTTCCCAGCTGTATCAATATGACATCTCTAATAAAATGGAACTTTGAGGGAACTCAAGCCTCGGAGTTCTTTGTTCATTGGGGGTGTTATTTGGAATAGCTGACAGAGCTATTCTACTACTTCCCAGTCTGGTGCTCTCCTTATATATATTGTGTCCTTAATGGAACGTCAAGGCTTTTTTTTCATCTTCAGTCTATATTATAGCAACGTGTAAGGAAATGGAGGTGATCATAGAAACAGTTGTAGATAGGCTATAAGCAGTACTTTGGCTTGTTAGCTTGAGAGGAATCAAATGATTGTGTAATTGGATTTCACACCTCCAAAGATTAATGCTATTCTTCTGTTCAAGTAATGTTTGTTAATTTAGTTAACTGTCAAAGGAAGAAAACCATTTGTTCTCAATTTTCTTAAAATAACTGATCTGCAATAAGAATGCGACAGCAAGGTGTACCTAATGCGTTTCTACACATTCGCTTACAAAATTTATTTAATTGTTAAACTTTTTTTTTTTTTTTTTTTTTTTTTTTTTTTATTAAGAATTTATATGCCGCCCTTTTCCCTGGAGGGACTCAGGGCGGCTTACAATAATGAGGGGAAACACTGAAGGAAATCTGTAGAATAATGATAATGATTTATCATAGGACGGCAACACAAGCTGCTTCTTCACACTATGTGATGTGCTATTCAATGGAAAGATGGGTTTCTGCTTCAGAAAATTAGAAATTGGTCCATGTAATGTCAAATTTTGAAAAGAAATTTGACACTTAGGGGATGAATCAGGAAAGTACAAGCTTTATACTTTAAAGATAGGTTTAATCACTTATAATTAAAAATATATATGTACGATAAAACTCATTGAAAAGGAATCCAATTATCTTCTACAAAGTCCTGTCTAGTTAAACTATTATAATTCTGTGGGAATGGAGGAGTGACATTGGTAGATATTTTCTTTAACTGAGCTCTCAAAGGGGAAAAAAAAATCAACACTGAAGTTATGGAAGACAACTTAATAAACCCATTCTATCTTGCGATGAAACAGGCAAGAAATATAATAAGCATCAGTAAGAAAACAATTGAAAATACAATTGGCATTATTATCATGTCTTTATATAATTCTATGCACAATTCTAGAAAATTTTTCAGAACAGATAGGAAGAACTAAAACCAACCACGTATTGAAACAATTCTCTTACGATATATTATTGCAATGTAGATATATCAGCTTAGATAAAGGCAGTAAAGTGAGTATTATCGACGTTTGTGCTAGCAATGGAAAAAGTATAAGGGTTGTCCCATGAATATTTAAACGAGATGAAGAGATGACATTTGACACATAGTTAATTTATAGACAAGCAAAGTTCATCATTTTGAATGAGGAATTAACTACTAATGGCTTAGTCATAAGAGTGATGTGTTCATTCACTAGAAGTAGCATTCTTTTAAATAATAGTTGCTGAATAAAAGCAAAATGCTTAGGGTCAAGCATCAAGCATCTACTATTATGGAAGCCGAATAATGAATATTTTATTGTTTTATTTATTATGTTCTCATCTGCTTAACAACCACTATACCAACCATCCTTTGAAATGCCTCTGTAAATGGATTTAAGTCACGGCAGCTGACAAATACATCAATGTTACATGAGCATATAGGCCAATCCCAATTGCTTCCCTCACTTTTTTTAAGCTATCAGAAGTTTATCAGACTTTTTCAAAGTAAAACACATTGCAGGGTAGGAAGTTAGCACCCACCCCTCTCTCAGAAGAATGAAATATTCTAGGAAATATTAAAAAGACAGAATATTATACTTTCCCTAAAGGAGAAACATGTTTCTAAAGACAAACTCAGAGCCTTAGCTCCCTGCCCCAACCCAGCAGATATTTTGGTGCCAACCTGTCTACAAGACAAAAGGCCTTCAGCTCCAGGGTGATAGGATTAGCCTTCTACCCATCTCACTACATGGCAGCTGGGAAAATTACATCCCACAGCATGATTTAATCAAGCTTGGAACTCAAGACAGCCTACAACGTTACCCCTGCATAGCCCCATTGGAGTCTGAAAACCAATCGGAATACTTTTCTTACACAGGAACAGGAAGCTCTAAGGTGAGGCCCAAGAGAGGGTATAAATCTCCTTCCCTCCCTCTCTCCCTCCTTCCCTCCCTCCCCCCTCTCTCTCATGCTCTTTTTGCCCAGAACTTCAAACCATGTGGTCCTGTCCACCCTTAAACCATCATTCCAAATAGCCTCCATGTTTCCAGTGTCTTTCTACCCACTTGGAACTGAACTCAGATGGACATTTCTTCCAATAGTGGAAACCTAATCGAGAGATTTCCAATTGAAGTTCAATCTATTGTTGTCAATCTATTGTTGGGGGCACTGAGGAATCTCAAGAAATAATTGCCACAGAGTAAAGCTATAATCCTCCAATACCACCTTTTCTTACATGGCGATCAAGTAGCAACTGAAGTAAAACAAAGCCCTCTAACTTTCAGCTGGAGAGTATATTTAGAACCTATTACCAAGATCGATAATGCTAAGGGGGGGGGTGTCAAAGCAATCAATAGGATTACACTTCCTTTTCTGTCTACCAGCAAATGTCATATTGGAGGGCAAACAAAATTGTTTTCTGTCCAAAGGCTCAGCATGATTTTTCACTGTATTGATGAAGATGTCAACTTCATAAAAAAATCTCTAGACTGTTATGGAATCCCTTACTCAAGTATCTTATCTCGAAAAGATATTAGAAACTAATCATTATTCCAGATCCAAATGTATTTCTTCAGGAGCAATCTGGTTTCTATCTCTTCCTCTTTCAATGAGTAATTAAGAATGATGTGGATCCCTGTGGCCATTTCTTCCTCACTAATCTAGCAAACCAAGACAGTCAAAGATTGAGCATAACAAAGGTTGAAAATAACAATTAATAACATTTGTCCAATTTGCATCCTCACCAGTGGTGGGTTTCAATATTTTTAGAAACTATTCTGTGGGTGTGGCCTGTTTTGTGGGAGTGGCTTGGTGATTATGTGACCAGGTGGGCATGGCCAACTTGGAAAATGTGGTGAAACTCACTTAACAACGCTCTTGTTTAGCAACCAAAATTTTGGGTTCAATTGTGGTGATAAATTCATTCGTTCTTTCTTTCTTTCTCTCTCTCTTTTTTCCTTCCTTCCTTTTCTCTCTCTCTCTCTCTCTCTCTCTCTCTTTTTCTTTCTTTCTTTCTTCTCTCTCTCCCACTTTCTTTTTCTTTCTCTTTCTTTCTTTCTTTCTTTCTTTCTTTCTCTTTCTCTCTTTCTCTTTCTCTTTGTCTCTCTCTCTCTGTCTATCTGTCTGTCTCTCTGTGTGTGTATGGCTCTTTGCCTCTCCCTCCCTCCCTCCCTCCCTCCCTCCCTCCGTGTCTTTCTCTGTCATTCTCTCTCTGTGTCTGTCTGTTTGTCTGTCTGTCTGTCTCTCTCTCTGTATCTCCTCCCTCCCACTGTGTTTGTGTCTGTCAGTCTGTCTGTCTGTCTCTCTCTCTCTCTCTCTCTGTGTGTGTGTGTCTCTCTGTCTGTCTGTCTCTATCTCTCCCTCTCTGTGTGTTGCCTCTGTCTGTCTGTCTCTGTCTGTCTGTCTGTCTCTCTCACTCACACACAGACACACACATACATACTGTGATCACCTCGTTGAGTATTCCAATCATATTTGAAACACTCAACAACTGGCCTGTATTTATGGTTTTTTGCAGCATTCTGCACTCATAGGACCAAAATATATGGTTAAAAGTACCTGGCAGCAGCATTTTTCCAGGGGGGGGGGGAGGCTCCACAGAACATTCCAAGACCGATGCCACCAAATCTGCCCTCTTCAGGGATAGGTCCTCTTCAGAAGGACGAAGCCCCGCTGGTCCCCTCACGTTCCTTCCATAGCTCCACGCCATGGAAAAGATAGGCAGACGTACACCCACATAATTATAGGCCCGGAGAGGGAGCCTCTGCACAAACCTGGGAGAGTGAGAACGTTATGAAGGCTCAGGGATGAGGGACAGAATCTTCACTGCAGGACAGTAAAGCTCCGTCCGCCAGAGGCAGCAGGGCCAAAGCCCCTCTTCCAACTGGCCCTTCCTCCCTCTGAGGGCGAGGGACCCAGCTGCCCCGCTGCCTCTGGCTTCCCTCCGAGAGTCTCCGCTCTCTGGGCCTGTAATTGTACAGTGTGCGCGTGCGCCTATGTTTTCCACAGCATGGAGCAACTCCGGAGCCAGTCCAAATAACCCTCGTTGGCTAATTTAGTTGCTATGCCTATTCATTGGCTGACCTTGTGTCAGCTGAATACCATGGATTCTGGAAGGCAGAGGCAGAATTTTTTTTCTTCTTATTTTCCTCCCCAAAAACTAAGGTGCATCTTATAGCCCGAAAAATATGGCAATTGTATTTCCTGTGGGATCCAAAATATAAATGATTTCAAAGCGTTCAGCAAATTTATCATTGCAGCAGTTGAAGAGCTGATTGATTCCTTTCAGTCTTTCAAACGAACTACAGGTAGTCCTCGTTTTACAACCACAATTGAGCGCAAAATTGCTGTTGTTAACTGAGACATTTGTTAACAGAATTTTACTACCTTTCTTACCGCAATTGTTAAGTGAATCACTGCAGTTGATAAATTAGTAACCCGGTTGTGGAGTGAATGTGGCTTCTGTTGAATATGTTTGAAGGGAAAGACGCAGGAGCCATGGAATCAGAGAGTAAGATGTTTATTGCGAGATGACTGCGATTCAAAACGTCCCTGCAACTGTCAGGGCATTTATACTCGAGCCCAAGCAACTGTCAAATGACCAGCCAATCAGAGAGCTGGTAACAGGGAACATTTGCATATATAACACTCCTTCCCCCCAGTTATTTGCATACTCAACACTCCTCTAACATTTGCATATATAACAGCTTCCCCATTGATTTTGCTTGTCAGAGGGTCACAAAAGAGGATCAGATGACCTTGGGACACAGCAACGGTCATAAATATGAACCAGTTGCCAAGCATCTGAATTTTGATCCCATGATCGTGGGGATGCTGCAAAGGTGGTAATTGTGAAAAATGGTCATAAATCACTTTTTCTCTATGCTGTTGTAACTTTGAACGGTCGCTAAATGAACTGCTGTAAGTCAAGGATTACCTGTATCTCAGTTTTGGGAGATGTATACAATCAGGCATACCTTCTACCTTCAGAAGTTGTTGAAGTTACCAAGAAAATTATATAGCAATTCTTGGCAATGAGGTCTGCCATTAGCTTATTGTGCATGCTTATGGATGGAATAAAAAACTAATTTAATTCCTTTGGCAGCTACTAGGTTTGTTTTTACAAAACACTGTAGAAGAAAAGTACATCTCTTTTTTTTTTGTAGAAGAACTATTTAAAAGGGTAGGAAAGTGCATTGGCCAAAAAATTAGCACAACAATGAAGAGCTTTGAAACCTTGTAAAAATAAGAATGCGTTTATTCAAATCTAGTCACTACCCCTTTGCTTTATTAACAATGTTTTTCCTAAGAGGTTACATTCACCTGAATAAATATTCTAAGTAAAAAATATTGAATCAGGATCTTTAAAGTCTCTTACATCCATTTTAAATGCTTGTACATATATGTGCATGTTTCCAATTTATTTTCTTTTTCCATCGTTATTGCTCTTTTTAATTTAATCCTTCCATGGTTATTGTTATTGCTTTTTAATTTCTTTTTATTTCTGTGCTTTATTTTATCTTTTGACGTTTCCTTTAAATAGAAAAGCAAAACAATGAAATAAATGGCTTCTTTAATTTATTTTTAATGTTTTTATCTGTATCCCATCTTTGCTATTTTTACAAAATACCTCAAGGTGATGAACATATATCAACACATCTCCTTCCTATTTTCCACAGAACAATCCCTTTGTGAAGTGGGTTGTGCCGAGAGAAAATATGACTGGTTAAGGTCACCCAGCTGGGTTTCATGGCTAAGGTGAGACTTTCTAACCTGGTGCCTTAATCACTTGACCTTCTCTGCCCGTAATTGTATGTGCTACAATGTAAAACGGGGAAGGTAATACACAAACACACAACCTCTCCTATTCATTGCACTCAGAATCAAGCAAATCCGTATCGGTCTCCGGATATGCTTCAAGGTGCTAGTCGTAACTTATAAAGCTCACATGGTATTGGACCTGGGTACTTGAGAGACCGCCTGCTGCCAATTACCTCCCAAAGACCCATTAGATCACACAGGGTCGGCCTCCTCCAGGTTCCCTCTACCAGCCAATGCCATCTGGCTACTACCCGAGGGAGGGCCTTCTCTGTGGCAGCTCCTGCCCTTTGGAACGAGCTCCCCGCAGAGATTCGGACCCTCACCTCTCTCCAGGCCTTCCGAAAAGCCATTAAAACCTGGCTGTGCCGGCAGGCCTGGGGTTGATGAGTTCCCTTCCCCTCTCGACCTGTGTGGCTGTGTGACTCTTGGCTATTTTTAACTACTTGTATTGTACTTTGTGTTCCCTTTCCCCCTTGAGTTGTTCGCCGCCCTGAGTCCCCCTGGGAATAGGGCGGCATATAAATAAAACAAATCTCAATCTTTTAAACCGTAAGATTCTAACTCAGTGAAATTGTCCTTTCCTTCATAGGGTGGATGGTGCAGTGAGGTAACATGAATCTCTTCAGTTAATAGTTTCTTAGCCTTTTACATCAGGGGTGTCAAACTCGATTTCATTGAGGGCTGTATCAGGGTTGTGTTTGGCCTCGGGGGGAGGGGGATGTGGCCAGGGAGGGGCGTGGCCAGTTCAACATCACTTCTGTCAGGGACACCTGTGTTGGCCCAAGTGCTCTGCCAGCGAAAACTAGCTGCCAAGCTCCATTTTTGGCTGCCTCGTGCAACCATTTGCCAGTGAAAATGGAGCTGGGGAGGGCCGGTCCTTCACTATTTCCAGGGCAGCCTTGCAGCAGAGGTGGTATTCAGGAGGTTCTGAACAGTTCTGGAGAACCAGTAGCGGAAATTCTGACTACCACTTCTGACTGGCCCCGTCCCAACTATTCTCTGCATCCCAAGTCCCAGCTGATCAGGAGGAAATGGGGATTTTGCAGTTACCTTCCCCTGCAGTAAGGTTGGAATGGAGATTTTTACAGTATCCTTCCCCTGCCACATCCACCAAGCCAGGGCCACATAACCAGTAGTAAAAAAAAATTGAATCCCACCACTGCACTGCAGGCCAGATCTAAGTACCCCACAGGTCGGATCTTGCCCTAGGCCTTGAATTTGACATCCCTGCTTTAGATAGTAACCTCTGCCATGTCATTTATTTCAATATGTGGAAAGCTTGCTCCTCTTTAATCTGATAACCTTCCTGTGCCTATACTTCTGTATTATACTGACAGCACTACTGTTTATGGCATTAGTAGAAGAAGACAGAATTCAGAGAGTCTGCTCAATCATGGTTTCATGAGCAAGCCACCATTGGCTTAGTTTTCATAAGATGCTGTGCTAAACTTAAAGTATATGACAGCTAACGGTGATACAGGAAACCAGCCCAAGTACCCCCAAAAGACAGAACTCTGCATTTTTTTGCCCTTAGCTTCATAACCACATGGATCTCAGTTCAGTCCTTCCAGAGTCAGTTTGCCTTTGCATTTCCAGCACTGCATTCTGGATCCTTCTAGATCAATCAAATAGTCAACCTACTTATGCTGCTGTCATAAAGAATGATATCTTTGAATTTACCAAGCAGCAGCGAGCTGTGGGGGTGTGAAGGGGAAGAAGAATAGCTTTCTGGGTATAAATAGCAACCTGTTAACTAGTAGGCTATTATGTTAACACAATCCTGTCTGACTCAACAGAAAAGTGCTGCCATTTTGTTAGGTTCAGATTTAGATCTTTCAGGAGAGCAAAGTAAGAAGCAGGGTCCATGCTTGATCATTTGGCCAAATAGCCAAATCTGAACAATGGGAAAGAAAGTGGTATGCAAGTAAACTGCAAATGAAGTAAAATAAATCCTAGGGAATCTTTATCTGCAGATTTCTGAAAAAACCAAGCTACTGTGATTAGGTATAGTTGCAGTGACTAAATTGAAAAAGCTGTCCCTAGCAGAAGGTAGGATGGCCTTTCAGTTGTATTTGTGCTGGATGTTTACTTTGAATAGCAGAATAACACAGTTGGAAGATCTTCTAGCCAACCCCTGCTTAAGTAGTAAACCCTATACCATTTCGAACAAAGGGTCACAATCTCTTCTTAAAAACCTTCATGATGGAGCACCCACAACTTCTGGAGGCAAGTCGTTCCACTGATTAATTGTTCCAACTGTCAAGAAATTTCTCCCTAGTTCTATGTTGCTTCTCTCCTTGATTAGTTTCCATCCATTGCTTCTTGCCCTGCCTTCAGCTGCTTTGGAGAAAAGGTTGATCCCTCTTCTTTGTGGCAGCCCCTTAGATATTGCAAAAGCAGTAGCACTTAGACTTATATACCACTTTACAGTGCTTTACAGCCTTCTCTAAGCAGTGTACAGAGTCAACATATTGCCCCCAACAATCTGGATCCTCATTTTATCGATCTCGGAAGGCTGGAAGGCTGAATCAACCTTGAGCTGATGAGATTTGAACTGGCAAATTCCAGTCAGCCGGCAGTCAGCAGAATTAGCCTGGACTCTAACCACTGAGCCACCACAGCTCATTGAAACACTGCTACTGCAACTGTTCTTCATATATTTTAGTCTCCAGTCCCCTAATCATCTTTGTTGCTGTTCTCTGCACTCTTTCTAGAGTCTCAACCTCTTTTTATATTGTGGTGACCCAAACTGGATGCAATATTTCAAGTGTGGTCTTACCAAAGCATTATAAAGTATTTAAACCATTGCATACTGAATTATCCAAGTAGCATGGTCTCACAGAGCATAGTAACCTATAAAACAGTATTGCTGGGTTTGTGTAACTAGCCATGTTTAGATGTGTTTGGCTTGCTTGTGGCTCTGGACATCATGGGAAGCTGCATCTTTCCAACAAAAACTGTTAAGCATATGGGAGAATTGTATCTGATCAAAGGAGGAAATAAAAATAATGTGACATTTCACAAAAGAAAGGATGAAAGTGTTTGGGGATAAAACAGCTTTAACAATTAAGAGAAAATGCTCAGGAAAAAATGAGTTTGATTAAAAAAATAACAATGAGCAGAGCTACTGACTCTTTTGTGTACAACACAATAAATGTATCCTTCTAACTAATAAATAAAATTGCAGAACTTAATTGTCTTTGGAAATTGGCCATCCTAGAAAAAGCAGCCTGTTATGTGATCTTGTAGTGTACTTAACACTAGTTAACATATTTTGGTTTCTGTTCATAAAAATAAAAATGCTTTTTATGACTGCAGAGAAAAAAAATGGAGAGGAACCAACTGAATCTCCAAAATGCTTCTCACTAAAGTGAAGAAGTACTCAATTCTCTTAGGGGAAGCTGAAATATCTGCTAGATATATTGAAACATCAGAAATGTTAATTATCTTATCCCCTATGGAATACAGGAAAGCCACGGCTACAGCATTTTCCTATGCTGAATCTTATTTTGGGAAGTCACCCAGAGAAAGCACATTTTGGGCAAACGAGATTTTAAAAGTTATAATTTCTCCTGTCTTTTGAATTCCTATTTTTTTAAAAAAATTAACTAAACGCACAAAAAAGAAAGCATACACATTCTTTTATAACATTATAAAGGGAAAAGGCTAAAAAAAACACATACAGATGTTTCTTGTACAACTGTATAAATGTATGCATGTCTGTGAAGACATGAGGACATGCATACACATGTAAAGTTGTACAATAAATGGAAGCCACAATTGGTTACAGTCATCCAGTGTCTTTTCATCTTTTGATACATCCCATCATTGATATTTTATCATTGGATTCCTAAGCCATTGACTTACAGCAGCAGAGACTTTATATTGTACAATATAACTGGTATTGGCTAGGATAATAAATATGTTGCTTTCCTATACTTTTTATACATAAATAGTGATGAAGAGAGAGATTGAAGGGTGAGAGAGAGAAATGGTGATCAAAATGAAAGGATAGATGCTGGAAGTGGTGCATTAAAACGTCTCCAATTGGATATCCTCCATGCATCTCTCCAAATTCAAAAAAGAATTCATTGTCATCATCATTCTCATCATTCTCATCATCAGTTTAATGCATGTTTCTAGTCTATGCTCCCAGGAGAAGCTAGGCAAGGATAGTTAACAAGAAAAGACCAATCAAAAATAATAGTTGTACTATCATTATTTTATAATGTTAATTGGATAATGATAACATTGACTTTTGTCACAGATTTATCAGCATCGATCAAGTTCAAGTTTGAAAATAAAGAGGTGAAGATAAGAAGGTAGGGTATAGATCAGTGTTTCTCAACCTTGGCAACTTGAAGATGTCCAGACTTCAACTCCCAGAATTCCCCTGCCAGCGAATGCGTTGAAGTCCGGGCATCTTCAAGTTGCCAAGGTTGAGAAACACTGGTATAGATGGTTATATACATGGTAAATTATGCTACATATTAAATTATAAATAATAAAAATATCATTTTTGCATAGACTCCTTGTGTGGTTCTATTAGAAGTGAACCCTTTTTAGAATCTCATATGAGCAGTCAATATTTGTTCTGAAGAATTTAATGATTTGGGGTTTTTTTTTACTTATGAAAGATATAACAAAACCAAGTTTGATGCAAGTTTGGCTTGAGTGTGCTGAGCTACTTTAAACAAACAGATGGTAAAAATAGGTGAAAGCCTTAAAAAGCATCAACCTGGAAGTACAACACGTATTCAAGAAACCAAAATAGCCTGGCAGAGATCTGAACTTAGTGCCAGATGGAGCCAAGATATTATTATGGTTTATGCTGTTTATTTTTTCATTAAGCACATTGTCTTGCTGTGATTTTTTTTATCTGTTTTAAATTAATTCTAATTACCCGCAGGCATTCAGAAAGCCTGTGGTGCACTCCTTATTGAATTACTGTTCTTTCCATTAGAATTATTTGTTTTCCTTGTCAATATCTCTGTTCCATTTTGGTCAGATTTGTCACTTGAAAACATCAGTGTAAAAATGTTCACACACATACACACACACACACAGTTTTTGAAGTGATGAGAAGGAACAATGGTCTCATTGGCTTTCTTTTATTTTGAAGATCCGGGTCCTACACATGTACCCAGAGCTATTAACCTCTTCCTTCCCCTCCATTCTCCACATATGATTATTTATCTCCCCCATTATTATTTATCTGAGGAAGCATTCCTGTCGTTGGGGCAAAGGAAAGAAAGGGATGAGAAAAAAGAAAAAACCCCGTTGCCATAGCAGCCGCTTGGTCCAGCAATCGTCCGTCTGTGATTCCCTTTGAGGGAAAGGGCTTGACTCTGCTCTACTGGCATTTGCCCAAGACAGATTCAAGTTGACAGGCTCTTTAGGATCTGAATCATTTATAAAGCAGAGGCCACATGGGTGTGCATGTACGTGGGCATGTGTGAAGAGAATAAGGAGGGAGGAAACATGGGTGATGCTAGGGACATGTGTTACAGGCAGAGCACGCATGAGGGGACCAGCAGGGTCTGTTTTGCATGAACTTTCTTTCATTCTTTCATCCATTCTAGCAAAGCCCCTGTTAGATTCCAGCTAGTTCTTCAAATCAAGGACATTTATTCTATAACAGTGGGAAGAGCCTTGGAGAGCAAGGAGGTGTGTTTCACATAATTTTACCACTGGCTCACCATGCACTGAAACTGTGAGCACATGCACCTTCCCCGCGTGCACCTTCTGTGTGGGCACCTTCCGCGCATGCGCTTTGCTCACACGTGTGGCTTGCACACATGTGCACGGCTTAGAAAACATGGCTAAATAGGACAGCATAGAGCCGGGGTGGTGGCCAGGCCCACCTGCAGGTCAACACTACTGGCTCACCCAAACCGGTACGAATCGGCTGAATACCACCACTGAAGGGAAAAAGGGGACAGAACATATGGCTGCCCTTTTCTTCCCTCAGCCGCATATATATGGGTTTGAACTGCAGGCATTAGTAGGTGAATTGTGTTTTTCTTCTTGCATGAAAAGCCACTTTGTGTTTTCAAGGCACAAGACCAAGCCTGCAAGCCTTTTCAGGCCATTAAAGCAACACTAAAGGATGCAAAGAAAAATTCTTAAGGGATGAATCTCTCCTTTATCTTTTTACCAATCAATGCCCTTCTCCCACGATGACAGGAAAACCAACCTTTTTCCTGACTTTGGAGGACTCCTGTCATCTTTTTCTTTTACTGCTGTTCACCTTGAAAAGCAGTCAGATTCCACTCTGGTGCTGTTCCGACTACTACAGGCGCAGGCAAAAGAAATGGAAAGGGGGAAGAGTTGCATAGCAACCCCATTCAGGACAGACGAGCTGCCATCATCTTTTTGCTTGGCAAGACCTGGTGCCTTTAAAATAGGCACAATTCTCCAAGCATTGAAAATATTATTGCAATAAAGGACTTTGCTGCTGCTAAATAAATTCAGCCACTGTTGTTTATAAACCATGGCTCATGGGTGTTATGTAATTCCAGCCAAGTGTGAGTCAACACATCATGGTTAAGCAAACCAAGGCATAATGTGCAAATCCATACATCCTCTTGCAAATGTGTTTCTCTTAATTAGAAGGATTATATTGTTTAGATAAGTGTTGTGTGAGATGCACCTCAGTTGGGGCAGGCTAAAGCAAACAGCTGGGTCAGGTAAAAAAGTGAACAAGAATCGCCCAGTCTCTTTTCCACAATACGATACAATACAATACAATACAATGCAATATCAGAGTTGGATGGGACCTTGGAGGTCTTCTAGTCCAACCCCCTGCCTAGACAGGAAACCTTATACCATTTCAGACAAATGGCTATCCAACATCTTCTTAAAGATTTCCAGTGTTGGGGCATTCACAACTTCTGGAGGCAAGCTGTTCCACTGATTAATTGTTGTAATTGTCAGGAAATTTTTCCTCAGTTCTAAGTTGCTTCTCTCCTTGATCAGTTTCTTGTTCTGCCCTCAGGTGCCTTGGAGAATAGTTTGATTCCCTCTTCTTTGTGGCAACCCTGAGATATTGGAACACTGCTATCATGTCTCCCCTAGTCCTTTTTTCATTAAACTAGACATACCCAGTTCCTGCAACCGTTCTTCATATGTTTTAGCCTCCAGTCCCCTAATCATCTCTGTTGCTCTTCTCTGCACTCTTTCTAGAGTCTCCACATCTTTTTTACATTGTGGTGACCAAAACTGGATGCAATATTCCAAGTGTGGCCTTACCAGGCCATTATAAAGTGGTATTAACACTTCACGTGATCTTGATTCTATACCTCTGTTTATGCAGCCTAGAACTGTGTTGGCTTTTTTGACGGCTGTTGCACACTGCTGCCTCATATTTAAATGGTTGTCCACTAAGATTCAAGATCCATCTCACAGTTACTACTTTTGAGCAAGGTACCACCTATACTGTACCTGTGCATTTTGTTTTTCTTGCCTAAATGTAGAATCTTTCTTTTTTCACCATTGAATTTCATTTTATTAGATAGTGCCCAGTGTTCAAGTTTGTCAAGCTCCTTCTGTATCTTAAGCCTATTTTCTGGAGTGTTGGCTATTCCTGCCAGCTTGGTGTCATCTCCAAATTTGATGAGTTCCCATTTATCCCCTCATATAAATCATTGATGAAGATGTTGAAGAGTACTGGGCCTAAAACAGAGCCCTTGGGTACTCCACTACATACTTCCTTCCATGTAGATGCAGTTCCATTGAGGACTACATATTGAGTGTGGTTGGTCAGCCAGTTATGAATCCATCTGGTGGTGATGCTGTCTATCCCACATTTTTCTACTTTATCTAGTAGTAGATTATGGTCTACTTTATCAAATGCCTTACTGAAGTCCAAGTAAATTATATCAAGTCACATCTTTCTCTGAAATCTATCTTTCCTTTTCTTCCTTCTCCCCCCTGCCCTCTCTCCAATGCTCTGTTTTTCTTTCATTTACCCTCCATTGAGCAATTTGCCAAGTGAGGGAACATCTTACTAGGGATCTAAATTGCTTGCTTGAAAAGGCCTTGTAAATTCCTTTGAGGAAGCATATGCTTTGGCCAAGAGCCACATGCCAACTGAGGGCTGTAGGTTGTTCCCCCATTGACTAAACACATTCAGAAAAAAACAAAAGAGGGTAATTCAAGAAGAGGAATGTCCATTTGGCCTTCTTTGGCCTATAAGGGTCATTGTCCCCAAATCAGATGTGTAGAATTAAGGCAGCAGGAAAGAGTCCACCTTGCTACTAAATTCCATCTCTTGCAAAGTATGATAATATATGTCCAGATACTTCAGGAAAAGAAAGATTTATAGCCAATTAACATGACAACTTTGCATTAAGGCTACTATCACAGGTCAGTTAAAGACATGGATAAGTTAAAAAAAGATGTTAATGACAAAAAAGGAAGTCCATTGGGAGAGAGCCTGCCAAGACTCTTCAAACCAAAGCTAATCTTTGATAAACTTGGATCTGAGCTGTAATCATTTCAGACTGCAAATTATGGCCTATTCCATTCCTGATATTACAAAACACTAATGCACACAGAGAGAAAGAGAATGTGTGTGGGGGTGTTTGCAAAGGAAACTGAAAGCAAGGAGGGGATGAATACATATGGAAATGCGCTCTCAAACACATTTTTCAGAGCAAAACAATAAAAGGAGAAGGAATGAAACAACCTTAGCACTAAAGATCACTGTAAAATTCTTGCTGAATATCTTTTTATATTAATGATCTCTCCTCAACAGCACATTATCTGATCAATTGAACATGCATTTGCAAATTCTGAAATAGTCCCAGGTCAGCATAGCCAAGGAGGATGGGAATTATAACTCAAAAGATCCAGGGTACAATAAATTGGGAAAGGCTGCCAGAGAAGGTCTCTTCATAGGAGTAAATTAAAACTGCTGAATGAACAAACAGCACCAGGTAATGTTTGCCTTTAAAATATACAGTATGAGAATACAGATGTTGGGTTCCTGTCATTTACCAGAAATGAAAGAAAGGAGTAACAGAAGCATGCAAAATCCCATAGAAAGACTTAGAGAGCTTTTTCCTACCTATGTTAGGATGTTTCAGAAGGCGGCAGATCCGAGCCTCTCGTTCTAGCTTCTGATGATCTGTCAGGAAAGACATTCACAAATCAGCATGGGAGAGAGAGAGATGTCCAATGACAAAATGTGATTCCCTCCTATTCTTATTATCTTGGGATTTAGAACATGCAAATTCAGTTAACAGTGAATAAATATTTGAAATGATATACCACTCTTCACAATACAGAATCAGAAAGTGATTGGAAAGGTTAACATAGGATATAAACAACAACCATTAGAAGCGCCTACATAAATTCATTCAGAAAGCTATCTGAGGGGATTAAGGGATACACTGGTAATAGCATAGAATATCTCAAAGCTAGGGATGGGATGGCTCAGTGGCTAAGATGCTGAGCTTGTCGATCGAAAGGTTCAAATTCCTAGTGCCGCATAATGGAGTGAGCTCCTGTTATTTGTCCCAGCTTCTGCCAACCTCGCAGTTCGAAAGCATGTAAAAATGCATGTAGAAAAATAGGAACCATCTTTGGTGGGAAGGTAACAGCGTTCTGTGTGTTTTTGGCATTTAGTCATGCCAGTCACATGTCCATGGAGAGGTCTTCAGACAGTGTTGGCTCTTTGACTCTGAAACAGAGATGAGCACTGCCCCCTAGAGTCAGGAACAACTAGCACGTATGTGTGAGGGGAACCTTTTATATCAAAGCTAAACGTAGCTGCAGGAGAGTGCAGATGTGGAAATCAATCAGCCCTTATAGCCCTCTGTTAAGTAATCCTAGAGTTGTGTCCACTGACTTCCATGGGATTGAATTATTTAAAAGCTAAGCAAAGTCGGACATTACTTGAACAGAAAAACTATCAAGAATGTCCAGGGATGTAAGCTCTGCTGGGAAGTTAAACAAGGAATCTTAGATGATGTCTCCATGAAAACTGACTCATTCCATTTGCCCTGAGTCACTTGTAAACATACCTCAGCTTGTGCTGAGATGAGATAGGAGAAAGTTCACACAGCTATCAATCCTCCATTGTGCTGTAACTGTGCCTCAGTGCTTGGGGACCGAGTCTCACACCACAGCAGAGGTGACAAACATCAAAAGCTAAGCTGTGTATGAGTAAGAACATCACACTCCTTTCTTTGTTGCTCTGCTTTGTAGGTGGATTTTTTTCGTAGTTGTTGTTGTTAGCTTTTTAAATGTCTAGTCCAACAGGTAGATGTAAATAAACCATGAATTCTCTTTTCTTCTTTAAAAAACATTTGCATGCCTGAAAAACTTTGTTCAAAGGGATCTGAAATAGATGAAAATCTTCCACTGGTCCTTTAGTGACTATTTGTTATGTGTAAGAAAAATAAAACTGCCTAAACCAATGCTTTCTATGCCAGCAACCCTGTTGGCATTTTGGGAAGCTGCTAAAATCTGGCAATTTCTGAAAACCTTTGAGAATTGGTAGGCGATTGAGTTTCCATCCTGCAGGAAGTTATTAATATTATGGAGAATGGTTTTCCTCATTGTAATTATCTATATAAATAAAAATGTAATGATTGCTTGTTCAAAATAGCTAATCTCTGAAAGTTCTTCACCGATTGCTTTGAAATTTTGATACAAGGTTGCATTCAAATATGCGAATGTTTTTATATACGTATATTACATAAATGTCACATCTGTGACAGGTAAAAATATGATTTTCTGTAAAAACATGCTTTTTTGAAAACCAGTGCCATCTGGTGGACGTAAAAGCAACACATGCTATACTAAATATTTCATGATTCCATTTCAATGTTTCCGATTGCATTGTTATATTGAATTTTCATAGATCTCAATTTATTTTCATTTTGATTTAATTATTTCATGTGACATTGCATTGTGTCGCTTATCATAGCATTCATTTAGTGAGTATAGTATATTCGGAACAGTTCGGCCTCTCTCCAGCTTTGTCCCAACGGTCCCTTTATATGTGTGGCTGGGCTGCAGCCGCACCCTTTCCTCTTTTCACCCTCCAGAGTAGGAGGAGATGGAGCATCTCCTCATCCCTGCTGGCCATGCACACTCTCCACCCCCCCTCACAGCGAGCCAGCCACGGCCTCACCAAGGCAGCTCCAATGAGGCGGCAGCAGCGGTGTCAACCTGAGGTGCAGTGGGGCTGGGGTGGCCCCTGGGTGCCCTGTGAGGTGGCACACTGAGGACTTCTCTTCCTCCGAGATCCTGGACGTCTCACTCTCCCGGGCCACCGACTTGGGGGAGCCCGAGCGCAGCTCCTTCGAGGAGATGCTCAACAACTTCCATGAGGCCGACAGCCCCAGCGCTGTCTTCCCCAAACAGCCTTGCCCGGCCCAGCAGCTTAAAGTCCTGACCAACGGCAGCACCCATCCGCCGCCCCACTATGCCCAGACTGGGCCACAGCAACGCGTGGCTGGGAACAGCTAGTCAATAATAAATTATTATTATGATTAACATGATATGACTGGTTTGTGATCATTCTGTTATTGTTTTTTACGGTATTGTACCTTGGAATCTTTTATCAGCATGAGCAGTGTACTGTATATATTGCAGGAAATATTTATATAAGAATGAGAATGGCAGCAGTCCTTCTAAGTTTACTAGGAATATTTTTGAAAAATTTGTCATTTACGACCATCAGAATAAATGGTATTTTATATTCAAATTGGTCTACTCAGAGAGCTTTTAATTTAGAATTTAGTAGAGGAGAATGAGCACAAGGCAGAAGGGAAATAAAAGTGACTAAAAGCAAGTATGTTTAGTCCAAGTACACATTACCTAGTAAAGAGTAAAACCCTTCACTACACCATGATGAAGAGGAGGAAGGGGGCAGAGGTTTCTTTAACCTTTCTCCTTTTCAAAAAGTCTAAAACAATGGGCGATATAAAAGTTTACCTAACAGAAAATTTGTAACAATTTTTTCTCAGTTTTATGTATTAGTAGAGAGTTTAGCCTAGTGGTTTATGTCCAAGGATAGAAATTTGGAGACTGGGAGTTCTAGTTCTAGTCCCACCCAGCCAGTCATTCTTTCTCAGCTCTAGGAAGGAGACAATGGCAAGCCACTTCTGAAAAACCTTGTCAAGAAGACTGCAGGAACTAATCCAGACAGTCATCAGGAGCCAATACTGATTTAAAGACACAAAATAACAGGGCTATTATTAAATGTATATGCCCCACATGTCACCGTTCAAGGTGGGAAGATACACACAATATCAGCAAAACATAAAGCCAATTTACCAGTTTGCACTATTACTAAGTGGTAATAAGAAATCTGTGATTTTAAATTGTCTCTATTGCCTGTAGGATGGTTTACCAAAATGGATTTAGAGTTACTGTTGTAATACAAATCAATATAAAAATGAACAATTGAGATGGAAACTGAGGTATTTGACTCAGATAGATTTCACTCATATATTAAATATGTCCATTCTGCAGTTTCTAATATGTTATTAAACAATGTAGAAGAAATAGCAATAGCACACTTTACAGTGCTTTACAGCCCTCTCTAAGCGGTTTACAGTGTCAGTATATTTCCCCCAACAATTTGGGTCTTCATTTTATCCGCCTTGGAAGGATGGAAGACTGAGTCAACCTTGAGTTGGTGAGATTTGAACTGCCAAATTGCAGTCAGCCGGAAGTCTGCAGAAGTAGCCTGCAATACTGCACTCTAACCACTGTGCCACCTTAGCTTAAATAGTTGTTTCTGAGGATCTTTTCTTTTGGTCTTGCTCCTAACTTTGCTATAGGGTTTTATAATTGTCGACATTTTAATTGGTGCTTCTGTAGTAACTCGGTAACTGGAAGGTAATTGCTGAAAGCAATTACATTTCCCCCTCTAGTGGATGAAAGAACTCCCACCCAGCCCCGAATCCACCCCCAGCATGCCTGCATGCTGCTCTTCATACATTCAGAGGAAAAGCAGCAATAAGAGTTTGAGTGTAGCCTTGGTGGCCATCAGTTAATTGTAACATGCACAGCAGTGCTTCTGTTCCTCTACAAGTGTTTTTCTCCTTTGCTGCAAGAAGAAAAGAAATTTTAAAAACAGTGCAGGTAATTAGAATGGAAAACTTTTTTTTCCTGGATCAATTTAAATTACCTTTTTCTTTTAAGGATGTGACCTTGTGTATTTTTTCTACTTTTGTAATGATTTTAGAAGGAATAAACTCATTCTCCTTATTAACTAGTGTAAACAAACATTGTGTGAGCAGAGAACACTACAAAAACTCGATCCAAAGGTGAGCAAAGAAATTTCTAAGAGGTGGGTTTTAATTTCTATTCAGAATAGAAGTCTCAGACATTTAAATCCTTTAAGGATTCAGTTACTATCCAAGCTGGTCTTTCCCTCAATAACAGAGATAGTCCAGGCAAAATTCATTTAAAATATAGAAGAAGGTGAGTACAATACAAAAGAATAAAAATGCCAGCAGTAATACCTAATAAAAAACAAGATAAAACCAACAGAAAACCCAAAGGGAACAAAGGATGTTCACTCAAATCATGTTAGGCACAGTGTCAGTTCAGCTACTGTGGTTTATGCTTTATGGCTTGAGTCAGCCCTCTGAGTTTATGAATTAATGGAAATTTTGGACTGTCAGCATCAATTGTAACTTAGTAGTGTTAACACTGAGGCATCACTTTCCTCCTTCTGTTATTGACAGACAAACAAATTTTCAACTCTGTTTGAGCTCCTTGGAGTTGCATTAGCAACATCACTGTAAAATATAGGCATTTGCTTATTTACGTTGTATAATGTGATAGTTTGTGCATGTGTCTTTGCAATTGGTTGGCTGCTTGGCATATTCAATGTATTTCCTGGGAGCATAATATTCCTCCTTTAAATATTTATGAACGCTGCAACAGCAGACATATTATAGCTCAGTATTTCATGTTGTTAGTGTTCTCTGAGCTACATTTTGGGGTTGCACAGACTGTATTATATACTATCACTAATGCAGGAGGCAGGAGAAGTTAATGTGATTTATGATTTGGACATGTCAATTGACACCAGTATTATTCCATCATTACCTGAACCAGGGTAGAAAAATAGGGCCAATGTCAGCCTCTACAAAGAGTTAGCTATTCAAAGATGTGAGGCAGAGGTGGGGTTCACTTACCTTCCCTAACGGTTCGCAAATGTGAGTGAACATGCCTCATCTGTGCATGTGCACTGCCTTCTGTGCGTGTGCAGTGCTTATGCATTACATGGGGCTGGGTGGGCGGAGCCTCCCACAGTCGCCACTAACAGTTCACCCAAACCAGCTGAATCCCACCTCTGGTGTGAGGTCCCATAGTGTGAACTGCAATCTGAGGGTAGTGCTCCAAAAGTGAAACGTGAAGAAGGGTGTGTTCTTTCCTCTATGTGGCTCCGCTTCAAGAGGAGCATATCTTTATGCAGTTATTTCCCACTCTAGTTTTCCACTGGGGACGTTGCTTCCCATCACTGCCTCCCACGGACCTCTGGAAAAACGAGAAAAATGAACCAACACATTTGCATCTCTAATGGGCTGTAGTGTGGCAGGGTTTACTAAGGCCAAAGCAAACCGCTTACGCTGGGTTTCCCAACTGAACATGATTTGTAGATGATGCAGCTTTAATTATTTAAGAATTCCATCATCCCATGCCACTGAATCTGACAAGCAGCTCTTTCATAATTGAACACTAACACTTTTCCCTATTTCAGTCTTTCTGCATCTCTATTTACGCACCTGCCATGTAAAGCCCTAAATAATCTTTATCAGTTCTTGGCATTTACATGACTTTTAAAGACTCATCACTGCGGCACTTCCCCCCCCCCTCCTCCTTAAACTAGACATAGAATACAACACTTAAATCTTTTCCATCTCGTTCTGCTTATTGAATTCCATCCCCTTCACAATTTCTCTCCATTGGTCACTGCTTTATTTTTGCAGTTGGCATCAGCAAGACAGGTTAAGCTGTAATATATGTTCGAGCATGGTCTAGTGTGTTGAGTCAACCCAGCTAGTATAGTGTAGAAACCATTGTTATGGCTTAGTATGACATGTAGTAGAAACTCAGCTTTATATATTTGCATGACATGTCGAGCCATATTAGGGTTAATGTGCAGATTGTGGTGGAGATGCACAAATTACTATCTGGAACCAAGGGCTTTTTTCCACTCACATATAACCATGGCATGAACATACTCCAGCAGGTTCACCGACAAAAGGGCGAACGACAAAAGCGCGCCCAACTAAACCGCGGTGACAAAACCGCGAGTTCTAAACCGTGCGGACGAATGAGTGCTGAAGCGCGCCGAAACAGTGCGCCGACAGAAGCACGCTGTAAACTTAACCCTAACCCTAACCCTAACCCTAACCCTAAACCTAAACCTAAACCTAAACCTAACCCTTACCTTAACTTAAATCGCGCTTCTGTTGGCTCGCTGTTGTTGGCACGTTGATGACGTCACATTGATGACATCGTGGTTTTAGCACCGCCGTTTTGTCGGTGCGCTTTTGTCGTGCGCACATTTGTCGGGTCACGACTCCAGCAACCTCTTTTGTTCTTCCAGCTCCTAAAATTTGCTTCATTTCATCCCCAACTATGCCAGAGGCATCTTAAAATCATCCTTCACTGTTCTAATGATAATGTTGAAGCAGACAGTAAGTCATGGTAGTTTTCACCTGGGTGTAATGTGCCACATTTCAAAGATCTTTCCAAAGATCCTGCAGCCAGGTGACTTCTAATGGGAAGAATCAGTGCAGCATGTATTGACCAATTAGGCTAGTGCAGGGACATCTTGTCCTTTCTGATCTAATTCTAAAGAATCCTAATCTAATTCCATCTAAATATTAGGTAATCTATCAATTATCTAATATTTAAAAATCTAATAGAAACCATTGTCTTCTATGAGCATTTTGCTAATCAGCTCCCTCACCCCTCTGTTGCTTCCTGTTCGTGCTCTCCCTAATCTGTCAGATATTGTTCCACACAGCTTTGGAAATGGAGCCAATTACCAAGGCATTGGACTGGAATAGCATCAAATCCATGTAAAGGGACCTCAACTATCTGCTGATACCAAATGACAGTCAGGGTCCTTTTGAATACACCCATGCAAAACAATTGTGTGACACCAGAGCATGTTTTGACAGAGTATTAAACCTACTAGTCCTTGCCTTCCCAGTCTCAGCTCTCCTTAAAGGAAGTAATTGCTAGATGTTTACATTTAATGGGAGGTATAAATGAGAATGCAAATAGCTTTGAAGAAGGAATCAACAGCCATTATGAAAATGTGACCTTATCCCAGAAAAACAAGGGAAGAGGTGACTTCAGTATAAGAAGAAGGAAGAGAGAATCTCTGTCAGGCTTTTTATACCCTAAGAATTCATCAGACTTTCAGTCAGTCTTGTGATGTCTATTTCCTGGCATGGGCTATCTTGAAGGGCTGAATAAAGGAGAAAGACATAAATTGAGGGGAATCTATCAATCTCTTCCTTAGCATAGCCTATAAATATGGACAACATTGTGCCAAAATATTATAAGTGCCAAAATATTATAAGTGCCTAGATAGGGACAGCCAGTGTGAGCAGCACATTTTATGTTAGATTTCAGCCATTTAAAAGCCTAGTTTAGTCCAGTCAGGAGAGGACTCCTAGGATAAAATGGTCGGGGGAGACTGCACTTGATGTTTTGGGGAAGACTTATGGGCTGTCAAAGGCAATAAGATAGTGCCAGGTTGTGGGCCTGGAATTATCTTCTTCTCCTTCTTCTATGCATGGGGCTTGCATTTTCATAGCTGACGTGATCCATTAGCATTTCTGCTTCAGCATGGTAGGAAAACCCATCACTAATTTCACATCACAGATAGCTCCAGGAATTGCAAAAGGGTGGAAGGTTGAAATTTGATGCCACATGGGATCTCAAGTGACCGAGGTGCAAGTTTGCATACCTCAGCCATAGTCCTGGCTGCTGTCTAAAATCTGGATATTGTTCCCATGATGAAATTCTTCTGCCATTCACATATAGATATGGATGAGGAAAGCAGCAACAAACCAGACTTTAGTAATTCTCTCCTCCTCCCAATTTCCGGAAATAATACTTGGGAGTTTTCTTTGTAATTTTACCTATTTAGCAGATGCCTACAGAATTCGAAACAGTGGAAACAAATTGAACTAATACACCTGTTCAGGAAAAGAGTGTAATTGTGGACGCAGTCTTGTGCCTCACAGAGTTAAAAAGAGTTTTCTCCCAAGTAAACAGCTGCAGGTTTGTAACCTCACTAGCATTTAACTCCAATATATTAGGTGCAAATGGTTTTGCTCTACTGTATGTATAAAAGGATAAAAACAACTGGATTTTATTTTATGTTATTTATATTCATGAGTACTATGTGCTCAAAATGCAGGACCTCATGTAATTTCAAATGCAGTCACTGTTGGTCAGAACTGTTAACAGTGTATTCATAAATAATAGTTGCGTTTGGCTCTGTGTTGTTTCAATTCTTTTCTGTTATAACACAGCAGTTTTTATTTTGTCCTCTAGAAGAACTTGAATAGGTACAATTATCATAGGCATCTGCTCTTAACCGCAAGGACACTCAAAATAACAAAACCTGCGTGGTGATGCCACATTGCAAACTCTGACTTTTGTACTTCCATGTTGATGTTGCACTGGCTTTTACTACATCTAACCATTTTGTTCCTTCTTATTTAGAAATTATATTTTTTCCATATCACACAGGGGTAGATTAGGTGCCTATGAGTAGTGCTTTTTAAAAAAAATAATGGTAAGAAAAAAAATATGTTTCTAAAATGTTCAAACTAGTTGTATCTGCTGCCACTGAAGAAGCAGCTTGTTGTACTGCTCATTATGTACTCCAGCACAAGGAGCAATCTCTCACCTCATGGAGGAACAAATGTTCTTCTTTCGTCTGACAAACATTTGGGAGAATGAGTAAAGAACATTGAAGAAGGCTTTTGTATTGTGACACTTGAGGCAGCTGTGAACAGTCTTGTAATTATGCGCAATCACTCTCTTGGGTGAACTTAGCACAGGAAACTTAATCTAGACACTACCATTCACAAGTCTTTACTCATGGAACTGGCAACTCAAAATCTTGCTGGTCAGAGAAAATATTGCCATTTTCAGTAACACAAAGTTGTAAGGCATTTCACCCCCTCCTTTTTGTCCTGCCTGGAATCCATGACTTCTTGAACCTTGCGAATACTGGAAGAGTTTCATTGCATCAATGTCCCTTCTGCATCGGCTAGATAGGTTATGGGCACCAAAGCCAATTGACACTAAAACATATGAAGAACGGTTGCAGGAACTGGGTATGTCTAATTTAATGAAAAGAAGGACTAGTAGAGACACAATAGCAGTGTTCCAATATCTCAGGGGTTGCCACAAAGAAGAGGGGGTCAAACTATTCTCCAAGGCATCTGATGGTAGAACAAGAAGCAATGGGTGGAAACCAATGAAGGAGAGAAGCAACTTAGAACTGAGCAGAAATTTCCTGACAGTTAGAACAATTAATCAGTGGAACAACTTGCCTCCATAAGTTGTGAATGCCTCAACACTGGAAGTCTTTAAGAAGATGTTGGATAGCCATTTATCTGAAATTTCCTGCCTAGGCAGGGGGTTGGACTAGAAGACCTCCAAGGTCCCCTCCAACTCTGCTATTGTGTTATTGTATTGTATGCTTGGGAGCACTGTGCCAAACCTGATGCCAAACCTTGGCATCATGTTTTATGACTAAAATCAGCCATAAATCATTTGCAAGTTGGGAAGCCAGGGAAGAGCAAAGCCAAATTGGAAGCTGGGAGAAAAAAAAGAATGTCATATCACACTGCAATTCCAGTGCAACATCAAAATTATCATGATCAGGTCCAGCCAATCAAAATGGTTTTGGTTGAAGTTACATAGCAACATTGAGGACCAATAATAATTAGGTTTAAATGCTGATATAGAGTCATCTTGCTGAAGTCCAGATTCTGTCTCCAGACAATGAGACAGTTCCAATCTCTATAAACCTTCTATTTCAGTCTTCTTGCTTCTTCATTCATAGATGGAAAATGACAGGAAGATTCAGGGAAATCCATTTCATCTCTTGTCTTCTCTTTAAGAACATTTTTTTTGGCCTAGCCTTGTCCCTCTCTGCTAGCTGTGAACCTGCTGGTGCCTGACCACTCACTTCTCATCTGACTGTTCCCAAATGACATTTTACAGTTGTGTTGTAGTGGAGGACTGTGTGAACACAGCTCTTAAGGCTCCTAAATCATGCCTTTACATGAAGAACATGCTCATTAAACTGTGGTTAAAACAAGCCTTACCATGATGTGTAATATCAGAATAATACTGAGTTAATTTGTAGTGTTGTCTAAGAGTTGCAAAATAAATGTGTGAAATGATCTGAACTAGTTGACTTCTAGTGTTTTTCCATTATATTTTTTCCCTTTCTATTATATTTCCATTACAGCTTTGGCAGCACTGAATGGGTTTATGACAATTCACCATGGCCAACTAGCCACAGCCAACTAGCCCCAGTGGATTTGCCATGGCCAACTTACTGCAGGAAAACTCCCACAGGCAACTTGCAAGGGACAACTTGTTGCAGGACAAGTATTACACTAACATTTTTAAAAAATAGTGGAATAGAATAATTAAAAGAAGGTCAGGAAAAATGGGACAAAATGAAACGTGAATGACAAAAATTAAAATACTTATTTATTTATTTTAAATAATTATACTGAATTGTTAAATTAGCAATAGCAATAGTAATAGCAGTTAGACTTATATACCGCTTCATAGGGCTTTCAGTCCTCTCTAAGCAGTTTACAGAGTCAGCATATCGCCCCCCCCACAGTCTGGGTCCTCATTTCACCCACCTCGGAAGGATGGAAGGCTGAGTCAACCTTGAGCTGGTGAGATTAGAACCGCTGAACTGCAGATAACAGTCAGCTGAAGTAGCAATAGCAATAGCAGTGGACTTATATACCACTTCATAGGCCTTTCAGGCCTCTCTAAGCGGTTTACAGAGAGTCAGCATATTGCCCCCAACAATCTGGGTCCTCATTTTACCCACCTCGGAAGGATGGAAGGCTGAGTCAACCCTGAGCCGGTGAGATTTGAACCGCTAAACTGCTGATCTAGCAGTAGCCTGCAGTACTGCACCCTAACCACTGCGCCACCTCGGCTCTTTTGCCTCCTAGTGAGTTGTTCTGCAATAAGTTGGTCACAGCGAGTTGTCCCATTCCAGCACTGAATATCCCAGTGATACTTCTCATTACTATTATGGGTGGGCCATTCATACTGATGGTATTCCAGAAGTTTGATCTAGCATGCATGGTCCCTAGTTACTGTATGCCTTAGTTGCTTAGTGCTGGTACTACCATTCCCTTACATCCAGCCTTGCTATCAATCATTCTCCCATGCTTCACCCTATGTTCCCTCAGCACGTTATCTGTCAGCAAGGAAGAAAAGCACTGTACATTCGTTCAGAAATAGCCAGACTGACACAGAATGGGTGCCGAGGGAAGATTTACTGAGCAAAAGCACTGGGAGTGCTCTACCTCACCCAGCATCCTGCCACTTGTTATTTGGACAGCTTGATAGGTGGCTAAACCTGCCATTCTAAACGTCTGTGAGAATTAGGCGAATGATCAGTGATTGGTTTAGAGTTGTTTCAGAGGTTTTTAAGTACAAAATGCTTCAAGCATCCGTTTAACCTTTCCTCAGAAAATCTCAAAAAACTAAAAAAATTCACTGTGACCAAATTCACTGTGAAGCTCTCGGAAGGTCACAAATTGGGTGCTGGGAGCCACCCACATCTGCCATAGGATATTATGAGTCATTAATGTGGCAGGCGAGAGCAAGAGGCATTCTAAGGTATTTCGGATGCTGTCGTTTTATCGTTTGAATTAAAATGAAACAGAGTGGTCATTTTATAAGGTTAGTGCAGAGTCCCTGGTGCCCAAAAGGTTGAAGGCCGCTGACTTAGACCACTAACTATAGAGCAGGGGTGTCAAACTCCCTTCATCACTGTGGCATCACATGATATATTGGGACTCCCCCCCCCTTTGCTAAACTTGGTGTGGGCGTGGCCAGCACGTGATGCATCTGGCCTATGAGCTGGGAGTTTGACAGCCCTGCTATAGAGAGCTAGTGCTGTGGTAGCTGAACAAACATCTTTTTCAAATAATTAATTTTCACTGCCTTCCATTGTCCATAAGACAGTGAAACCCCAATGGGTAGTTTCAGTCTTGGAATCATGCAACCTGGTATATAGACCATCTGCTCTATTAGGTATAAAAGCACTAATTCTGGAAGCTGAGGTCCTATTCAAGTTAGTTAACATGTACAAGTCATCTTTGAGCAATTTTAAAATTTCATTTGACTTAAATTCTCTGCCTAGGGCAACCTTGGCAGCTTTAAGATGGTTGGACTTCAATTCCCAGAATTCCCCAGCCAGTCTTGCAACACTGCTGTAGAATTTTAGCTTTCCCTTCTCCCTTTTCCTTTCCCTAAATAGACTTTTGTTCAGTATGGTGACATTTGACTGCCTTGTTTTAAAATTCCTGGCTGAGAGTTCCATTGTTTATTCCATCGTTACATTATTCTTTTTTTTCCCTGAAGGACAGTTTCTAAAACCTGGGATATTTAAGCTTTGGGAGATTCAAACAGCTGCATACCTCCATTCTTTATTTTCCTAAAAGGGAGGGACACTTAGAAAATCCCCAAGCAAGAAAGTCTAGAGCAGGGGTGTCAAACTCATGTCGTCACATGATGTATCAGGATTCCCCCCCCTTCACTAAACTGGGCATGGGCGTCACTAGTGCGTGACACATCTGGCCCATGGACCAGGAGATTGACAGCCTTGGTCTAGAGGATTAGGTGAGGACTGACCAGGGCTAACAGCCTATCAGAAATTTTTGCAGAGAAGGAGATCTGCGGAAAGAAACAAACCAATTTGTCTCAGCTGCAACTTGCCTGGGAATTCAAGGACAAAAACCTAGCTCGATAAATATACCATACTTCATCTTTTCTTTGGAAGCAAACTCATTTCTGGGTCCTTGAGAAGGTGAAACAGCAATAACTACAGTCTGAAAGCAAAATGTATTTGCAAAATCCCAAAGAAACTCTTTTTTTTTTCTACAAGGAGTCAAAGGTGATCCATCAGCTACTTTTGAAATCTTCCTGCATTTCCCCACCAAGTGCTCTTCCACAGAGGGCCAATTTCTAGACAAGACTTGGGTTTTGTAATAGCCTTGCTTCAGACAGAGAATCTTATGGGAGGTCTCTCATTTATAATCCTTCCATGTTTCTCTCCACTTCTACCCTTTTCCTAACACACAGAGGGAAAGAACCTCAGGATTTATATCATTAGAAAGTGCCCGTCTGGAAGCATTTAGCGTGCTACAAAATAGAAACAAAGCTTTTGACTTGGGCTGCAATAGCAGTATGCAATCGGCCAATGAAGGATCACTGCTTTGAAAAATTGCAGTAGGATGTGAAAGACTTTTCAGAGTGAATATTTTATGCCAGGAGATTATGCTGCTTCTCTTGTATTCAAAGAGGAAAGAAATCAGAGGAAACACTTAAGCATTAGATAGACAGGTACAGTATAGGTGATACCTTGCTCAACAGTAGTAACTGTAAAAGGGATCTTGGAGTCCTAGTGGACAACCATTTAAATATGAGCCAGCAGTGTGCAGCAGCTGCCAAAAAAGCCAACACAGTTCTAGGCTGCATAAACAGAGGGATAGAATCAAGATGTGAAGTGTTAATACCACTTTATAATGCCTTGGTAAGGCCACATTTGGAATACTGCATTCAGTTTTGGTCGCCACAATGTAGAAAAGCTGTGGAGACTCTAGAAAGAATGCAGAG
Organism: Thamnophis elegans; assembly: GCF_009769535.1. Classification (NCBI taxonomy): domain Eukaryota; kingdom Metazoa; phylum Chordata; class Lepidosauria; order Squamata; family Natricidae; genus Thamnophis; species Thamnophis elegans. The sequence goes on from NC_045542.1 coordinate 90,929,555, forward strand.
AAGAGCAACAAAGATGATTAGGGGACTGGAGACTAAAACATATGAAGAACGGTTGCAGGAACTGGGTATGTCTAGTTTAATGAAAAGAAAGACTAGGGGAGACATGATAGCAGTGTTCCAATATCTCAGGCGTTGCCACAAAGAAGAGGGAGTCAAACTATTTTCCAAGGCACCTGAGGATAGAACAAGAAGCAATGGGTGGAAACTAATCAAGGAGAGAAGAAACTTAGAACCAAGGATAAATTTCCTGACAGTTACAACAATTAATCAGTGGAATAGCTTGCCTCCAGAAGCTGTGAATGCCCCAACACTGGAAGTCTTTAAGAAGATGTTGGATAGCCATTTGTCTGAAACGGTATAGGGTTTCCTGCCTAGGCAGGCATTGGACTAGAAGACCTCCAAGGTCCCTTCCAACACTGCTATTGTATTGTATTGTATTATTGTATTATAGATAAGTAATTAACATGGCACATTTTTGTAAACATCTGATTAACAAGTGATCATAGCTTTTCAGTTTAGGATCTTTCAAACCTATGGAGACTGCAATTCCATGTTCTAGCCAATGTGGCCAGTGGGCAATCTAACTGGGAATTTTAAGAGGCAGACTTTGCAGTTGCCATGCTGAGAAAGTCTGCCCTACCTCCACCCATCCATCTCATCTATCAATCATAGCCTTACAATTGAACGCAGCCCCCAATGTCTCCTTTTATATTCCATAACAACTCTTCTTTAGGTTTCCATAGTTTCGCCCAATGAGGATTGCAGAAAACATACAACATTACCAATAGTAAAACTGTGGTGTAAGTTCTAAAATTGGCATAGCTGTATTAAGAAAAAATGCATTGCTGCCAAATCAGGAACAAAATGGAAAATCACACTGCATGAATTAAAACTCATATTGTAGTTTTGGCATGGGGCATCATTAGCCTGTCCACTGTGGTATTCAAGGACTCCATTGTCATCCCAACTAAGAAAAACACAGTTCTATTAAAGGATGCTTCCATCCAGAAGCAGGAAAACAATGCAAAGCTTTCTCTCTCACACATACACATAAATAAACACATTTCTCCAGTTGCCTGCCCATTTTGCATCATCAACCAGAAGTCTTGCGGCTCTTAAGCAACATTCATAGTGTAAGATCTTTGACCACTGAAAAGAAGTTTCTAGTTCCAATCTACCTGTTCTTTTGTATAGTTATGGGTGTTTCAAAACATCAGAACTACAGTAGATGCTGCTTCCCAACTCCTTCCTAAGGACTGAAATAGTAATAATGGTTTTCTCCTTGAAACAGTAGCACTTCTCCTTTTCTTTGGGGGCTATTGAAATCTGTCATTGTGAAATAAGATGGCAGCAGGAGAAACATTCCGTGGATTTAGGTCTTGCTAAGGGGGAAAAAAACTCACTCTTTAAGTGTTAAGAGAATGTAGAAATATATAGAGAGAAAAGTAACAATGACAATTCGAGTTTCAAGCCTAAAGTCACTTATGTGTATTCAGTCCTGTAGGTCTTATTTGGGATTTATTTATTTGTTATTTATTTATTTGTTTGTTTGTTTGTTTGAGTCAAGAAAATACTGCATGTTCCATATGACACTGTTACAGTGTCATCTACTTTCTCCACTGTGGAAGGCATTTCTAATGGCACAATTGGGAAAAGTTACATCTCTTTTTGGAGAAGGAGATATTGGCAATGGCACTTAGACTTATATACCACTTCACAGTGCTTTACAAACCTCTCTAAGCGATTTACAGAGTCAGCATATTGCCCCCAATATGCTGACTCATTTTACCCATCTCGGAAGGATGGAAGGCTGAGTCAACCTTGAGCCTAGTGGGATTTGAATTGTCAAACTGCAGGCAGCTGGCAGGCAGCAGAAGTCAAATATTGAGAGAAATGTCTGCAGAATATTAGGAAACAAAAGATGGGACACATGATTATGAAAAAGGAAGCATAGAATTAGCAAGGGTGTTCTTTCTAAGTTCCCTAGCCACTACCTAGTGAAGTTATTTCTTCTATCCTGGAGAGGCAGAACTGTGAGGAAAATAGTCTCTACAAAATCTATATTTCTCGGCATTCACACCTTGCATAAAGCCACAATGTGGCTCTAATGTGGTTTACAAAGTTGTGTGAACCCAGCCATTCAAACTTGCAAATCATGATGTATAGTGCCTTCAGTAAACCATACAGTAGCTAAAAGCCATGGTTTATCCTGAGGAGGAATGGAAGAGGTGTGGCTATTTGCACATTTCATGTGCATTTCTGAGTCCAGCCATAAATCAAATTCCTGTTTTTGAAATGGCTCCATTTTGAGTTAATTGTCTTGAGTTTCTAAACTAATAGTTGGAAATATATTTTGCTCAGGGTTGAACTGTGAAGTCTGTGCTCTCTGAGCGTGGTTGTTTTCCTGCAGACATTTTGTTACCCAACTAGGTAATACTTTCAGTGCTAAAAGGGAGCGAGGTTTGCTCTCTGTTTACATACACTAGTTGATGAGAGTGTTGTTTTCTTCTTTGTAGTTCTTTGATTAGGATGTTGTTTACTGCTTGCTTGATTGTTTGTCTGAGTAGGTACTGTACTTATACTATATATAAATGAAGCAAAAAACCCTTCCTTCCAGTGCTAAGATGTAATCATGTAATGAAATATCTCCAGGTAAATAACAAAGCTCAGGGAAAACCTAGGATATCACAATTCTAAAATAAATTAGGTGGTGGTGGTTAGCACTTTGCAAAGACCTCCTGGAATTGTTACTTTTCATAAAGCATAAGAATGATAAAATAGCTTGCTTGTTTTACTTATGAGGGCCCATGAAATGGGTGGCCAATTGCTGACCACCTGGCTACATTGTCCTGCTGAAATAAACAAGTCATGCATTGTTATTGACAAGTGACAGGCTTGCACTCTCTTGCACTCCTATCTGGATATTCTCCCAGCATTTCTCTAATTCTATGTTCCAGCATAGAAATATCTAGGCAATTAAAAAAAAAAGTAAGCATTAACAGCTTGAGCAAAAGGTCTGATTCATACATTGATTTTGTAGCATAATTGCTACTGTGAAATTGTTCTCAGATACCTGGCCCACACACTGCATCCATAATGTAGGATGTTTTGATCGTATTGGTAGCACAGATCACTCAAGTATTTTCTATACCAATATTAAAGGGTAGAGAGAGGGAATATGAAAGTTAAAAAAAAACATCCCTATTATGCATGCTGAACGTGGCCAAATGGTGTAGAGGGGCATGGCGTATGGGGAAGTCACCCCGTTATCTAGGCTCTATATTCCCTTTCTTTTCCCCTCTTTTCCCCCCCTTTGTATTCTTCCTCTTTTCCTTGTATCAGCTCTGTCTCTAATATTATTGGGGCATTAACTACATTTTAACCACAGACCTTTGCCATTGGTGACACCACCTTTTAGAGATAAAATTGATCTTGCGTGAAAGGAAAATCAAAAGATACATACAGTATTTGTAGGTAGGATAATTATTTCCATATCTGCATGCCTGCAAAAGTCTACCTTGCCAAACTAGCTAACACTCTAACCTCTGAAAACACCAGAATTGTTCCAAGTGAAGCTTAATTGTGATTGGCCGTGTATCAGCTCTGTTTATTAAAAACATACATATATTGCATTTTTCATATGCCTGTTGCCATAGGACTAGCTTAAATTTTCTTCAAAAGTATGCTTCAAACTGCCATTTATCACAAAACCTTAATTTTGTTACTCTGAGAGTAGCATGTTCTAGTCTAGATTTCCCACATTCTTGTTATCTATATACAAAGGCACACCCAAAAATACTTATTGTCCTCTGAAAACAGAAGAGGGAGGGAGGGAGGGAGGGAGGGAGGGAAGAAGGAAGGAAGGAAGGAAGGAAGGAAGGAAGGAAGGAAGGAAGGAAGGAAGGAAGGAAGGAAGGAAGGAAGGAAGGAAGGAGGAAAGGCAGGCAGGCAGGCAGGCAGGAAGGAAGGAAGGAAGGAGGGAAGGAGGGAAGGAGGGAAGGAGGGAAGGAAAAAAATTGGCATTTAAAATTCCCAAGGCAAATGTGACAGGAAATTGACAATAGGATTTTTAGTGTAACACACAGTAGGGCCCTATGTCCTCTGGCAGAATCTGTACTTTTCTGGGTGTGGGAGGTGTGAAGGGGCAGAGTAATCCCTCTTTTTCTAAACAGAAAGGGGTGTCATGGTGAAGCCTGATAGGGCAGCAGGGAACCTTCTGCTTGGGAATACATAAAGCTAGTAAATTTCTGGATAATGCTCATGCAATTTGAAAGCAAGCCCTCAGCGTTTGATGGCAATGAACAATGAAATTATGTGGAGGAGTTTAGTTTTTGATCTACACAACGAATTTAAACATTTCTCTCTTTTTACAATGCTCCTTGAAGGAAGACAAGGTTGCCTTCCTTTCCCCATGGCCTGTTTTTGACATATTTCTTAAATAACACGTGCACAAACACAGACATACACCAGAAACACCCTATATAAATACCAGAGAGTGCTATGGGAGTAACTTATTCAAGGAGATGCCAACTGAAGATTGAGGAATCAATCAACTGTCTGTCAGTACTTGGCATGACAATTGCCAGTTATGAAGGATGAAATGTTATGCTCTTACTGAAATCTCATTCTGACTATTGCATCTGCACCAAAGAACTGTGATCAGTTTGACATAGATTAATACATGTAAAATCAAGATTTTTTTTTGCTGTCCTTGGGGTATATTTGGATGTATTCTAATAGCCATTGTACCCACAAAAAGAAAATTTGGGAGATAAGTAATTTTCTGCCCATTACCAATGAACAAGGCATTTTTAAAACTGCATTCTACCATCTTTTGGGAACCTGTGAATGTGCAAAGTGAGGCAGAACTATACCTGTGAGGAGTATCACTGAATATATTTTACTTCTTGAGTTGTAGCAGTCAGTGCTTTGTTGTCCAAAGTTGATATTTTATGGGGTGGAGTGATTTAAATTAGGCATTAAAAATTAAGCTTCAAATTATTTGGCAGTTTGGACCAGTCAAATACCATATAAAGTTACCGAAAATTGATCAGCCAAAAATACAGCACATCAAACTAATTTAATAATTGTTTCCTAACATAAATGCCAAATTGAAGGCAAAAGCATGATTAAAAATGATCCTTGTTTGGTGATTAGCAGAGGTGCACAAGTAACATGACTGTACATTTAGAACAATTATTTCAGGGGATCTCCGTTTTTAAATAGCTATTCATCTAAGACCATTAACAAAATACAGTATGTTTATTTAGGCATATATAAACTGTTTTATTCTTCCAAGTTTCTTTAACCATAATTATTTCAAGTCAGGATCAACAAAAATGGTGGTAAACAGAAAAATGAATCCAGTCCCACTTGCTGGTGTAGGGAAAATTAAATAAAAGGGGAAGTCATAAGTCTCTGATTTGCCATAGCTTTTTACATTACTGTAGTTTGCTACACCTTTCTATAGCACGCCAGGAATGCTCTCATTGTCTATAACAGTCAAAGAGGCCATAAGATGCCATAGCTCTTTAGAATATCATGCCACCCAAAGGGGCAATCCCCATCTTTTTGGCCTTTTGAAAGAACTTGGAATCATGGTTACTACTGTGCTAACTGGTTTGGGGTCCTGATTGGGGCACCTATTCTGGAAATGGCTACACTAATACAAGATCTCCCATCCATCCCATCCATGCATTCATTCTCTTAATAGCAATAGCAATAGCAGTTAGACTTATACACCGCTTCATAGGGCTTTCAGCCCTCTCTAAGCGGTTTACAGAGTCAGCATATTGCCCCCAACAACAATCCAGGTCCTCATTTTACCCACCTCGGAAGGCTGAGTCAACCCTGAACCGGTGAGATTTGAACAGCTGAACTGCAGAACTGCAGTCAGCTGAAGTAGCCTGCAGTGCTGCATTTAACCACTGCACCACCTCAGCTCTAAATCCATATTAATGTTAATTTCAATGTTTTAACTTTTAATGATGTATTAATGTATGTAATAATAGTGCATACACTAATGTGTATGTATTAATATTGATGTATTAATATTTTTGTTCTTTAATTGTTTTATTTTGTTATAGAGTATACTCTATTCTTTATTGCCCAAGTGTGATTGGAAACACGTGTGATAGGTCATGCATTATAAATCATAAGACACAATCATAAATCATAAGATACCAACAACAAGTGATGATCATAAGATATTAATAGAAGGTAGCAAGAAAGATGAGAGGATAGGAAAGATGAGAAAGAGGAGAAGAATAATAGCAATACAGTCCTACTACATGGATAAATATTGTTATACATAAGACAGTGCTGTAGGAATTATGTGTTTAACAGTGATGGCGTGGTGGGAAAAATATTTTTGCATATACCAGTATTTTGTTTGGCATGCAATGCCTTGTAGCTGTGTCCTGAGGAGAGGGGTTAAAAGTTTATGTTCAGGATGTGAGGGATCTGTAAATATTTTCTCAGCCCACTTTCTGGCTTGTGCAGTATACAGGTCCTAAATGGAAGCCATTATCTATCTATCTATCTATCTATCTATCTATCTATCTATCTATCTATCTATCTATCTATCTATCTATCTATCTATCTATCGTATTTTAAGCCACCCAGAGCCACTTGGTAGAGCGATGAGCAGCATACAAATTTAACAAAATAAATAAATCTCGTAGTGCACTCCCTTCTCCACCAGGCCACTGCAGTTTGTAGAATGGTTTTCCCACAGCCTTCTATAACTATTTTCAGGTCTCTACAATTCCCCCTTCTCTAAATAATAGAATGCAGCTTTAGAGCTGTCATTCCCTGTTATGACTGAATTGTTCTTAAGCTTCAGTGCTGCACAAGATTCAAGTGTTGGGCCGTTCTTAGACTCTTAGCTAGGAGGATACAGTTATGTAAGGCTCAGGAAAGGCGCGAGGGGGTAGATTAAAAAGTAACCAAAATGAGTGGAAGCATTAGGAAGAACAAAGAAATAACACAAGTCAATCAGATCTTTCCTAAAGCTGTAGCATCCTTCATGTTTTCCTTGAATACTGCCAGCTTGTACAATTCAACCCAGAGCATTCAACCCAGAGTGCGCAACTTGTAAAGGAATTGCACCATCTGCTCTCGGGGGACATATTGTCTGATTTCTCTGCCTTAACCTTTAAAAAGCAACCACATTTCAAGAGAAAAGGACCAGGGAGAAAGAGTGCATTGGAGCGTCTGTGTCTACACCTGAGATGCTTTTCTGTAGTTTACCTGCCACTATAAGTCCAATGAACTCTGTTGCACATGGTGTCAGAGAGATGAATGGGCATCCCCTTAACCTTCAGATTCATAGCAAGTAATTCTTTGTGAATCTAATAATTTATGGCTGCAAGTGACAGAAAGGGCAACATCCACCCGCCTCCTGTAAAATGTAAGACAAAGGGCCAATGGAAGCAATGCACTATTCCTAGTGCTTCTGTCAGCAACAATGCAATGCATAGTGGCAGTGATCAACCTATGAGGTAGTGGAAGGAAATGGTGCAGAGCATTTAAATAACTACCCAATATATCTTATTATATACAAGGGAACTTCCCCTTCACAAATCTAATTGGGTTGAGTCCAGTGGTTGGTTGAGAAATTGATTGCACAGATCATTTAAGCTGCTTAAATTTAAATTCTGATGACATCCATTCTAAACTTTTAAAAAAATTGGGGAACTGAGAATGTTATGCCCTGGCTGGAACAGGGATTGATAGTTGGTGTAGCACTCCTTACTAGAGTGCCAGATCCTCACCTGCTCAAATTCTCCAGCCATAAATGAGACAGGTTTAATGTCTATGGAGATTCTCAATCATTCTCATCATTGCTGTCCCAGAGGTGCTTTTTCCAGAGGTGCTTTTGGACATCTTGATGTGTTTTTTTTTCTTTGAAAACATTTTGCTTCTCAACTAAGAAGCTTCTTCAGTTGGATTAACCAGGAGCCAAGGTGGCGCAGTGGTTAAATGCAGCACTGCAGGCTACTGCTAGATCAGCAGGTCAGCGGTTCAAATCTCACCGGCTCAGGGTTGACTCAGCCTTCCATCCTTCCGAGGTGGGTAAAATGAGGACCCAGATTGTTGGGGGCAATATGCTGACTCTCTGTAAACCGCTTAGAGAGGCCTGAAAGGCCTATGAAGCGGTATATAAGTCTACTGCTATTGCTATTGCTATTGCTATTCTTGGATTAGAAACAAAATATTTTCGAAGGAAAAAAACCAAGTTCAGTTGCTTTTTGGAAAAAGCACATGGGGAGTGGAGAGAGTCAGGTTTAAGTTATCCTTGGCTTTACCAGTGTTAAAGTAGTGTTTTCTTTGATATTTTGATAATCTTGCAGCAGCCTCAGAATGTATAAAGTATTTTGCAGCCCCTAATTTTGGAGGCAAAAACAGGTGACCAGAAGTATTAATAGTCAGAGAGGCATCTTGGGGTTAGTGGGGTTATTCCATTCTGATCTTCAACAGCTTCTACTAATATTTGCATACTCCCTAAAAATTGGACAGTTGTTTTAGTCACTTTCTCAGTTCCTTTCTTTCTCATTGGTGATTGAGTTCAATTTAAAGGAGACTTCCTTCAATTCATTAGAACATAGAATTATACAGTTTGAGGTCTTCTAGTCCAACCCCTTGCTTGAGCAGGAGACCCTATACCATTTCAAATAAATGGTTGTCTAGTCTCTTTTTGAAAGCCACCATTGATGGAGCTCCCATAATTTCTGAAGGCAAGCTGTTCCAAGGGTTGATTGTTTTCATTGGTAGGAAATTTCTCCTTAGTTCTAGGTTGCATGGAGGGCATCATTAGTTCTAAGTTGCATGGAGGGCATCATTAGTTCTAGGTTGCATGGAGGGCGTCAGTGATTCCATGGACTTGCACCACAACATTAGAACATACCATTGTTAATATTGTGAAGGCAAGAAGTTAAACATGTTTGGGAATAAGTGGGCTACAGAACAAATGGTTCAGTTCTGAGAAGGAAGTCAAATAAAAATGGATTGTTGGTCGTTTAATATATTATACAATATAACATGTTCCTTGTATAACATACAGTATAACTTATATGTAAATAGTAAAAAATGAAAAGAAATAGACGAATCTATGTATCTTGGGTGAATATTTAAAGAGAGGCATATGGATAGGAAAATGTTAAGACACAGAGATAGTGCTAGAAACATAGCAGGTAATATGCCATCTGTTGTGAGTAATGAATGTTTATTGAAAAAGGCAAAAGTTACTTTTTATTAAAGCATGCTTCTGTTGTATGAAAGTGAGAACAGGATACAATGCAGTAAAAAGAAGAAATCCAGTGTTTATGAGTGCTGAGTAAATGTGGACTGAGCATAAAAAAGAGTGACCAAACCGGAAGATGTTTGATGAAATTATTTGGTTATGTAGAGAGAATGAACGAGAACTGAACTGTAAAACAAATATATGAAGGAGGCTGAGAAATACTGTATTTTTGGAGTATAAGACTCACTGGAGTATAAGACGCACCAAGGTTTTGAAGAGGCAAATTTTTAAAAAAGTAGGTAGGGGGAGGGAGGGAGGGAGAGAGAGAGAAATACAGTAGGTAGTAGGTAGGGAGAAAGAGAGTAGGTAGGTTGGTAGGTAGAGGGATAGAGAGAGAGAAAGAGAGAGAATTACAGTAGCTAAGTAAGGAGAGAGGGTAGGTAGGTACGTAGGTAGATAGAGGGGGGAGAGATAAATACAGTAAGTAGTTACGGGGAGAGAGAGAGAGTTGGTAGGTAGGTAGGTAGGTATGTAGGTAGGTAGGTAGATGTTTCCAGGTGTATTTATCCATGTGCTAGAGAAGGAAATCACTGACAATCTGCAGCACCTAAGACTTTGTTTCTGCTGCCATAGCACTTGCTCTAATTCTCATCAATCACTCTAAAGAGAAAGGGGGGGGAAGTTTTTGCACTCTGCAAACCTCCCCAAAAAATTTTATTAAAAAAAAAGCATGAATAGTCTTTGGGGGGGCTTTCAGAGCACTCCTGGGGGGGCAAAAGTAAGCAAAAAGTGGCCCATTTTTTGCAAAAACGGGCCCATTTTTTGTCAAGAAAATTGCATGTATAGCCTTATGGAGGTTTATAGAGCACTCTTGGGGGGGGGGGAAATTGAGCAAAAAACAGCCCATTTTTTTACTCATTTCTGCCCTCCCCAGGCACTCTCTGAAAGCCTACAAGCTATGCATGGCTATTTTGGTGAAGGGGCGGGGTTTCAGGAGGCAAAAAAATGCTAAGATCCACCCAGATGTTCAGTCTCTTTTTTGAAGGAAAAAGGTGCGTCTTATACTCCAAAAAATATGGTATGTGCTTGGATGGAATTGACGAGATCATGAAACAGAGAAAAATAAAAAGCTTAAGAAACAAAAGCCAGTGTATGAAATGGTCTATAGATACAGTGTAGTATAAGCAAGAGAGATTTGTAAGAAGAGAAAGTTAGAAAAAGGAGTGGTGAATGGCACTGCTGTAAACTAAATTTAGTTATGCTTCGTCCATGTACTATTGTGCTCTGCTTCAGACAGGAAGGCGGTGCAGAGAGAGTGGTGAGGATGGCAGAGAAGATAATGGGCAGTTCACTCCCTTCTATTCAGGGCATAGCGTATAAACATTGCTTGAGCAGGGTCTGCAGCATTGTCTGGGACACATCCTCTTCATGACCTGTTTTCCTTGTTATCTTCTGGGAGGAGGCTTTGCGGTATCCGAAGCAGAACAACTAGATTCAGTCCCATTTTCTTCCATACAGTATCAACCTTCAACTCTCAAACTTCCTCTTTCAAATATGTATTCTCTCTCTCCCTCTCTCTCTCTCTCTCTCTCTCTCTCTCTCTCTCTCTCTCTCTCATAGATAGATAGATAGATAGATAGATAGATAGACAGACAGATAGATAGATAGATATAGATACATACATATACATAGACACACACACACACACACACACACACCATGTTTCCTCGACAGGGTCTTATTTTCTTTTGATCCTGAAATAAGCACTGGGTCTTATTTGGAGGGAAGTCTTATTATTGAGGTGCAGGAGGCAGGGAGTGTGGTCACCTCATGGCTGTTGCTGTGTTGCAATATTTTCAGGGAAGGCTTATTTTCGGGGGAGGGCTCTAAATTGGGCTTATTATCTGGGGAGGTCTTATTTTCAAGAAACAGGGTGTGTGTGCGTGCGTGTGTAGTATTTATATGCCCGGGTGTAGGTATATATATATATGCATGTATATAGAATCTGTATATGTTTGTTATGTACGTGTACACTTTTGAGAGCAGGCGATAGAATTTCATTGTTAAGATATGCCAGTATATCCAGAGTGAAAATATGACAATAAAGGTTAGCTATTATCTATCTGTATAATGTTGTTTACCCAAAACTGAATAGTATTTTTTGTATGTATCTATGCATCTTAATCAATATTTTATTTTTAGCCTTGCGAGGTAGCCCAGACAAGAAGAACAACCAGGAGAACTATTTTATTATAAAGTTATATTAACAGAATCTTGCAAATCTGAAAGTACCTTCTCCCTTTTACTCTCCTGTAAACTACAGAGGGTCCGTCTTGAGATCCGTTTAAATCTCTTTCAGATTCCAGTTTTATCCGACTGTTACTGCGGCTGCGGTTCTTTCTCGTACCTCATTCCCAGATACACTCACAAGATTATCACATCCTAAAGATTTGTAAGTTCTCATTTCTAAGCCTTCATGAGATCTCATATGAAAATGAGTGAGGACAATAAACAGGATTTAATAATTCTGCATGATTGTGCTACTTCTTCTTCTTCTTAAATAGTGCATAGCCCTTGACAGATCCCTGAATATGTAGCCATAAGTATTTTTAAAAATGGAAAAAATTACAGGTCATCCTCAACTTACAACTATTCATTTAGTGACTATTGAAAGATACGATGGTACTGAAAAAAATGACTTATGATTACTTTTCACATGACTGTTGCAACATCCCCATGGTTACATGATCAAAATTGGGACGCTCCATAACTGGCCTGTATTTATGACGGTTGCAGTATTCCGCGCTCATGTAATCACCTTGTGTGACTTTCTGACAAGCAAAGTCAGCGAGGAAGACAGATTCACTTAACAACCGTGTTACTAGCTTAACAACTGCAGTGATTCACTTAACAACTGTGGCAAGAAAGGTCATAAAATAGGGCAAACTCACTTAACAACTGTCTTGCTTAGCGGCAGAAATGTTGGATTCAGCTGTGGTCATAAGATGAGGACTACCTCTCCTTGGCCTATATTTAGGGATTAGTCAAGAGCTAAAACTGTTTCAGTGCAAGATAGCAATAGCAATAGCAGTTAGACTTATATACCACTTCATAGGGCTTTCAGCCCTCTCTAAACGGTTTACAGAGTCAGCATATTGCCCCCAACAACAATCCGGGTCCTCATTTTACCCACCTCGGAAGGATGGAAGGCTGAGTGAACCCTGAGCCAGTGAGATTTGAACAGCCGAACTGCAGAACTGCAGTCAGCTGAAGTAGCCTGCAGTGCTGCATTTAACCACTGCGCCACCTGGGCTCATGACTTTCATCAAGAAAGTCTAGTAACTAAAAAAGTGGGTTTTGATTCCCTCATTATATGTTCTCATTTATTTAATAAGTGCATTCTTCCAGTTTGCTACAATCAGTTTAATATAAGTCACAATTATTTAATATATCTAGCTAAGCCCTCAGGAAGAATATGAAGGAAGGAAGCATCAATTTCCTGTCAATTCTAGTCGGGAAGTGCATCCGCTATGAATCTTAACTAACTGCACATGTGCAGGCCTTTGTCCTTATGCATTGTCAGAGAAAATTATTATTCATTTCAGCAAAAGTTCCCTTAACAGCTTAATGATCTCTTGGTGCTTTCATCCATATCCACTTCACAAACTGGAAGATTTATGTTTCCTCTTCTAAACACTTTACAAGTAGCCATTTCTCCACAGACTTAGGACAGCCTACCAAATTGCGGAGTATAGGTTGCATCATCCCAACCATAATTTTTGTTTGGGGCTAATAAGACTTGTAATTCCACATTCTTCATAAGAGTTTATTGTACCGTGTCTAATCTGAGTTTACAAAGCATCAGAACTTCCAGCAAGTCACTACTTTCATTTACGGCTGTTTGGCTGCTATAATCTGAACTAATTAGTAATTGTCTCCTCCTTCCTCCTCCTCCTCTTCCTCCTCGTTGTTGTCGTCATCATCATCATCATCATCATCATCATCCCAATTGATGCAAGAACTATCCATGAAATCCATGGAATGTGGGAATGATAGTGGGAGACAGGATAAGAGAGGCAGCCAAGGGAATGATCAGATAAAAGGCAGCTGAGCCTAGGGTGGGAATGTGTGCAGTGCTAAGAAGATACCTTCTTCTAGTTTTGAGGCTGTAAAGTGGATGGGGGAGAGAAATACTTTCAGACTTGAAAGATTCTGTTAATATAACTTTGCAATAAAACAGAATTAGCTCATCTAGTCATGTTTCCTGTCTGATTTACCTCATAACCTCAACACCTTGTTAGGAATGTAATCTAACGGTTGGGTTGGCAATATATAAATCATGTAACAATGCTATACCTGTTTCTTTAAATCATACTGTAAAATGTGATTGGTTGCTGTTTTCCTCAATCGGCCATAAGAGGGAGCCAGAATGACTGTTAGCTCTCTGTTTGTTAGATGCTGGGCTGGTCTGATCTGAGTGTATAGGAAGCTGGCTGTTAGAAAGTGCTATGAGCTATTGTAAGTTTTGCAACTGCTGGCAAACTTTAAGTACTGAACTGATTATATGTTACTGGACTATGTTATTTGGATTATCCCTTAACTGAAAGACATTGATGACTGACTGTCTTATCCGTGTATGACTTGGACTGTTTGATGGACTCTGATACCTCTATTTCCACGAAAATAAAAGCCTACTTAAACTGCAGTGTCTTTGTATGCTGGTTTGTGTGTTCTCCAACAACACTTTCACAATGCTTCTCTGAACGTACTCGCTCTCCCAACGGGGAGCTTACCTAACAATATTCATTGGCCACCATATTTTTCCCACCTCTTCTGCCAGCACACCTCTATTCCATCCTCCAAATAAACATCTTTTTCTTGTTTTTCAGCCGCGTCTGTAAAGCAGGGCTGTCAAACTCATATTGTCACAGCAGCATCATGTGACGTATTGGGACTCCCCCCCCCCGCCCCGCTTCACTAAACTGGGTATGGGCATGGCATCCAGCCTGTGACCCAGGAGTTTCACAGCCCTGGCATAAAGCATACACTGTTTCCTTTTCAATGCTGTGTCAATGGCCCAGTCCTGCAAGTGTTCCTTTGGTTAAAATAATAGGTTATAACATATTCCAATGTAGGCATTTTGAATCAAATCCACAACATTGCAAAGAATGCTACTTTTTTTAATAGACCCATAGTGGAATGAATAAACTGCCTGTTTCTTTTGCTTTAAACATTTTAGGGTTAAATAGCAGTTAGACTTATATACCGCTTCATAGGGCTTTCATCCCTCTCTAAGCGCTTTACAGAGTCAGCATATTGCCCCCAACAACAATCCGGGTCCTCATTTTACTCACCTCAGAAGGATGGAAGGCTGAGTCAACCCTGAGCCGGTGAGATTTGAACAGCTGAACTGCAGAACTGCAGTCAGCTGAAGTAGCCTGCAGTGCTTCATTTAACCACTGCGCCTCCTTGGCTCAAAGCAATAGTAGTCCAATAAAGGAAACAGAAACAAAGAATTGGTCTTAGTGAGCAGAGAGCATGGGAAGGGGGATGGAAAGGCATCCATGTGTGCAAATATCTGAGAATGCGAAGGAAAGGCAGGGCAGTTGGTGAGGCGGGAGAGCTATCCCTAAATGAAGGGAGATATTGGTAGAGTGGCCAACCCAAAAGCCTTCCCTTCCATGAATGGGTGGGAATGGAAAGAAGCAGGAGAACGATCCCGCAGGTCCTGCAGTAGCTATAGTTTGGCACACTATTGCCAAATTATGAAGATCTGCCATGGATGGATGCTTGCATATAAATTTGTGGTTTTAATCTTTTTAAATGTAAGTTAATAATTTCCCCCTTTCTGCATTTCTGACATGAGACAAGACGAGATGGATTTAACAGATTCAGGAGAAAACCCGAGCGATGGTCACAGCTTAGCACATCTAAAGTCAGGGTTTTTTCCTTAACTGATGTCTCATACCAGGGGTGGATTCCTGCCAGTTCTAACCTCTTCTATAGAAGAGATTCCACAAATCTACAGTGCTGTTTAGAACCGGTTCCAGCTCCCTCCCCCCGCCCATCAACAGGAAGAGCGAGAGGAGGAATTCTGGGAGTTGAAGTCCACAAATCTTAAAGCTGTCAAGTTTGAACACCCCTGGGTTTTTTTTTCCTAAAGGGTTAGGGGTGCAAAGGCCTTGTAACTTGACAGCTTTAAGGCTTGTGTGCTTCAATGCCAGAGTTCCTGAGCCAACATGACTGGAGGAGGAATTCTGGGAGTTGAAGTCCATAAGTCTTAAAACTGTCAAGATTGAACACCCCTGGAGTTTTTTTTCTAAAGAGTTAGGGGTGCAAGGGTCTTGTAACCTGACTCTTTAAGACTTGCGTGCTTCAAATGCCAGAGTTCCTGAGCCAATATTTTCATTGCTAAGCAAGAGCGTTGTTAAGTGAGTTTCACCACATTTTAGAAGTTGGCCATGCCCACCCAGTCACATGGCCACCAAACCACTCCCACAAAGTAGGCCACACCTACAGAAGAGGTTCTAAAAAAAATTGAAACCCACCACTGTCTCACACACTTGCCTACTACATGACACTGATCTTTGGATCACTACAGAGAGCAATATTCCTGTTTCTTGGAGGGAATAGTTTAGGAAAGAGCTGGGAGCTGGACCAGGAGCAAAACCTAATTTGTGATCCAGTGTGGAAGATCTGCAGTTGTGTGGTTTGGGGGAATGTGTGTTGCTTTGGCAGAACTGTGTGTGGGAAGCTTGTAAAACGCTGTTCTATTTCTGAAAGTAGCTCCTTTATTTTATTCTTTTTTACCTTTGGGAGAGATGAATAATGGTGTCATGAAGAAACAAAGGAAGAGCTTTACCCGTTTCCAGACTTCTCGTTCATGCTAATTAAACACTCTGCTGCTTTGCTGAACGGAACGCCCCCACTTTGAATTTTCAGAAACAAGTCAAAACGAATCCCCCAAACCACAGCCCCACAGGCTCCAGGCATTCCTTTCCCAGTGGCTCCGTCATTTCATGTGCCATCTGTGCTGCATTTGGGAGATGATTTTGGTGACAGAAATCTGGTCACCATCCTTCTGGCCACTCAGGCCTGCTAAAAGTGGTTTAAGTGACCTCTTGGCACTGCTACCAAGTAGAAAGCTTGAAGACTTTTCTGCACGGCAGCCTTCTGTACAGAATATACCCTTTGTGCCGTTTTTCCACACTGCAGCCTTAAGCTATTTGTCTGCCAGATGTAAACCAGCTGGAAATGAGGCTGGCATAAGAAATCTCCTTTTTTTTTTTTTTTTTTTTTGCATTTCAACCCCTTTCTCCACTTTCACTATAATGATGGCCACGGCTTTGGTTTGGACAGTGTTTTACCCAGTGCATTTGCTGGCTGGGGAATTCTGGGAGTTGAAGTCCGGACATCTTCAAGTTGACAAGGTTGAGAAACATTGGTTTAACCCAACAGTCAATTAGTGGACAATCCTACTTCTTCACCCTTCTCACCCTGTCAGGAAATCAGTTGCAATTGCTAGCCTTGCTACAGATAAATCCTATAGGACATGTGTGTTTGCAATGGGATAATGAAGAACACACTTGAACAATCTCTCCAAAAATAGCAAATATGGTCTGCTACATTTTGTTTGCCTCAAAGGCAAAGAGTCCCCAGAAGGAGCAACTTTTTACTAAATATATTGGGTTTTTTTTAAAAAAAAAAAAGATTCCTGAGCTATCCCCTTTAGTGCCTTTTTTAATGAACCAGCTCATCAGTGGACTTTTTTCATTGTTCCTGCTGTTATTTGTGGTAGAATTTCATTCCAGCGTCTAAATAACCCAAATGACTACATGATGCAAAATCATTTAAATCACTAAATGACTGCATTTCTCTGGGGCCCCATAAAATGAAAAAAAAAGAGAAAACTCTAGCATTTCAACAGTCCATTGATGGAGTGATTAAAAACAGCAACAGCACAGCAGAAAAGTAAGTAGCTCGGAAAACAAAAATAATAGTGTTGTTTTCTTTTTTAAAAAATCTAGTTTTGCATCACACACCCTTTATACACTACAGAGCAACTACTGAAATGGCAGCTGCATCAGTAGAGTTAGGGACAGGGCATCAGCAGGCAGAGTCAACCCCCCCTCTCCCCCCCCCCCCAAAGATGGCTTCAACCAAGGTGCCGAGCCGAGGTGGCGCAGTGCTTAGGGTGCAGTACTGCAGGCCACTTCAGCTGACTGCTATCTGCAGTTCAGCGGTTCTAATCTCACCGGCTCAAGGTTGACTCAGCCTTCCATCCTTCCGAGGTGGGTGAAATGAGGACCCAGACTGTGGGGGCGATATGCTGACTCTGTAAACCGCTTAGAGAGGGCTGAAAGCCCTAATGAAGCGGTATATAAGTCCAACTGCTATTGCTATTGCTATTGCTAAGTGTTCTTTTCTGGTTGTTTTTTTTTATGTGTATTACAAAACTAATCTAGAGAGGCCTGGGATATTTCCACAGCACTGAATTTAGCCATCAAAATTTAATTTAGAGTAAGTTGTCTGGCTCCTGCTGGTTGGAACCCTGCGTGACTTTTAAAACCATTGCTCATGACACATGACTCATAGACCAAAGGTGGCCTTTGTTAATGCAAAGCTTCACACTACTGCCATATACAGAAGAGACAGAAGAGGGACAGTTGATCCCAAATGATTACTGGTATGTTCATTTCTCCTTAGAACAATGTTGTCTCCCAGTTTGAGAGGGGCCTGAGCCCAGCACCCTCTGACACAGGGGTGAAATTAAGCAGGTTCTGACAGGTTCTGGAGAACCTGCAAATACCACCTCTGGCTGGCCCCAGAGTGGGGTGGGAATGGAGATTTTGCATTATCCTTCCCCTGCCATGCCCAAGCCACGCCCACAGAACTGGTAGTAAAAAAAATTGAATTTCACCACTGCTCTGACGGATCCCTTGTGCTGTTGGTATATACTGATTGCAGTGCATAGAACATCAGACTAGGAAAACAGTGAGGGTGGCCAAACAACATTTGGAATAGGAGGAATAAGATATTTTGTGTTTTTGCATTTTTAGAATTACATTTCCATCCACACTTATCACATTCATTTATATTTATAGATGTTCAGGTATTGCTTTAATCAGAGGGCTAATTTTCATAGAAGAGCTGTTGTGACATCTGGTGAACTGCATCACAAAAGATCTATTACACCACAACAACAATACATATTCTTTTTTTTTTTTTGCAAGCTATCCAGATTCTCAGCTGGATTCAGCAAAATAGATATGAGAAAAGAGTAAACATCTTGCAACTGGTTTTTCAAAGGCTGAGTCCAGTTCCCTAAAGCTGCAACAAGTAAGACTGTAGCATTATATAAATGACAGTTTTATATAATAATTCATTGGCAATTGAGCAAATCAGCCTAGCTTGCTTTGCTGATTATTCAATTGAAATTTTCAGAACTTGTGGGAAATTACAAGGAGGAAAATATTTGAGGGGGCCTTGGGCTATTCTTTCCTTTTGCAATAAGGAAAGTTACAAAACTGCATCTGAGCGACAGCTGCACCCATACACATACAGATTGTGCTATTTACTCACACACTTACTGCTCCTACTCATTGCTTTATAAAGTATTTTGGTACCTTGGGTACAAAATGTGTTATATAAAGCTCAATTCAGTTTCATATGCTCTACACTAAACAGCGTCCAGTTATGAAACATAATGCAGAAATTCCAGTTTATAGCTCCGGTCAATATAATTTCCACAGTGGAAGGGTTTTGTCCTCTCTCTTCTGAACAATTCCAAACTTTTCCTTTTGGAGACTTTTTCCTTCTGACATGCAACTTGCTTGATATTAATAGAAACCATCACGCTAAGCTGCTAAAAGAAAGGTTAGTAGGCTAATTCGCAAGGGGACAACTGGGACCATTTTCTGGTTGTCAAATTTACAGAGGTGTGAATCATGAATTAGTCTCCCCGTAAGGGCAATAAAAGGCCAACTCACTCTTCTGCTATAATTTTTATATAGCTTTATTCAGGATATTTAAAATGTACTGCAAGTAAGAGAGCAAACAAAGATCCTTGACTATCACTCGAAAAGTAATAGATAAAAGTGGATGGTGATGAGAACAATACATTGGGAGTTCATTTTTGTTTTAATGTGTCACTTGCGACTATCACACAGAAACAGTTCAAGACCTGTTGTCCAGTGATTCAGAGCACAAGAGATAAAAAATGGATTCCAGTTAAGGCAAGTCAAATGTGAATTCAACTGAAGGTTGAATTTTCTGACAAGTGAGAGCAGTTTAAAAACATGGAACTGATTTCTCTGGCGAATGGTGGGTTTCCCCTCAATGGATGTGGTCAAACAGAGATTAGACAGCCATATGTCTGGAATGATTTAATTTAGATTCCTGCACTGAGTAGGCACATGGACATGGTGACCTCAATTGTTCTTCGCAACACCATGATTCCATGATCTTATTAAAAATGCTGCAAATTGCTACATGATCTATGGTTTGGATACAGCTAAACACTCTCATTCATGTTGGAGAACTTGTTTGTATCATCAGTAGATGCAAGTAGAGAAAGGTTTAGGATGCCACTTAAATTGAAAGGCACAGGAATATTTTAATTGCTGTTAGCATCCCAGTAGTGGGAACAGAAAGAAAAGAACAAGTCTTTCAAAGTATTAGAGGGGACAGAATTATTTTGTGAAAGAAAGGACCAATCGTTCAAAGCTTTGCTGATTGTTTGAATTTGTGAAGACATTAAATCTTGGGCTTAATTATGAAGTTCAATGTAAAAGCAATTACAAATTTTATGCCAAAAGAAACGTTTTGAGCTCCTTGCCTCGAACTCAGATCCACTGGTTAAAAAGGTTTTAATAGAAGAGGAAATATTGCTTTAAAAAAAATTGGGCATGTGTCAGCATTCTTCTACAGTAGTTTATATAAAGAGCAAGTGGAAAATCACATTCAATAGATAAAAGCTTCTCTTTTTAGAAAGTGAAAATGAAGGCTGTCTAAATCTCACTGGGTCGCATCTCACAATCTGCTTGATGCGCTCAATCAACAACAACAAAAGCTTACAATTTACTAAGACCCGGCTTCCAGTCAATACTCTTGATGAAGAGATTTATGTAGAACTAAGCTTGCAGACTTTGGCACTGAAACTCTAACTTAAGAACTCCTGTTAAGAGTAAGGTGGCCTTCTTGTTTTCTAGTACATGAACAATCAAAATAAAGGATGGGCCTTTCTCTGCCTGCATGTAGCAAAATGGGACTTCAGCTTTTCCATGAGGATATGTCAGGCACAAGAAACCTGAAGGGAGCTAATCAGAGGGGTGTGTTTATTATTACTTGCCTGTTGACAAGGATTCTTGTCAGACTGATGCAACTCACTATAGAAAATACTCAATAAACACTGTGAAGAAGCTTTAGAGAGGATCACCTTTCAGCCACTTTTTCCTCATCAGTGGTTCAAAATTAGCCAGCCTTTTCACTCTTCCTCTCAACTCAACTCCAGATTCCACCACAGAATATTGTTCCTGTCAGATCTTAAAGGATGTGCTGGAACTAAACTTAAAAATATAAAATGTGACTGTAGCTCACAGATCAGGAGGAATTGTTTCCCAATCAATGGATTTATGTGGCTGTTTCATATATTTTTTTTAAAAAAGATTCTCTATTCTTCTTAACAGTGGGTGTTGGGTTATTTATTTATTTCTGCCAATCCCAAATGCAGCAACTGAATCAAGAATCAAACCAATGAATTACATAACTTTGTTTAGGCCTGCCTAAAAGTAAGAGTGTGTATTTGCATGTGTGATGGGTGCACAATTTGAAAAAGAATTGAACAGCTGGGATTAAAGATGTTAGGAAGTAATGTATAGTTTCCAGGGCATGGATGTGCCCCCATATTGATGAGACAGAAGATTCATATAGTATCTGACTAATGGTGGCATATTGTGATGCTGAAAAAACTGCAAATAATTATAAGAAATTTGTGTTGTAGAGAAAGCTAAGCAAACAGAATTGTCTTAGTTTTCTTGTTATGGGGGGTGGGGATGAGATTTTTACATATAAAAAAAGAACACTGTAAGCTTGCTAAACCTGCTTCATAATACAGACTGATAATGTTTCTTCAGTAATTATCACTTTGTCACACCTACTCATTTTCCCCCTGTAGAGAGCTAGAAAGAGTAGTAAATGCAAATTTAAGAGGAGAGGCAGAACAAAGGAAGAATGTATTCAAATTTCCATGTTCTTTTTTCTTCATTGATATAAAATAACCTTCAGCAGAAGAAAGACGAGAGGTTTTAGCATCCAGCCAGCAATTATTAACAATATTCATGTAGCGTTGCCTGTTCAGACTTGGTAGCCTACCTCTACAGTGATTGCAAGAAAGAAGTTGCAAAATCATCATTAACAGAAGGAAATGCAAGAGATAGCTTATTAGCTTGACTCCTATCGTTAGGACAGATAAAATGCCTGCAGATAAAAGAATGTTCTGTACCTGGTAACGTTTTCCAACATAAACAAGTGGTAATTGCAATTATGAAGAGAAAATAATGATATTTCAGCGTGAACTTTGCTATTTTACTAAATAACAGACAGTAGGTGTCCTACAATAGGATAGTACTAGGGATTATATATTTTAGAACTAAGCACATTTTGGTCTACAACATGTCCAATAGATTGGTGCCAATAGAAGAAAATATTTGTGGATTAGGGTTGAACTGTGGGGTCTTTGGTGGTCTGTGAGCTTGGTTGTTTTCTTGTAAATGTTTCACTACCCAACTAGGTAACATCATCAGTGCTAGCATGACGTTAGCTAGTCTAGTAATGAAACATCGGCAAGAAAACAACCAAGCTCAGAGAGCACTAAGGACCCCCCCAATCTAGATTAGCAAAAATAAAATGAGGTTGACATAAAGATGAGTTGGTGGATTGCTGAATTGAATTGCAAGGGTCTGTGGTTCTTTCAACCAACATGCAGTTCTTTTCAAAATGCCCCAAATCAATTTTGGAATCTGGATCTTCTCAAGAACCTTTTAAATAGGTTTACATTCCTGGTGACAGATTGCAATTTCTGTACTTTTCTGACAGCTTCATTTTCCTCTATTTACTTATTATCTTAACAATTTTTGATCTTACTTCATGGCCCTTTCCCCTCCCCCATTTCCCTTTTTCCATTTTAGCCCATTCATTTGTGCCCTGCTCCTCCTCCTGAAATTGTTTCTTGTAAAGCCATTGTTGATCTTGCATTAGGATATAACCCATATTACAATAGTTTCCTTAGGTAGAGCCATCTTTCCACCTACCCCCTTGTAATTTCAGTTTTTAGTTTACATATTATCCTGAATCAAGTTTGGTATTCTCCCTTCAGATTTTTTTTATTGGTGTCTGTGTGTACATGTTAATAATTTATCATTTTAATTATCCATGTCCTACCCTTAATGGAGTATACTTTAACAAGTTATAATTTAAATTATTTATTTAGCATTAAACCAATCTATGATGTTGACAAAACCACATAATGCTTCTAGATGAAAAAACAGATGATAGAATAGACCTTTAAGTCTGATCCCCTCCTTAATGCTGGAATCCAAATTAAAACAAGCATGCCTGAAAATGTCCAAATAAGATCAGCCTTCACCATCTCTTCTGGGCTATGGGGTAGGAAGGATGGAAGCAAAATTGTTGATGGCTTTATACATGTCCAATTTAGTATCTTTCACCACCACCCCCCCCAAAAAAAAAGAGATGGCTCACTTGGAAATATATGTCACTCTTCATCTTAAGTCGGCAGCTCCTGATAGTGTGAGACAGCCCCTTCCCTCTACCAAGAAGTCTTTTTGTGAAGAAAGCAATCACACACAGACTGAACACTCGCAATAAAAGGTAGACATGCAATGGAGAGACTCTCACTAGATGGGTGAAAGCTTAGAGGAGTCCTCTGGTTTAGGGGTCTCCAACCTTGGAACTTTAAGATTTGTGGACTTCAACTCCCAGCTTTGCTGGCTGAGGAACTCTGGGAGTTGAAGTCCACAAGTCTTAAAGTTGCCAAGGTTGGAGACCCCTGCTCTGGTCTGCTGGGTTTACTGCTGCATGGGGAAGCTGTTCATAACCTCAGCAGTTCCCCCATAGCAGGCAGAATCTAGAGGGAGCTCAAAAGTATTTCTATCCTCCCTTCATTGTTTATCAGCCCCTAGCTCACAAAGTATCAACCATCTACCAAGTTTTGGATTTTTTCATATGTGATTTTTCTCTCAACAGGCCAGTTCGTTATTTGTCACTATGTTAATTAGAGAGCCAGTTTGGTTTAGTGGTTAAGGCACCAGGCTAGAAAGCAAGAGACTGTGAATTCTGCCTTAGCCATAAAAGCCAGCTGGGTGACTTTAGGCCAATCATTCTCTCTTCACCCTACCCATCTCCCAGAGTTGTTGTTGTGTGGAAAATAGGAGGAGAAAGATGTATTGGATATATTTGCTGCCTTAAGTTATTTTTAAAAATAATTAAAGGTGGGAAATAAATTATTTAAATTAAACTTACCTTGATATAAATGATCTTCTCTGAATCCAGACATGATCTGGTATCTCTGCCGCCTGAATTCTTTACTAATACATTCTAATTTCTCATCCTCTAATCAGACACATTCTCCCCCCCTCCAATTCAACAGTCTCATGAATAATTTGCAGATGCATTTTAGTCTTTAGTCACTCAACCACATACTTGATAGTAAGGGAAGCTCTGCTCCCTCTTCTCACCCTCAAATCAATCCCCTATATCAGAGGTGGGTTCCCACTGGTTCAGACCAGTTCGGCCAAGAAGGTAGTAACTTGGCTGGCCACGCCCCCGGACTGGTTCTTTTGGCAGCACCATAGACAGAATCATCTTATTTTTTTGCTTCTGCGCATATGCAGAAGCATTTTAAACCTACTGTGCATGCGTGCGTAGTGCGCACCAAGTGCGCACATGCCTGAAGCGCACGCACGCCCGAAGCGTATCCCTGAGCGAACCAGCAGTAAAAAAAGCCGGAACCCACCCTTGCCCTGTATCAATTATTTCCTAGCATCGAAGTACAGTTTAGGGTCTGCTTTAAAGAAAAAACAACAACAAGAAATTGTCTACAAACAATGAAGAAGATAAAGGCCATATTTCTTTTAATCACTTTTCTAATATCTTAAAGAATTTCCTTTCACTCTTGCACAGTTTCATTTGTCTGTCTGAAATTTGGCTGAGTTCATGTGCAAAGAAAAGATTATTGCGGGTGTTAATATAATAGATCTTTCATTGGTGGTGGTGGAAGAAGAGGAGAGAAGCAGCTCTTTTAGATGTGACTTTTTTACCCTCCATTTTTTTTTGCTGGTCTGTGTACATTGTCAGCTGCCTTTTGCTGTTCATTGCACACAATCTGGCACTGTCTCTTGGGCTTCCTCTCACCTGGATGGCAGCTGTGCTTTCTAGGCAGTCCTCTGTGACATAGCCGAAGCCTGAGGCGCTTCTTGACTAAGAATTGTGTGTGTGTGTGTGTGTGTGTGTCTCTCTGCTTATTCGTCTCCAGGCAAACGGAATCTGCTTCATTGCTGCTGCATCCCTTTCCCTTTGGAGGCTTCTATCGCTGCCTTAAATTAATCTGTTTTGCAACATTTAAAAATAAGATTAGTAAATATAGATGCTTTGTTTTCCGGAGCCAATGGTAAACCATCCTGAACTGAAAGAAAGCCTTTTGGATGACTAGGGGCAGTAACCTTCGTCTACCGACCATCATTCTTTCTTTAAGAAAATATAGAAACCCTAATACAGGGGTGTCAAACTCAATTTCATTGAACGACGCATCAGGGTTGTGTTTGACCTCAGGGGAGCGGGGGGGGCAAGGCTATGGTGGGTGTGGCCAGTTTGACATTACTTGTTTGGGGGTGTCTGTGGCACCACGAGCGTTTTGCCAGCAAAAACGGGCTCCCAAGCTCTGTTTTTGGCTGTGACAGCTTCCTGAAACCTTCTGGCAATGAAAACAGGGTCAGGAGGGCTAACAGATCGAACCTCTCAGTTTGCAAAATGGAAAAGAGGAGATAAAAGCCTTTGAAACTTTCTTTGAAGGATCTCAATGATTTGTCTACCTAAAAAACCCTGAAAGGCAATTTAGACTCTCTATATTGCCTTTCCTTAAGCAGGGTCTCCAAACTTGTCAACTTTAAGACTTGTGGACTTCAATTCCCAGAATTCCCCAGCCAACATGCCAAGTTGCCAAGTTTGGAGACCCCTGTCTTATAGCATCTCAAGGATGTATTGGACTGTAACTCCCACCAACCCCAGTCAGATAATTAATGTTTGCTTGGCATAGAAGTGTTTAACTGGAGATAGCAGAGATTGAAAATGAGCCTTTTAGCACATGGAGTGGAAGACAAATTTCCTTGAGATCCTGTTCTGACCTAGGCTTCCCAAGAGCATGAAGCAAACTCCTTGTCCTGACAAAAATCCCTTTTATTAATTTACTGTGAATTCTTCTCATTCACATCCAACAATGTCTTTTGAGGGAGGATTTACATTCGCAGACCTTATCTGGCCAGGCCGATATCTGCAAAACTTGGCAAGGAGTCTCAGAGAGTCACAAGCCAATTAAGTGAACTAATTGTCTCCTGCAAACTCCACTCCTCTTTCACTCTTCTTTTATTTCCTCTGGGAGGTGCCATTTATCATCCACCTGTGGCCTTACTCCCAAGCCGACCCCTGTTCTTTAGCTGTTCCCTTCATCTGGCAACTCTGCGCATGCGCACACTGGGAACAGGCTCCAGCTGTTCATCTGCCTCACTGATGTCTGATTCTGAAGGCAGCTGATAACTGGCATACGGCTCTGGCCCCCTCTCTGCTTCCGACACAGAGCCCTCATCAGAGCCTTCCCCACACTCCAGAACTGGCCCATGTGTCTCCCCAACCTCCTCACTGTCTGAATCTGCTGCCAGCTCTGTTGGCTGCTGACGGGCCACAACAGATCCCATCAGGAAGCATGAGGATTGAAGCAATGTTTCTCAGGCCAGACACAACCATTATGAGTTATTGTTTACTGAATTACTCAGCAGATGTTTTAACCCTGGTCAAAAATTCCTTGACACAAAAGGTGGGAGAAAAAAGGCTAGAGCAGATAAACAAAATTCTCAGTTTCTGCATTCTGCAATAGACAGATCTTCTCGGTATGTTTCTTATTTTTGGTCCGCCCTAAAGCACTTATCTAAT
This sequence comes from Thamnophis elegans, assembly GCF_009769535.1. NCBI lineage: Eukaryota > Metazoa > Chordata > Lepidosauria > Squamata > Natricidae > Thamnophis > Thamnophis elegans. Next base: position 90,956,022 of record NC_045542.1, read on the forward strand.
CACTATGTGTCTCTGCTGTAAGCCACTTTCTTAATGTGGACTTAAGTATCTGGAGTGTTAAGATTTATTGCCCTGTCTGGTAGTAAACTCTGACAGTTGACTGATTTCCCACTGATGAATCATAATAAAATCCAAGGGTAGGTCATCACAAAACAATCATATTATGTCATTTCCCTCTCTCCTTGCCAATCTCTTTCCTGCCTTGGTTGTTTCCATTCCTATTCACTGCAGCCAGTTAACTTTTTCCCAAGACAAGGAGTGACAAAGCTGAATAGCTTGAGGACACTTGAATCTTGTGGGGCTAAATAAGGGGGGGGGGGACGGACACTACTTTAATCCCAAGTAAAATTATGGGAGATTCCACTTATTTTATTCATAGATAAGAGACAAGACAAAAGCAGTATCAAGGCATAACTTCAGAATAACTCCTTGCAAGGATAAGTTAATGCTATAGTTAGAGGCAAGTGAGGAAAGTTCTTCAGCAGGCATATTTCTATACTGCTGGGAGGTGGGGAGTCTATAGATGTTTTCTTACTTGAGACTTAAAGTAGCTCTTTAAAGCTGGCTTTCTAATGCAAATGTAAAACTTACATTGCCAGAATGCTTATTCACACTACAAATGTTCTCTTGTTTTTCTGCTACATTATCAAGAATATTGCAGTAGAGATTCAGAGGTGATGTGTGAAAACACCCTTCATTTTACATTCTTTAAAAGGTATGGGAGAAACCAAGAAAAGAGCATGTTTTCACATACAAGAAGGCAGAAAGGTGATAGTTCCAAAGGCTATTCTTATTAGAACAAATAGTTTTAAAAGTCTGGAGGGTTTAGCAAATTGGATATTGAACTGAATCCCAATCAAATTAGAAGTTACTTTGGAGTTGCAAGAATTAAATAGTTTGCTGATTTTTAATTCCCCCACAGAATAAAATATTTCTGTTTCTTGGGCCATAAAAGATTGAGAAAAGGCAATGTGGGATCACAGTTATTCTGCATGAACCTAAGGCAGAAGGTCTCCTTCCCCATGTCTTGAATGTAGTTCTAAAAACACCTATTGGATTCAAATACTTAATGTGACAGGCAAGGAAAAATATTGATGCTATGGAGAATAAATACATTACTTGTCTTCAGTTAATTTAACCTACAATAATTAGGGTAATCTAATCCATTGTGCTAGTTTTCTTGGGCCCCCACACACACTTCCTCCAGGCCTTCTTGGTTTTTGGGACCAATCTCCAAACCTCAATTTAAAAAGGGTTTATATTGTGACCTAAGGCATAATTTTTGTAAAGCTTGGCCAAAGGCCTAATTGCTGGCGTTAAAGTCATCACTGTCCAAGTCTCAGTGGAATAATAGTGAATTGACTTGGAAAAAGCTCCCACTCTTAAATTTTCACAATTTCCCACCTGTAACTTACCCAAATGGCTTAATTTTGGAACATTTGGGATTTGGGAATGGAGACAGAGGTAGGAATGTTAGTAACTTACTTCCCAAAGTATTCCCACTCCAATTCTCTTCCTTTAAACCCCGCAAACACTTCCCTTAAGGTAGCATATTTCAAGGCTTGGTTTGACAATTTAAAGGAAAGTGTGTTTTGCATTTTATTCCTATCCATAACCTCCCAACCATGGGCTAAAATATGATGGCTATATTTATTCAGATGACATCATTTCTTGATGTTCTGTGGTTCCTTAGCCTGTACCTGAATCCCGTAGAAGTTGTATAGAACCTGCCATAGAAAGAAATTGATGGCAGTGATACTTGCATCTTATAAAATGCCCTTTATCAACTGCTTGATTTTGTTCAAGAAATGATGCGAAGGGCAGAAAGATAGAGCAAGAATTAACTGGAAATTAGAAGAGGGGAATGAATTAAGCATCCCTAGCATTTTGAGAAAGGATGGGAAAGAATTTGCCATTTTTTTTTACAGCAAAGGTAGTAATCTGAGGCCTTAGATTATGCATAGTTCAAAATATTTTGTGAGTTAAATTCTAAGAGAGTTCAAAATATTCTTCCCAAATCTTTACTTGAATAATTTCACCTTGTTTCCACAGGACAATAGTAGTTGGAGGGGGTAATTTTACTGCTTAAAGGAGGTGGTGGTGTGCCCCTTCATCAAAAGGTCATCTCTGGTTCTATACCCTGTTCCAGATGTCATTTTCATCCAACTTCCCTTTTGGGGAAAGATTCTTGAAAAAGTGGTGGGCTTGAAGCTCCAAAGGGCTGTTTCAATATCATCAATATCCTTCTGGAACAGCTGAGTGGGTTGGGGTTCTCCCTCCTTCAATGTCAATTTGTTCTGTGGTTGCTAGGAGGAGCTCTGCTTTGTAGGATGCAACAAGTCTCAATTCTTTCTCCCATTCTAGTGAATATTTACACAAAACTGTTGATTTCCCAGTGCCTGATGGCTGTGTGGGTCTGGATGGGAAAGAACCATTTCAGCTCAACCTTGACAAGACTGAACGGCTGTGAGTTTTAGGGCCCATTGCATCTAGTAATTTTCATCATTAATTCCAGATGGGATAACATACCGCCAGAAGGAGAATGTATGTGTCCTCAGAGTCCTTCTGGATTCATGCTATGCTTGATGAGCAGGTGGCAACTATAACAGAAAGGCCCTTCATACAATTACAGTTTGTGCAATAGCTGTGCCTGGTGCTAGGTTGGGAGACACTCTTCACCACCGCTCATGCCTTAATCACTTCTCATTTGAACTATTACAGCACACTTTACACAGTGCTGTTTTTGAAGAGCATTCAGAGCCTCAGTTGGCCTAGAATGCAGTGAAACCTGCAGTACTGGGCGCACCAAATACATCCATCAAACTTTGCTATTATGTGAGCTGCATTAGTTCCCAGCATGCTTCTGAGTGCTATTGAAATTACTGGATATCACTTTTATAGCCCTACATGGAAATAGGCCAGACTATTTTTGGGATCACCTAATTCCGATGGTTTCCACTAACCTGGCTAGTCCCCATCAGTAAAGCAGACACATTTTGTGGCTGTTCAGTGAGTTGTTTAGAATGGATTTGGCTTATTTGTCTACCTTCCCAATGACATGGAATGGGTGGATGTTATTTAATAATATCAAAGGCCAATACCTCGAACATTTACCTATTGTGGTATATTAGCATTGTGGCTGGTCAGCCAGGTGTTTATATTGTATCTGGTATTTATTGTCCACCTATTAAATCCTTCCCAAATACCTGGGATAGGCAAATGTGATTGTTTGATGGTGTTAAAGTATTGTCGCAGGATGTAAGCTGTTCCAAGTAAAGCTTCTTTTTGCAATTGATTGGTAGTGATTTTGTCAATGCCTCTGGTATTCGAGTGGTGCTCCAGATGTTTTAGAATTGCGCCCAAAGCACATACTGCTTGGTACTGCCTTTGATAAAAATCCTAACAAATAACTTACATGAATAAATAATTGTGTGTCAAGAAAAACATTAAATACATGACTCTGTAAAATTCATTTTTTTCTGCATTTAAATGAAACAAGTGACAATGGGAATGAAATTAATGCAAATTTAGCTTTGATTCTTATTCTGGGCAATGCAGCCTTTGGCACACGTTCTTCAATGAAAAGCAGTTTCCAGATATTGATTCTACCGTGGCACACAGGCCAGTAATTTTTTTCTAAATAATAAAAGCAAAATATATTTTGGAAAAGTCATACCAAAAAGTTACGTGCTTGGAAAATCTGGGAGTAAAGCTCTCTATTTTCTAAATGGTATACCTTACAGAAAAATAATACTAGCATCATATTTTCTGTCCCATTATTAATTCCTATCCTGCAGTTTTCACCTCTGTACCTAGTCGCTGCCATGGATCTGATTTTCTTCCATGCTAATAAGTGGAATAGACCAGTGGTCTCCTTTTTTTACAGTTTGGCAGCCCATGGTGAGGGGGAGAGGGGAACTGACCCATGCAAAGTGGTGCACATGTGTGTGTGTGCTGACCCACTGATTGTGTGAATAGTGCATGAATGCATGCGCCAGTCAGCTGTTCACGCAGTCTGGTTTAGAACAGACCACAGCCCAGTAGTTGGCTGCTGCCCAGGAGTTGGGGACCCCTGGTGTACACTATGCCTCTTGAAACTCTTCTTACACAGACTCAATAAATAGAAGACTATTAAACACTGATGTAGCTTAAATGCCACTCATGGCCTGCAAATGAAATAAAGGCAACAATATTAGGGCCAGACAGTACTCACCGCGAGCAGAAAGTTTTTTGGTGTTTATTATCTTGGCAGCATATTCTTGTCCTGACAGCACTTTCACACATCTCCTGACAATAGAGAAAGCACCTCTGCAAGAATGAAAACAAAATATATGTGAGAAGTTTGGCCAAACAGTGGTATACCTAGCATATTTGCCACCTAGAGCCAATCCTTTTATAACAGCCCCCTCCTGCTTCCCAAGAGCGGATTTGGTGTAATGGTTAACGTGTCAGGCTGGAAACCAGGAATTTCGGTGTTCTAGTCCTGCCTTATCCACAAAGCCAGCTGGATGTCTTGGGGCCAGTTAGTTCTTTCAGCCTCGGAAAGCAAAATGCTGCCAGAAGACAATTCCTTATATAGGGCTTTCCAGGTAGCAGCCAACACCTTAAATTGTATTCAAAACACTGGCAACAGAAGTGGTAAGCTGCCAGTTCACACCAGTTCAGGCGAACCGGTAGTGGCAGTAGCGCAAGGCTCCACCCACCCACCCAGATATCATCATGGACCTTCTGTGCATGCCCAAATGTGTGTGCTACTACTACCGAACCGGTAATGAAGATAATAAGATACTATTACTGACTGGCAACTATTTCAGGTCCTGCTGCAGTGGTATAATGTGGTAGTATTGAGATTGGCCGCCTCATGTACAGTGAATTACAGTAACCTATTTTGGACATGACAAAAACATGTGTGGCTGTCCTCAGAGCATCCTGTTTCAGGTAAGGGCACAACTGATGAGCCAATCCAAACTAGGCAAAAGCTTTCCTGGTCTTGGCTTCTACCTGCTCCTTCCTATCAGAAGCCATAAGTCTAGGAGGACCTCAACTGCATGAACCTGCCGTGTATGGGAGTCGACAACCCTATCAAAAACCAAACATGATAATCTATATTTCCATCTTAATAGTTGGATCTCCAAGAACTGTTTGGACAAGTCCCTGCAGTTTCCTTGGCAAGGTTTTTTGGAAGTGGTTTTTCATTGACTGTTTCCTAAGGCTGAGATATAGGTCTGTCCCAGAGTCCCACATCTCCTTACATTCCTAAAGTGGGACTAGAACTTATGTGTCCTAGTTTGTAGCCTGGTACCTTAATCACTACATCAATCTGACTCTTTGGCACTACAGGTAGTCCTCAACCAGCCACTTAATGATCAGTGTAATACCTATGCCCAAAGACACAGTGACAGCCAATCAAGTCCAGTTCTTTAATAACTTTCACCCAATAGACAGAATCTTGCCAGGCTAAAGCCATGACTTTCTGACATAATAGATATACCCTGGCAAATTCAAGGGTTTGTTTACCCTGATCCTTTTCCTCCCTCTCCCATTCAGTTCAGGATTGCACATTCTCTTGTTTTGGGCCAATATCTGGAAATTGCTGCTTCCTCCCTAGGAAGCAGCATATACAGTCAACATTCCCTCTTACTCATTTTCCAGCTGCACAGTCCAGCACTCTGTTCGAAATTACGAGTCTCTCCAGAGTTACTTGTGACCCATTTTTCAGAGTAGTGACAGCCACACAAACACCCATGATCTTGTGATCACATTTTGGGCATAGAGCAACCAGCTCATTTCATGGATGTTTGCAGTCATGTGACCACAATTGGAGACTTTTCTGCCAGTTTCTAGTGTTTGCTCCAGTTTTTAACAATTGGGAAAATGGATTTGCTGAACGACTGCAGTGTTTATTTAACAACTATTGTAAATAATGGTTGCAACTTTGATTTCAGTCATATGATACCTCAACTTGACAAAAATTTACAAGTGAAATTCTGGACTCATTCATGGGTATAAGTTGAGGGTTACTTGTACACTCAACTGGCAAACATTATTCTGTCTAATATCTAATGTTTTGATATTTGATACATATGTTATTTATTTATTTTACTTATTGTTGTTGTTATATTATTTGGCTTTAGGTATTTGATTTATTTTTATACTGTTATTGTTGTAAGTGAATTTCAAGATTCAAGCCTACACAATGTGTGTAGTGCTGGATCTTGTAATTCACCTTTTATTGTTTACTAAAGAAGTTAGAGTGTTCTGACCTGATTCTGGAATTGATCTATAACTCATGAACAGTAACTATCAATAACCTAATTTCACTTTACAGCCCTCCAAGTGCAAAATTTAAAGAACCACAGATTGCAATAGATAATTATCAATTTTTGTTTAATAATTATAGACGGGGGTATTTTACTTTTCATACAATACCTGTTAAAGCAGAAAAGAAAGATATAAGATATCTTGGGAGCTTGGCTAATTTTAAAATGGTTCCTGTTAATATCTGTTTAAGCATGAAAGAAAGCCGATTTGTCTTCCAAAACTACGGTAAGTTAAAAGCAAAAACTGAGTTTGAATTTCAAATACCAACCACATATTTGATTTTACCTTGCATAGGAGGGAGATCAGAAAAGCATAGCTCGCTCGTACCACTGAATTCAAGACAATGTTGCTATTGAAAAAAATGATAAGCTAACTATTAGATTACCCATAGAAAAGCAAAATGCCAGTTTATATCAATTTTAGAGTCATCCTTGAACATAATATCTTTCTGCTCCTCACACGTATCCTATACACTTGTCTTCATTCTATACACTTCCATTGATCCATCCATTAACATGCAAGCACACACATTATTAATCTACCATCTATCTCTATCTCATCTCTGTCATCTCTATCTCTGTCTTTCTTCTCTACCCTTGTCCTTAATAGTCTGCTCTGTTTATCTTCTCATTCCTTCTGAGTCATTTGGGGCCCTATAAGAAAGATAGCTGAAAGGTACCACCAGAAGAAATCATAAAGAAGTTATGAAGCTCCCTGAACAAATTAGCAACTTCTTCCATAAAGGAATTAAATCTTTCAGGAAATTTGGAGATACAATTCTGCAACAGTGCTAAGAACAGCACAGCTGAAGCTCCAGCTGCCATTGTCTAAATATCCCTAGGAATTTTCCATTTGAAATTCAATTTTAATTGATTGTTAAGAAATAACCAGGAGATCCTTAATAGACATCATGAAAGAACTTCACAAATATAATGATTTTTTTTTCCAAAAGCCAAATGCTATTCACAGGTTGGGAAACTTGAGACAGGAAATTGACAGGAAATTGCTATTTATATGTGGATCATAGCAATATCTTGCTCTTTCTCCAGGAAATTTTACACTATAACATTGAAATATGGTCGAAAAAAATAGCTTTCCCAAACAGAACCAAATTCATGAAGAGAGACGATTTCTTTCTGAATTCCTCACACATTGTGAAGAACAGTGTGTGAAGAGCAATGAAGACACACATGTCTTGAGACCAAAGTGAGGAAAAAAGACTTCCTAAGTACATATGTTAGGGATGTCTTTCCAACCTCATATGGCCAACATGTATTTGATCCAACCAGGGATGTATTTGCACTCAAATGACATTTGAAGGAGAAAATATAATGTGACAAACCCAAAGAAAAGAATCTTCCTATTATAGAAAGCAATGATTTGTTTCCTGCCATCAAACATTTGTCACATTCAGGATATTTTACATTGTCTTTTCCTCCCCCCCCCCCATCCTCAATGGTGACTTTTTTCCACTGGTGGAAAGCATTCAATGCCTTCTGTCTTATCAAATGTTTCCCAGCACAAATGGCAACATGTGCCACATGTAATGCATTTTAATGAAAGAAAGAATGGTGCCAATCTGGATTTTGAAAAATCCACACTACTTCAGCTTTTTCAGAAAAGGTTATAAAATATGGTGACTCTATCTACCCACACTAAGATAATACAGTTCTGTTGCCATTTTATGAGTTTCTTCAGAGAACTGTTTGGTTTCCATTTATTTCCTGAATGTAGCTAGAAGCCTGTCAAGCTGCAAAGACAAATTAAATGTTGAGTTTTCTGTGGAAATATTATATTGAAAGACACACATAACTAAATTTCATCAAGGTCATGTAATTCCCAACATTCTTCCAGTTCTCCTTTAATCTGACTTATCTATCCTCACCGTGAGTAAATTGGTTCCCAGAGTCCTAAGGGTGCTGTAAATGTAAGACAGTTGTCTGTAGGGGAGAATAAAAATGTTAAGATGGTAGCCATGACTCTACAAAGCCTCGCTCCTCTTGTAAGTGTGGTGCACACATGTTCTATGTAAAAAAAATGAATAAGGTTTCAATCACACAACTAGGGGCATCAGTTTGACTTGTTTGATATGTTCCCCAGAGGTTTCTAATACAAAGCTTGGCCTCTTCCTTTCTGAATTTTTCATCCATCCACTGGATTAGAAACTTATGATTCCAGCTCCATGATCATGTCATTCTTTCGGCTGAGTAGTCCTCTACTGGATAATATGTCAAATGATTTTAGATGTGTTTATCTGAAAACAGCAATAGTTTCAGGTTGGGGAGAGAACATTTTGGGGTTGAGGGTCTCTAACTTTGCAGTACCATTCACCCCTAAATGATAAATGAACAAGGCTGGAATTAGGATTGAGTAAGAAGTAAATAAATTGTGCTATATGCTTTTAGTCATCACTTTGTAATCTGTAAATACTATGGTGTTCTCAAATTGCAGCCCTGAACTGTCCGCTGCATTACAGGCAAAATGAGGACTAAGCCTAAAGCTGGTTTGACAGGGCATCCATTTTGGCTGAACAGTCTGAATGAAAACATTTGTCAAAATACCGAGATCCATCCAAGTTGCTTACAGTCCTTTACAGTTCTTAACCCAACCCTAGTGTTCTACCATTATTGAGCTCACTTCTTCCCTTTGTTTGTATTCCAGAAAAGCCTGATCTGGGAAAATATAATGATCTTTTCCAGACACCTGATGGATACTAGCTCTATATCAGAGTGAATGATATATTGCCCCATTCAGAAGGCCATCTCTGGGTCCCACCACTCTGGACAATACTTTGTTTGGTCTCTAATCTTGCTTTTTTAAGGCAGTTTATACCTCACACAGATGTTGGGAGAAATATTATAGGGGCCCTTTTCAGTGAGTATGAAGCTGGGAAGTAGCAAAGAAATTATCTTGATTACGTGTACAAATGACCTTTGGTGAGACTGGGATTTAGGTCCTGGCCATTTCAGTGGTCTTTAATACTACTGATTATGTTACCCTTCTGGATCAGCTTTAGGGTTAGGAGTTGAGGGCATGCTTTTGTGGTTGGATCTCCTTCCTTTGAAACTAGATGCTGTTGGTAGGAAGGTCTGAACTAGCACTGAATCCCTATTTTGCAGGGTTCCTTGGGGATCTATGGTCTCCTTTCCCATTTAATACCAATATAATGCTGTTGGATGAGGCTATCCATAAGTACAAGATTAAGTGTTATCATATACTGATGACATACATCTCTATCAAGGACCACAAAAGTGTGCCATCAGCTTTCATTCCCAGTAGCTGGATAGCGATGAATATAGAAGGCTTTGGCTCAATCCAGCTGTGGGTTTTAGGTTTGTTTTAGGGTTGGCAGATCTTCAAGTTAATCTAGACCAAGAAATTACATCTACCTAGCCCAGGAGTGGGTTCCTGCCAGCATTACTACCATTTCAGCGTGCAAACAAAATTGTGTGCACATGTTTGGGGCATTTGCACCTAAAAAAGTCTGTGCATGTGCACAACATTAGAAAAGAAAAAAATACATTTTTTCAATTAAGATTGTTCTGCACATGTGCAGAACAGAAAATCAAGATGATGGCGCCAAGGATAGAACCAGTTCGGGCGCGTGTCCGGAAAGTTATTATTTACTACCTACTACCGGTCCAAACTAGTAGGAAGCCACCTCTGATCTAGCCCATTTAGACTAAGAAGGCAGGGCACGTTGCAGGTCCCAACTATCAAGGAAGTACATCTGGGACCTAGGAAAAGGCCTTTTAAATGGTGGCTTTCTCCTTTGGAATATAATTCCTCAGAGGTAAATGGCTCTTCACTTTGTTGTTCTTCCTCAAGGCCTTGAGAACATGGTTTTATCACTGGTCTAGGGAACCCTATTCAAGTGATCAGGAGTCACTGTGTGTGACTTGGGCTATTGTATATATTTATTAATAAATAAATACTTTATTTATAGTTATAGAATTTTAAAAGTGCTTCTCCTTCTCCCATCTTTACATTCCAGAGAACTATGGAAAGTCAGGACTGAGATGCTCTCTATCTCTATTCCTGCTTTAACTCAGATTTTTCTTCTGAGATCATTGTCTAGACTGCAGCCTAGACTGCATTCCTCCAGTCTCCCAATGTTATTTTCACAGTTCATTACACACCCTTGCAATGGAGTCCCTGGCATCTGAGGTTTCTCAATCTACATAGGGTTACATTCCTCCAGATAGAGCTGCTTGAAGAGCAGGTGTCAGGAGGACTTCTACACAACTCATCTTATATACTAGTTGCATCCATTCCAGGATTAGGAAGTGCTGTTCGTGGTCTTGTGCCTTGGCTATTTGACCCTATAGCTTCAGAAACTACAGTTGGTCTGGAATGTAGAAGCATAGATAGTTGTGGGCACATCATTGTATATTCATGGGACATTATTATTTTGCCTTCCTGTAGGTTTTGGATACAATTCAAGGTGCTTGCTAGCACGGTAAAATCCTGCATGGCTCAGAGCATAGCTATTTGCAAGACAGCTTATCTTCAGTTTTGTCTGCTCATCCCATGACATCCAACCCATAGGGAATGTTTTGGATTTCATCTGTAAAACTATGTTATGTAGTGGGACTTAAGACACATGCCTTTTCATTCATGAAGCCTGCCCTTGAGAATAGCATGGTCCTGATATTCAGTTGGTCCCAACCTTGATATTCTTCCATAAAGCTTTACAAACCTGTTTCCCACCCTCCTTGCTGCCCAGATCTAAGACAGGACATTGGATGAGCCCAACTGGTGAATGGTTTGGGTTGCTGTATACATTATACTTTCCATTCATCTATCTCATTTTGAGCTGTTTTATGCTTCATTTTTTGTGGTTCTGTATTTTTTATGTTCATTGCTTGCATTATTTTTTTGTCTTTTAAAACCTTTTAAAATTCATTGCCCAAAGTCATAATTGGTGAATTGGGTAGCCATTAAAAAATTGCATGAACAAACAGATACAGCAGTTGCCTAAAGATATGTTTACAGATCTGTGTCACAAGCTTGTGGGACAACATCAAACACCATATTCTGCACCCCAATTTGCAGTCTGTGAGCTTGGTAGCTTATGTCTAATTAAGAAGATTTACATATGCTTGCTTATTTTGCTTAATTTATTTCATGCCTCCTCGAAGAAACCAAATCAAATCAAAATTACATAATTTAGGAATGAATAAAATCTGCTCATATTCTGTGGGCTTTGTATTAATTCCCTTAAATCAACCACTTCACACAGAAAATAAAATCCAATGTCAGATTTACACTTTCAGCCCATGGAGCAAATTAAGAACAATTGTGTAATCTCCTTATTAAGAAGAAAGATTAAATGGATCCTGACACTAAGCAGCCTTGCTCCCTGCAGGATTGAATGGAGACATCTAGTACCTTTTCTTGATTTAATAATTGCTTTTTACAACTTTTTTGTTTTGTTTTATCTCTCTTATTCTCTCTTCCCGTTCTCAGTTCTTCTGCTTCCCCATTTTTCTCACCCTGAGACCCCTCCCACTCCCTTCCCCCATTCATTACTTCATTTTTCACCAAAAATATTTTTATTCCTGTTGTTCATTGAGACTAATAAATCTTTCATTTAAGAATGTCTCAGTGCTAGTTGGAAATATACATAATTTATTAATGTCCCATTTTATAACAGCAACTCTTTTTCTATCAATTTTACCTTTAGATTTCAATGCATTAGGTCACAACCACTTTTTTAGAAAGATAAGAACTATGTCTGCTCTTAATATAGTCATTTATGTTTTAACTACATTATTTAAATGGAAAGGAACAGTTTTTAGATACATCCGGAATATGTCAATATATACAAGAGTCCTTTTTTCACTATGAGTCCACAGATAAGTGAGCAAGGATGTTATCACTAACCGCTGATAAGTAAGTTATTTTTTTTTAAAAATGATATAAGCATACCATATTTTTGAGATCAAAACAGTCTAGCTTTATGGAAGATAAGTGAATTTGATTGTAGCTTATATAACCAATAACACTATGCTTGTTTGAAAGAATGCCAATGAATAACAAAAGTGGTTTTATAATGTTTTGGCTTTTATTTTTGATAGGGTGAATATGTATTAGCCCTTTTTGACATCATATGCTTTTTTTAGATTTAGAGAGATCAAACAAACAATTTTAAAATGTGTTTGGATGTTTTTAGAATGTTTCTGATGGCAGTTATGTAATAATGCAGATGTTTTTAAGTCACTGTACTTGAAAAGCAAGTGAGCATTTTCATCTTTTTGCTGCATTGCAAATGTGTTAATATTTACTACATATTTTCATGTCTTTAAGTTTGCCTTTCCTAGTTCTTTGAAAGGGGCATCAAGCCAAAACCTGCCAGACTTGACTAATACAGGTTTTTTTTTTTTTTAAACCAAATCTTTGCTGGGGATTCCAATGTATTCTCTTTTTTCTCCTTTCTATTTGTTTAGTGCTTACACTTCATTCCTTGTTTACTACCCTGTTTCCCCAAAAATAAAATCTCCCCAGATAATAAGCCCAGTTGGGTTTTTGAGCACATATGCTAAAATAAGTCATCCCCTGAAAATAAGCCCTCCCCAAAAATATTGCAACACAGCAGCAGCCATGTAATGACCACGCTCGCTGTCTCCTGCACCTCAAAAATAATAAGACCTCCCCGAAAATAAGGCCAAGTGCTTATTTCAGTGGTCAAAAGAAAATAAGACCCTGTCTTATTTTCGGGAAAAAGTGGTGAGAAATATGTCTTTTCCCAGAAACTCTCAGACAAATTTGTCAGTGTAAGGTGCTACAAATGTACTGACTCTTGATAGGAAAGTTGAGTTGAATTGCTAAGTGATCTTTCAATCCTTATCTATATACTTTCAGTCATAAAGCCCATTATTTCCTTCCTCAGGCTGACCTGAGTGTTCAGATCAACTCTAGAACAGGGACAATGCTCGACTGAGCCTATTCAGCTGAATCAGATTTGGGGATGTGTTATTTATGAATTCTGGGAAAACTGAGAGCAGTCACTGAGTAGTTATTACATAATTTTCTGCATAGAGGAAGGAAGGCAAGGATGTTATCACTAAACTACTTATCAGGGGTTAGTGATAAGGGAGAGGGGAGGAAGTCACTATGGTGATCCTGTTGAGGCCTTGGGCATTTAGGAAAGAAAGACTCTCAACTCCATTTGTAGTGAAAGGTATGCTACTACTAAAGCCAAGTGGTTACAGAGTAAGCCAAGTGGTTACACAGTAAGCCAAGATCTAAAAATTCCTGTGTAAACCTAGTATTTTCCCTTTACCCAGGCCCTCCCCACTGGCCTTCCTGTTTATGTCCAATGAGGTTCAAATTAGTTGCTTTGGTAACAGATCTAAAGTTTGGTGCCTCTTTGATGGGCCCCCACATTCCATTCTCATGCCTGTCTCCTTGGAACATTCAACCAATGTTTGGCACCTCTGATTCCTGTCATCCTCCCACACACACACATATCCCTCTATTCTCCCTCCCCACACTTTGTGGCAGGCTGCCATCAATGCAAAGCAGGGTTGAAGTGGTGTGATGGCAGATCTGACACCCTGACTGTTATACAAATTATTACAAATTATACAAATTATTTGTATAAAATATTCTTATAATAATATATGGTATTATTATAATATTAATATAATATATGATGATAATAATATAATATTCATATGGCCCAGTGGTCAAGGCAACAGACTAGAAACCAGGAGCCTGGGGAGTTCTAGTGCCTCCTAGCCATGAAAGCCATCTGGATGATCGTGAGCCAGTCACTGTCTCTCAGTTAATCTCAATTTACAAGGTTGGTGTTATGGGGAAAATAGGAGTATTAGATATGTTCACCGGCTTGAATCATTTATAAAAATAACAAAGGTGGGATATAAATAAAATAAAGACAGAAAACAAACCACTGCTGTACTATTCTCTTCATCTCCTCTTCCCATACTTCGTGTTCCCTGATGCATTCATTTACCCCAGACTCTGTATACCCATCTTCCCTTTCTTACCAAGCTTTGTGTAGTGTTTCTTCTGCATCCACCTGCTGCAGGGATTGGTTGCTGCCGACATTAATGCCGGTTTGGCGTGCAAAAAATGTGAGCGGGCACATTTGCATCTAAAATTGGTTCTAGTGACCTAGGCCACCAAGTTACTACCTATGTTCTCTTTCTCTTTCTACCATTTATCTACAATATATATGATGTACACCCACCCTCCCCAAATCTCCCATCAAATTTATGTTCACTTTCCTCATTTTCCAGTACCGTCTTCTTTCTTCCTCACCAACCTACAACTTTTCCCCAACATTGGCCACACATGCTGCCTTCACAGAGCCAAAAGAAGAAAGGAGATTGGTGGGAAGTAAGCTTTGTATCAGGAATCTGGTGGCTATGAAGCAACTAGTGCCCCAAGACTAATTCACAAGCTCGCCCCTGTTTTTTTTTAAAGCTGAGGACTGATGTTCCAGGTGCCAGGTTTTAACAGTGGGTTGTATATCTTAAATGGGCAGCACTAAAGGCATTGAAAAATACATAAATTCAAATTTCACTTGGCTCCTTTCTTCTTCCTTATAATTTGCATTCAGGATATTCAGGCATTAACTCATGATTTGAGACTGTTTGGAGAGCCACACGAGAATATTTTCAAAAGCAAAATGCTTAGCAGTGATAGAGCAACTTAAGGAGAAGCCCACATGCTACTGGCAAAAGTCCCCACAGCCAGATTACACAGGCTACCTTCTATTATCAATCTTTCTGCTAGGAAAAAGGTCTGCTAGATCCACCCCAAAATGAATATTTTTATTTGTTTAGTTTATCAAACATGCACAAGATAACAGGTATAAGTATAAACATGGACATGAACAAAAGAAATGAGTACAAATAAATGGGGACAGTAGGACAGGGATGTTAGGCATACTGGTGCGCTTATGCATGCCTTCTTTATGGACCTCTTAGGAACAAGGTGAAGTCCAAGGTAGACAGTTTGAGGTTGAAGCGGTGTGGGTTTGAGGATGTAACAACGGAGTCAGGTAAAGCATTCCAGATGTTGACCACTCTGTTGCTGAAGTCGTATTTTCTGCAATGAGTTTGGAACGGTTTACCTTAAGTTTGTATCTATTGTTTGCCCGTGTATTATTGATACACAGGCAAACAATATAATAATATAAACAATATAACCAGGGAATGGCCCAGACACTTTAGACATGCAACCTCCCTCCATTACACATACACACACACACACACACACACACACACACACACAAACACACACACACATACACCACCCTTCGAAAACATAAAGTTATGTGAAATTGAAAAATTGTGCAATTAAATTTCATTGTGTTTAGGTCCTTTAAGCTGTTCGTTCTGTGTATGGGAAAACATACAGCATTATTGCTAAGTGAGGATAAGAACACCACAGGAATGTTGCAAGTCACCCAAATGCTTGATACAGCTTCCACCAGATCTCAGTGAATGTTCTTCTTTGTGAAGGTTAAGAAAGGGATGCAATTATATTGCTTTAATTAATCCAATGGAAATAAAATCAGGTGCTTTTTAAACTTGGTCTTCTCTATTTAGTGGCCTCTAACAGCACTCAATATAATGGCCACTATGCCCTTTGTGGCTGACTATATTGATGGTTCACTGCCCAGACAACAGATCTGACACAGCTATGGGCTTCTGGTTGACTTCCAGCAGTGTAATTTCCACAAATGCTATAAATGTGACTGTTTCAATTTTCCTAGGATTATTTTTTGTTGTTTGCCTTTTCCTACTTGTTTATATTCCCCTGAGAGGCCAGAGACAATTTGTCTGAAAAGAATTTTACGTTAAAGCAAATAAGGCAGATTTACTTGTGGGTGCATCTTAAAAGACAGGAGTTTCTCATTTTCTTGCTTTTTAAAAAAATAGTCTTCTTAGTTAAGATACTCTGATCACTTACATTTTTAATATGCCCTTTCTTCCTTCTAATATGCACCTTGATCTTTCATCTATAATTGGGGCAGATGAGGTTTATTTATTTTATTTATTATGCCTTTGAGTCAATGATAAATCTCTGCAGTATTCGTGGCAAGATTTTGGAAGTGGGTTTACCAGTGCTTCCTTCCTAGAGCTGAGAGTGAGTGACTGGCCTAAGATCATCCAGTTGGCGTTATGCCAAAGATGGAATTCACAACCTCCTGGTTTCTATCCTGGTGCCTTAACTATTTCATCAAATATTGTATAGAACCAGGGAACCTGTTAATTGGGTAGACCTGTTCTCACACACACACACCCGAATCAGTGGTGGGATTCAGTTTGTTCGCATCGGTTCGGGCAAACCAGTTGTTAAATTACCCCACTCCACCTCCCTCTATCAAAGTGGATCCTGGGCACTCCTCCTCAGTGGTGAGATTCAAAGAATTTAACAATCGGTTATCTGCCCTAATGATTTCTTTCAACCACCAGTTCATAAAATTGTTCAGAAACTTAACAATTGGTTCTCCCAAAGTGGTGCGAACTGGCTGAATCCCGCCACTTCTCCTTCTCCTTCCTTCACGCTAGCCGCTCTGTTTCCCATTTCTCCATTGCAGCGATACGCCCAGGATCCACTTTGATGGGGAGGGGGGGGGGTAATTTAATAACCGGTTAGCCCAGAGTCAGGTTGGCTGTCGTGGAAGGCTCATCCGGCATGTGCAACAGAGCTGGAGGACAGGGGTGGGCCACACCTCCCACAACAGTCAACCTGACCCTGGGTGAACGAGTTAAATTATCTGAATCCCACCACTGCTCAGAACCCAAGGTATTCTTTCTGCTTCCCTTAATCTAGGGAAGCAATTGATCTCACAGGCTACTGGTGACACCCAAAATATATTTTGGCTATCTTTATATCTTCTGAGTGCAGTGCAAATTTGATGGTTTAAAACCCCCTCCAAAACTTGAAGTCAACAAAACAAAAATATGGCCATCCACAGTGGTTATTTTATTATTCTGAAAATAAATTAATGATTCTTAGTTAGGAACAGAAACCTGTTCCTAACTAACAGGTGTATTAGTTAGGACAGAAACCTTAAAGTGCCTGTTTGTTGCACATACTGTTGTAGAAACACTGCTTCCTTACAAAAAGTCTTACTTAATGGGCCCCAAAACTGAAAGCAAGTTCAATTCAACTCACCGCCAGGAATTCGATCCTCATTGGCTTAAGGTCGACTCAGGCTTCCATCCCTCCAAGGTTGGTAAAATGAGGACCCAGATCTCTGGGTGCAATATGCTGATATGTAAACCATTCCGAGAGTGCTGTAAAGCACTGTGAAGTTGTATATAAGTCTCAGTGCTATTGCTATTGCTATTATTACTGTTTCAGCGCAAGCCTGCCCCCCTCTGCCTTCCTCCCTATAGCCTGCTCCATAGATAAGGATGACTAATTGATTTTCCTACTGGGGTGCAAGGGTGGGGTCATTTAAATAGGAACCTTATTTCAAATAGGAACCCAACGGATATGAACAAGTACCATGCATGCATGCATTGACATTGGCATTCTCACCCAAAGGTTCCTGGCTCAAAACCCCCATTCCTGGTCACATGACAGCTAGACCCGGAAGTGGTCTAGGGGACAGGAGAGCAGAAGACAGCAAAAATAGTACATCATTGCCTGAGATCCTCTTTTGCCTGCTCTTCACCGTGGGAAGCTAGGCATTATTCTTTGCCAGTGAATTATGTAGATAATTAATGTGCCATATGTTCAGAGGACCAAAGCTTTAATTTGAATAGCGGAAAAGGCATATTTCATTTCTTCTCCATGGAGGAGCCATTGCTCCCTTTCCATTCCCCCCTCCCCTTCTATGCTTTTGTCTAAACCATCTCTGCTTTTCCAGCAGCCGGAGAGGAGGAAGTGAGAATCTTTCTGTGACAATTTCTCCTGAGCAGGCACCAGTACCTCGCTGGAGTAGGAGGGCAGGTGGGTGGGAGCACAGATAATACTCACTCAATTCCCAGAGGAGTTCATTAGTGCTTTCAAGCTTCAACTGCACACACTACTTCTTTGGCGCTATAACTCTCTTTCAGCTGCTTTGCACCTGTGGTGACATCCATGCTAGATTTGACCATAGTTCCAATCCCCACCTAACTGTAAAACATTGAGTTCATAATATCCATTTTCTTGACTCCCTCTCCTATTCAGGATTGCTCCTACTTCTGTTTATATCTGCCTGCCATGCCTAGATTAAGCGCGCTGTAATTGGGGCACACATTAGCTACAGCTGATAAGCACCTGCTCCTGTACATAGCTGCTCCTTGTCTCCTGTATCTCCATGATTAGCAATGCAAATTAGGTGACATCACAGATTTCCCAGATTGGACTTTAGGGCTACCCCAACCCAAGAGGAAGCATGTCTTCCAGAGAGATTTATTCCTAGTGCAATAATCTTAAAGACAGCAACGTGCAGACACTTTTAGCAACGCAAAAGTATAACAATTCAGCTCTTGTCGAAAAGAGATAGCCCATCCACCACAGGTTTTTGCAAACTTGTAAAGAGGCTCCTTAATGGCTGGAGACTAGTTGCCATGGCAATGCAAATTATATTAAGAAGAGGCTCTTTCTTAAAAGGATGTATTTCGGTTCTTCTATGCAAGGAGGTGGTAACAACACCCCTTAACTTCAGAAGTTTACACACAGACAGACAGACAGACAGACACACACACACACACACACACACACATACACACCAGAAAAAAATCCTGCTGTGTGACAAAAAAAACCCTTGACTCTAAGGGGGATCTAACAAGGAACATGGTTCCCCTGGATAATTAATAGTTTTGAGTCATCATAACATTTGGGATTATTACATGGAAAGAAGGGGAGGGTGTTTATACAGAAAACATCAGAGATTATATAATGGGTAGATATTTCCAAAGGATGTAAACTGCAGAAATTTGGTATGGCATCATCTAAAAACAATTCTGAAAGAATGTTTATCTCTGCCTTTACAATATATAAAATAAACAAGGCTCATAGCAACAACCAACTCCTTCAGCCTAAAAAAATTAGAACATGAAGGGAGTGAAGGTGAAATGGTGAGATTTACTTGAAAAGTCACAGATTCCGAAAGACATGCTGTTTTAGCGGAGGCACCTGGAAATTGGACTGAGACATCTGTGGATAAGAGGGGAAGGGAACAACAGTGATTTTTTAAAAAGGCTCAAGAAAGAAACCCATTTGTAGTGGCTTTTCAGTTGGAAAAAAAAAGAATTCTAAAGTCCTGTATTTTCTCCGCCCCATGCTATATAGTTCTTCCACAGCACCACTTACAATGATGATGTGTTCCTTCCCAAGATACAAGTGCTTCTCAAAATAAAGCTTATTATTTGAATGGAGAGCTGGTACTCCCACAGAAGCAATACTGCTCTCTTATTTCATTCAGACCAAGATATTTATTTTGAAATGTACAGCCTGCAGAAGGTTTCAGATCTGGAATTAGCAACTCTTTCCCACTTTTTCCCTAGGCTGCTCGGTATAACCATGGTACCTTAAAATGATTGCACATTTACCTTGCAAGGAGTCAAGTAGAGAAAACAGAGCCAAGATAGGAAATGGCAATTGGGGCAGGAAATTTCAGGCTACTGTTTTCTGTTGGGTGAAGAACACTTCAGCTCAACAATGGGACTATCTGATACTAGGATATAGTTCTGATATTAGGATAAGCTCTTGCTCCTTATTCTTTTTGTTGTTACTTTTGTCTGAGTCAGTGTTGACTCCTGACAATTACCTGCAGATTTCTTGGCAAGATTTTGGAGGTGGTTTGTCCTCACCATCTTCCTAGAGTTGAGAGAGAATGGATATATTTTCCCATATATTTTTGGTTTTCCTTAATGCAAACATATGCACAGAAAACGGGTGTTCCATGCAAATGGAGACCTGCTTCTTACTCTATTCTAGCTTGGCAGCAGAGAATCAGGTGAGAATAGGGAAGATAACACAAGGCTTCTTGTAATAATGCAAGGTTAAAAATATAGGGTTGAATAGGTAGCTTTAATAGAAAGGTTATATTATGAGGACATCCCACTTTAAAAACATTGTTGTTTTTTTTAAAGTAACTTCTCACAATTTTGGACTAGGTTCTTGATGTAGTTACTTTTAATCCCTTGATAGAATTTTATATTATTTGGCTTACTTAAGGATATACATTGGCAGTTTATTCAGCACTTACAGCTTGGACCATCTGTTTTTGATGATACTGCTATCCTTAGGGATTCTCAATTGTAAAATTCAGTTACATTTTGGAAGCCACTAATCCACTTTTATAAGAAACGGAAGGAAGCTAATGAAATTAAGATGAATTTATTTACATGAATTTAGGATTATAAACTTGAATGTACTGATTTGGTAACCCAATGGAAGGTTGCCTTTATGAAAATTTATTTTTATTTTAAAATTAGGTGGATACCACAGGAGATTTTATGTCTGGTATCCTGGACATCTCAAAGAATGTCCAATTAGACTTGGATGCTGTTCTATTGCTGTTGGATGTGAGTTTAGGAGCTGGAATGTTAATTCCTAATCTAGACTTCCCTTACTCTTGCCACACAGTCTGGGCTGAAAACCTTATTCACATGACTTTAGACTGACCATTGCTTTGTAAAGATGAGTACAACTAGTCCTCTATTTATGGCCGTAACTGAGTCCAAAATCTCTGTGGCTAAGTGAGATAGTTAAGTGAGTTTGCTACATTTTACAACCTTTCCTGCCACAATTGCTAAGTGAATCACTGCTGTTGTTAAGTTAGTAACATGGCTTCCGGTGGGCGGGGTCTGACAGGAGTTGTTATTTTTAACAGCTCCGGAATCTTGGCTGCGTTAAACTGTCTAAACAGCATTCATCAACTGTTTAGCAGTTTGTTTACCTCTTCTTTGGGCTTAGAAGGAGAAGGTGAGAAACTATGCTTGGGCAGCGCTCCAACTAATCCTCCCAGACTATAAATCTGGGAAGGTAGGGCGGGGGCCACCCGGTAGCATAGTACCTCCGCGTCAAGAATTTCTTCTGCCTTTTGCTGCAGAACGAAGGCCTTCGCTCATCCTCAGCACAAAGATTGATTTATTGCTGACTCCAAGACGAGCTGAATTAATACTCGTGGACTCCTAATTGTATGTCTAAATCCTTAGCTTCATTTGTAAAGAATTCCTTCTGACAATCACTTGCTGATACACAAAATGGTGCCGAGCAGCTTTGTAGGAGGGGTCAGGCTTTGATGACATTCTTATGGAGCTCAGAACATTTAAAGATCAGGAAGTGATTTATTTGTTAAGTTAGTAACATGGTTATTAAATGAATCTGGCTTCCCCATTGATTTTGCTGGTCAGAAGGTCACAAAGGTGGTTGCACGACCTTGAGACACTACAACAGTCATAAATACATGCCAGTTGCCAAGCATCTGAATTTTGATCATGTGGTCACAGGGATGCTGTAACGGCCACAAGTGTGAAAAATAGTCACAAGTCACTTTTTTCAGTGCTGTTGTAACTTCGAAGGGTTAAACAAATGGCTGTAAATTGAGGTAGTCTGTATGCCCTTCCTGGCTATATTCCTATTATTTAGAAATTATCAGGACATCAGGAATTGCAAGTCTTTGTGTACATATGTGCAGTAGCAAAACCATTACTTTAAACAGATTGATTGCTATTTGTCAGACTGTTTGGCATCTGCCTAAATTGAAAGTAATTCTTCTTTCAAAGGCAATTCTTAGAGTGTCTTTGGCAAGAATGATTGCAAAGAAAGGGGATGGGGCTGGAAAAAATTACAACAACTAAACTATTTCCTATATATCACAAATATAACCCGAAGTTGTATAAGGGCAGAATCTAACTCACTGTCTTTCTGTGAACCAGTTTCCTCCCTGATAACAAAGGAGCTTGCAGACAGCCCTTTATAAAATGGTCTCTTGATTCACTTTGGGTCTTACCACTGCAGACTCACTGAAGGTAATCATATTTATCTGAAACATGAACTGTAGTAGAGCTATCTCCATTGCCCAGACTTTCCCATCAGCTGAAGCACAGCATTGTTTTTAAGGAGGACCAAAAGAAGCAGATGAGCCAACAAAGTAATATCACAAGTCCTTCTACAGCAGAGCTTCCACTCAGGCCTATCTGGATCAGGGAGTTTCTGGAGATTCCCCTTTAGCTTAAATAAGATTCAGGACAAAGGCTAGAGGTCTAGACAGAAGATTTGTCAATGTTCTAATAACAGCGAGGGGAAAAAAATCAACGTGTTTTGTAAACATCAGAGCCAGTTTGATGCAGCAGTTAAGATACCTGGATATAAATCAGACTGGGAGTTCTAGTCCTGCCTTAGGAATAAGCTAGCTGAATCACCTTGGGCCAGTCTCTTTCTCTCAACCCTAGGAAGTAGGCAAGAAAATCTTTCCAAGAAAACTACAGGGATTTGTCCAGGAAGTTACCAGCACTTAAGACTGACCTGGAAAAACAACAGACTGACTAATCTCTTAGCATTTTTGAAGGTTCTATCTCCTACTCTAATTGGAATTCATGCGCTTTTTATCCAACTGATGAGCCCTTTAAATATTGCTTTTACTCAATGAGAGTGTGGGGGGTGTTTCCCCCCTCTTTTGGTGAATGCCTCCTTTGTAGCCTCCAAACAAGTTAGTGTTAAAATTGCAGAGTTCTGTTTAAAACTTCAGCTCATTTATACCTGGTGTGAATCATGACAACTCTCAGCAAGATGGGATGAAACGATTAATGAAACCAGCGTTTTAAAGCTGGTGAATGACAAGTTACAGCTAGCCTATATATAAAGGGAAAAGAATTGTGTTGTGTGTGTGTGTGTACATGTTCCGGAAGTAACCAGAAGGATGTGTATGCAAGAGCATATTGTGTGAAGAGCTGTGTTCTGTGACAGGTATTCACTGTGTTCATATTTTAATTTGCATGTAGGTGGTTGAGTGGGTGAGGTGTCT
This sequence comes from Thamnophis elegans, assembly GCF_009769535.1. NCBI lineage: Eukaryota > Metazoa > Chordata > Lepidosauria > Squamata > Natricidae > Thamnophis > Thamnophis elegans. The sequence continues at coordinate 90,979,294 of NC_045542.1, forward strand.
CGATTGGCATTCAGACATGCTTGCAGTTTGAGGGTGAATACTGTATGTTCTTCTACTAGTCATTGCCCCTCCATCTCCAATACTTTCTCTATACAGCTTTCCCGATGAACACAAATAGAAATAAAACAGTCCATGGAAGGGCTGAGGATTAAAGGATCTAACAAGACATATATCCTTATATTTATCAAGTGATATTATATTTCAAAGAAGGCTGCTTCTTTCTGAAATTGCAGCAAACGTGAAGCTGAAGGAAAGGAGAAGTGAATAGTTTTCTCCCCCGAGGCTCTTCCTTCCATATTCCTAAGGGATTGTCCTCTTCTGAAGCAGCTATTTGCAGAGAGAAGAAATCACAATGGATATCTGCTAAATTCGGGGCAAATTTACATAAAATCTCTCCTTCATATCTACTTCTCCCAAAGTTCCCTTTTCCTGTATGTTTTCTTCTGAAGTGTCTTCACCACTGCCCACAGGGAGAAAAATGGAGCTGATTTATGTGGGCATTTGCGCCTCCCATAAGCCTGATGTGAAAAATGGGCTTGTATGTTCTGCACCAAATGATCCAGTTACAAGTTACCAGACCTGAAAGTAGCATTAGGAGACTAAATATTTATGTGATGTTGTGAGAATAATGCTGTGTTAGTTAGAAGACACTTTGTAGGTCATCTCATCTGCCCCCTTGCTCCACTAAGCAATCTCTTAACAGAAAGATGTGAGGAGAATGACTTCACAGGAGAAGAACAGCAGTATTTTTTGCTTTATGGGAACATTTAATGCCTAGGGCTGATTCCCAAATGTCTTTGGGAGTGCTTCCGGTGGATGGGCAAGCTCCTGGTTATACTGATCAGCATATTCAGCAGTATCTCATTTCTGGGGAATGAGGAAGATCTGAGGAAAATCTTCTAAGGCAAGTTATAGTATATCATTTTATCCCCTCCCCTTCCCAAGACACTTACTCAGTGTTGGCTAAAGTAGTTTGCCCTCCATGCAAGATAGACGCATGCACAAGCTCCACCCTTTTCACAAGCAATAGAATTCCAGTGAACAACTAACTCTTTGTAGTCCTTTCATAAAACTCAAATTGTCCCTGAAGTGACAATCCCTTCACATCCCTCACTGATTGCTTTCTCACATTCTCAGTTGAGGCTACAACACTGAATACATCATCCAAAATGCCAGTGAAAAGAGGTAATTCTTCTCTCCGGAGATACAATGCAATATTTTCTTCACATTCAGTTATTCTTTGGGTACTTCTTACTACTATGTTCCTAGGGTAGCTTACATGAAATAAACAAAATATATGTGTATTTATTAAGTTACTGTAACCAAACCAAGTCTTGCAAAGTAACGGAAGTCAGAATTCCTTATTTTCTTAACCCAATCACATCTGACACCACTTATCCTCATATCCTTTGGTTAAGTTCCCTGGTTTTCATACTGCTTATGGCCCACCAGTCTTGTCAACTCAATGTGGAGATGGGAACATTGTTGGGTTTTGGCATGACAAGAACATTCCATCTATTTTATTTTCTAAATTACAAGACTCCTTCAAGGTTTCTGGGTAAAAGAAGAAAATAAATGTAGTAGCAACAAGGAAAACACCCCCCCCCACTAATTTTACTAGCATTGTACTGAGGAAAGCAATTCCACCATATGTGCAGAGTTATGAACCCTCCCCAAAAGAGATGCATGCCTTTCTCCTTTACAAAGGGGAATTCAAAGGCTGAAATAGATATCCCCCCCCTCCCAGTTGCAATAAAATGAATCTCACACAGACTAGCTGAGTCTGCACAATTTGTTAATCTCAGTTGAAAAAGTGTTGGGAGGAGACAACCATTGCCTTAACATGTTGTGTGAACTAGGTCGTTGTATGATTTATTTAGGCACTTACCGGTATATTGTATGAACTCAACCAGTTCTGCTTCATTGATGCCATAATGCTAATGCTCTGCGTGAATTTCAGCCAGGCGGTTTTCTTACTTATTATGCATTCCTTTAGCATGGATAAACAGATGAGACCAATTTTTGTGCCAAGCTTGGCTCTTGGTCACACTCATGTGATTTTCCCAACAAAGAGATGGATGGGGTTTGCCATTGCCTTGTTTCCAGGTTACTGTTTTTCAACTTCCAAGTTACTCTACACCAAATTTCCTGGTGGCCATCCATCCAAACTCTAGCCAGTTTAACCCTGTTTAGCTTTTATTGAGGTCAGCCACAGTCTGCTAAGGCTTGTCCTATTCTGCAGAAAAAATAGAGGGAATAAAAATAATCTCAAAGGATCCTTAGCGGTACTTGTGTTGAACAGAGTTGTCTTCCTTTTTTTTCCCCTAACCCTTGAAGAACTGCAAAATCTGCTAGGCATTGTCAATGAGGAACTTCACTGTAATAATTTAAAAGAGAGGCAGGAGAGAGAGTGGGGGATAGATAGATAGATAGATAGATAGATAGATAGATAGATAGATAGATAGATAGATAGATAGATAGATAGATATAGATAGATGATAGATAGATAGATAGATAGATAGATAGATAGATAGATAGATAGATAGATAGATAGATAGATAGAGATAGATAGATAGCTAGATAGATAGATAGAGATAGATAGATAGATAGATAGATAGATAGATAGATAGATAGATAGATAGATGATAGATAGATAGATAGATAGATAGATAGATAGATAGATAGATAGATAGAGAGAGAGAGAGAGAGAGATAGATAGATAGATAGATAGATAGATAGATAGATAGATAGATAGATAGATAGATAGATAGATAGATATTCTGGCATCATTTTCTGCAAACCCAACGACAGGTGAAAAAGGCCCAAAGATCGCAATTTCCTTGGGGAACTGGAGCTGCATTCCGAACATTTGGATGGATACAATGGATGAAGGGCTATTGTGGCTTTTTCAACTTGGTTTGTTCTGTTTTACTTTACTCAGTATAATACTTATAAACTCTGCTGTTCTTTCTTATCAATGATTTCTGCCTTGAGATGGGAAGATACGGGGGCTTCCTTTTGCTTTCAGACTCTGAGAGCTGGCAGATCCCTGCAATAGCAGCATCTTGGAAGCAGAGACCATTTTCTACTCCCCTGTTCACACTTCCCTTGCTGGCTTGGAGGCTGCCTGCCTGCCTCCCTTGCATTCCTCCTCCATGAAACCATTTTAAGAGTTTGTCTCTTTGCTAGCAAGAAGAGTGTGGGTTGGGAATATTCTTTTTCTTCTTATTTCTTATTTTTAAGCAAATCTCTCTTCTCCCCCCCCCCCCCCACATCTCTAGAATGAGGTGCCTGATTATATGGTGCCTCATGATAATTTCACTTAGCCTTTTCTTTCACCTGCCAGTGGGGGTGGATTCCAAGAACTCAGCAAGAGTTATTCTATTCTTTTTCTTTCTCTTTCTCTCTCTTCCCCCTGCTTGGATCCCCTCCAGTTTCTTTATGCATAATGGTTTTCTCTCTCTTCGTTCCTGTCTATATTCTTCACTTGCTTCCTTTGTCCTTCTCCTATTTCTCAGTAGGGGCCGAGTGATTGAGTACATTATGACAGTTATTAGGGAGAAAACCATCTGGGTTTTTTTACAAAAAAAAATCAGGTCCTCTTCAATCTTTGGTTCCACAGTCTTAACAGAAGTTCGTCCAGAAGAAGCCAATTTTCTCATTTTGCCAATGAAAAGAGGCTGCTGGGACTTTGGCCATATTGTCAAATCTGAGGAATGGGGAAACAGTGAATTCTAGGAAGGTTGCCTTCTCATGCTGGGAGGGGGGGGAAGAGGAGTGGGACAACCATTTAGATACACCCACTCTTGTGCCAGGAGGCATTGCACTGAGTAATGTGTTGTCACTTTTTATCTGATGCTTAATTCTACCAATGTGCACTGTGCAGAGAAATAAATCCAACTCTCACACTTAGTGATTTTATGCAGTCAAATCACAGTGACGTTGCAGGTTCAAAATCAGAGGGGGAGATGCTATCACTAAAATAATTTTTAAAAAAATCATAGAAGCAATCACATACATAGCATGGCCATACCAGGAATGTAAATGCTGTCTTTTAACTTGGATTGGATTGGATTGGATTTATTACATTTATATGCCGCCCTTTTCCCCGAAGGGGACTCAGGGCGGCTCACAATCCAAGTCAAGGGAGGGGGTACAGATAAGGAATAAAAAAGACGAACAGAACAATACACAATTTAAAAGCACACAACAACCATACCATTCGAGGGGTGGGGGCAAAAGCTCTTAGCCCCAGGCCTGTCGGAACAGCCAGGTTTTAAGGGCTTTGTGGAAGGCAAGGAGCGTGGTGAGGGTTCGAATCTCCACGGGGAGCTCGTTCCAGAGGGTCGGAGCAGCCACAGAGAAGGCTCTCCTCCGGGTAGTCGCCAGTCGGCATTGGCCGGTGGATGGAATTCGGAGGAGGCCTAATCTGTGGGATCTGATCGGTCTATTGGAGGTAATTGGCAGCAGGCGGTCTCTCAAGTACCCAGGTCCAATACCATGAAGAACTTAAGTTCTTTGTATATAATAATAAGCAAATACATCATGCATAATTAAAGTATCCCTTGCTTGAAAAAAATGACCATGGATTTTTTCTTTGGGGGGATTGATATTTAATTTTTTTTAAATCTTTAAAATAGACTTTTTACTTCTTTTTTTTACAAATTACTGAAATCCAATAGTAATCCATTGTGTGTTTTAAAGTGGCACAATTTTCTGCATGAAGTAAGTTGAAACGAAGACACGGCCAGGAAACAAAATGTAATTCAAATTGCAACTACAAAAGCAACCTTGTCCCTATGATCATGTTTCAAGTAGAAAGAACCAAGATCCTTGGTTTTCTTTCTCTCTTTTTTTAAGGGTAGCCAAACATGAAACCAAATTAAAGGAGCTTGTCTCTGTTCATTTACTTTAATTCCTGTGACAAACATGAGCAATGGTAAACATTGTAAAGGCGACTCCTGTCTCATTCCCCTTTGCGCTTTCTTTGTGAGTCTCATAAGCAAGTGGCTTTCTGAGCCAGTAAAGATTGATGGAACTTTTACAAAGCTTTTGATAAAGATCTCTACAAAAACTTTCTGAACAAAGCTAGCAGTCTTGGCAAGGCTATTATCTAGCCAGTTTGCAGAAATTGGTTATTACACACAGAAATCCTGGCCGCCTCCTGTCTCTCCGTCTCTTCTGGCACCCCATTTACCCATGGTGTTCTCCAATTCTAGATAACAATAGCACTTAGCTATAGGACTTAGACTTACTGTATATACTGCTTCATAGTGCTTTTACAGCCCTTTCTAAGTGGTTTACAGAATCAGCATATCGTCCCCAACAATCTGGGTCCTCAGAAGGACCCAGATTTACCGACCTCAGAAGCACTGGTGGATTTCCATTTTTTTTACTACTGATTTGCTTGTGTGTGCGGGCATGCATGACGCTGGGTCATGCACGCCCGCACATGATGGGTGAGCAGAGTCTCTTATCACCGTCACTAGCAGTTCGCCCGATCCATGATGAAGTGGCAGAAACCCACCTCTGCGCAGATGGATGGAAAGTTGAGTCAACCTTGAGCCTGGTGAGATTTGAACTTTCAAATTTCAGGCAGCCGGCAGGCAGCAGAAGTAGTCTGCAGTGCTGCATTCTAACCACTGTGCCAGCACAGCTTTATAACAACTTGTGATACAGCACTATTAAAAAAACTCAACTTATCTCACAGCAGAAGAGTAAAGGTGTGGACAGGAAGGCATACCAACATGCCTACCAAACAACATTGTACCAGTACTAACACATTGACATGGGAGAAAAACTAAGACCATGTTCAAGAATGATTGTTAGAATCAGTTGTTGCTTAATGTAGCCATTCTATAAAGGAAAAGTGAAAGAAGAGGATGCAGGAGAAGGGAATCAATGTTCCTTGAGTTGGAATCATTGACCAGCCTCTTAGGTTTTGTTGCCCTCTTCCTAATTTTATTTATTAAACTTGTTATACTGCTGTGTATTGAAGTGTCCTTGAGAGATAACTGGTCATTCTTCCTCCTGAGCAGGAAAGGACAGTTCTGAGGCAGAAGCTAAGAAGAAATGTTTGCATCTGAATCTCAGCACAGTTATTGGTATTCCGAATTCACTAGGTTGGACTAGACTTCTGGGACAGTACATTTCTAAATTCCAATTTACTAGGCCACACCTAATTGAAAATGATTTGGGGAAAAAGTACTTTGGCTCTTGCATGAATGCAAGAAATGCACCTTTGTTGAAGCAACTTCTAATTGCTTCAGTTTATGAGTTGCATTCAATTTCACGAGTCAGCTCCTTAAAGCAACACACACCACACACACCACCCCCATTTTTTAGGCTCACATGGAAGCCTGAGAAAACATATGGCTGAAAAAAGAAGTACTGCAAAACACATTGTTAGTGTATCCCAATCATTTTGAAGGATGTTCAGTTCAATAATTTACAGAGAAAAAGAGAATTATCCTACTCAGGAATAGAAACAGTAAGTGGAATATGTCATTGGCTACATAGAACAGTTTAGGATTGCTGCTAACCACCAGAAGAGGCTCACAGCATGTGCTAAAAGACCTCAAAATTGATTTTTCTGCAATGGCATATAAGTAAACAATAAGAACAACTCTCTGGTCATCTAGAGTAACCTAAGAGAATTTTGGTGGAAATAGTGTTCTCGAATGCTACACATTTGAGAGTATTAAACAGGAGGCTACGGACAGCTAAACAAAATTGTATTCAAACCACTATTGCCCAGGTTTACCAAGCTTCTGAATGTGGGTCTGGAAGCACAATATATCAAAGTGCTTCAGCAACTCTTTTGATGTGTGCTTTCTACTAGAGCAGGAGTGTCAAACTCACATCATCAAGGCTGCATCATGGGACATATTGGGATTTCCTCCGCCCCTTCACTAAACTTGGTGTGGGCGTGGGCAGCATGTGACATATCCTGCCCATGGGCTGGGAGTTTGACAACCCTGTACTAGAGGGAAAACTCCATACTATTTTTTTGCCATTTGAAAATTGTCTTCTTTCTAGGATTGGGCAGTACTTCATGGTGACTATCCTGAAGACTCAGGAAAATTATTAGCATCTAGCAAAGAAAATATTCAGCTTGATATTTGGACGGGGATTTTAAAGTGGCTCGCAATTAACTAAAGAGAAGGATGGAAAGTAATCAAATTTCCTGATGACTTAAATTATTAAACAGCTGTGATGAAATCCCAAGGTATATCTTTAGATTGGATAAATCGGCCATACAATTTAAAAAGATAAAGGTAACAGTGTAATATACAGGTGAAACTCAAAAAATTAGAATATCGTGCAAAAGTTCATTTATTAATTCAATTATTTCTGGTGTGTAATTTGTATTTTTGCAGTGTTTCACACACAATCCCAAGATCTATAAGTTTAGACTCAATTTGTACATATTTGAAGTTAATATATTTTTCTTGATATACAGGTGAAACTCAAAAATTAGAATATCGTGCAAAAGTTCATTTATTTCAGTAATACAACTTAAAAGATGAAACTAATATATGAGATAGACTCATTACATGCAAAGCAAGATAGTTCGTCGTGATTTGTCATAATTGTGATAATTACGGCTTACAGCTCATGAAAACCCCAAATCCACAATCTCAGAAAATTAGAATATTACATGCAATCAACAAAACAGGGATTGTACATAGAACAATATCGGACCTCTGAAAAGTATAAGCATGCAGATGAACTCAGTACTTGGTTTGGGCCCCTTTTGCAGCAATTACTGCCTCAATGCAGCATGGCATGGAAGCTATCAGCCTGTGATACTGCTGAGGTCTGTTATGGAAGACCAGGATGCTTCAATAGCGCTCTTCAGCTCTTCTGCATTGTTCGGTCTCATGTATCTCATCTTTTTCTTGGCAATGCCCCATAGATTATCTATGGGGTCAGGTCAGGCAAGTTTGCTGGCCAATCAAGCACATTAATCCCACGGTCATTGAACCAGGTTTTGGTGCTTTTGGCAGTGTGGGCAGGTGCCACGTCCTGCTGGAAAATGAAGTCAGCATCTCCATAAAGCTCGTCTGCGGAAGAAAACATGAAGTGCTCCAAAATCTCCTGGTAGACGGCTGCGTTGATCCTGGACTTAATGAAACAAAGTGGACCAACACCAGCAGATGACATGGCTCCCCAAATCAACACAGACTGTGGAAACTTCACACTGGACTTCAAGCATCTTGCAGTGTGTGCCTCTCCATTCTTCCTCCATACTCTGGGTCCTTGGTTTCCAAATGAGATGCAAAAGTTGCTCTCATTAGAAAAGAGGACTTTGGACCACTGAGCAACAGACCAGGTCTGTTTTTCTTTAGCCCAGGTAAGACACTTCTGACATGGTTTGTAGTTCAGGAGTGGCTTGACAAGAGGAATACGACATTTGAAGCCCATCTCCAGGATCTGTCTGTGTGTGGCGGCTCTTGATGCACTGACTCCAGCCTCAGTGCACTCCTTGTAAAAGTCCCCAACACTTTTGAATAGCCTTTTCCTGACAATCCTCTCCAGGCTGCAGTCATCCCTGATGCTTGTGCACCTTTTTCTTTCACACTTTTCCCTTCCACATAACTTTCTATTAATGTGCTTTGATACAGCACTTTGGGAACATCCAACTTCTTTTGCAATTACCTTTGAGGCATCATTGAGGGTGTCAATGATGGTTTTCTGCACAATTGTCAGGTCAGCAGTCTTTCCCATGATTGTGATTCCTACTGAACCAGACTAAGAGACCATTTAAAGGCTCAGGAACCCTTTGCAGGTGTTATGGCTTAATTAGCTGTTTAGAGTGGGACACTTTGAGCCTAGAATATTGCAACTTTTCATAATATTCTAATTTTCTGACTTTGTGGATTTGGGGTTTTTATGAGCTGTAAGCCATAATTATCACAATTATGACAAATCACGACTTGAACTATCTTGCTTTGCATGTAATGAGTCTATCTCATATATTAGTTTCATCTTTTAAGTTGTATTACTGAAATAAATGAACTTTTGCACGATATTCTAATTTTTCGAGTTTCACCTGTATATCAAGAAAAATATATTAACTTCAAATATGTACAAATTGAGTCTAAACTTATAGATCTTGGGATTGTGTGTGAAACACTGCAAAAATACAAATTACACACCAGAAATAATTAATCCAAGTGTAATTAAGCCAGGCGTAAAACTACTACATGTGGAATATCATGCAGAGATGTGGTTAACCCACCAAGGAAAATACATTGTTGGGCTAGATAGAAAAAGTGAAAGGCTATCAAAATGAAAAGGGGATGGGTTATGTCAACAATGATAAAAATTATGTCAAGGCACTAGTGTTCCTAGAGTAATGAATATTCTTCCCTATTTTAGTGTGTGTGTGTATATGTATATGTAAACATGTATTTATTTATTTATTTATTTATTTATTCATTCATTCATTCATTCATTCATTCATTCATTCATTCATTCATTTGTATCCTGCTTTTATTATTTTTACAAGTAACTCAAGGTGGTGAACATATCCAACACATTTTCCTCCTATTTTTCCCACAACAACAACCGTATGAGGTGAGTTGGGCTGAGAGATAGCGATTGACTCAAATTCACCCAGTTGACATTCGCAGCTACGGTGGGATTTAAACTCAAGGTCTTCTGCTTTATAACCTGGTATCTTAACCATTTAAAAAGCATTTCAAACCTTGTCCAGAACTTGAAGATTTCACAATAATAATTCATGCCCACATTATCACACAATTAAATTAGTGTGATGTGTGTTATGTAGGGCTGCCTTTAAAGGCCACTGGAAAGCTGCAATTTGTACAAAATAAAATGCTTAGATGCTGCCAATAGGCTTTCAAGTGCAATCTGAAGGGCTGAGTTTGGCCTATAAAGCCAGGGGTGGGATTCTACCAGTTCGAACCAGTTTGGGCGAACTGGTAGCTCCGACTATCAGTCGTCCCCCCCCCCTGCACTTTACTGACCTATATCTTCTCAGCTGAGTCACACAGCAGAGGGACTGCCGCACCTCAGCTGTGGTACTCCCCAGCAGTAATGCAGAAGGTAAGTTTTCTTAAAACTGCAGACACATGCAGTGCGCGTCAGGGGCTTGTGCGATCACCAGTAGTTAAACCAGCAGGATCCCACCACAGTATAAAGCCATTTGTGTTTTGTGCCAATGTATCCATAGGAGATGAGCAGGTGAAGCCCAAGGGCAAGTTAAACACATCATCAGTCGAGAGTCCCTTATATTCTCACAAGAGACCTAAATCCAGCTTGCCGTGAATTCCGTTGACTCTTATCTAGTGCCAATTTGGTTTGACCATTAGTAGATCAGATTCTTGTGTATATGTAGCATCGGTGGCGGGTTGCAGGCGGTACGCCATTCTGGTTCTGTGCTCCAGAGGGCCCGCCCACTCACCTGCACTCCTTACCTGTTCTTTAAAGCCTTCGGCACTTCCACACACACGCATGGCACGTACAGCGCCTGCATGACGCTCCGCTGAGCAGCTGGAGCATCACAGAGGCATCGCTGGAAGATAAGATGCATGTGCGCACTGCACATGTGTGCGTGCATGCTGCGCGTGTTCATGTGGAGGGCGCCGGGCCCCATTGCAACCATACCGGGGATCTGGAACGCACCACTGGGTAGCATGTAATAAACATTTAGTATCTTGAACTCAACTTCTGACATTAATCTGATATACTACTGGTCAAATCAAATTGGCACCAGATCAGGGACAACAGGATTCACAAGTGGCTGGATTTAGATCTCTTGTGAGAACATAAGGACTCTACACTGATGATGTGTTTAACCCTGTCCTTGGGCTCTGCCTGCTCATCTCCTACAGCAGAGGTGTCAAACTTGCATCGTCACAGTGTTGTCACATGATGTATTGGGACTTTTTTCCCCTTGGCTAAACCATGCATGGGCAGTATGTGACACATCTGGCCTGTTGGTCGCGGGTTAGGACTGCATTCTCCCATTAAAACTGGTCTACTAGAACATAGCTGGAAAACCTCTTGAGGATCTAGATTTTCATAATATTGGGTGGGTATCTGTGTGTGTGTTCAAAGCCCTGAGAGGTCTATTTTTCTGTAATGGCTCCAACATTGTAGAACAGTCCCTTGCTTCCAATTAAAACTGAATTGAGCCAGAAGCTTTTGGTTGTTGATATCATCTTTCTGATGTTAGTTTCTTATTGTGTGTTTATGTGTGGGGGGGGATAAGCTAGCATGAGTTATGGGAATAGTAGTGAGGTTGATTATAATTTAGGTTTTGCATGACCTTACCATGTAGATTTTAGTATTGGGGTGTTACTGTTCTTTTAGTATTCTTGCACATATTTTACGTATTAAATATGTTATATTTTGTTTTAATTTTATTGTACACTGCCATTGGTCTTACGGAATTGGCAGTATGAAATCTAAATAAATTTGGGACTTTATATCATTTGAACTATTTTTGTTCAGTATAATAAAAAATTATAATAGCTTTGTTCAGTATAATAACTATTCCTCCTTATTTGAAACGCAGTCTATAAATTTGTACTATGCACACAACACATTTGAGATCTTCATTCCTGCTTTTGCCTTGGGACAAGAACATATGAGCATTCTCACAGAAGTATGAATGAAGAATTGGCAGGGATAAGTTAATTTTTTTTTTAAAAAAAAAAAAGCAGGATAAGAATTACTACTGTTTTTTGCTGTTGTATGGCTTTTTATGAAAACCTAGTTGGTCACCATGGAAATCAAGATCCTGGATTTGGTTTTGCCCAATCTAGCAAGATCCTTATGTTCCTACAGTAAATTTATTATTGATTTGCTGGCTGAAAAGACTGCTGTCAGGAACATTAGCTTAGCTAGTGGCAACAGCTGGCAACTAATGATAGGTTATTCAGAATTCTCTAATTATCCAGTTTGTGTGAACTGCTTTAGAACCATTGGGAACTCATTTTGTATGAGTCTAGATAGTTGAACAAATGAATGCAATCATATTTCAGTATTGTAATAAGCTGTAAATTTACAGCTGGAAAGATTCCAATGAGTCATTGAGTACAGCCTGCTGACCTGAGGATATTTTCCTCATTGCTCTGGGACTCTTTATCAGAGAATAGCAAGATTTTAAAAGTGTGAATAATTCAAATAGCAAGAGAGAATTCTAGCATGAGTCTATGGGGCTAGTTTAGTGCTATGTGCTAATCAGTAATCATTTGATGTGATCACCTTTCTGGCTTCCTAAACAAGGCATCATATTTACTCAATGCATCTCTTGTTTTTCTCCTAATCTTTCTGTGAATGCTCCCTATCGGAAACTGTCTTACTTACCCAGTATAGATAATTTAACTGCAAGAGTGATTGCCTTGAAAGAGCATTCTTAAAGATTAATTTGATGCTGTCTTGAAAGACATTTGACACAGTCATGTAAATCATAGCATTATATCCATTCTAAGAGAACCCTACCTTTACTTTTGTTACATAAAACATTGAGATAATGCTTTTTGGATCTGATGCAAGTCCATTTTGTGTAGCGTGAATATACTCCAAACTTCTCCGGTCATTAAAATTCCAATGGAAGACTTTTTAAAAGAAAGAAAGTGATTTTTTACCTTTTCTCAAGATTACTTTAGAAAGCCTTTTCCACCTTTGCCATATTAAAAAAATCAATTGGAAACCTTTTAAATTAACCCATATCTTGATTTGTTGATAAATAGAAATGTTTATTTTTTTAAAAAAATTAGATCAATCCTTCAAAACACAGCCAATTTATATATATAATTATTGAACGAAAATATTTTCCATGATAAATACTTTGCACAGCAGAAGAGCCTGGGAAGATATTAACTCAGTCTATTTTTCCCCCTTGTTTCTAGCATGCCAAATATAAATTTAGAACATTATTTTGCTTTCTCAACCTCAAGTGTATTTGTGTTATATAACATGAAGAGCTGCATTGCCAGCTTCTTTGACCACCCGGCAAATAATAGCATATGACTGTAGGGCAATTTTCTACAACCTGATGTTTTGCAGGTACTGTATATTAACCTTGCTGTTTGTTAATTATGGGGATTGTGGTCCAAAAATTAAAGAACAACTAGTATGGAAAAGATGTCATACACCCAATTATGTCATAGGCATCCACAGTAGCTAAGTTTCATCAAAATGACTGGCACAAGCATTCTGACATCATGATTCACGTTCCACATTATATGCTTGCAGTGACATACTCCAAGTATGTAAGAGGCATAGCATCAACCATCGCATACATTACATCATCTGCTCCCTTCTCCTGTCCCCACTGACATCAGAGAGGGATATACTAATCTTTGAAACATCCAAGCAAAATAATGCTATGAGAGAATAACAGAGCCAAGCCTATCCACTTGTCTATAGGACTAGGTTTCCATCTTAAATCTAGCGGGATTTAGAAGCTCATAATGGTGTAAAATTAAAACTTTTTTTCCCTCCAAATAATATGTTTTGTTACGTATTTGAAATAACATGAGGAGGTCATGACATTGACTATTTTTCAAAATAATAAATATGCCAATGATGTCATATCCAAAATTAAATCCTAATCCCTTAGTTCCTTAAATATTCTCTTGTTACACATTTCACAACAGTGGGTTCTCAGTTTAAGGACTAGGATATAAGTAGCCAATACAGATGTGTATGGACCTACATTCATGATGTAAATACATAATTCTTTGCATTTTACAGAAGACAAATCTCTAGCAATGTCCTACATATGTTATCGCAGGACAATTCATATGTTCGCCTCAAGTTAAGTTCATCCCCTCCACAAAATTCTATTGGTTGGACCCTCCTTGCTAAGGATTTGGGCATTTGCAATAAGACTGAATAATATGTGAACCAATAGCTAGATGACATTAACAAGACCAAATGACTATGGGATATTTAGGGCAACTAGACACACAGTATTTAGGTGCAGATCTGCAAAGATAAAGTCTTCCTCGCGAGACTTATATCTCCCACCTGCCTGCCCCCGCCCCCACACACCCACATCATAAACAGCAACATTTAATTGCCATGAAAACATTCAACTGTCCCTGGGCTCTTCCATGGCAATAACATTCTTCTTTTGCTTCTCCATCTCCCACCTGTGCTAGGATAAAGGAAGAGAAAAATGGAGGCTATACCACACCCTGTTATCCATATATATTCTGAGTTAACTAATAGAGAGTGAATGAGGATCCAAGCAGAAAGAGAGAGAAAACAAAACACAAATGGTAATAACACTTTGGTGGCCACCAAAAAAAATGACTTTTTGAATCACTATTGCAGAACTCAAAATGCTGCCCACTTTTTTCTTTCTGAGCCATGCGCCGTTGACACATTGCTCTGTTGCACATGCTCTTGCGCACATTCTGCCTACTTCCTGTCCAAATCGCCCTTGCAAGTTAATATCGCATAGGAGAGTTAGTACACATTTTAGAAATCACCTAGCAAACTGAGCTTGACTTTTTTCAGGTGCATATTAAAGGGAAAAAATGCTTAGAATGCTTGTTAAGGATTGGAATGAAATATATGCCTCCATTTATTGTAGAGACCTGCTCATTGACTCATCTACCATGATTTAATCACCAAAATGTATGTGAATATAAATATAAGGTTGGTGAAAAAATGTCAACCAGTAATATCTAAACCATTTGATTTTATCAACTTTTACGAAGTTGACTTGTCTGGAATTTGGCGCACTTTATCTTGGCTCTTTATTTACATTGACATGTGCTAATAAAAGAATTAAATGTCTTCATCTCTTTATGAGGATTTTTTTGTCCTGCATATATATTTTTTCCAGTTTGGTTTGTTGTATAAATTGCATATACCTAAGTACTTCCACACAAATGCATGTATGGATGCAAAGTAGCAATGTGTGTTCTTAGAGAAACAGATCATCCACATATTCAAATCGAAATGCATATTTCCATAATATTTTGCAAACACACAAAGAAATGCAAACCTACAACAGGAAAGTTGAAAACAAAGGAATACATTATAGACGCACAGTAAAAAAAGCGAATGCATCAGAAAATACATACATGATTCCAAATAAGGGGGGGGGGGAGTACAGAAATATTCAGGCATCATTTACAGAGTCAGAAATCCTGCCAGTATTGAAAGTAGAACATAAAGAATTATGTGCTTTAGCCTTATAAAGATGCATTATAAAGAATGAAATACATATAATCCCAAACACTGTCTCCCTAAAGCCATACATAGCTCCTGATTAGCTTCCCAGAAATTTAATCAAATAAAGGGACTTTGTACTTGCTTCACTGAGAGTAAACATATCGTAATACAAACTCACACATATTCTTATGCACACAGATATAGGCTTGGACAAACACATGTGCAAACTAACAGTACAACAGAAGCTTGTGTAATTGTGCATGCAAAAACGAGACTAGAAATATGCAAATTAAACACATACACCCATCTGTTTGTTGCAATGTTGCAGCACCCAAATAGAGTGCTCTCTTGCACTGACTTGGGTGCTTTTACCCAGCGATTTCAAGGTGGCTATATCATTATGTCACAATGAGTAGGGTTTTTTTAAAAAAAAAACAAGCAATGGGACAGGTGTTGACCATTCCCAGAGAAGAGAGTGCCATTGTTGGAAAGTTGCTCTTGCTAGACAAATGAAGCATAAACTTCTTCCAAATTCACAACACGACAGAATTGTTATACAGGACCATAGATCCCTTGTCCTCTCTGGCTGGGACAGCTCAGAACTACCGGCTGAACCAACAAGCATTCCAATAAAAGAACAGTGTCAGCAAGCGTTGTAACCTTCCCATGCTTATTTCCACTGCCTTTAATTTTATCAGCAGGCTGATAATGTTTGCCAATTCCCTGATTTTTTTCTCTCTCTCTCCTAGTGCACTCTTTCTGCACTCTTAGTGCCTGCATTTCCCCGCTTTCCTATGAGTTTGTGGCTGTTATCATTACATTCTCTCGTCTTTGCCTTGAGAGACAAACTGCACTTATTCCGATCAAGGCTTCTAACCACCCCCATTTCTGCACAACTCAACATTGCTATTGGATTAAAGACGGTTGCTGTTGTTATGTTTTTCCCCAGATCTTTCTCAAACTTACTTCCCCAGCTCTTCGAAGAGCTGATATCTTCTGTAAACCGGTTGCAGGTGATGGTTGCCATCCTGGATGGTGACTGTCTCTCCTGGTGTGAAGTTTAACACTGGCACCGTTGCTGCCTTGAGCACACAAGTTCTCCTTTTGCTCTTTGCTCCTAGTGCTGTTTGCCTCTCGGAGGTAAATAAGTGAATATGTATGATTGACAAGCCTGGAGATAATGATGAGGGCCAATTTGTCTTCTCAGTCTCCCAAGCCTTCGTCAGCATCCAGTTCTCCATAGCAACCACCTCCGGAACGCCCTGGTTCTGTTGCCCGGGTAACTACTTCCCAAACACCTGCTTTGCTTGCCGCTTCTGCAGCTCTCTTACGCCCTGAGTCTGTGAGCGGGGAAGCTGCATTTTGAGCTGGACAAGAGATGGCTTGAAGGAAAAGGCTTTTGGAAACAACAAGCCAAAAAAAGTCAATATTAAATACAATAGATCACATAAGTAAGAATTAATTAGGTCAAAAAGATTACTATGGAAACAGCAGTTTCCACATGCAGGATGGTATTCGGAAAGACAGGATGTTGTTGCCCTGGTAACTGCATCTTTTACTCCAGAAAGACAGGTGTTGTCGGGTTGCCTGGCACTATTCTAAGGTTTAAGGAAACACGATGTCACAGCTTCTTAGGAAAGATGGGATAAGGGCTGTTTCTGTCTCTTCTTTTGGTATAACCTGGGGGTAATTAGAACTAATTCTTTTAAAGGGTCTTCTAGTGATTCTGTGGGTTTGGGGGGAAAATGAAATATAGCAGAAAGTATCAGTGTTTCTCAAATCCCAATAGGGGGAGCAGCTAAAACTAAAGTTGATCTAGACTCTGAAAAATCTTCTGGAATGCAGCTACTGAGCTTTATTCCCAATGGAGTATCTGGCCCAGATTTCTTACACTTTCTGTTTTGGCACTTGTTTTGTTTTTGAATCGCTCCATGTGAAAGAGTTCATGATGCACTTGTTAGTTATATGCAGCTTCTCTTACAGAAAAGAACCCAGATGGAAAGGCATACTGCCTAGCAGACCTCAGTCCCTAAGTGGGAGTGATTATGGATTATGGATTAGTTAAGGATCCTGAATAGTATGCAACTAATCGATAGTCTGACATTAACCTTAAAATCTTGTCTCAAAACAGTTTGGAATGGAATGATAGAAACTATTCACAGATAAAGGCTCATCTTTAATAATGCTGGGTAGGGAAAATTATTATACATGCTCAAGTATTCCTCATTTTTCTAAGCATGAAGGGAATTCTGTCAAGTTGGATAGAAAATGCTTACGGTACTTATTCTTTGTTTTTACATTTTTCTAATGTTCTTGTTAGGGTATATGTTGTTCTTTCATCATAATTATGAAAACACATAAAAAGAAAATAAATCTGAATTGCAAGAATCTTCATTTCTTGCAATTGCACACAAGTATGTATTTCTTCTGTTATGGAGTACATTAAGGTGGCTTGGTTATATAGAGACTGAATGAGGACTGAATCCCAACTAGGGAGGAAGAGTCAGTGGGACAGAAGAAGGAGAAGAATAGAATTTGTGGCTGGACAGACTTGATGAGGACTTCAAACAAAAGAGATAAAATGAGAGAACAAAAAATGTTGTCAGTCCATAGACATATGCTGGTCCCTTATACAATGATTCAAACATAGAAAGTTTGGGAGAGGTATGAGCCAAGGTGGCTCAGTGGTTAGAGTACAGTATTGCAGGCTGACTCTACCCACTGCTAGGAGTTTGATCCTGACTGGCTCAAGATTGCCTCAGTATTTCATCCTTCTGAGGTCAGTTAAAATGAGGGCCCAGATTGTTGGGAGCTATATGCTGACTCTGGAAACGGCTCAAGAGTGTGTGGCAAAGCACTATGGCGTTGTCTATACAAGTCTAAGTGCTATTGCTATAATGAATATACAAACAAATACATGCTCTTGTTTTATTTAATGAAGTAAAATGAAGCAAAGTGCTGAAAAAATAACAAGAGCTAAAAAATATAAAAATGCAATTACAACAAAATAAATTCCACATACACGCCCTTCTCATGCATCTATGGATGCAAATATGTAAGATATTTCACATAACAGTTTCATTAAGGAAGCATCTTTCACTGTAAATGTCCATGCATAATCTTTTTCTACTTCTGCCAACCTAGCAGTACAAAAGCATATAAAAATGCGAGTAGAAAAATAGGAACCACCTCTGGTGGGTAGGTAACAGCTTTCCCTGTGCCTTTGGCATTTAGTCATGCCGGTCACATGACCATGGAGACTTCTTCAGACAGCGCTGGCTCTTGGCTTTGAAACGGAGATGAGCACTGCTCCCTAGAGTCAACTAGCACATACGTGTGAGGGAACCTTTACCTTTAATCTTTGTCTATAGAAATCTCAAGTGTTTTTTCCAGTAAGACCGGTCTATCAGGGCAACCTGGTCTATCCAATTAATGGGACGGAGATACTGCTTCCACTTCCATCTTTCAGCCACAATCCAGGAGCCTTCACAGGCAGTCGCTTTCATGACAACTATTTTTGTGTTGAATTTATGTTTTACCAACAAAGAAATAAAGCCAGACTAGATTTATTTCAAGCTATTTAGCTCTCATCAGCTAGCCATACCCTTCTCTATATTATGTAGATATATTAACCTCTAAACCATGGGCTCTCCTCACTTTGTTGACTATACCAAGGGAGAGATTAAGGGTTTTTTTCCAGTGAGACCAGTATCAGGGCAACCTGATCTACCTAATTATGGACGGAGCATACTATAGAAATCTCATTTATAGAGTGGAAGTAACATATCTTTGACCCAATGAATAATTTGGGTCGTATGTTGTTTTCCAATGTTAAAAAGCTAATCTTTTAGCAATAATCAAGACAAATTTGTGGTCCAGCTGTATCTAATCCAACCCACTGGGAAGGCCACTTCTCTTCCGTCTTTTCCTGCTACACAGAAAAAGTGGCATTTGATACTTTTGGTGGTGCACACCTTGCTGATTCACCTACATTTCATTTCATTGTGGCAAATGCTTTGTGCCAATTTGCTACTGTGCTCTATGGCAGAACAACCCTCTTCCCTATGGTTACTGGTCACTGGTCACTGCTTCCATGGTGAAAGATTACAATGGGGAAGGGATTCCTTCTTTTGTCAGATTCAGCTGTGACACAATGTCATAGTGAATAGAAACCTTAAAATCAGGTAAAAATGATCATCCTTCCTACCCTACTGGTACCAGAAACAAAGACATCAAGTAAAAAGGGGGGGGGGTGAAAATCTAGGGTTTCAACCAAGTTGTCTAACAGTGGGAACTGCATGTTCTCAGAGGCCTGCTCATAGACATAAAGCGTTAGGTGCTGCATTTCCCTGAAATGGGAGGGATAAAAGCAGAGGAATTAACCCATCAAGATCCATCATGATGATCAAAGCAGAGGAAAGTATTAACATTTGAAAAGGAATGCCTTAAAGTGATTTCATTTCTAGTCGGTTCATGCCCAGAAAGAGCAAATACATAATTCTGCATTGCAAGAAAAGTTCTACATCATATTTTCCATAAGCCCTGCATTGTACACAGGTGCAAAAATCAATACAATGAACATAAATATTTCAAAACAAGATTCTACCTGTTAGGATGCATTGATAAGCTTGAAACTTATAAATAGTGACTTTGGGGTGAATGGGGGAAAGATGGAGATGAAAATTGTGCTAAGAACAGGGAACTGACAAGCAGATCAGCCCCTTCAATCCTTCTGGACAAGAGAGGGTGTGAGATTGCCCAGGCTGCACTCCATATACTTGTTTCTCACAAGGAGGCTTCAAGGAGTATTCACTGGAGGGTGGGAGACGACATAGCCAAAGGAATTTGCCATACTTAATCCAGCTGCAATTGGAGCCTTAAAGGACTCTTTATTGTATTTCCTTTACTAATCACTTTGGAAATTGCATATGGCTACTTAAAGAGGTACACATTTAAAATGACAAAGTTACAGCACCAGAGGAGTATCTTCCATCTTTAATATAGAAAATGAAACTTTCTTTATATGTTCTAAGAATTCAAAATAAACAGCAAAAAGCAAGACAAGGTTTTGGCTATAAAAAGTTTTAAACAGATTAATGGGTCTGTAACATATGGACATTGGACTTGGAATATTCAGACTTTAAAATTAAGTATAAAGATTAAATATATTTTTGTTGGAAAGAAAATTTATTTTTAATATTGGAGACATAGCAAGATAACTTGTAATGGCATTCAGAGACATTTTTGAGGAATTGCATCGGTTCTTGATGTCAGCTGTGTTGTCTCTTCTTAGGAACAGTCTATTCCCAGATAAGCTGTTGTAGAAAAGGATTTGCAACAAAATCTATTGAGAATGTGAATTTGTCATTAACATACAAAAAAAATCAGGGTGAGGCTTTAGAAATAAGAAAATAGGGATGCCAATCCCAAAGAATAATTGGAATAATTCTTCTTGCTGGACATACAAAAGAGGCATTTTAAAGTTTAGAAGAAATTTTAGACAAAGATAAACTATTATCTGAATGGATTAAAGATTGTTTTACCCAAAAGAAGGAACACAAAGCTGGTTCATTCAATCCAATTAAAATGGAATGTGTTACTTTGGATGGTTCTTGTTGGACTTGTGACATCTGAATTGGAAAATGTTTTCTATGGATTTATTTACAGTTAACATGCTTTTTTCCTCACAGTCACTTCATGTGTCCCAATCTGACAGCATCTAAAATTGCTTTAGTATTCTAATGGTCTTTTCACTTAAATAAGGATTCTTGTGAACTTGCTGTCTTGAAGGAGATATTTTCCCTTTTTATCATGTTATATTTCAGCCTTTTGTTTATGTTAGCAATACTGGGACAACTTTATTGCCCTTTTAAAACTGGGTTTGCTTACAGTTAACAGCTGAGATATGGAATGATGAGTTTTACATTTGTTAATTAATGTTATTATTTTAGGGCTCTGCTTGGGACTTTGCTAATACCTGGACTGGAGGAGATGTTATTTATTGGATTTGCTATAATTAAGAGTGGAATTATGTAATGAAGAATTATATATCTGTTAATTATGATAAGAGAAGGTAAAGAAGATAATGAAATTATTTATACTTCTCATAATAAGGTGTAGTCACTTTCTTTGGGTTTCCCCGTTGCTCCCCCCCCTCTTGTTTACTTGCATCTTTCATCTGCTCTATTTTCCCTTTCTTATTAAATTTGCATCATATTTTAATGTTGTAATGTAAATTTTTAATACAATTATTATTTAAAAAAAAGATAAACTTGACAATTTTGTGACCGTATCTGTTAAATTCTTTTTAAATACTCAAAAGTTAGTGAAGTAAATTTCCATTAAGACCTAACCTAAGTCTTTCTCCTGCATAACATCCTTTCCATAATCAACAATCTGATTACATATTACATACAACATACACATACACATACACATACACGTGTGTGTGTGTGTGTGTGTGTGTGTTTGTAGATTTTCCGGGTGTAGGAATGCTGGTCTTGTTGTATTCGGGTCTTTTCCCATGTAAGATTGAGATTGTCTTGGCAACATTTCGGTGAGGTTTCATTCGATGTGTGTCTGTGTGTGTTTGTGTTGCATTTTAAATACATATCAGATCAACAGATTTGATCTAGTCAGCATCCTGTTTCTGATATATACCATCCAATGAGTTTGAAAAAGGTTAGAACCCAACTATGAAGACCATAGTTCTATTTTGTGATTCTTCTGCAAGTAACTTTCAGTGGCAAAGGAGAAAGCTTGTTACTAATAAACTTGCTTTATTATAAAACACACAAGAAATGTCATTGTGAAATTATGCGAGGCCCAAAAAAAGATAATAAATGCAAGTAACACTGTTCAACACCCTTTATATTTTCAAAAACAACAGGAGAAGAAGAAGAAGAAGAAGAAGAAGAGAAGAAAGAAGAAGAAGAAGAAGAAGAAGAAGAAGAAGAAGAAGAAGAAGAAGAAGATGCTAGAAGGGCTATGTCAAGGAACATATTAAGAAGCAAAGATGAATCTTCTCTTAGTCTATTTAATGTATACATAAGCTCAGGTTCATTTGATGAACATATATATCAGTTTTCTTATTCCATGATACCAATCACGAAGCAACCATGTGAAACCAAGAAAGTTGCTCTTGATCTAACATTTATTAGGAAGTCATCCTGATTCAGTCCTGGAATTTAGAAAGAATTCCAATGTTTCATTTCTAATTCTCCCATTTTCCCCACCTTTTATCTTCCTTCCTTCCTTTTTCTTTGGCAAGATTGAGCAATAGGAGGAGGGATTAATGAGTGATGCAAGAGGAAATATTTTTTCTGTATCTGTGACATATTAGAATATTTTCAACGGAATTCTGTGGTGATTGGCATGGACAGGAGTGTGTATGTGTAATTGCTTGTACTTATTCTGTGGTTTGCACATACTTACTCTGCAGTTTGTTGTGAATGGTGCAGCTGGTAATAAGCTTTTCTGTACCAGCATGGCTGCTGGCTGCCAGCCAAAGAGTAAATTACTAGGCTATAAATCTGTCACAGGCTATAGATAAGTAGCTTCAATCTCTTCCACACACTAGGTGAGGGGGGAAAAACCTCCCATCACATCTGAGAAAAGACTGTACAGTCCTGTGGCCCAACAGGCAAGGCCACAATCTAAGCGAGCAATTAGGGAACAAATCCAAAGGAAAAAGAAGAATAAGATGAGATGAAGCCCAAAGTCCAATGCACAGCAAGGCAGATTATTTTCTTAAACCAGTTTCTCAGCCTTGGCAACTTTAAGGTGTCATCTGGCTGGGGGATTCTGGAATTGAAGTCCACACATCTTAAATTGTCAAGGCAGAGAAACACTATCTTAACTCTCAGAGCAGACATACAGATGCTATATTATCTCTTGTTCCCATTTACAGAGTTTACAGATTGAACAATAATGGGGTTGTACATTGTAGCATTGACTTCACCCAAGAATAGCTTCCCTCCCCACTCATTCCTCCAGGAGGCATGGCTCTAGATTCCTTCCTCTTTAAATCTTTCCATCTTATTGGACCTCAGAAGTGTGCCTTTTGCCCTGTGCTCTGGACCAATCGCCTCCATCCCCATCCATATGCTACAGTCCCCACTTCTGATTGACTTTTGACAAGGCCATTAAGACCTGGCTTTTTCTCTTGGTGTTTGGATCCAATCTGCACGGGGGTCTCCTTTCAGTTGTTTAATTATTACAGTCAGTTGCCATTTTATGTTTCATATATTGGGTATTGGTTGGTCGGAGGACAGAGGTCGACCCAAGGCCCCTCAATTACAGGGTGCCGCAGGGTTCGGTCCTGTCCCCCCTCCTATTTAAAACATCTACATGAAGCCGCTGGGTGAGATCATACGCCGGCACGGGATTAAGCACCACCAATATGTGGATGATATGCAGTTGTACCTGTCCGCCCTGTGCCAACTCAGCGAAGCAAGTAGAAGTGATGTGCCAGTGCCGGAGGCTGTTAGGGTCTGGATGGGAGTAACAAGTTGGCACTCAATCCAGACAAGACCGAGTGGCTACTGATGTTCCCTCCCAAAGATTGCCAGGTATTCCATCTCTCAGGCTGGGGGGTGAAATTATACGCCCTCAGAGAGGGTTCACAATTTGGGAGTCCTCCTGGATCCCCAGCTGACTTTAGAAACACCATTTGTCGGCTGTGACCAGGGGGACCTTTGCCCAGGTTCGCCTGGTGCACCAATTGCGACCCTACCTGGATCGGGAGGCCCTTCAGACAGTCACTCACACCCTTGTGACCTCAAGACTGGATTACTGTAATGCGCTCTACATGGGGCTGCCCTTAAAGAGTGTTCAAAGACTTCAGCTGGTCCAGAACGCAGCCACGCGAGCGATTGTGGGTGCACCCAGGTACACCCATGTCACACCTATCCTCCACGAGCTGCACTGGTTACCCATTAGTCTCCGGACCCGCTTCAAGGTGCTGGTCGTTACCTATAAAGCCCTACATGGCATCGGACCTGGGTACCTGAGAGACCGCCTCCTGCCAATTACCTCCCATAGACCGATTAGATCTCACAGGTTAGGTCTTCTCCGGATCCCATCTGCCAGCCAATGTAGGCTGGCGACTTCCCAGGGGAGAGCCTTCTCCGTTGCAGCTCCAGCCCTCTGGAACGACCTCCCCGTGGAGATCCGGACCCTTACTACCCTCCCGGCCTTCCGCAAAGCTGTTAAGTCCTGGCTGCTCCAGCAGGGGGGGATTTCGTAATATCCAGCCCCACAGAAACTGTGACTGTTGTGTATTTTAAAGTGTTGTTTTGTTTATTTATCCCTTCCTTTGTTTATTGTAAGCCGCCTGGAGTCCTTGGGGAGTGGGCGGCATACAAGACAAATAAAACTAAAACTAAACTAGCTTTTTTGATCTTATGGGATTGGGGTGGGCATTGTTGTTGGCTTTTTGTTGTATGCCACTTAATGTCATTCTAGTCTGAGTTGAGCAGCCCTACAAATCTAATCAATAAACAAATCTTTTATGACCAGAATCTCTAGTTCCAGGACCGCTCTTGATTGTTACAATGAGTAACCAAAGAATCAGGTTCTGGTCACAATGCCTGCAGCTGCAGCACCCAGAAGCTGTTGATGAAATATGCAAAGGATACAGGGATAGGCCAAATGGCACTCCCAACTCCAGTAATAAAAAATAGCAAAAAGTGTTCCACACACACATATACACACACCAATATCCTTGTCAACAGAAGCAGCAGAAAATCTGTAATGCTGACTTGGATAGAGAACCAGCAACTCATGGTATCTGGCTGTCTCCCAGTTTAAATTGATGTACTGGGCAGAACACTAGCGCCAGGTGTATAAGAAGCCTGGCTACAAAGGTAGATCCCTCCACAGAAACCAGGCGCCTGATCTTTCCTGTGGCTCAAATGAAATGGCCCTGTGCCTAGTGACCCAACGCCTTATAGAAGCTGGCCAGATCTCAGCCCCTGACTGCATTATTCTCTGAGGAAGGATCATAAATCATGCCTGCTGTGAAAATAGGGAAATATAGAAACACTACTTTAACACTAGATGAGCTAAATAATGCTTTAAGCAGTTTCTGCTGTGGGATGAACTAAAGGCAAAAATCACAAGAACCTGTCATTTAAAAATAATCCTGGGTCACCTTTGTGCTGTGATTAATGAGATTTGAGAATAATTGGAATATACTAGAAGTTGAAATATAACTACTACTACTTTTGGCTACTGTAATTAGTAGTTTGGCTCATTGTAGTTTGAAAGAGCTCTAGTTATTGGGCAAGGTTTTGACCCCAATGTCAACTGTTCATTTATTTATTTATTTATTTATTTATTTATTTATTTATTTATTTATTATTTAAAAACTTAATTTTGGGCTCTCATGTATGTGGCTGCAATTTTATTTCAGCACATCAATCATCCTCATGGAAAGGGACTCGGAAAGGGTTACTCAGTGTTCTCAACACTCAATGCAATTGACTCCACCCACAAACATCCTGGATGAATCAGGTCAGATTAGAGAAGCACATTATTACAGTCATCTCAACATGTTCCCTGAAAAATTCAAACACCTTTACCCAGGTTTTGGAGGAAGACTCTTTCAGGATCAGAGCATTGACTGATTCATTGGCCGTGGATTGGGGAAATTGTTGAGCAACAGCTCCTTTGACAAAAAATAAGGCTAGACAGCACCTGATCAGCCTAGTTATAACAAAGCATAGATTCCATTTGTCTGCCTCTCTTACATAGCTACCTCAACAGTGACTAATAAAGGTTGCTTGTTTAAATGCCACTGAACAATGTTGAGAACAATTTGTGGGCAAATGGCAGGAGAACTCACTTAGGTCTTGAAATTTCAAGTAATGGATGAACAAAAGATTTATTCTGCTAGGTTAGGACAATGGATACTTAACCATAATGGTGTTTTAGATGAATTAAAAGTTTCTGAGAGATAAGCAAGAAAGAGCCTTTCTGATAAGGATGTATAGATGCCTTCTTGGGTTTTTTTTCTTCATTATTTTGTCTGTTTTTTTTAAACAGGACTTATTTTCTTTTGAAGTATTTTTTAAAAAAATCAATTACACTAATTTCTCTAAATCGTGGAATTGAAAAGGATTTTGGAGCCACCAAATCCATTTCTTTGATCCGGGATGTAGCACGCCAGATGCACTCACATCTGTTCAGTCTCTGCTTAAATATGTCCAGTCTAAGCAGTTGATCCATTGTCAAACAGCTTTCCCTGCCATGAAATTTTTTCTTAATGTTTAATTGAGATTTATTAGCCTGCCATTCCTACCTGCTGTTTCAAGTCCTCCTCCTCTGGATATCAAACAAATCCATCCCATCTCCTGTTAACATCAATCTTTAGTAATACTTGTTAATTTTTTCTTGGACTAAACATAATTAGCTCTTTAAATCATGGACTTCTTTCCAGGCATCTGACTGGCCACACTTATTTGGAGGCTTCCGTTTTGTGGGCAGTCTTTCAAAATGTATTTTCCAGAAGTAGACGTGGTCTTGGCTAATGAAGAATAGAATGGACTTAAATGTCCTGTTCAAAGAAGGATTGCCACTGTGACTTCCCGCAAAAAATGAGCATCCATGGAAAATACTTATGGATATTCAAAGAAGTCATGCGTCAGTCGACAATATATTGGGAGTTCTTAGAATCACAGGGTTGAAAGGAACTTGGAGATCTTCTAGTCCCCTGCCTAGTGCAGAAATCCATATACCATTCTGGACAAAAAGCTGTGCAATTTTTTTTTAAGCCTTCACTAACGGGAACCTTCCCATTTCAGAAGGCAGACTGCTCCATTGCTTAGCAGGAAATCCCGCCTTAGTTCACCTTTGGTTTTCCTCTATAACGCTTCCACCCACTCATTCTTGGTCTTACGGTTCTTCACTTGTGAAGCTGGTCTGTCTATTTTAAATTCACTCAGATATTCTTTCTGATACGTTCTATCAGAACTATGCAGAATTTCTAAATCAAGTTTGGAATTATCTCTTTTTCAATATACTTGGTATATTAGCAGTGGTGATTTTTTTTGTTTTTACTACTGGCTCTGTGAGTGTGGCTTGGGGGGCATGGCAAGAAAAGGATACTGCAAAATCTCCATTCCCACCCACTCCAGGGGGAGGATATTGCAAAAATTTCCATTCTTACCCCACTCTGGGGCCAGCCAGGGGTGATATTTGCCAATTCCCCAAACTACTCAAAATCCACTACCGGTTCTCCAGAACCTGTCAGAACCTGCTGAATTTCACCCTTGCTTATTAGGGTAAAAGGAAACCACTGGACTTCTGTGTAAATTAATCTGTGCACTTCCATTATCCCTTTTCACCGAGTTGCAGTGGGACATTGCAAAGGAAAGCCAGTTGGAAAACAATGTTAATCGCTTTGAGAAAATGTTTGCTGCAATTTGTCCTTTTCTGTTTATAATTTGACAGATAATTGCAATCCCTCAGAATGATACATTATGTCTAGTGCCACCATAGCTATAACCGAACTGAAAGCATGTTATTGCTAGAAGCATGGGACTGGCGCCTGAGAACCTCTGCAGAAGCACAATAGAAAGCTAATTGAATCTGAGAGATTGCTCCTTATAAAACTACGGATTTGCCTACACCTGATTTATATAGTTCAGACATTCTGGGACTGCATAGGAGTATCACACATAGTTCCCATAATTTGCAGGACACAGTATCTTCATGAGTAACTAAATGCACACAATGTTCTAATGCATATACTATTTATTTGCACATTTGTATGCTAGCTACCATGAATTAAAATTGTATTACTTCTGAATTTTGTGAGAATGTTCAAGCTAAAAATTCTGCACTGGGGACTGCTAACCTTAGTTAAGTACAATTCTCCAGGCTTCGTAAGGGGATAAGATATCGACATTTCAATATTAAACGTATGCCCTAACGGTCTATCATAAGGCATATTTAGATATTAGGACAGTGTTCCTAAATATGAAATCCTCCAAATCATCCCTAGATTCTAGCCAGAGGAGCCAATGACTTTATTGTCTGTCAATGATGGAAATAAGAATCCATCAGATTGAAATGAGACTATGTTATATTGGACTATATATATTGGGACATAACCAATAAGCCCAATTCAGAAGGGGTTTATTTTTCCCTTTAGTTTTCTGAAAATATAAAAGCAGGACTGAGTGACCTATATTTCTGTTAGAATGTCAGAAACAACTGTGATTATCTATTCATATTCCATCCAGTTTGCAATCTTACTTTTGAGTTGGCTGTTTTGAGCTACTGCAGTATTGACCTGGTAGAGAAATTTTAAAACAAGGGTTTTTTTTTTTTTTTTTTTTAGTATAATAGCCTCTTACTATAAAGGATATTTGCATTCTACCTGGGCTGGGATATATTTTAACCAAGATTCTTTTGAATGTTTTTAATAAACAAAAATAAAATAGGTCACAGAGAATCAGTATGATGGATAGACGGCATCGTTTCTTGAGAATTCAAGGCAGGAAATTTTCCTCTTGGATGAGGGAAGGAAGATGCAACTGGGCACCCAGATTGAACCAAAACAAAGAAAATGAAACTAATGAAGAACTGATGATGGGGAGGATAATTTCATTAATCACAATCAGCCAAGTGAAGCAGCCCGAAATGTGAGAGCGAATCAAACAGAGGGGATTGTTTTTAAATAATGAAGATTAAAGATCTTTGACATAGCTTTAATGTGAAGAAAATACTATTATGGAGGAATTTTCAAATGATATCAATGTGTTCAAATAAACCTGGCTTTGGAACAGCTTTGTGTCCATGCCGATATTGCAAAAGAAGAAGAAGAAATATCTCCACTTGAGAGTCTTTTGATGTTTTATATTTTAGCCTGCCATCACCCAGACACTTTACCTTTTGACTTCCTTCATGTTTTTTTCCTAAAACAATTCAGCTGTAAGGAGCTGAATAAGGCAGCATGAATGAAAAAAAACAGTGAAATAATTAAATGAGGAAGAGGTACTTGTATGCCTCCTTAATTGATTGTTGGGGGATTTCCCTGGGGAATTAATCATGCTCCTATTAAGAGGGACCATTCATTTAGCAAACACGTTGAGAGGTGATAAACATTTAGAGTTCTAGTCTCACCATCCAACACATTATCCAGCTGGGTGACTTTTGGCCTGTTAGTCTCTCTCAGACAGCTCAATCCAACTTATAATGTTGTTCTAGTGGGGAAAATAGAAGGAGAAAAAAGTATTAAATATTATATAGGTTCATCAACGTGAGTTACTTACAAAGTAATAAAGGTGGGATAAGATTCTGATAAATAAAATATCTACAGCCAGGGAAGGAACTAATCCAGAAAGATTGCTCTACAAAGTTGTGTAATTCAGAAGAGTAACTCTCACCTACAAGCTCTCTCTCATTTGCTATTGAAAGATCAGGCCAATTTAAATGCTTCCCATTCAGTAGCCCAAACATGAGTTATCCAGAAACTTTCCACGATCCTCCTTCTTTCTTGCTACTCTGGACTCAGCCATGAATATTCTGCTTTCAGTCTTTGTCAGAATTACTTTCCCATTAGGGTCCAAAACCACCCTGGCTCCTTTGCTTAACATCTTTGCTTTATGTTGTTCCTTTGTCTTGTTAAGAGAATGCTGAAAAGAGAGGTCCCCTGGCATTTGTAATTTGAAAATCTGCACCTTTACAGGACCCTGGATATTTTAAAGAAAAAAAAAACAATAAAATTTCTTTATTAATACCTCCAGGCATTCATTTTGAAGATTTTGGGATTCCAAACGGTTCCTTAAAAGGTACTCCATTCCTCTGCTCACAATAGAATATCTCATGCCACCAGGCTTGAAATTTTGGGCGTGGACAATCTGGAACTGCGCCGCCTGCAGTCGGACCTAAGCATAGTACACAAAATTGTCTGCTACGTCTTGCCTGTCAACAACTACTTCAGCTTCAATCACAATAACATAAGGGGAAACAATCGATACAAACATAAGGTAAAACCACTCCAAACTTGATTGCAAAAATACGACAAGAAAATATGGCAACAGAATGGTCAATGCCTGGAATGCTCTACCCAACTCCGTAGTTACATTCTCAAACCCTCACAACTTCAACCTTAAACTGTCTACTGTGGACCTCATCCAGGGGTGGGTTTCAACCGGTTCGTGGCGGTCCCTGCGAACCGGTTGGTCGGCAAACCCGGAAGTAAGTAACTTCCAGGAACGGCGAAGGGCCCACCCGGTTTTGACTAGTTCTGCGCTTCCACGCATGCACAGGACGCATACAGCGCCTGCGCGATCCTCCAGGAGCAGCTGGAGCATCTCACAGATGCTAGTACGCATGCGTGCACCGCGCACGTGCACGTGGACGCCGCCGGCCCCGTTGCAATCGAACCGGTTGGAACGGGGCGAGAAACCCACCCCTGACCTCATCCCATTCCTAAGAGGTCCATAAAGGGGTGTGCATAAGCACCCCTGCATCCCTGTCCTACTGTCCCCATTTATTTCCTTTGTTCATGTCCATGTTCATACTTATACCTGCTATCTTGTACATGTTTGACAAACAAATAAATAAATTTAAAAACAGCCTCCAATGAGTTCATGAATGAGAATCCTTTACTTCCTTCTGGTTTCCTCATCTATCATATTCTACCTTATCTCTTTATTGTCTAAATCTATTATATGTGAGTTTGTTTCGTTTATTTTTAAATCACCTTTTGGACTAGTTCAATAACACAATGTCCTCATTTAGCAATTCGTTTCAGAAAAATGGCTAAGCGAAAGTAACTAAATCAAACATGTGACTGACAGAGACAGATTGTGAAGTTCCCTGGTTGCTGCCATCTCAGTTAGAAAAGTTTTCTTGTGCAGCATCATTCCCATGCGCATGATCAGATACGGAAATTTGGAGATAAGTGTAGACATTGGTCAGCAAATGATTTTTTTTTATTACTGCTTATTACCATTGTATGTTTTACAAATTGTTGCTAATAGGGGTAGTAACTGTAATTATCAGATATATTAAATTTACATATTACCTGATTCTCAGTGATTATATATTTTTCTTGCATGGTCAGAGGACAATAGCATGTAGAACAGTGTCTACATCAGGGTTTCTCAACCTTGACAACTTGAAGATGCCTGGACTTCAACCCAGAATTCCCCAGCCAGCATTCGCTGGCTGGGGAATTCTGGGAGTTTAAGTCCAGGCATCTTCAAGTTGCCAAGGTTGAGAAACACTGATGTAGAACTTTAATTCAGAATGTAGACACATTTGGAATAAGAACTGAAATTTAGGTAGCATTAAGATACAACTAATATGATAACTTCCTGTGGTTTTCATAATTTTTCAGTTGTCATATAAAATTTGTTGGTCATTTTCAAGGAGGTTTTTGCCACACTGAAAACATATTATATCCTATTTACCATTGCTCACAGCATCTCCAGTCTGATATCTTGCCTAGCAGTGACATGGCACAGAAATAGGAGGAAATTTGAGCTAACCTTGGTTAAAAAACAATCCATCATTTTGTTCACTAGAGAAGAGTTATGGGATCTTTCTCATGATATGACCATGTTAAACTATGCTTTGGTTTGCAGCTGGTGGTCAAGGCCTTCTCTGTTCTTACCTTCCTGCTCATGGTCACCAGCTGATAGGAAAACCATCCACCCATCACAGCATTACTGATGGGGTTTTTTGGAGCCTTTAAAAGAGTTCCCACTCACAGTGCCTGTTAGCTTTTTAGTAACTTGATTAACAGGTCATTGGGAGGGAGGTCTTTGTGGTAGCGAGAGAGAGCCAGCTCTTCCTCCTGCACCATGGGATCCTACCCCTGTATCTATTAAATGTGGCTTCGGCTCCTTTTGAACACAGGCACTATGCTCTCTCCTTTGGCTCATAGTGCAGCCCTCTTCCCCTACATTGCCTCATTGCTCAAGGCAATGATCAGGGTCTCTGAACTGGGCTTGGGTTCACTGAACTGGTGGGGCTGGTTGAAAAGAATGAGACTGTTTCTGCTTTATTTGGACAGTTCCCAGGGAAGGAACTGGCATGGCTAGTCTAGTGAAGAGAAGGACCAGGTGAGACATAACAGCAGTCTTCCAATATTGGAGGTGCTGCCAGGGAGAGGAGTGGGTCAAGCTATTTTCCAAAGCACCTGAAGGTCAGACAAGGAATAATGGATGGAAACTGACCAAGGAGAGATTCAACCTAGAAATAAGGGACATTTCCTGACAATGAGCACAATCAGCCAATGGAAAAGCTTGCCTTCCGAAGTTGAGACTTTCAAGAAGAGATTGGACTGCCACTTGTCAAAAATGGTGTAGGGTCCCCTGGTTGAGCAGTGGGGGTTGGACTAGATGACCTATAAGGTCCCTTCCAACTCTGTTAATTTGTATCTGAAAATGAGAGCCTAAAAGCATCAATAGGAAAAACGGCCATAGTTGTAAGCTGAAGGGGGAAAAGTACTTTAACCCACACTTTTATTTATATAAAATTCATAAACTGTTGTTTAGTGCCCAACTCCTATTGAAAGCAATTTACAAAAGATCATCATCAACAACTGTAGCCAAAATTATGACACTGTTATTATGGGAAGTAAATACTTGCTATTGGTCATTGTGAATGCACACTGCCTATCTGGACCCATTTGAAATTTCTATGCCTTTTTGTTACAAAGTGGGAGGACAAGTAATTTAAAATATTTATAGCGGACCATTTCTCCCCAGGGTTCCCCAGTAAAAAGTAATATATAGGCTTCCCACAGGTTAGATTGAACCTCCTGGCACACTCTAGGGCAGGAGATTCAATCCCAAGTCATCATGAGGGCTACATGAGGACACATTCATTAAATCAAAGCCTTTTCACAT
Organism: Thamnophis elegans; assembly: GCF_009769535.1. Taxonomy (NCBI): domain Eukaryota; kingdom Metazoa; phylum Chordata; class Lepidosauria; order Squamata; family Natricidae; genus Thamnophis; species Thamnophis elegans. The sequence goes on from NC_045542.1 coordinate 91,012,332, forward strand.
GCTAAATTCTTTTCATAGATTTTTTTTTAAAAAAATCACAGGATAGCTTTGGGGAAATTAGCCTATATTTTTCCATAGAGGACCCATTAGCTTAAGTATGCAAATAATAAAATGCTGATTAATTACATAAGGAATATAATTAAAGTCGTCTGCCAATAACAGCTCACATGTAACAAATGAATTAGTAAACCTCATGTGTAACCAAAAGTTTGCCTGCTCTTCAAAATATTACACAGACTTGGCAAGTAGGGGCAGTAAGCGAAATGAACGTTAAGAAGCTTAAACTAAGCACTGTGTCCATCAATTTTTATGATTTGGTTTATACCAGGCTTGATTAGATGATGATCTATTGAAACTGTGGTATTGATTCCACAGCAATATGGTATATAATTTGGATCTTGTTTTTTAGATAATTTTAGTAAAGTTCCCTATTAAAAATCCATAAATGTTTATTCCAATCTATGCTTTGTGGGTGGATTTTTTTCTTTTGAAATTATTCATAAAATAAGTCAACAGTTCCTTCATTATCTAGTTTCTCAGACAGAAACAAGGTCAATAATACCATGTTTCCCCGAAAATAAGACAGGATCTTGTTTTCTTTTGACCCCCAAAATAAGTGTTTGGCCTTATTTTCGGGGAGATCTTATTATTTTTGAGGTCCAGGAGGCGGCGTGCGTGGTCACCTCGTGGCTGCTGCTGTGTTGCAATATCTTCAGGGAGGGCTTATTTTAGGGGGAGGGCTTATTTTAGTGCATGCACTCAAAAGCCCTATTGGGCTTATTATCCAGGGAGGTCTTATTTTCAGGGAAACAGGGTAGATAAGTATACATAGGCCTTGTCCAAATCACAAAATAATACACAAAGAACCAATTAATTAATATATTGAATGATTTATGCATGGGTAGGAATGTTAAGTTTTGCACACAATGTTCCTAATTTAACATAAAGCCATCTTCCAAATACCTTATATTTAGTTTTGTATATACGCCATAACCTATAGTGAAATCATTTTGTCTTCGTTCTCTTTTCCTTTACTTTCTCAGCATTAAAGCCTCCTCCAGAGAACTACCGTATATCTTCACATAATGTTTTCAAACTAGAGACCTCTTGGTTTATTTGTCCAATGATCCATTTGTTTGTTTATGTCCACAGTATTCTCAGAAGTCTTTCCAGTACCAAAATCCAAAAATGTGAATAGTCTTCCTATCCTGCTTCTTTGAAGTCCAACTTTAACGAGAAGAAGAAGAAGAAGAGAAGAAGAAGAAGAAGAAGAAGAGAAGAGAAGAAGAAGAAGAAGAAGAAGAAAGAAGAAGAGAAGAAGAAGAAAAGAAGAAAGAAGAAGAAGAAGGGGGAGGAGGAGGAGGAGGAGGAGGAGGAGGAGGAGGAAGAAGAAGAAGAAGAAGAAGAAGAAGAAGAGAAGAAGAAGAGAGAGGAAGAGGAAGAAGAAGAAGAATTCTAGTTTTGAGCAATCATGAAGAAAGAGGATCTCCTGATCTTTGAACTGAATGGAGAAGTCACTATGTGAATTTTCTCCTTGTTTGTAGGTATTTGTAAGATTTTAGAGAAGGAGGCTTAAAAGAAAGCAATCTGAGATGTGGTACAACAGAGCAATTTGAAATTTGACAAAATTGAAATCACTTGACCCAATCCACACCTGACCCATCACAAGACCCTGACCTGGTGCCACCCTGACCTGATTTGATCTTACCATCACAAGACCTATTTACCACACCTAGCACTTATAAGCAGAAGAAAACCAACACTGACATCCCCTAAATTCCGCTGAAGATATTATCTAGCCTGGTAATGAAATGTTTGGAAACCAATGCGCAAGCTCACAGAATAAACCTCACACCCTCATCCTACACTCATTATTGTTACATCCCACCTTGTGTATGATTCTCCTTCTTCCCAATTACCTGAGTGATTTTTCATTCTCTTTCTAAAAATAGAGAGATGGGTATAGAGAAAGAATTGCACCAAGCAGGGAGCTGGTGTGCTCCCTCCTACTTCAACCCACATTCCTTTTTAGTGCTTGTCACTGTTAATCAAACAACTGAAGACGTATTCTTAAATGCCATTCTATGTATCTACCCCAATACTTGCTAGTGAAAGTGACTGTTTTCCTACTGGAGGGAAAACAAAGATCAGAGAACCATAAGACCTTTTTCTTGGCCCAGTATAATGTAATCCAATAAGTAATCCAGGCAAGAAACACAATTCTGAATGCTAGCTCTGGCTTTGTTATAAGATTCCATTAACAGAATCTTGCAAGTCTGAAAGTAGTTCTCCTCTTCTTTACTTTTACTTTCCATTAGATTGGGTCTCTTCTGAATTGTCTTCTCTCCATGTCCTTTCATCCCAGCTTCTATAGGCTGGGGTGTTTTTTGAATGATGGGTGTCTAGTTTGTGGCTCTTCCTCCTCTCCCCCAAGATCATTCCCACATACCATTACAAACAGTAATGGAGTTGGCCTACACCAACTCCATACTGTTGCAGAACAGAGATTGAGGGAAGGCCACAGTACAATTTATGCCATCATACTTTTTTGCAGACTTAAGGTGAATCATAGTTGAACTTGGCAATCCAAAAGAGCCACAGTGCTTTCCGATTTTGTCCAAGCCCAGCAGCCTTAACTGGTGTAAAACCTGATGGCCTTTGTTATCCATTATTTGGATGGAAGTCAGCTGTCACACAGTGACTGGGAACAGAGGCATTTGAAGGAGGAGAGCGATTAGCAATGGAGGCAGCCAATTTCACATTGGTGAAGTTTTCTTCCGGGTGGGTGGAGAGCTCTTTAACTCAGCAGTGAGAAAGACAAGAAAGCAGCAAGCTGTGTCTTTTGTTCTGCGTAAAGAAAAAAAGGATGTATAATGAACATAAAATAAAGCAGAAGGAGGGGGGGGAGCCTATTATAAGGAAAGAAACTCAAGAGGCCATGAACTGAAGTCATCAGAGTCTGAAGCTTTAGGATGTGAACTTAAAGCTATTTCAGGAACCTTGTTAAGAGCCCAATAGAACACTGTGGACTTTGCTTAAATGGCTGTATGAAGTGCCTATCAGTCAATGTTCTTATGAGAATTGACTGGTAAGAAATCTATTACACATGAGAATGATCAACCAGAATGAACTATCTTCATAGTAGTTAGAAGCTGCAGTTGTAGCAGTAGACAAAAAGAACAGAAGGTACAAGCTAGAACAAAGCTGGCTTGTCTAAAGCACACACACACAATGCCAGAAGGGCTGTGAAAAGGGGGAACAGATCAGGCTTCCCATTAACAAAGTGATCTGTTGCACCATATGAGCAGGCAATGCAGACTCTTGCTGCTTGTCTGGGCATAAGTAGAGGAAGCCTTCTGCTGAAGTCTAGGAGAGAAAAAGTGCTAAATGCCATCACTGTCATGTTTCTTGATGATGGATCCTGTTGTCTCTTGTTACTTGTTACTTGCTTTTATCAAATGAGGACATTTATTGAAAGCTTTCACATAAGTTGCAGTAGCTGTGTAGTTAAGATGGATCTTCAATAAACATTAAGAGCTGAACAAAGATTTTCAAACCAAAGGCTGAACAAATCTAAGTTTGGTTGTGGAGATAGTATTGGATCATGTTCTCCATCAATCAAGAATCATTACCACAGATGATGAGAGGACTGGGAATTGGGATTCAATAGCTAGAAGATACTTTCTGAAGTCAGTCCTGGGAAAGAACAGCAGACTTAAAGTTAAGACAGGCTGGCCGACTAGCTTTGCTAGACATTCCAGAGATAGATTTGCAGCTACTGTAATAACATCAGTTTGTCAGACAGAGTGATTTTTGTGAAACTGGAAATCACTTCCAAGAAGGAGATTCAAATTGACCAAAGCCTTGTATAACTTAATTGGGCATATTCCTGTTATTCTTACACAATGTGTAAGCCTAAGGCTGAATCACAGGGGATGTCAGCCTGGAATATCTATTCATCTAGCTTTAGTGTGGGTTGGTCCATTGCTTGGCATGCTCATCGCAGAAGCGATTAGGTTAATCCCTGTCTTGCCTTCCCATCATTCTCCAAATGTTATCAAATTCTTACAGGCAGCTACATGGTCGTGTTCTGACCTAGACTTCCCAAGAGCATGAAGCAAACTCCTGGTTTCGACAAAAAACTTTTAATAATTTACTGTGAATTCTGCTCATTCACATACAGCAAAGCCTTTCAAGGGAGGATTTACAGTCACAGACCTTATCTGGTATAGAGAGCTGCCAGGCTGATATCTGCAAAACGTGGCAAAGAGTCTCGGAGAGTCACAAGCCAATTAAGTGAACGAATTGTCTCCTGCAAACTCCACTCCTCTTTTGCTCCTCTTTTATTTCCTCTGGGAGGGCCCATTCATCAGCCTTACTCCGAAATCGACCCCTGTTCTTTAGCTGTTCCCTTCATCTGGCAACTCTGTGCATGCGCACAATGGGAACAAGCTCCAGCTGTTCATCTGCCTCACTGATATTTGACACTGAAGGCAGGTGATAACTGGCATATGGCTCTGGCCCCCTCTCTGCCTCTGACACAGAACCCACATCAGAGCCTTCCCCAGACTCCAGGACTGGCCCATCTTTCTCCACAACATCCTTCCTGTCCGAATCTGCTGCCAGCTCCACTGGCCACAACAGTCAGTGAGATTACTTGCAAGATGAAATATCTTTATATGTATAACTGCTGGAACATTGCTTGCCATGCAAGACAGGGCCTTGCTTCACCATGGAAGCACAAAGCCTTGTCTTCCGCAGATTTCAGGAGAGCCACTACCCTGGATATTAACAATGCTCCTAAAAGGCTTGATTTGGTTCTTAAGGCTTACAACAAGAAGGAGACAGCTAGAATTCTCCTTTTAAATATTGATGGCTCTGCCAGCTATGGGTACTAGCTAACTAACAGTTTGGTGGAAAGAGCTATAGAGAATCAATTAGAAATGTGGACAGACAATAAAACAAAAATGAAGGTTCATTTGTGTACTTGAGTGGAATGAAGGACTCTGGAGGAAGACTTGATGAGCATGCTTGCTACTTTGGGGCAGGAAGGGGGGGGTGGAGGATAAAAAAATTAAGATATGCAATTGAGCTCCAATCCCCATGCATGCAATGCCTGTGAAATAAGGTGAAACTTCAATTCTATACTCACTGCTGCCTTAATTTTTTGGAAACCCAACCTCCCTTTACTCCCAGATTCCTCTACTTTTGAGGAAATTGGTGCTGCTTAGTAGAATTGAACTCCCTGCATTTTCTTCCGTGCATCTATACTGTTAAATTGTGGATACATGGGTTTATAGAGTCCATCTATATCAGGAAACTTACCTTTATCATTTTACTGCAAAAATGAGGACATAAGCCACTACGAGCTACTGTCAAATTTTAGGTTTCATTTCCTTACTTTCATTGCTTGAGAAATGATTGAGGCAGTCAATTCTTCATGAGCACAGTCTACATGCTATTGTTGTTATGTGTTACAATTCATTGTAGAATTAAGTAGGCCCATTTATGTAATATGGTATGTCGTGCCTCCACCTGACACTTAGTCTCAACGGTACGTGCATGCTGTTAAACTGCTGTTTTTCTTTAATCTCACTGGTCCAACTTCCTTTCAACTAAATTTATACTTACTAAAAGAGTGCATAATCACATACTATTTTACCAAAATGTTCTCTTAGAGTTTGTCAAAAAGCTGTAGTACACAAGCTTGCAATCAACCTTGCATAACTCCTTGTTATAGAAATAGATTAGTCAAATATGATTCAACTTTACAATATTTATGTTCCCTTTAAACTGTTTTTCAGTAGTCCCATGTTTCTGATTGCAGCAGTCTAAATTTTTGGTCCCCTTGGAATCATCAGCATCTTCTGCTACAAATTTGTTTAGATCTCAATTTGCAGCTCAGTTTTAATCATACATTTTGGGTAGGAGCAGGTTGATATATTTCTACCTTTTTATTAATTATAAATATTGTTCAATCCTTTAGGGTTCAGAGAAAAAGGAAGCTTATAAATTTAAATTATGGTAGGTTGTACCCATGCATTAGTTTGGCAAGTTTAATTTTTGTAAGCATGTATTTGAACTGAAAGTTCGAGATAGTGCAATATTTTCCATTTGTGTTCCAGGAATTTACTAATATTATATTGCATTTATTTTGGATATTTTGTCTTTGGTATTTTTATAATGGCAGCAATGACCTCTATTGCAAAGAAATAAAATAAAAGATTGTACAAGTAATAATGCAGGCTATAGGATTTGAAGGTATATTTTAATTGTAATAATACAGAATTTAGCCACAATATTGGTAATGGTAGCTTTAGAATTAGAAAATAGAACGTTTATATATCAAAAGTCTGTCTGTCCTAGATATTTTTAAAAAGATATTAAATAAGATTTCTTACGTCCCTGTAAAAATTGCAGAACAGCAATACATGGCCAGTGTCCTTTTAATCTCCAAACCCCATGGACAAATTGAATAAGATTTTGATATTTTGGAAGCTGTTATTTTAAAAATACAAGAAAATCAGTTGAGTTTACTGTGGTGTTGCATTGACTTCCATGTGGTTTTTAGAACTGGGTTTCAAAACTTGGATAACCAGGATCTAATGGTTAGCTGGATTTTTACAGTGCTCTGATGGGCCTAATTTGTCTGGAAAAGTTAGGCATTTCCACACTGAAATCAGTGAGACTTTAAAATACTTTACAATACTTCAATGCTTTAATTCAATTTACTACACTTGAGGATCAATTCAATAAAACCTAAAGGGCATAATTCTGAAAGCTTTGGAGTTTGTTGTAATACTGGTCAGATTGTACCCTGAGTGTATGCTTCCTTGGTTTGGTTTATGGTGCTATAAGTTATGTTCTCATCGGCTTAAGATTTATATCACAGTATTGCCTTACCGGTGTTGTTAACAGTTAACCATGTTATATTAATCTATGAAAATGAAACAATTTATCCAGATTATGCCACATAAAAATAAACAAGTTATTCTATAACAAATTTGTATTTTCAATCCAGAGCTCATGAACAATTTTAGAGAATCTTCCATCATAAACTATATTTTTCTCTGCCAACAATTCTTTTGAATCATCTCCCTTAATCCCAGATTTTACGATGTCTGGTTGCTACTACTTTCCCAGAAGGAACTCTGTGCTCATTTCCCCATTGCAGGAATGATTGGGGGGGGGGGGAGGATTGGTGACCAATCTGGCATGAACAGCAAGCTGTCTGTTTCAGGGTGGATCAGGTTAGGAAGAAGGCTAAGAACAAACTGTCACATTTCCGCCCTCCCCCTTTGGCAGCATTCCTGGGCTTTTAAAGGAAGCTGATTTATACTGAGTCAGACCATGGGTCCTGCAAGTTTAGGATTGTCTGCACCAGCTGTCCCCCATCTGGTTGTGTCGGATTGCATCCCCTGCCATCCAACCTGTCTGAGGAAATGCACACTGGAACATGCCAAAGGGTAGCCCAGCCTTATCAGCCCAGGCTTATTTTTAAATGGATGTGCCCAGTTATCTACTGTAGGTTGATGCAGATGATCTTGTAAAGGTAAGCAGAGACTGAGTTGGTTGGTCCTTGAGAAAGGTGCCTGCTAGAAAATCCCCTAGCTGAAGAGCAGTCCGGGAAGTAGAAAAAACATCTCAGAAGACGAAACGCAACCTTGTCTTGTGAGGTTGCCAAGTAAACCAGACAAGCGCGCCTGCGAAGTCATCAGTGTCAAGCTTGGCTGAAAGGAGACATTGCCTCTTTTCTTCTCCAGCCCTCAGTGGGCCTTCTAGGAACTGCTTGTAGGAGGATCCAGGCAAGAAGCAGGAAAAGAAACTTCATTCAATGTTGCCACATCTGTGGTGGGATGAGGTTTGGTCAGATGGCTCTTACACCAGCAGCACAAAAGCCTTTGAAGAGTCCAGGCCTGCAGTGCTATGTGATTTACCCAGGTTGTTTTGGAATGCTTTGGGACAAAATCAGGAGCTGAAGGAGCCACCGCCACACATTTTCGAAAACCCCAATGATGTGCAAAAAAGGGCAACCGCTTCTTGCAGAAAGTCACTAGGGGGCACTGCAGCCCTCACTAAAAAGACCCAATGAAGATGTCTACTATTCTAAAAGAAGAGGGTCTGCTGTATGTATAGAATGAGGTGACAGGTCTGGCAAATAAGGATGCAGTTGTGCTGAGTAGTAATTTATTTTCTCAGCCTGAAAAATCCAGGAAGGGGCTATTTTAACACACACCCAAACATCAACTGTTTGCTCTTCCACTTTCAAATTCTCTGGGTGAGATATGCAGCTTCTGTGTGTCAGCTGCAATCAAGACTTTGTAAGGTGTGTGTGTGTGTGTGCCTCAGCCCTTAATACTGAATATGAATAATTAAATCTCTCACAGTCTCGTCTGTTTTCTCTCTCTCTCTTCTCTCTCTCTCTCTCCCCTCCCTCCTCCCTCCCTCTCTCTCTCTCTCATACGCACCATGTCATTCTGAAGTACATTTTATTGATATTAAATTTATCATATTTGGGCTGCATGAATCCAGACAGTCACTAGATGGCAGCAACAAGTCGTCATTTGTAAATTTCTAGCATGCAAACACATTCTCATATCATTCTTGGGAAGTAGAGAGAAGTCTCTCCTGATAGCAGTGAAAAGAAAACTAAATTGTTAAGAGGTAATCATGCTGAGCACTGCCTGCAAAAAGCATATTAAAGCAATTGCTGCGAATACATAGGGAGGGAGGGAGAGAGAGAGAGAGAGAGAACTGGATAAGTTTATGTTAGTTCATGCAGTATAAATTATATTTATTTTACAGCAATCCATCTAGGATACCGGGATGCCATGGTTTCAGGCAAGAGAAGTGAGTCACCTCTTCTGGGAGTCTTTTCGTACCCTGCTTGTGCATTTCTGAATCAAATGTCTGAATATTGACATGTGTAGAGGGATTGGGAGCACTCCTTCCCTATTCATCCCCACTTCTTTCTTGCAGAATGGGAAATCATGAGGCCTCTGCTTATATTCACTGTCATAGGGACATTCAGGGAGTTGCATCCAGATCTCTGGAGAGAAATTGGTAAGGTCAGCTAGTGCTGATAACAATGACCTAGATAGATAAGGAAATAGTTTGATAATAGGAGGCAAAGTCTTGTGTAGGCAGAAGTTCAAAGGATCTTTTAAGGCAGCCCTCCATTCCTGTTTCTTTGTCATACCAGCTTGGAGTCCTGGCTGTTAACCTACCAAGAGGTGCCAGATTAGGACCAGCTGCTCTTAACATCAGTATCTGTAGCAAGCCACATTGATTTGAGCTTGGCCACATGTGCATCATGTTATCATCACACAAATGATCAATTATGTACTTGCATCATGGTGTCTGGTACACACAAGTTGCATCATTTGTCTGATGACATATAAGTCAGCATTGCCCTCTCCTACCTCTTCTCCTCCAGCACATTCACAGTTCTTAGCATTTAAAATACAAAAAGCAATTCAGTGTTTAAAGCAAGACTAAAATTATTGGGGTTCAGATAAGTAGCAGACTCTAAGTTGACTGATCTCAAAAGCCTTCAAAACAAATACTGTATGTCTTTTAGGTTTTGTGTTATTCATTGTCATGTAAGAATCTTGCATAACATCTGGAGCCTGATTCTTTGAACATATTTAAGGGCAAAAATGTCAGCCAAACCCAGAAAACCATTCTTGTTTTCATATGTGGACATCAGCATATTTAATACCATATATTAATTTGCATGTTACCTGCATCTTGCATAAATAAATGCCTGTTCAGCTGTAGAGATACCTCAGGGTGTAATGCCATTTTCTAGACAGAACCAGGATATGGCCACTCCTCTTAATTGACTTTAATTCTTCACGAAACATGCAGCAGGAGACGCAGGGGAGGAAAACACAGAATTATTGTGCTCAGTAGGAAGGCAGAACAGTCTATGGCCCTGAAAATTGCCACCCGTGCAAGCTGGGCAATCATCCTGCAAAACGAGAAGAGCCATTTCGTATGGAACACCCAGCATTTCCACAAAGTGGTTCTTGAACTTAATTGCTGTTTGTCACCGGCTGTGACCTTTATGGATGACACCAAGCAGGAGGTAACTCAGCCACTTTCAGAGTGCTTCCCCAGGCGATTTCATACTTCTCAAGTATTCACAGCTTCCAAGCTTGAAGAGAGTGACAGGCAGAGAAGGCTGGGGGTTTAATGGGACTATTAGATATGGGGCTCCACTTAGGAGAGACAGCTGCATTTAGAACAGGCATCCTGTTTGCCTGCATTCAGGCCCCAAACCTGATGCTGCTCATGGGTGGGAACACATCCTGGCTGAGACCTCTGGGTTGGGATGCTTGACACATTGAATTGTGCTTTAAAATGCATTTAGTTTCTGAAGCTAGCAGACAGAGAATGGTTTTCCTTCTGTTGGCAGCTGTTCCTACAGCATGGAGACGTTGCAGGAGTAGCGTCATTTGGAACCATGCTTGCCAGGAGAGAAATATTGGACAGCCTCTCTACTCCCAATTCAGGTGCGAGAACCGGACGAGGTATGAATATTCTCTTTGTGTTCAAAGTGAAAACATTTGACCTTTCATGCCAATCAATGAAATACTCTGACTTTTCAAAATTCCAAGTGTTACTACGTGTACATTTGCAGGTCGGAGTGTTTCTTCTAATGTCACACAATTTCCACACTGAAAGTGGCAATGGATAATAATTGAACTATTGGGCAAGTAGAGTTAACATATTCAGAACTGGCGTTACAGTGATCCCATGGTTCACTATCAGATTTTAAGCCTTTAAGCCTTCCTCTCCAAAGAGCATTTTATCGTTGCCCCAAATTCAGAAATAAACCATTTTTTGTTGACTCAAATTGCCTCAAAGCTTCAAATCAAAAGACATAAAGGCTTTGGTTTTCAATGTAATTGAAAAAAATGTATATTTTTTCGCTTGGAGGATCCTCAGGAAAAGAACAATGGCAAATACCAGGTGGAGTCAGGTGTTATGGATTGCATAATGAATTTAATGGAAAATCGGTAATTTTTCCACACTTTCTTAAATTTGAAGGAAGGAGAAAGAATTAGGTCCATGATGTTCCAGAATCGTTTGCATGCAAAAATTGCATCATTTACATTTTTTAAAAATGGAGGAGGAAAGAACCAGAAATAAACATTTTGTAAGTTCCATTTGCTTGATTAAAAGTCTAACTGGTCCAGGCTTGGAGAATGTGTGGGTCTTCTGGGTTGTTATATTACAACTGCCACCATGATTAACCATCGACTAGTTAGCTGAAGTTCATGGCAGATGGAATCCAAACAAAACATTAGAAGAACACAAGTTTCCTCCCTGCCCTATGACAACAGGCAAACACGCAACTCCCCACTCCCACCCCCATGAACAATCAAAAGCTTGCCATATTCGATACTTTCATATTTTTTCATATTGTGGAACGTCCTCACAGCGTAGTAATAAACATTTTTACTCAAATGTAATTTCATCTTTCTAAAGGATGTAATTTGAATTAATTTGGTTCAGGGGAAAAAAGGTCTGGATTTAGAGCACAAATTCTCACAAATTGATGAGAGAAACAGGATGATCATCTTCTTGAGGCATGGAGGGAAGATCTTGCAGCTTTGCTTGCTGGCTGTCCATTATAGAGCCACACAAGGAATGGTTGATGGGAAACACATCATGTATATATAACAAAACAATCTGGAGTTTCCACTAAGGAGCAAATAATCAGCTTCACAGTATCCTAATTTGGACACATTATGAGATGATCTAGCTTTCTGAAGAAGCACTAGAGCTGGGCAAGACTGTAAGGTAAGAGAGGAAGAAGATGACTAGTAGCAAGGGGGATGGACTCAGTAAAAATGGCAATGGCAATAAGTGCACCTTGGATGAAAACCTGAAAGATTAGATTTGGAACAGATCATCATGGAGAAAATCTATGCAGTACTTCAGAGCTATATTGGCCTGATGGCAATGTAATTGGAGTCAATATATAAGCTCCTTAAGACTGCCCATGGTTTATTCTGATAAAATGCTTTTTTATTTTTGTTTTGTACTAAATGCAGTAAAATAAAATTACATGCATATGGAAAAAATTATTAGTCAGAAAAAGGTCTACCAGACGCCTTCGATTTTTTGCCCCCATAGACTAACACGTTCTCCTCCTACAATGACTAAATGAGGTAACTGCTTAAAGTGGACATTTGACAGCATGTTTATGTAAGCGCCAAATGCATTTTAGCATTTCCTGGGTGTTAATAACTAATATAAAAATAGAGGAAGAAGAAAATCAAAGACAAAGACAAAATTGCAAGGAAAGAAATTAAAAAAATTAGAAAACAAAAATGATACAAGAAGAAATTTCCAATTTCTTTATATCACTTATAATTACAACTATAAGTTTACCATAAATCATAAGGTTTTTTTTCCTGTTTCACACAAGGAGTCTATAAGGGAAGAGTATGCAAGAGAGGTGGGTTTCAGCTGATCCTGTCCGTACGCATGTACTGGTTGAAAGAATTTAATGTAGCTTTCCTGTACTGGGGCTTCCAGGGGCCCCGGTACCGAACAGTCCCTCCCCTGGCCTGCTCCACTCCTGTTTTGCCTGCCATCTCTGTGGTCTGTGTGTGAGTGTGTGTGAGTGAGAAAGACATACAGACAGACAGACAGACAGAGGCACAGAGAGAGAGAGGGAGTTAGAGGCAGACAGACAGACATCCACAGAGGTATGGAGGGGAAAGATACAAAGAGACGATAGACAGACACAGAGACAGACAGACAGACAGAGAGACACACAAAGGAAGGGAGGTAGAGAGAGACAAATAGCCACACAGAGAGACAGACAGACAGACAGACACAGAGAGAGAGAGAGAGAGAGAAAGAAAAAGAGAGAAAGAGAAAGGAAGGAAGAAAAGAAAAAAGAAAGAAAAAGAAGTAGGGCGAGAGAAGAAAGAAAGAAAGAAAGAAGGAGACAAAAGGAAGTAACGAAGGAAAGAGAGAGAGAAGAGAGAGAGAGAGGAGAGAGAGAGAACTTATGACCACAACTGAACCCAAAATTTGGTTGCTTAGCAAGTGAGTTTCACATATTTTCCAAGTGTGCCATGCCCACCTGGTCACATGACCGCCGAGCCACTCCACAAACAGGCCACACCTACAGAATAGGTTCTAAAAAAAATTGAAACCCACCATTGGTATGCAATAAACTTATATATTGTCTTTCTCCGATTAAGAAAGTCAGTTTGGCCATCTGAACAAATTCCATCATTTTCACTAACCATTTCTCCATTCCATCTCCCTGACTTTTAATAAATGTCATTGTCCTCCCTTCCTCTACCAGGACTCTCCAGAAAATAAGGTATGCTGTGTGTTAATTCAGCACTGAATTAGCAGTCAGCTCTATCCATTCTTCGTTCTTTCTGGTTTGGAAAACTGACCTACTTCATGGGCAAACAGGGACAATTCTTTAGAAATGCCTCTGAAGTGATAAATTAGACTCATGTACGTTAGCTACTTCTAGAAACAATTGCAACTCTCCTTCTCCTTTGCCTCCTCCTCCTTAACCATGAATACGTTAAGCCATCATTCTGGGAGAACCACAAGTAGCCCTATGGTGCAAATTACACTTTGTTCAGAAGGCAGAAAACAGATCTCAGGGTACTATGAAAAGGAGTACATTGCATCTTGGGTATCTAAGCCCTGCCAACTGTCACAGATTTTAGTGACATGAAAGAAAAGAACCTCACACAGCTCATCAATGAGTTGACAAGTCCTAAAGGGCTCATTCTCTAGGGACAAAAATAACAATTTTTTTTAATTCACAGCAGGGCTTTCGCCCACATGCACTGTACCAACTAAAACCTGTGGGGAGAAAAAGTAAAACGCATTATGTAAGTGTAAATAAAATCAAGCTCCTACAGTTAACTGATTTTAGAGCTGTTTGCCCTCTTTTTGGATAGTATCCTCTTTGGTGGTGTACACACGGGAATTATTTCACAAAACACCAAAGGAAATAATGTAGTTGTGATCCAGGCAACTATTGTCCTTTGTAGGAACATTTCAGGGGCTTCCTACCAACCAGAGATATCAATCCTCTTCTTAGTCAGACTGGAAAGTCAACACCACTCGCATTTAAGATCAGCATTTCAATGCTCATCAGAATGTGTCTACATGAGTCCTGGCGTACAATCCTTCAGCATCTCTGCCCTAAGGAACCCCAGCAAGCAACACTGCCTAGCTTTTAGAAGGGAGAAACACTGGTCCAGAAAAGAGAAGAGAAATGGAGTTTAGCACCAGGTTCTGGAAATGTATTCTCTTAAAAGCAACTTCATAAGCTTACTCCTGTGTTTGGCAAGGTGGCAGGAAGAGAGGTGTGTGTGGCGTGTGTGCGTGCGTGCGTGTGTGCATACGTGCATGTGTGTGTGTGTGTAGTTCCAGGCAAAGGCAAAATGGATCTTACAACTTCAAACCAGTACTTGCTCCTGCAGTGACCCAGAAATACCCATGGAAATCCTTCAAGCATCACCAAATTCTCATATTCTTTGTCAATTGGTATTCAAAGAGACATACTGCCTTAGAGACTCAGGGTAATGTATAATCTTTAGGGCTGAGCAATCTTTGAAAGTGGCTCAGAAGAAGCGTTTTGGACCATGTGAAGCACAACACCTCTCTGCAATGTTGCAAAGTAGTTCCTCTTGCCCAAGACCTCTGCATGAGCCTAAAAAAAGGCACAACTTATTTAAGGAGTTAATTCATTCAAACAATCTTTTAAGGAGGCCACACTTTCTTTTTTAGACTTGTCCGGAACCAAATATCCAAATTTTTCCAGATTGCTAAATTCTTTTTTTAGATCAGAAGCTTTATAAACAAGAAAGTGTCAACATAACTAAAATATAAGATGGCAAAAAAAAAATTCTGCTGGACAGATCAGCAATCAACTTTATTCAGTCTTTGTGTCCCTCAGGTGCCAGCCAGATGCCATTGGAAATTTCTAGACCTGTGATGCCGAACCTATGGCACCCATGCCACAGGTGGCACACAGAGCATATTTGCCAGCACATGAGGCATCAGCTCCGGCATGCATGCGTATGCTGGCCAGCTGATTTTCGGCCTTCCGAAGGGCTGGGGGAGGCCGTTTTCGCCCTCTCCATGCTTCAGGAAAGCCTCCAGATTCTGAGGAGGGCAAAAACTCCCCACACACACATGGGGGTTTGTGAGTGTATGCACGGGGTGGAGGGTCGTATGTGCATGCAGGTGGGTGGGGTGCATTGAATTGTGGATTGTGGCACACGCGTCCACGCGATAGCAGGAGCACACACAATTTTGGCACACCTTTACAAAATCACTGTTCTAGACCATTCATCTTTATCTTCAACACTATGAAGATTTAATTTCACAACCATGACCTAAAATATCAAGATGGTAGATAATTTCTGCTTTTAGGATCAACCGTCCACACTATAGGAACCAACTGTTAAGAAATATGTTCCCCAATTGCACTTGGAAAAACAGCCCTGAAGACTTTGGAAAAGGTATTCAGATGCTCTGATGTAGCTACACCTACAAAGATCAGAATAATCCATGGAATTCTCTGTCACAATCTATGGAAGCAAAAGTTGTACTTTGAAGAAGCAGAATGAGAAGAGTGTTGACCCTTTTAAAGTTTGGGGTTGGAGAAGACTCCAGAGAATATTTCAAGGCAGCCAAGAAACAAACAATGGTTGTAGTGGACAAATCAATCCAAAGTTCTTGTTGGAACTGAAAGGACCAGGCTCAAATATCCTACTTTGGACGCATTATGTGAAGATTTAGTTTTCTGAAAAAGTTCTGATGCTGGGAAAGGTGGTAAAAAGAGATGAGAAGACTGTATGCACCATTGGAAGACCTGAAGGCCATATTAGGATAGCAATAGCACTTAGACTTATATATCACTTCACAGTGCTTTACAGCCCGCCCTGCACAGTTTACAGAGTCAGCATATCGCCCCCAACAATCTGGATCCTTGTTTTACCCACCTCGGAAGGATGGAAGGTTGAGTCAACCTTGAGCAGGTTGAGAATCAGCTGCTGGAAGTTAGCAGAATTAGCCTGCAATACTGCATTCCAACCACTGCACCACCACAGCTCATTAGAGATGATAGAGCATTAATGATCATCAGTAAAAAATTATCTATGTGATTGCTAAGAGCCAACACTGACCTGATAGGAAATCCCCAATCCTTGCATCAATCAATCACCATGATTAACTCACATTAATAGATAAATGAACTGTTATTTTCTTTTTAAAAAATAAATTCAGCTGATAATCATCATATTTGTAAAAAATAATTCTGCCTTTATGAACAAATTCAAGCATCTGCTCACCAAACAGTAAGATTTTAACTATTTGTGAGCTAATCATGAGTATTTGCATAGTTTGTTTTACATACAAATTGACGTATGGAAGCAACTTGCAATTATTCTTCTGTATTTGAATAGATCTATAGATGAACAAGAACTCATCTGCAGTACACTCAAAATTGCAGGAAAGAAAATCTGCATAGTAAAAAAAACTATATAAGAGCAGTCATTCAGTGGAAGTAAACAGATCTGTCAATCAATGTAAAAATTCAGCTCTTATCAACTCCTTCTGCATATATAAGACTATGCTCTTAGCTCAAGCAACACTCAAACAGCCTTTACTGATGCCCCTGCCCACGTATACAAGATGTTTGGCTTTATACATATTCAGGGGTGGGGGGAAATTGCACCACACCAGATCTACATTTTAACTCTGATAAAAATAATTGTCCCAGGTCTTCTGTATCTACACCCACAGGCACTAAAGTGATCAGAAGGAGGCAACTACAGTCTCCAGGGAGAGAAGAATCCCACAATCGCTTTCTGAGAGCAAAAACATTATATAAGATTATTTATGCTCAGCATTCCATTAGTCAATAGCAAATACGGAACAATTTCATCCTTAAGCGATTCTTTCCCTCGGTAAAGAACAATTTCATCTTTGGTTAAAGAATGAGAATGTATATCCTTCCCACTAGTTCCTGAATGGCATTGCTGCAATCTCCTAGAATGACTAATTGCACATTGAGTACCATCTCATGTCACAACATTTAAAAGGAAGGGACTATGTCAAATAGCGGTTGCAAAGTCTGCCCATATTCAGAATCAGCAATGTTGGTGCTGAAATTGGGGAAAAGACAAAGTGGAATGGATAGGCAGACTTGGTTATCCCTATCTCACAATAGGGGAAGAAGAGCTGATAGTCCATCTCACTTCACTCCAAGTTGAACAGAAGGAGAATGGTCTACTGCTCTCTCCCCCTACTTCCATTATTATTATTATTTTTTGGAACAGCTCCCTTCCAACTTGACTTTTGCCAAGAACTCAGCCTGCCCCTTCTCAGATGCGGTTTGACATCATCCTGGTGTCAACTTTTTGAAGAAGGAGCGTAGCTTACAGATCTTGCACTTCTTTTTCCTCTTTTGTTTTTTGGCTTTCCATGCTCTACTTCCCATCTTTCATCCTCTTCTGTGGCCCAAGGTCCCCAGGCACCACCATTGAAGTCAGGGTGAGCTCGTGGGTTTTCCGCAGGGTATCTGACAGGGATGGCAGTCTGGTTGTAATTAACCAGCCTAAGGAAGTAGAGCCCTGACCACATCAGGACGCTGATCTGACAGATCATGGCGCTCGTATGGATCGGCTGTAATGTTGAAAAAGCCAGACAGACTGCCGCATCCCGTTTGTCAGGCGCTCTAAGTTCCACCAACTCCCCGGGAAGTTGGTTAGAGTCTGTGGTGGGATCCAGTCACTGTAGCCAAGGATCTCCAGTAAGAAGTTCCAGTCTCCAACCCGTAAAGAGGCCTGCACTGCTGTATTCCAGATGCCAAAGCCATTCTCTAAAGAGCCATATTTGGCATGATTATACAAAGGGTCAATGTTGTGCAGGATTTCCAGTCCGCGGTGACTCTTTGCCCTCGCTGATAGCTGGCCACCACGTTATAGCCATCCAAGCCATCTGCTTCAGGACACATTGCCCCTAGCCAAAGTCCACTAAGGTTGGGTACCAGTCAGTTATGTGGATGAGCGCCCTGCTGGTCCTTCGCTTGCGTTAATCAGTGGACTGTGGACAAATCCAATGCCACGCACTCCTCCCCTCCCAATATGTTCCTTTGCGGCCTCGCAACGGCCAGTTGCTTCCCCCCAGAGAACGTCTGCCCTCCATTATCTGTAGAGAAAACAATAATGCTGTTGTCATAGTAGCCCGTATTTCTTCAAGGTCCAGGTGATATTCTTCACAGCTTCATCCATGCATGTGACCATGGCAGCATAGTTGCGGCGGGCAACATTGCCCATGGAACGATAGCGATAGATGTATTCCTTCGGGACTGCAAAGGGGTATGCCACTGCCTGGAATGCTATGTAGATGAAGAGAGGCTCCTTGGGGTTGTGGGTTGCCAAAATTTTTCTGACTCGCTGGGGTGTAAAGAACGTGGAATACTTGCCACTTTTTTCCCAGGCTACATTTTCCCCCATCATGAAGGTCGTACCCACATATTCCTGGCCCGTCACAGTTGTCGTATGTATAATAATCCACATTTCCTGTCAGTGAGCCCAGGAAGGTATCGAAGCCCCTGCGAGTTGCAAAGCATTCTTTACGATAAAAGCCTAAATGCCATTTGCCAACCATGTGGTAGAGTAGCCGGCTTCTTGCAGCTTCTGTGGGAGGAGTGACCCTGGTTCAAAGGCAAGCAATTTGGCTGTCGGGGACGGATGATTGAGTGCTGAAGACCTGTATGGATCTGTTACCTAGGAAAAGAGAGAGAAAGAAAGCAAAGACATCATCTTACATTACAATATCTCCACCACCACCCCTGTGCACCTACAGTTGTGTCCCTGAAAAGTTAAGTTTCCCTGATAGAACATTAGTTCTACCTGGATTCCTTCTAAAAGCTGCATGGCATGGTTTCAAAGAATCCAAGTTGTAAGCAGACACAATATAATAGATATCTACTTCCAGTTCACTGGTATACATACATAAGCACATTTTTTTATTTTATAGTATTTTATTAAACACTACAGATAAAAAGCTTTAAACCTTAAAAAAATAGAAAGAAAAGAAAAATAGAAAGAAAAGTAAAAATGAAAAATAAGAACATAGTAAACACACAGCACACACACACACCACACACACACACACACACACACACAATAACAGATGCTCAAGTCTTCTCCTTGTCCAAAGGAATTATGAATAGCCAGCCTTCTCACCAGCTCTTCATTCCACTGTGGTTCTGGGCTCCTTTTTTAACAGAACTATAACCAACCACCAGGTTTGCCCTTTCTTAGAAGTCTCCAAAATACACACATTTTAAAGGATGCATAGAATATTGCTAAATTCCAATGTTTTTCTGGACTACTTTAGGCCTGATTACTTTTTCATTTATTTCTTCATATTTGTTCACCACTCCTATTTCCACCTCCCTGTTAGCCTTTACCACCAATTGAAAAGGTAACCACGTGCTGAGATCCAAGCCAGAGATGGTAAAAGTAACAGGAGCAAAAATGGAGCAGAAACAAAGTTCAATCCATTATATATAATACTTTCTGGATAATTTTTCTGTAAGTATAGATCCAAAGATCCTTGTCCGGGAAGGCCCCAGACAAGGTGCATGGGAGTGCCATGGGAGGTTGGCTGGGAAGGGCATAGGAGGACTGGTGTGGGCCATGCATGAGTTGGGGAGTTGGGAAGGCCAGCACAGACTACACATGAGTTGTAGGAAGGCCTCAGATAGGCAGTAGAAGCTGCAGGAGGTGGAGGAATGCTACGCAGGGAATAAGCAGAGTGACATACTTGAGTAATCCTCCTGCCAACTTTCCCATTGATTTTGCTTGCGGGAAGCCTGCAAGGAAGGCTGTGATTGTGTGATCTTGACTGTCTTGACCCAGTAATTGTGAACCATGTACCCCAGTGCTCAGATCTTGATCATGTGAACCACAGTAGTGCTGCAATGGCCAGAATTTTGGGGACCTATTATATATCTGTTTGTTCAGCACTGTTGAACGATCGCTGAACAAATGGACGTAAGTCAAGGATTATCTTTATCTGTAACTGTATCTGATCCACTATGTGTAATGCAAATCCCAGTGAGTTTTACATGTCATGTAATTAATTTGATATTATAAATTCTGCATAATGCAATCTCTTTTTTTTCCAGATGAGAATAATTTGATATGTTTGGGAGCAAAAAGCCCAGCATAAGCTTGTTATGAGGCAACACACCGAGGGAGAACAGCATCTTTACAGTCTATCACCTCTGCCATCACTAATGTAGGGAAAGCCTATTAAAACCTTCAATAGTGCTGATACTCTGTCTTCCTGAAGATTAGGTAGCATCTGCCAGAAGGCTTTTTGCATTAATACTTCTGACAAATTCAGAACCACAATCAACACTATCTAGAAGTCAAAAGTTAAAATCTGAATGGTTTTTGTTTTTAAGATTTACAATGATTCATATTTAAATACAGATGTTGCAGGTAGTCCTCGACTTACAACCCAAAATTTCTGTTGCAAAGCAACAAGTTGTTAAGTGACTTTTGCCCCATTTTACAACCTTTCCCTGCCATAGTGTTAAGTGAATCACTGCAGTTGTTAAGTTGGTAACCCAGTTGTTAAGTGAATCTGGCTTCTCCATTATTTAGCTTGTCAGAATATTGCAAAAGGTGACCACGTGACCCTGGGATGCTGTAAACTGGTCCATAAATATGATTCGATTGCCAAGCGTGTGGATTTTGATCATGTGACCATGAGGAATGCTGCAATGGTTGTAAGTATGAAAAATGGTCACAATTCACTTTTTTTCAGTGCTATTGTAAACTTTGAATAGTCTCTAAATGAATTATTGTAAGTCATCCTCTTTTGGTGACTACAGTCGGCATTGGCAACTTGGGCATCATGTGAAATGATCACTAAGAGAAACCATGACTATGCTATGAACTTATTTCAGTTTTCCTTTGTTTTATAGACCTGCAAAGGTTATAAATGAAAAGATGGGTAGCTAGGTGCTTTTTCATCACTGTCATAACTACAATTGGTTGCTAAACAAGGCAGTCACTAAACTGTATTGATCTCCATCCACAAGGGATCGATTCAGCAGGAATTAATATTTCATATAGACATGCTTTGTTTTCTGAAAAAATTTATTTATCATCTTCAAAGGACTTAGTCCTTTTAAAAGGAGGGGCAAAATCTCTAGAGTTTTCTGCAAGGGAAGGAATGCCCTTTTTTCCCTATAAAAAGTGGACTGTGCAACTCACAGAGTGAAATCACATTCATAGTTTCCCAGAAATGAAGCCCAAAGGGCTTATTCCCAGATAAACGGTATAGGATTGCAGATTTAATTATGTCCTTGAAATCCACTGTAATATTTATTTTGGAAGTCATTTTATTTAATTTTGTGCCGTAGTGGGAAAATGTTAGGATGTTATAGAGGACCTCAAACACTTCCAGATTTATTATGGAACAAACATTCATACACTGGAGGCATATCACCTTATTCATGGGATGGGCCCCCGGCTAGTTAGGCTCCAATGCTCAAAATCTAAGTCTTCAATAAGCTTCAGTGGTACTCTTTATCTATTGCTTTCCCTCCAGTTCAAATATTTATGGAAGAAATCCACATACTTTTACCCTCACTTGTTAAATTGTACGTCTCATGATATGCATGCAGGTAATAGCACTCTGAAATTGGATACAAAAGTAAATGAAGATAGTTTAGCTAGCCACAAAAACAGATGTCTACTTTTCTAGAAGCGTCTTATTCACTGGCTTAGGAAAAGTCAAAGATCTTGCAGTGAGCCTTTCTAACTATCCCACAATACTCCAATCCCCAAACTTTTTTTTCCTCGGGAATAATTACAGTTGGCTTTGAATCTATCCCCCTGCCCAATCCCAACACACAAACACACAAACACACACACACACACACACACACCACAGTACATACAGTATTGATTTGGAATGTGTAGCTGTGGGAAATTAAGCATGTTTTATATCTGACAAATGCTTGGATGATGAAATAAGGCAGGTTTCTTTGATTTCTGGCTCATGAACAGCAGAGCAAGCCACTGAAAAACTGGCAAAACATAAAGATCCGTGCAATACAGAGTTTCCACCCAGAATGTCATTTTGGTGTTTGGCAAATATTTAGGACTGGACTGTAGGACTATTGGGTCGGTTAACTGTAGCAGCAAAGCAAAGAATATCGTATTTTTCGGAGTATAAGACGCACCGGAGTATAAGATGCACCAAGGTTTTGAAGAGGCAAATTAGAAAAAAAAAAGTTTTTGCACTCTGCAGACCTCACAAAAATGGGCCCTTTTTTGTCCAAAAAAAGGCCATGCATAACCTTTAGGAAGCTTATAGAGTGCTCCTGGGGGGTGGAGCAAAAAACGGCCCATTTTCGCTCATTTTCTGCCCTCCCCAGCCCCAGGAGCACTCTGGAAACAATTTTGATGTAGGGGCGGTGTTTCAGCCAGGCCAAAAATGCTGTATTCAGTGTATAAGACACACCCAGATTTTCACTCTCTTTTTGAGGGAAAAAGGTGTGTCTTATATTCCAAAAAATACGATATATTCATGCAATGTTTTGGCAGAAATGTTCATGATCTCCTCTCCGATGGGTTTCAGTTTGCTAAGGAAAAATAGATTATTCTGGGTTTTAGGAAGACATGTATTCTGGGTTTTAGGAAGATGCCCTGGTCGTCGGTTAGGATGTACCTAAATATAGGTACATCCTATATTTTACATGCCAAAGATTCCTAGATTTCCTAGGCTGAATCCCCAGGGTCCAAGAGGTACAGTGGAAAAACCTCCTTCATGAAATCTGTAAATATACTTCTAGTCAATGTTGCCAGTATTGGACCAATAGAGTAACTCAAAAGAAAACTTTTACTTATGTTTTAACTACCTTTTCAGCGGCCTATGTAGACCAATGTTATTATCATGGATACATATATTGTTAATCCCAAACCAGACCATTTCTTTAAAAGGGATGCTAAATTGCCTTCACTGCTAACAAAGTAAATGAATTCCTTGCATTGATGTTAGCCAATCAAGATGTGGGAGGCTGATGAAATCCTGTTAATTCTCCAAATGCTGCTGTTTCTGTCCTTG
This sequence comes from Thamnophis elegans, assembly GCF_009769535.1. NCBI lineage: Eukaryota > Metazoa > Chordata > Lepidosauria > Squamata > Natricidae > Thamnophis > Thamnophis elegans. The sequence goes on from NC_045542.1 coordinate 91,035,498, forward strand.
TCATCATCCATTCTACAACTGCATGTTAATTGTATATAGAAGTTTTAATTGTATGTACAAGTACAAGTTTGAATGGTATGTGGTGTGAATTCTAATGGTAAACCAGGTACAGGAGTTCAGTAGTACTATATCCACATAAATAAGGAGCAAACGATGTAAAGTAACTTTTTTCAAGAAAAAACTGGCTTCTCTCTGAAGGGAAAGTTGTCTGAACTGAAAATAGCAATAGCAGTTAGACTTATATACCGCTTCATAGGGCTTTTAGCCCTAAGCGGTTTACAGAGTCAGCATATCGCCCCCACAATCTGGGTCCTCATTTTACCCACCTCGGAAGGATGGAAGGCTGAGTCAACCCTGAGCCAGTGAGATTTGAACCGCTGAACTGCTGAACTAGCAGTCAGCTGAAGTGGCCTGCAGTACTGCACTCTACCCACTGCACCACCTCGGCTCTGAAAAGTGGTGCCCATCCCTTGGGTAACACTGTCTGTGCACCAGTACTGTTACATTTTACAGCCTAATCCTATGAAATAAAGCTAATATTATTACTCATTGCTATGCCTCATGATTACTGTTTGCACACCAACACCGTTCTGATTTAAAATTCTAATGCAGTGAAATCCATTTACCGTTTTTACTCATTATTACTCATTATTATGCCTCATCTCTCCTGTCTGCACATTAATTTTGCTCAGCTTTAAAGTTCTACTGCAAGTAAAAGCCATCTAACATTATCGCCCTCCAAATTCCGCTCTTTAACACTAATTATGAATCCTGAGCAACCACATTATCTCTTTAAAGTTAAAGTAAAGTGAGGGTTGTTGTTCCCTTCTGTTTTTCTCAATCTTGTTATCCATTCTGTCTCTCTTTTTTTTATTTGAACATAACTTATACAAGTTTATCCAGGGGGAGAGCCTTGGCTGAAGTTCAGGGGGCTTCCTTCGGCCTTCCTCTCCAGCATCCACGGGGGGGGGGGGCTTCCTTTCCCTTTGGAGTTGCTTCTCCCGTCCAGTGCCCCGCGTGGACCGGGTGGACCGAGTGGCGTGAAAGCGGCGCTTCTGCCCCTCCTTACCTTCCCGTGATAAGCTGACTCCTGGAAGGCGTGCAGATGGGCTGGATGTAATATTCTCCAGCTTAACCCCTTCGGCAGCCAACCTGTCCAGCGTCGGAGTCTGGATGTCCGAGCCGTGGTAGCCCACGTCGTGATAGCCCTGGTCGTCGGTCAGAATGAAAATGATGTGGGGAGGCCTGGAGAAAACAGGAGGGAGGCGAGGTTTCCCCGCCGGGTCCCCCGAAACCTCAGCCACCAGACCGGGCTTCATCCAGTCCCAGGATAGGTAGCCGAAACTCAGCAGGCTGACCAGGGAGAAGCCAGTCAGAGCATTGACGGCCATGCTGGACCGAACCCCCTAAGCCTGGATCAGAGGTGCTTAGGAAGCCGGCATCTCCCGCCAATGGGGGAAATCTGGCCCGCTCGCCCGTCTCGGCCAGCGGGGCTCCCCTCGCTCAAGCGAGCGGAAGAGCGGCCGAACTAGTTAAAATCGCCCGCGGGGAACGCCTCAGGGATGGGATTCGTAGCGGCGGCTCGATTCCCGAGCAGAGGCTGCGGCGTCGGGGGAGAGAAGAAAAGGAGAGGGAGAGGCGGCATTCCCGCCAAGTTTTGCGGGCTGTCAGCGCGAGACCTTTTGCCCAAGTCTAAAAACTTCTCCCGAAACTCGCGCCCAAGTTCAGCTCCATCGCCGCCGAGTCCCCTCCTCCCTCCTGGCGGCGGGACTTGGGCTTCCCTTTCTTTACGCCCCGTCCCGACGGAAAGTCTGGGCCAGGAGCGGCTGTCATGTTGCCTCACCCCTCCCTCGGGGTGGCTTCCCTTCTCCACCCCCCTCCTCGCCCCCCACCCTCATCGGTCCTCCAAGTATGACAAACTTCCACCCCCACCCAACCCCAATCCCGGTGCTTGTTTGGAAATATGGGGGCCACGCAGCCAGGGAGAAAAGCCCCCTTCGGAGAGAAACGGGGTGTGTGCGTGAGAGAGAAGTTGTACAACATCTGCCCGGGGGATCCCCGCCAGGCTCTGGAGGGAGCTTTGAAGAACTCCGCTCCTTTCATTGATTCCCAGGGAACCGGCCGGCGAGATCTCCGCCGCTTCCTGGGTCCTAAAACGAGTTCGGTACCCGTCACTCCAGTCCAGTAGATCCAGGGTCAGTTCTTCATCTTGTACAGTAAAAAGTAGTGAGGTCTCCTGCTAACCAAATTTGGATTCCCCCTGACTCTATGAACATGCTGTCGATCCAGTTGTATGGACAGTGTTACAGAAGTTTGCCACCCCACTTTCTCCCTCCTCCCCATCTTCGCAGTCTGGTTTCCAGTCCTAGGCTTCTTTGGTGGGAGGTCCATCCAAGTTCTGACTATAACTAGGCCTGATAAGTCCAGATTAAGTATTCTAATCAATTGGGTAGCTATAGAAAATTTAATAAATTGGACAGAATTGAATATACCCTTATGCAAAAAATAAAAAAAAAATTACCTGGCAAGACTCATTAGTTAGGATGACCTTATCCGTACTGCTAAAAATCAATCATACATGACATCAGGTACTCTTGATCCACCTGCATCATGTAAAGTGGCCCATGGAATGTTTCCAAGTTTCCATGTCAGACACACACAGAGATTTCTTCTTTCCGGCCATCCTTTCCATCACCAGAGAGCTGCTAGACAGTGGCTGGGATGACACATGCTTACCACCATGGTTTAGTAAATTAACATAATGTTCAGACATTGCCCAACATATAACCCACAAGCTCTATGATTGGGGACTGCCAATGGTCTGTGGGAGCATGGTAGAGACCTAGGTGCAGGCACCAAAATATTAATGCTCAATTATTGCGAGAGTGCCATTTTATTTTATTATTCTATTTTATTATTTTTAATATTTCATTGATTTTGGTTTTGACACCTAAGGCTACAGGCAGTAATTGGTTCAACAATCTTACCAGTCGTCAGCTATGTGAGGTTTTAAAGCTGACAACCAGCAGAATTACAAGGATATTCTGCAACAACATAGGTATGGTAGACTTTAAAAAATTTTAAATGAACCTGTAATATATCTTCATAATATAAACTACTGTATCAGGAATTTCTGCACTCATCTGAAATATGATAAAGCAGATTTGTTTTATTTGTTCTAAGCAGGTTGTTCTCCGGCCAACATGATTGTGATATTCTAGGATCTGGGATTTGGGGGTCCTTCTGGTGGATCATTATATTGGAGTAGATACAAAAGTCACTGTTGATTTTGATAATTTCTTCCCAGGCTTCTGCATCATCAAACTTTCTCCTGGGTGGCTGAATGGATTCAGGACATGGAGATAACATTTTATGGGAATGTTTTCTGATCTTATGTTCCAGAAATTGGTGCTCTCCGAAGAGCTTTAAGTTGTTCTCTGCTTCTAGAGGAGCTTCCTTCTACATGTTTTAGGCTATGGTTTCCAGACAGCATGGGCTATGCCATATTAATTAGGAACTGTTTTAAACAAATGTATTAAGGTTATCATAACATAAAATACAAATCATAACATAAAATGCAAAATAAAGATTGCCTGAAACCTTGGACAGCTGCTGCCAAAAGAGGAAATAGAGGGGGCCCCTGTCCATATCAGTCAGCCATCAGGACTTGTCATCCAGATCTCTGGAAAGCACGAAGCTGTCTATTCCAGACATCATTAATAGATAGCATGTCTGCCTGCCTGCATAAGATTGCCTTGAAGATGCCTTACTGTCCTTTTATAAGCATGCCTTTCCTCTCCTCTCCAGCAAGGCCAGTTAACTTTTTTCCCCCTAATCGTTGTGAAATTAGTGCTTTATCTTCTCTTAACCTATATGTATAAGTTCATCCGCTCAGGTTGAGGAAGCAAGGGCTGGAATCTGCCCTGCTCATACTGACTACTGTGGGTTGCTGCAAGCATGCCCAGACTCTGCTCTCTGGTGACTGCTGATTTCCCTCCACAGCTATGTTTATTTGTGCTGTTGGATTGATGTGACACCGGCAGCGCCAGTATTATTGGTGGATGCAGTAGACCAGAACCTCTCTAAAGCAACCTGTCAGGATATTTCTACACAATTCGGGCAGACAGACAAGCGCCGAGCAGCTCTTATATTTAAAGGTTCTGACAGATGACTATCACTTCCTCCTCTAGCCTCAGTCCTCATTAGCAATTGGTAAATGTTTTTCCTATAGGCAGGGAAATTGGCCAATTCCTGCTTTAATATAGCTTTTCCTGAACTGCTAGGGCAGCACCACTCAATGGCCTCCTTTTAGAGGGAAGGTAGCAGAGGTGGGTTCCTACCAGTTCGCACCTATTCGGTAGAACCGGTTCGTCAAATCTACCGAACTGGTTAGAAGAGGTTCCACCAGTGGACCCGGAAAGCAGGCCACATCTACAGAAGAGGTTCCAAAATTTTTTGAAACCCACCACTGGTCCTTGGATATGATTATTCTACACTATCATGCTCATATTTATAAAACTCAGTGCCTCTGTGAAAGGTAAGGATGACTACTGCATTTGTGGTGCAATCAGAACATTGCGTGTGTTGAAGTTGTTTTAAAGCAAACCAAAGATGCCTTTTAAAAAACAAGTTTACATCATATTCTTATGCATGCCAGTGCTGTGTGAGGTAATTTAAGGTGGTTCTGACAAGTGTCGTCGGCATCTTCATATCCAGTCACATGGGTGGCAAGCCACTCCCATCCAGTCACATGGGCAGCAAGCCACTCCCACAAAGGAGGCCACACCCACAGAGTAGTTCAAACAATTTTTGAAACCCACCACTGGAGGGTAGAGTCCAAGTTATGTAGACAGGGGAAATAAATACATTAAGCTGCCTACATTAGATGGCCCAGGTATCTGAACTAGGTTCTTCTCTTTCTTTACTAATTTCCAGGAATAACTAGGAGGTCTGAATAGAAGAGTAAAACTAATGTCACGACAACAGAAATACAAATGAAGTGCCTTTTTGCATGAATATTTCCTGGAGATTGGCAGAACATGATGAACTAAAACATGATTAGCTATTTTATGGTTCCAGGTTGTAGGATATAGAGGCAGTTGGTTCAACTGGGCTTTAGTTTAATGTGTGGCAGAAATGCATGCCACTGAATTCAATGAATTACGATCCAGATAATTAAGGGATTGCATGTGGTGTGGACATACCTGTTGAAAAGCCTCAAAGCAGTAGGAGAAAGAGAGGCCCTACCAGAAACTTGACCATCTGTAAGGCAAACCTTTCTGTTTTGCTGCCAGAAATCACCTGCCCATTACAGTAAAATCAATTAGAAAAAGACAGCAGATAGACAAACCACAAGATTATGCGGGGTGTTTATTATAAACACTGCAGCTTTCCCATTCAAAAAACTCCGTACAAATTGTCCTACTTAAAACAAAATGAGACAAATTTAGCCTCCTTAACTGCACCAGTAAGTTGAATCACAGGGCAGCAAAGCTATGCATAAACATAACAAATGCCATTATTGGATTAGGGCAATACATCACACAAGAGGAAAATCCTGTTTTAAACAATCAGTCTCAAAAGGCTGTCCTGTTCCCAAGTTTTCCATCCTTGTTGAGGAGATTATAATCTTTTCCATTAACCTCACTTTCAGACAGACTGCAAATCACAGTGAAGACATAAGGGAAACTTCTGAGTCTGCACTAACTTACTTTGAGTTATAAAAATCTCTTCACAAGCAGAAAAGGAATGTGTGTAGTGTACCTTGGAAGTTAAAATGGAAGTGCTAGAAGAAGAAAATCAGAAGATGTGGAGAGACCTAGCCCATAGAATCACCCAGAGGTGGACTTAACTGAATGGATTACTTCATCATCATTGTCATCAAGACAAAGTACATCTTTAGGTAAGACCAGCACCCTGAAACACATCTGGAAACCATCTGGTGTCTGCAGAAATAATAAACTCAGGCATAAAGTGAGCCAACTGCTGTGTGAGCCAATTAGCTGCTTAGAAGTTTAGTTTTCAACAACTGAATCTTCAAGGACAATCCCATAAAAAAATTTTCTCTGGGATGAAGAGTTCCTAAGATGGAGTTCATGAAAAAAAAACTGATGTAAAGGACATTGAACCTGATGAACAGACTGGGCTGTAGATCAAATAAATAGTCAAATATTATGATCAATGATGAGGATTACTGGAGCTGCAATTCAGCAACAGATATAGCTCATCATTTGGGTTTGAAGAAGGCACACTGTTCATCTGTGGCTTCAGGGTGTCTCTGCAGTCCCAGTCTGGAAGCCCAGATTTTAGCACAATGGAGGCACTGAAAGTCCAATGTTGTAGTACTGTGGTGTTGTTCTGTGATGTCATTTCATGGTTTTCTATCAGTTTTGAAAGCACTTTCAGAGCTGGTGGAAGCAACATGTATAGCGATAAATGTTCTTCACCATTGCTCTTGCTCTTACACCACGTTGACAGGGCTGTCCCAAAGTAAAAACAATTGGCTCGAAGTTAGGTTGTGCATGTCTATGGTTAGAATTGCAGCCATTCGTATTTTGGGTCGTCTATGCATACAAGTCCATCATTCAAGTTTAAAAAGTGAAAATAATAATTATATATTTCCACCATCCAAGACAATTCATATCGCTGTCTATAGATAACATAAAATAGTCTTTTAACTATTATCAAATATAAATGATAACAATGGTGATAATACACAATTAAAAAAGTAATAGATTAGTTCTGACATTCCCAGATAATTCAGGTAGCAGAGGACAGGCGGGAAACTGATTTCCAGAAAAATGGCTGAAATTTCCTTTCATGCTAAAAATGAAAAACAGAGTTATACCTTACAGGGAACCTGCAGGGTGGGATGATTGAGTCTGACTCTCAGAGATCATCGGTAAGGTATTTGAAAGAAGCATATTATTTCAAGAGAGTCAAAACAGGATTTAAAGTGCCATTTAAAATGATGGTACTGCCTATTTTATTGAAAAGGCTTTATTATGCATAAAATGCTCTCCAGTAGGAAGTGGGGAAATGACAGAAGTGGGGCAAATGCTGCCCCTTTTCTTTGTGCAATGCTTTCACCCAGAATGTACAAAATGCAGCAAATAATAATCTAGGGCAGCACCTAGAAATCACTGCATTGACATCTGTCAATTGCAAAAGTCTGCACATATACCGATATACGACGACATCCTAGGTTCTTGGAAAGAAGCCAATGAGCATTAGGACTAACACCAACTAAAGAGCCAGCAGCTGTGACTTCACATTGTTGTTAACAGATAATAATATTAAATTCCCGGTACTTTGTGATTTTTTCTTGCTGTTTATCTTCAATTCGTGCATCTCCAGGAATTGCAATGTCAATGGACCATACTTTTTTCTTTTCAACTATTGTTATGTCAGGTGCATTGTGGGCCAAGTGCCTGTCAGTCTGAATTCTGAAGTCCCACAGATCTTGACTTTCTCATTCTCTAAAACCTTCTGAACCTGATGTTCCCAGTGGTTTTTGCTGTACTCAAATCCAAACTTTTGGCACAATTTCCAGTGAATGATCTTAGCAATGCAGTCATGGCATTGTAGGTAGTCAGTTTGTGAAATTTTGCAGCACCTACTGATCATGTGGTCGACTGTCTTGTCTTTCTCATTACAGAGGTGACATTTGCTGTTGGTGGTAACATGTTGAATTTTTGCCTTCATGAAGTTTGTGGCTAAGGCTTGTTCTTGAGCTGCCAAAATAAAGCCTTCTGTTCTTTTTTCAGTGCTCCTGATCCTAACCAGTTCCAAGTTAGCTTTTGGTCAGCCTTGCCTTCAATACTTTTCAAGTATTGGCTATGCATAGCTTTGTTTTTCCAATTTTCAGCTCGCTTCTCAATTACTTCTTTCTTATATTCAGCTTTTGACTTAGTTGTCTTTAAAAGGCCTCCTTTATTTCATTTCATTTCATTTATTCGATTATAGGCTGCCCAATCCTGGAGGACTTCCTTAATCATTGGTTCTTCACTTTTCTGGATGTAATCATTCAAGCTGTGTTTTTCTTCTTCCACAGTCTGTTTTACTTGTAGGAGTCCTCGACCACCCTCTGCTCTTGGTAGATATAATCGGTCAACATCACTTTTAGGGTGCAAAGCATGATTCATTTTGTCATAAGCTTCCTTGTTTTTCTGTCCAAATTGTCCAACTCCATCTGGGTCCATCATCATCATCATCATCATCATCATCATCATCATCATCATCATCATCATCATCAAGATTTTGTATGTAGAAAATAGAACAAAGGATGTGCCCAGGCGTGAAATACTACCAGTATGGACCAGTTCACCCAAACCAGTAGTAAAAACAGGTATTTCTGATGATCAGCTGTGATGTGTGATTTATATTAATTAGAATAGTTGGATTTCCTGCTTTCTGGCTAATTTAAATTGCGCATCACAACTGATGGTCAGAAATCGAAGGTCCTGCGCATGTGCAGAGGTGGAGCATGCACACATGCTCACATTGCCCAAATCGGTAGCGAAGGTAAGTTGATTTCACCCCTGGATATACCTAATCACTTTAAATTGACCCTGGATATCTTTTTGTTCTTCTTTTACATTAAAATCTGAGGCATGCCAATCTATAACAAGTCTTTTATAAATTGCTTTATAAATTATAGCTTCTTTCATTTCTTGGTTTGAATTTTTGAGGAAACTTACCTAGAACTATTCCTGCTAAGTCCATTGATTTACTCATGCAGGATTTTCAGAAGACGCCATGTACTCTATGCAAAATTCCAAGGAGGTGAGGAAAACATTGGTCATTTCTGCAATCCCATAAATGCCTGAAAGCCTGTTCTTTCTGTTTTCTCTTCCTTTTTTGGAAATTAGGCAGTGCGTTATCTCTGTTATGCTTATGATAAAAATCTAAGTTATGTCCTTTGTATATACTTATATGTTCAAAGAACTGCATTTATATGATTTCTTTCTACCGGTTCCAGTTCAGACTCAGCAATAGTTAATGTCAAGTTGTGCCCATTTCGCCTTCCAGATCTTTCAGATGGTGATGAAATCAGCTGTATGAACTTCTCCTGCTTACCTCCTAATGCTGAGAAAGTGGTTACAGTAATAATAAAATTTCTTCCCTCTCGATCTTTGTTGCTCAGATATCAAGTTGCGCAAGAGATAACGTTTTCTGAACAAAAGCCACTTTTGTTGGGTATTTCCTTTGTTGTATTGGAAATATCTAGAGGTGAAAGGATTACAATTTCAGAATTTCTGTAGCCAGGTGCTTACCCCAGTATGTCTAACAATAGCTATATGTGGCTAGAATAGAGCTCACTGTAACAGCATTGCCAAAAAGGCACTAAGCGTTGTTAACCTAATTTTGTGAAGCTTCTTCTCCGGTAACATTGTACTGCTAACTAGGGCATACAAAACCTTTGCCAGACCAATTCTCGAATACAGCTCATCTGCCTGGAATCCACACTGTATATCGGACATTAATATAATTGAGCAGATCCAGAAGTATTTCACGAGAAAATACTCCACTCCTCTAATCACAATAGAATCCCTGATGCCATCAGGCTTGAAATTTTGGGTTTGGACAATCTGGAATTGCACCGCCTATGGTCCTACCTAAGCATAGTACACAAAAGTCTTTGCTGCAGCATCCTACCTGTCAACAACTACTTCAGTTTTAACCACAATAATACACGGGCAAACTCAAGGTAAACCACTCCAAACTGTGGACCTCACCCATTCCTAAGAGGTCCATAAAGGGGTGTGCAATCAGTGCACCAGCATGCCTACAGTCCCTGTCCTACTCTCCCCATTTATTTGTATTCATTTCCTTTGTTCATGTCCATGTCCATACTTATATTATCTGTACATGTTTGAAAAACTAATTAATTAATACGGAGAGATGGCTGTTACTTATTTCTTTATTTACAATAATAAGTACACTGTTTACTTATCTCATTTTTAATGCGAGCTTCAGGCTCCAAAAATGGGATACTGAACGTCAGAGTGAGGAAGAACAACTAGGTGTCAATTGAACCTACAAACTGGGAGGAGGACTTCTTGTTAAGAAGATCACAAGCCATCCCCAAGCTTGGTTCAGCCACAGCGTTGCAGAAAAATAATAATCTAGCTTTACTGCAGTTTCAAATAAACCAGCACAGAACTTGAGGGGGGGGCACAATTCTTGAAATAAGTCAGCATTATGTAATTGTGCAGGTTTTGAATCATATTGGATCAAAATAGAGGTGCCTTGTAGAATGGTACATCTATAAAGACCACATGCATAGTTTTTAACTCTAGATACTAATACTACAGACTCCAGAATTTCAACTTTCTTTTTTTTCTATATTCATTTTTGTAGCAGAAACTGGAAACACAATTTAGGCTAATTTCAACTCTATCTACTTAACAGATATATTATTAGAATGAGCTATTTTTTCTTCACAAATACAGTTTGGCAATATTTGCAATGCAAACTGATGTAGATACTGTATGTGTGCCTAACCCTCCTTGTTGGTGGAATGGAATGGAATGGAATGGAAGGGAGAGAAGGAGATCAAAGAGGAGAAGAGAGAAGAGTTGGAAGGGACCTTGGAGGTCTTCTAGTCCAACCCCCTGCTCAGGCAGGAAACCCTATACCAGCAAACAGCTGAGAAATATATGCATGGATATAATTTTTTTTTGGTATTTTGTTTGACTTAGAGACACTGTGCGATCAATGTTCCCATTTTAAATTTGGGAACATTTTGTACAACTAAGCAACTGAAGGTTGGTTGCTGAATATGGCAAGAACACTTTATTATAGACATAAAACATGGGTGAGAATGTGAAATGCTTAATGAATGGTTCAACAATGAGCAAGAAGACAAGGCTGTGATGTCCCTTTTGTTATTTAATGTATTTATAGATAATTCAAAAATTATCTTTGTGCTTATACTAGCGGTGTATTGCTTGGGAACATGAAAATGTAGATTTTTATATGCGGATCATTCCTGGTTGTTTTCTAATGTATTATTTGCAGTTAATGTCAGGTAGACAATGTGAGCAACCCACAAAGTACATATATCTGAAAATTAACGTTTCAAAGCTCAAGGTAGCTGGGTTTGACTGGAAAATTGGTGTGGGTGATTGCACGTTATAAATAATTACTATAAAGATTATAACAAGTATATGGATTTGTGAACCTTGGTAGGATGTTTACTAAAACTTGGAAAATAGATGGAGACATTTTAAGAATACAAATGGTAATAGAAGGATCTTATGCATCTTTTGTGGGAAAACATGAATGGCGGTAGGTGAGCAAAAGGAAGTTTTGCACATTTCATTATATAGAAGGGAGAGTTGGGTATGTGAGGAAAAGCAAAAAGCAAATTAAATGTGGTGGGACTTGGATGCTTTTAAGAAGTGTATATGGTAAAATAAGAAGAGATAAGAGTCAGGGATATGCTGATGAATTAAAGCAGACTGAATACAAAAAAGAGTGATTAGTAGGAAAGAAATAAATTGAAGTGATTACAAATGAATCAGGATCAAATTGCAAAACATGAAGTACATGAAGGAAGAGTAATTAGGTCCAGAGGAAGGGGAAGACAGAGAAAGTTGTGTTTGGATGAGGAAACCATTAAAGAGAGAGGTAAGATGTTGAAAAAGCAATATTTAGTATGAAGGACTTCGTGAAGTGACTGAAGCAAGCAAGGATGATTTTCAAGGGTAGAAGACATGGAGAGGTATAATGAATGATGTAGGTGTTAAACTAATTTTAGCTATGTTTCATCTTAAGCACTGCTCCTTCAAGTTCCTTCATCCATTTAAGGAATTTGCATTCTCATACCTAGAAGTTGCTAAAGAGACAAGGTGGTGAATAATTCTGGAACCATTTGTTAGTTTGAAAGTGAGTTTCAACTTTTCACCTGAAATTACTGAAATTGGGAAGCCAATTTTAGCAGGGAGTTGGGATGAATTGCTCAAACTGCCCTCTGGGGATTTGTAGTATATTATATATTATATTATGCATTGAAGCTCCCCATTCTGGCTGTAAATAAAGCCGGGGGATTCTTGGTAAACTCTGAGCTTGGTTATTTGCTTGCAGACATTTCATTACCCAGCTAGGTAACATCATCAGTGCATTCTACTGTTCAACCCTGAGTTCCATTGAATTCTTTTCCAAAGAAAAATAAACTCTTAACATGTCTCATGAAGCAAAGAATTAAAGAAAGACAAATAAAATAGTCAAGCATTTGGAACATCTTTCTGTGATGAAAGCTGAACAAATGTGGAAAAATTGACTGAAGGAAGATATAAGGGACTGTTCTCTGATTTTCATCTCTTATTGTATTCTAAGGAAGGTTATATCCTTTAATGTGAATGTGTATGAATGATGGGAGATTTTCAAGTTATTTGCAAATAACTTTATCCCAGTATAGTCTTACATATTTTAGCATGCAAATTTGGGGGAAACTATATGTATCATTCATGGTGTCTTTTAAGACATTTAAGAAATCTCAGTGTATTGGAAAGTTGCCCTCTGGCAGAATTGTTCAAAGTGACTCATTCCCTAATAGGGAATATTGAGCAGGAAAATCTCCCTGCAGACTGTTGTAACCAGTTGGCACACCTTTTTCCCTATATATTCATTCACATTCAACAAAATCTTAATTCTCCAGCCAATTTATTTTCGATGTCCAGTGTAACATCTTTCCTCATGTCATTCTTGCAGCCTGTCATTTTTAAATCTTCTTTCAAATCAGTCTTGATCTTGTCAGGTAGAACTTGTTCCTCTTCCATAATATATTTTAGACAGAGTCTATCCATGGAAGAAGACATTCTTGAAATGGTTGGTGAATATGGTGGACCTTGCTGAGATGGCTAAAATGACTTCTTTGACCAGAAAAAAGGCAATATCTACATTTATTGCTTATTATTTATTGTTCATGTTAAACAGAATCAAAAATCCACTTGTAATTCCTGGTTTTGATGATTAGACAGAATAGAATATGGGAAGAAGAGAGGTATGTGATAACCGTAGAATAAGGGATAAACTTATAATTGCTCTTATAACTGGTGTAAAGAAAATCAGAAGCTACTTCTTTGTAGACTACACTATTTCAAATATCAGGGGAGGCTCACATAACTGACTATTCTACCATTTAGGAAGAGATCTACACAAACATTTCATTCCCACACTGTGACGTGTATCCACAGTGCGTGGATTCTATGAACTATCAGACAGTGTGTTTGAAATATGTAGTATTTGAACTTCCTGGTAGTTTTTGTCACAGAGATGGGCAAAGTGAAAGAATCAGGGGTGGTGTTCACTTACCTTCCCTACCAGTTCGCAAATGTGAACATGCCCCATTCACGCATGCACTCAGCTTTCTGTGCATGCGCTTTGGCTACAAAAGTGCCTAAATGGGATGGCATAGAGATGGGGCAGGTGGGCGAGCCCACCCACGATTTCCACTACTGGTTCAGGCAAACAGGTCTTAACCGGCAGAATACCACCTTTGAATACCATACCTGAAAGGGATACCTGTGGCAGAGGAAGCTACTGAGGAGGACTGAAAGCAAAGAGATTCTACTTGATTGAGGCTAGCAAAGTTTACAAAGTCTGCTGTGGGGAAAAGGGGTTATGGGCAGGAACCGTTGCTTTTTTAAAGAAAAAATATTTCAAACATGAAAGTATGGAGGAATGGGGATTCAAATATGCGTAAACATATAGTGATTATTTATTTTCTAAATCTTGTTATAGGCCTATTTCAAGGCAGAGACACATCCAGAACTGGAAACCATTTCCTCTTCACAAACTTTTACTCCTACAAAATGATGAACCATTCTCGGGATGGATCACAACATTAACAAGTTCTGAATTCAGAATGGAATGTTTGGAGGAATACAAAAATGATCTGTGACCAAATCACATTTTGCACATTCCTGCATACAACCATGTTACACACAGCCTAGAAGAAGGAGAAAGGAAAGAAGAACACATGCCAGCAGTTAGGAAAAAATCCCTGGCATCCAGGACATGCAGTCAAGACTAAACAGCCTCCGTAAACAGAACCCACACATTCCTCCTTGTAATCTATGCCAGATACATGAACGGTGTTGCCTGATGGATTATATTAGGCGGAATCCTGACCATGATTTCAAGGATTCTTGGAACTAGACTCTAGGATGGCATCCACCAGGATGGCATTTTCTCTGGCAGCCTCCGAGGGACACACACTAGAAGCATAATCTGTCAATACATGTATATAGTTCTCACAGATGTAATGAAGAATAAAAGAAGCAATAATCACACCCGGTCCATCTCAAGAAGTGGGTATAAATAATGCCCTCACACTTTAAGACAACCAAATGCCTGCTCTTCAACAGAGCAATTCTGAAAAGCAATTAATTAGCATGGTAGAAGAAAAAAACTTACTAAAATGGAGAAAAGCTCCAAAACACCGTAATACCAAGGAATAAATAGATACTCCTACATAGATGCATAGGAAACATCCCTTGGCATCCACTATATTCCTTACTACAGTAGAACCAGGATCCTTTGATGCCATGATATAAACATAGTGGAGTTCACAAATCTAAGAACCTGGTTCTTCTTTGTAGAATTTCCATATATATTCCCTCTTCTCTCCCTAGCAATATGTTTCTGATAAATATGTTTCTCATCTTTCTCATATTTTCTATTACCTTCTCCTAGTGGTATATTATGATTCATATCTTATGATTTATGATTGCATCTTATGAATTATGATCTATGACATATCATTTTGTTGCTGGTATGTACATGAGAGCTTATGCCCCAGAGACAAATTCCTTGTGTGACATTTGGCAAATGAAGACTATTCCATTCCTGCCATTGAATACTATCTTGCAGAGCATATATACAGTGTATTTCTCAATACAAAAGTCAACACTGAATGCCAGCTGCTACAAAGACAATCCGGCATATATTGGCATCCTGCTCATACCCAGGAGATATCTCAGAGGCAATCTATTTATAAGTTTCTCAATATCCAAGCAGTGTCTGTAGAGATGAGATTTATTGCCACATCTGGTGAAGGTTTTACAAGTGTCCTGCTGCCAGTTGTATATGCTAGTGACAATACCTCTCAGCTCTAATAGGATTGCCAGCTGATTCTCATGTGGCATGGGTTTTGGTACAAGTCTGCTTATTTTTGATGCACAGAGGTGACCTGTTAGGTAAGCTCCCCGTTGGGAGAGCGAGTAAGTTCAGAGAAGTGTTGTGAGAGTTGTGTTGGAGAACACACAAACCATCATACAGAGACACTGCAGTTTAAATAGGCTTTTACTTTCGTGGAAATAGAGGTATCAGAGTCCATCAAACAGCCCAAGTCACACACTGATAAGACAGTCAGTCATCAATGTCTTTCAGTTAAGGGATAATCCAAATAACATAGTCCAGTATCATATAATTGGTTCAGTACTCAAAGTTTGCTAACAGTTGCAAAACTTACAATAGCTCACAGCACTTCCAGCTTCCAAAAACACTCAGATCAGATCAGCCCAGCATCTAATGAAACAGAGAACTAACAGTCATTCTGGCTCCCTCTTATGGCCGATTGAGGAAAACAGCAACCAATCACATTTTACAGTATGAACAGGTACAACATTGTTACATGATTTATATATTGCCAACCCAACCGTTAGATTATATTCCTAACATATATATTCCTTAAGTTGCTACTTCATAGCATCTGTGATGGTTAGCATGACACAAATTCATGTAACATTTTGAGAAAATTCAGAACTGCATTGATTGGTTTCCATTGCTAGGATCTTAGGCAATAAGATCATAAGTCACTCAAGATGCAAAGGTAGCCACTTTTACCATTAAAATATTTTAAAAATCCATATTGCAGTAATATTCTTAAAATTCTCAAATTAAAATTATTTTTAAATTTTAAATTTGAATTAAATTAAATCGGATTAAAATTCTTAAATATCTTTATGCTAGTAATATCAGAGAGAATACTAGACACGCGAATGGCACAACTATGAAGACACCAAGCTATCAAAAATCTGATGGGTCCTTTGCATTATTTATTATCTAATTTAAGTATTTCACTATTTTTTCTCTACTATGGTACTGATTGCAAAGAACCACAGGTGATTCACAAAACATAGTAATGGTTCAGGCTAAATCATGCATAAAACCAATAATTACGCTATATTTGTGGATACTGAATTTTCAAAATCCCATTAGTAAGAGGCCCTGATATCAGAAGAAGAGTGGATTACAATTTTTTCCCTTTCTTTTTTTCTTGACAACTACCTCTTTTCAAATGCTGTTTGCTCTAGAATGAGCATGATGTTCAGAGAGGAATACCTGGGAACTGAAGCCAACTGCCCTTTCATCACACTGACAGCTGTTATGATTTGAAAGCAGACATATCCTGCTATGTGTCATTAAATATTTTATGGATCATGCATCAGGTCTGCTTTATTTATATAATGTCATTTATTTTACTGTATTCCTTTTTTATTCCACATTTGATCTGTTGATCCCTTCCTTGCTTACATCAACTTGGGTTGCCTGTTTGTTCTCAATAATGCAGGTCAAAATATATTTATCTGTATTAGTCAATTCGGGAGGATAAGAGAAACTAAAATATATCTTTAACATCTCAGAGAATGATTGGGATGTTAAATTAGATGAGGGGGTGGTGCCCCAGCTCTTTAAGGAGGCCATGATTCATCTTTTCTTATGAAGCCATCTCTAGATCCCATTCTAATGGATAATTTTTATCCTGTCTCCAACCTTCCCTTTCTGGGAAAGGTTGCTGGGAAGGTATCGTATTGTATTGTATTTGGTTTATTTGTATGCCGCCCTTCTCCAGGAGGGACTCAGGGCGGCGAACAACTCAGGGGAGAAAGGGAACATAAACAACAGTACACATAATTAAAATACACGAAAATCACACAGCCATACCAGTCGAGAGGGGAGGGGAACTCATCAACCCCAGGCCTGCCGGCACAGCCAGGTTTTAACGGCTTTCCGGAAGGCCTGGAGAGAGGTGAGGGTCAGGATCTCCGCGGGGAGTTCATTCCAAAGGGCCGGAGCTGCTACAGAGAAGGCCCTCCCCCGGGTAGTAGCCAGATGGCATTGGCTGGTGGACGGAACCCGGAGGAGGCCGACCCTGTGAGATCTGACGGGTCTTTGGGAGGTAATTGGCAGCAGGTGGTCTCTCAAGTACCCAGGTCCAATACGATGAAGGGCTTTATAAGTTAAGACTAGCACTTTGAAGCGTATCCGGAGACCGATCGGTAGCCAGTGCAGCTCGCGGAGGATAGTTGTAACGTGGGTGTACCGAGGTGCACCCACAATCGCTCGCACGGCTGCATTCTGGACGAGTTGAAGTCTCCGAATACTCTTCAAAGGCTACCCCATGTAGAGCGCATTGCAGTAGTCCAGTCTTGAGGTCACGAGGGCGTGAGTGACTGTTGCGAGTGCCTCCCGATTCAGGTAGGGGCGCAACTGGTGCACCAGGCGAACCTGGGCAAATGTCCCCCTGGTCACAGCCGACAGGTGATGTTCTAAAGTCAGCTGTGGGTCCAGGAGGACTCCCAAGTTGCGCGCCCTGTCTGAGGGGCGTAAATTTTCACCCCCCAGCCTGAGTGATGGAATACTGGCCAAATTCTTGGGAGGAAAACACAACAGCCACTCGGTCTTGTCTGGATTGAGTACAAGCTTGTTAACCCCCATCCAGACCCTGACAGCCTCCAGGCACTGGCACATCATGTCAACCGCTTCACTGAGTTGGCATGGGGCGGACAGATACAGCTGAGTATCGTCCGCATATTGATGGTATTTGATCCCGTGCCGTTGAATGATCTCACCCAGTGGCTTCATGTAGATATTAAACAGAAGGGGGGATAGGACCGAACCCTGAGGAACCCCATATTTCAGGGGCCTAGGGGTCGACCTCTCTCCCCCAACTAACACTGACTGCGACCTGTCCGAGAGGTAAGAGGAGAACCACCGAAAAACAGTGCCGCCCACTCCCACCTCTCGTAACCGTCGCAGAAGGATACCATGGTCGATGGTATTGAAGGCCGCTGAGAGGTCAAGGGGCACCAGAATGGAGGAATGACCTCCATCCCTGGCTCTCCAGAGATCATCGGTCAGTGCGACCAAAGCGGTTTCCGTGCTGTAGCCAGGCCTGAATCCAGACTGGTGGTCACCCTGTAATGCCAGAAGATCCTGGATAAAATGGATTATCTGGATCCTCTTCTGTTGGGGTTCAGGACTGGATATGGGATGGAAATGGCATAATTTGCCCATTTCAATGATCTCTGGTGGGAGTGGAACAAGGTTTAATGGGTCCATCCTTGGTCTACTGGACCTCTTTGCGGCTTTCAATACATCAACCATGGTTTCTTTCCCTCTAGGGGTGGCAGTTGTGGCAAGGATGGCTTTTGAACAACTGCAAGTTGCAAGCCAGTTGTTCTCATTTGTAGACTAATGTATCCTCTTCAGAGTCACCCATGACCTAGTAACCTCCTATTTAAGCCCTTTAAGAGTATCCAGAAGCTTTCCTTGTTCAATGGTTACCAATTTGCTTCAGGGTGCAGTTCAAGATGCCAGTTATTGCTTTTAAAACCTTACGTGGGTTGGAACTAGATTATTTGAAGGATCATCTGTCAGCAGTTACATCTACCTGCCCCATTAGTGCAGGGAGCCAAGGTATGTTGCAGGTCCAACCCATTAGGGAAATACATCTAGTGGGTCCAAGAAAAAGCACATCTCTGTGATGACTCCCTTCCTTTGGAATACCATTCACCAGGGGATAAGACTGGTCCCCATCTGATACTTTTCTGAAGACATGGTCCTGTTAATGGACCTCAGGATGATGCAAAGCTGATCAATTGCTTACATAATTGTGTGGTTGCTGACTCTGTGTGTGAGAGAGAGGGGAGGGGAGAGAGAGAGGTCAGGTTGGCTATCATGGGATGATCATCCCACATGTGCAGCAGAGATGGAAGATGAGGATGGGGATGGGCCATTCCTCTCATGACAGTCAACCTGACCCTGGGCAAACTGGTTGTTAAATTATTTGAATCCCACCACTGCCTGGAGCTCTTGTGCTCTGCTGGAAATTCATTCCCATAGTCCTTGAATCATTGGACATGCTGGCTGGGAATTACAGACTGAAGTCCAACACATCAGGACTGTATAAAATAAGACAAGATTGATATTGAAAAGGTTAGTGAATAAGAAATGGGCCATTCAGACAATACTCCCTCTGAGATTCCATGGAAACCTGGAGTTCTAGGAGAAATCACTGGTGGTTGCATAGAAGATTGTGATTGAAAATTTTTTGAACTTCACATATGTACTGCAGAATCCTAGTGTTCCCATTGATGGGAATTGTTATGCAGTGTGACTCAGCTTCTCACTTGCCATCTTGCTGTTGTTGTAAATGCTGTAAAATGAGGATTATCTAGATTAAAAGTAAATTGCATTGTGGAATTGTTATGTTGTTTGCAAATTCATGTAGGGCCTCACTGAGACCTGAAAATTATTTCAAGAGTTCCTCCAGAGTAAAAAGGTTGGGAAAGGCTATTTAAATGATTGAATCCATCCCTCAGCTCAGTGTAGGAATTTAAAATAAAACAACCAAGAGCATTCTGGCTATCTAGCTTTGGTTTTAATATTTCACATGAAGGGTAAATATTTCAGCTTTCTGGGCAACCACTGAAGTGTCAGCTTGTTCTTACTGGTTACTTTGATTCTTCATTTTTTAACATTCAGCTGGAACTTTTCTTCCTGTACTTACATCTATCATTCCATTTCCTATACTTTTGACAAGGCCATATAGTTCTTGGCTTTTTTCTGTGTGACATCCTTCCGGGTATTTGAATAATGTATTCCTGTCCCCCAGACTTCTCTTCTCAAGATTAAACAGAGGACTGTATCTTTTTTACAAGATACAGTTTTAATTCTCCTGATCATTTTCATCATATTTTCTAAATTCTGTTCTCTAAATCCGTCTTAAAGTATTGTGTCCTGAACTGGACATAATAATTTAGGTCAAATCTGCTGAATCAATGCAGAATCAAGTAAAATGGTTACTTCCTATGGTTTGGACACTCTGTTAAAGAACCACTCTGTTGAAGATCCAGGGGAATCCACCAATCACTTTCCTTAACTTGTCCTGCGTTAGAACAAGGAGGCACCCTTTGCTGGCTTTGTTACTGAGGTAGAGTAGAGTTTGGCCATCAGGACAGCAAACTTTCTAGTGGCTCAAGGACAGACTTTAATGTGTGCTAGACCGGTCAGGCTGACCCCTTGCAAATTTGACATTTGGTGAGAATTGATGCATGGCTTTATAATCGAAGATTACAGTTACTGCAGTTAATTTTTAACTATTCTATTTGTTCTCTGTTGGAGCCTTACCAAATTATTAAATATAATTGATCTTCTGGAAGTCCTCCCACTCTATTATTTTGTTATTCTTGTGCTTTCCTCCACAATGGGAAGAAGAACGTTGTCATGAAGACAAGGCAGGAATTTTCTGGGAGGATCATAACTTGAGAATTGATCTCCCAATCTGGATGTCAAGTTAAGTAAAGTCCCCTATCACTATACTAAGCTAGAAACTACTTCCTTTTTTAATTTCAATATATCTATTTGAATTTTCAACATGGTATGTGTTTCTATTTAAGAAGTTGCTGTTGCCTTATAGTTGCCACTAGATCTTATTCCCAAAATGAATATGGTCTGTACATAAGCAGATTAGGAGTCTTTCCAGAAACCAGGCATTTATTCTCCAAGATGCCTCATGGATATTCTACTGTCTGATCGAACAGATTTAGCTATTGAACAGCCACCCGATGGATGTCCTCAATTCTATCTGATCCTGATTATCCTGCAAGCAGTAGAAGGATGATTTCCCAATGCAGTTGAGTATATAGGCACCATGGAATGGAACCCTAAACCCATTTCAAAGCCAGGTTCCTCTTCTATCCAGAATAAAATTCATGCTCATGGCCAAACACCGAAGTTGGATGAAAGCTCCATTGCTTTATATTTATAAAAATGGCTCTTATAAATTTAGTTATTTAAACACATATATAAGACTTATAAGATTGTATCTTCAAAAAGAAAACAAAAAATAATGGTGGGGGGCTAAAACAAAGTTCTCAGTGAACATGATATAAAAGAGCCATGGTGGTGCAGTGGTTAGAATGCAGTTTTGCAGGCTAATTCTGCCCACTGTCAGGAGTTCGATCCTGACCAGCTCAAGATTAACTCAGCCTGCCATCGTTCCAAGGTCGGTAAAATGAGGACCCAGATTGTTGGTGTTAATATGCTGATTCTGTAAACCACTTAGAAAGAGGCTGCAGTGATCATTCTTTTGCTCCTCACACTTTGTTCCCACTGTGAAGGGGGGGTGAGCCAAAACATCTTTCATTCATTCCTACTTAGTTAAGCCAATATTTTTAGAATGTTTCCAATATTAAAAATGCCTTCAGAATACAATCGTATTCAATCTTCCAATATGGAGCAGTGGTTAGAATGCAGGCTAATTCTGCCCACTGCCAGGAGTTCAGTCCTGACCGGCTCAAGATTAACTCAGCCTTCTATCCTTCCGAAGTTGGTAAAATGAGGACCCAGATTGTTGGGGGTAATATGCTGATTGTGTAAACCACTTAGAGAGGGCTGTGAAGCAGTATAGAAGTCTAAGTGCTTTTGCTATCATCACTCTGCATATTTCCGAATTTGTGCTTTGCCATATAAACTAGCTAGTTCATTATACAGTTTGGTTCTACATGTTTCCCAGCTAGCCCATTATACTATACAGACTATGTAGCACCATTCCAAAAATGATTTGTTTTAAAATCTTCTTTCAAACACAACTCTATTGTACTTCAATGCTGCCTTTCTCTAAGGACTCAAAGCAGAGCAATTACTGAAAGCAGAACTCTTGTCCTTTACAATAAAACCGCTGTGCAAAACAGCATATTGCGCACATTGTTTGCATGGTCTGTTGGATCCCTTCCCATTCCCCCATACAATCTTTAACTTGTTAATCCACCTAACATGAAGGTTTTTTTTTAAGTATATACAGGGATTATAATACGTCCCATTTGACTTTCCTTAGAACAAAATACCTTGACCCAACAGGCCAGGGGGGTTGAGAATTCAGTTGCAGAAGCTATTGGTCTTTTAGCCTCAGACCTTTAAGGCCTCTCTCTTCCCTGTAACTGATGTGTACCATAGCTTGTTTTTCTTCCTTGAGCCTTTGATTAAAGAGTCTAAGCAAGTCATAAGCACGAATAAAAAGTGACTGAAATTCCTTTGAAAGCACTGTGACCTAACCAAAAACATTCAGAGCTACACAGATGTTATATTTGTTCTGGCTCAGACATTATAGGCCATTCCAAACATTTTAAGCCCTACTTTTTTTCACCTCTTAGATTTGTGTTTAGGCCAACTGTAACTTACTGTGGTTTTTTTTTCTTTAAGTTGCAACGCCTAACATTTATTCTATTATTTTTAGTTTATAAATAAATAGTAATATGCACTCTTCCCACCTGGTGAGCTCCAAGTATGCTGAACACCCAGTAATCCAGTGGTTCTCAGTTCCACGGACCTCTGGGATACATGACCCCCTGAACTGACAGCTATGAGCAACTATCGGTTGCCTTGTTAGTTAGCAGAATCCTGTAAGGCGACACAAATCTATGGGAACAAGTGAAATCAGTATAGAAAAAAGTTATTAGGCCATTCAGAGACCAAGGAGCGAGTGGGAATGATGACTATTTGGCAAATATTTGTTTAGAAAAAAGGGTTTGTTTGGAATAAGTGGATTAAAAATAAGTCTATTCATAAACAGACATGACAAAAAAAATGAACAAACAACTGAAATTGCTTGTTAATGACGAAAGGCTTGCAGCATTAGGATATAGGATATCCTAATAGGGGATGGGAGGGTCAAGCCTGGATCATGAGGGAAAAAATGGACATGGAAGAAAAGGATGACAGTGAAAGGAATTTTAATAAAAGTAGAAAGATGGAAAAAGAATGAGTCTCTGTGAGAAAGAATTTGGAGATGGATTTATTTCCCAACAGCCAAATAGAAAGGGGTTATAAGGATATGAAAGCTCCTCGGAATGGAATGAAAAGAGCTGCATATGTTTCAGACTGACATGGAAGTATGTGGAATTACACTTCTAAACATTAAGAAAAAAAGTGTTGATGGAACGGTTCATTTCCAGTGCATATTTAGATGAAGAAAATTATTTATTTATTTATTTATTTATAAATAAATAAATAAATTTCTTCATCTAAATATGCATTGGAAATGAACCGTTCCATCAACACATTCCTGAATCACCCGTCTCTCTCAAAATTATGAGAGAAAAATATGGGGGGGGGGGCAAATGTATTTAGGCAAAAAAGACAGCCAAAAGAATATGATCAAATAGACCAAGGAATAGTTAAAATGAAAGGATGCAGTGCAAATTATAGCTTACAACCGCGATGGCGAACCTGTGGCACACGTGCCGGAAGTGGCATGCAGAGCCATCTCTCCAGGCATGCAAGCTGTCACCTGTTGCTCTTCTGGGTTCTGGCACACCGGTCAGCTGGTCTTCACACGCATGGGAGCATCAGAAACCAGAAGAGCAGCCTGGGGTGCATGCACATGCCGGGCAACTGCTCTTCCGGTTTACGACACGCGCATGCACACTGGCCACCTGGTATTCCAGTTTCTGGTGCACATACACGCAGGGGCGCATGCATGTGCTGGAAACTGGAAAATCATCTTCCTGGTGCGCTCATGCTCCCATTTCAGCACTCAGTGCCAAAAAGGTTCACCAACACTGAATTAGGAAGTAGGTATCTCCAGGACCAATCAGTCCAGTTGGAATCTGTCAGCCCCAAGATATAGACCAGACCAAGAAGTCAAGTCCAAATTAACCCTAAAATTACTTTTATGAAGATTGCAACCAAACGACAAAATCTTGTAACTGATTAACTTTTATCTCTTTCCTTTCTTACACTCATGTGGATTTAGGGGAATGTCAACTTTCACATATACGTTCTTCATTTTTTGGACTTGAGCAATATTTCCTCTTGTTGCTTTGGAAACTATCTCCATCAAGGCCACACTCTGTACTCTCTGGAGAATCCGCTTGACAGATAAGGTCATTTTGTGGGGAGAATGTGATAGTTTCCCACTTTGGAGAAATAATGGGGATTGAAGCCAGAAGTGTTGCTAGCATGGAACAGCTTTCCAATAAAAAATACACTTTGCAATCATATTTTTTAAAATATTACATTTTTCATGCAGCACCTCTAATCTAGGATTATTCTTCAATGAATCTATTGATTCAACATGATCTTTTGTTCTCTTATACTTGACTGCTTGATTGTTTAGTAATTAACGTAGATGTTTTTAATTTATTTACCATGAAAGTTTTAATCATTTTTATATGCCTTGTAAATTGCTAAGAGTTCCACTTGATACGAAAGGATAGAAATGTAATAAGTGAATAGGGTTTCTTTTAAAATAAGTACTGCAACATAACTGTGCAAAATATATTATTTGCATAATGTTAAATGGTTTTTCAAAGATAGACAATAATGTGAAGCATCTGGTAGAATGAATGCACCAGTTTTCAAAGAATTAATAAACAATAACAATATTTTTATAAAGGGTGTAATGAGAAGATAAGAGGGAATTCTAGTTTTAAACTATCCTCCCCACTGGTACATATTTACATGACTTTAGTATTCATCTTAAACATCTGTCAATTAAGTATCATCTGTGTAAACATTTCAGCTCATTACTGAGATGTCTGGCTCATTTACCAGGTGCACAATGCATGTTTCCTCCTTATAGTCTATTTTGTCTCCAGATATTTGTTTTATTGTATTTATGTGCCGGGAGGGGTTGGGGCTTTTTCACACCACCAAGAAATCTATTTTAATCTTAAATAAGCTAAGCAATAGCTTCAATGGGGAAAAGAGCAGTTTTGTATCTGCAAGATATGGAGAAGGGAAGAAGTAACACGGAGATCCTAGCTAAAGGAAAAATACTAATCTTTTTCCAATAAACAACCATGCTTTCACACAATGTTGAAAGCTGGGTAGAAGAAATTGAGTGAGAATGGGAACATCTTGCAAAAATGGAGCAATTGGTTAACCTGCACTTTCATTTCTATACATATGCATTACTATGTTGAGTGGAATGCATGAACGAGTCAATATCTCATTATTGCAAGTTGGGCAGCTCTACTAATCAAATAATAAACAAACAAACAAATAAATAGCATAGTTTCAAATAAAATAATTGTTCATAAAATGTGCTTAATTCAGTTGCAGACTGAGTGAACCTTGCTGAGAATCTTTCCATGTATCTTATTCTCAGGAGCAAAGCACTGATGAACCATCTCGGATGAGTCATTAATAAATAGTAAATTGGGACAAAGCTACAACTATAATAGTTTTGCCAATAATATTGCTCCCACTTCTTTACTGGTGAATTGAAAGAGATGGGGGGGGGGGGAAGGGATGTACTATAATGTTTTCCAGATTCAAATATATTGTGGGTTTTCTTTCCCAATGGAGCAGTTGGAAGGGAAATGAGGTGGTTTTTCAAAGAGCAATTTGTGGAACTTCAATAAAAAAAAGGCAGGAGATTTAAAGCAATCATAGTAATTTGATATGCCACAGCTTTCTTTCCTCCCTACAGTGATTACATTCCCCTTGAACCAGAACAAGAAAAGATTATTATCAGCAAATATTCCTGAAATTTTTTAAAGCCACTATTGACACTCTTCTTTCTAAATGTTCCTAAGCATCAATAGTTGTGGTAGTCCTCTCAACATCTCATCTTGGACTTGTTCTGGTAAAGGGCTAGTTTCACCATAAAATAATGCCAGGCTATGACACAGTGTCAAACTAAGCCACAAACACCGTATTGAACCCTGAGCTATAAGTACTGGCTTTGTGCCAGTCTCTTACTCTCGATTCAATCTAGCTCAGAGGCTTTTGGTGGCCAGAATCACTATTAAAGAAAAGGTGAGACAAATATAAAAAAAAATGTTAAGACATCCATTTGATTTTACTTTTCTTTGGTATTGTATTTTGACCGAATAAACAGTATTTCAATGTAACAAACAATTTCACTTGTATTGGACAATGAAGTCCTGTGATAACGCGGTAAAAAGAATTGCTGATACAGAGTTCCTTTCATCCATCCCAGAACCTATTCAGCTGGGCTACAAAACCCATAATTATGTTGTCCAAGCAAACAGGAGCTGAAAAGGTTTTATTCTGGAAAGAAAGAATTATTATAATAGAAAATAAGACAGCAATCTCAGATGGAAGAGGCTGCAGTGATCATTCTTTTGCTCCTCAAATTTTGTTCCCATAGTGAAGGGGAGGGAGCCAAAACATCTTTCACTCATTCCTACTTAGTTAAGCCAATATTTTTAGAATGTTTCCAATATTAAAAATGCCTTCAGAATACAATCTTGAAACTGCATAAGATCTCCTTATAACCTGTTCCAGATGAAGGCAGAATCCAGATGCTTATGCCAGTTCAATCTTCAAATGTGGAACTGTGGTTATAATGCAGGCTAATTCTGCCCACTGCCAGGAGTTCAATCTGGGCCAGCTCAAGTTTGACTCAGCCTTCCATCCTTTCAAGGTTGGTAAAATGAGGACCCAGTTTGTTGTGGGCAACATGCTGACTCTGTAAATCGCTTAGAGAGGGCTGTACAGCACTATGAAGCGGTATACAGCAATAGCAATAGCACTAAGACTTCTATACCACTTCACAGCACTCTCTAAGTGGTTTACAGAGTCAACATATTGCCCACAACAATTTGGGTCCTCATTTTACTAATCTCGGAAGGATGGAAGGCTAAGTCAACTTGAGCCGGTCAGGACTGAATTCTTGGCAGTGGGCAGAATTAGCCTGCATTCTAACCACTGCTCCACGTTGGAAGATTGAATACAACTACCAAATTGCAGGCAGCCAGCAATCAGCAGTAGTAGCCTGCAGTACTGCACTCTAACCACTGTGCCACCGTGGCTCATAAGTCTAACTGCTATTGCTATCAAATAACATCCTAACCAAGAGCCTGCAACTGTGTACAAAATATATCTGTGCCTATGGCACTGTATCCATAAAATACCAGTTTGGTACAGCAATGGTTACTTCAAAAATAACAAGCTATCAATTTTGTGCTTGAAAGGATGGCCCATGTTCAGTACAGTTTACTGGCCTTCTTTGCCTCCCATATTCCTGGACTTCACTGTAGCAGCATACTGGAATGATTAGTTAAAGGAACTCAAGTACAGCATTAATTTTGAAGGTAAAGAAGTTTGTCAAGATGATAAGAAGAGGAAAAACAAAGAGTTGTTCAGATTTTAATTCTCTTTTATATTTATGAAGAGACAGAAGGGATGTGTGTTTAGACAAAAAATGGGGCAAAGGCAGTCACTTGCCAGCTTCAAAACACTGATTGGCCATCAGGTTTTCCTGATCTGTTCTTAGCCAGAGAGGAACATTGATGGTTGGCAGATGGCTCTTTGGACTTTCTAGGCTTCTGAACATGAAAGAAAGGATCCCAACACATACAGCTGCAAATAATCAAAATAAATCATGGCGGCATTTTGAATTGTATTCTGAAGAGTTGGAGGATGACACTGGAAAAGTCCTCCTTTATTCATGAGATATAAATTATACCTTATCCTATTCTAATTGAGCATAATGCTTTATAAAAGTCTGTGCTGAATAATAGAATTTCCTAGTGGCTTCATCGATTTAAAGAGTACTTTTCAACAGGACTTGTCACCTTTTAAAATAGGCAAGTGAGTCAGAAAATAGAGACCATAACACCTATAGGAACTCTTTTGCTGTATGGTGTAATAACATATTTGAGGCCTGAAAGAGTTTCCTTCTGCCCCATCTTATACCAAACAGAATCAAAGCTGAGTTATCTGGAGTTTCTTTCATACCTCCTCTTCTTGCCAGGGCTATATAGATGTTTACCTAATTATTCTTGCATTTCTTCTTCAAACCTATTACCATAGTCCTCTTCAGGAGCATAAATAGGTGCGTGATAGATCTGATTTGTCTAGTCCTATCCAATTGCTCCATAGTTGAGGTGAACAAGTGGCACTGCTTTTGTTATAGGTAATGACAGATCCTATGGTGTCATACTTTAATGCAGCAATTAGTTTTGATCTCTCTGTTTAACTGACTCATGAAAAATTGGCAGTAAGGAAAGAATCAGGGAAATGGTATGGACTTAACCATCCCCACTGTGAATAAAGGAGTGATTACATTCTAGAATAAGCTTGACCCTTAGGTGAAGTAATGCTACAGTGCCATACAAAGGTTGCCTAGGAATGGGTTTAGTAGCAGCAACATCACACAGAAGTTGGTCAGACCTATGTTGTCTCTGAATGGTATCTGATTACAACATGGATTTTAATGTATAATATATGGCAAAACAGAGGAATGACAAAGGAAGTATAAATCTGAAAAATCCTCCAGCCCATTTGCTCAGGTTAGTAAAAAACTGAATGGGGATTTATCTTAATAATCAGTATTCTTAAGATGACTCAATATATTTAGCTACAGAAGACAAAGGACTAGTTGTTATTCTCCAGAAGCCAATTGAATTGTAAATGAAATATCATTTCAGCAGTAGAAATATGATAAGGTTTCCATGACTCCTGAGAAAAGGAAGCTAGTTTAAGAAATGTTCACCTCGAAAAAGGAAATTGAGACTTAAAATAAATGAAAAGGGAACTGTCACCTAGAGTTCTCCACCCATTCCAACCACTGCAACCTGAGGCAATTCCACTCTTTCAAAAAATAAAATAATACTGGATATTCTCTGAAACTGAAAAACTGCTATAACTTCCTTTACTTGGGAATAGTATATTCGATTTCTGAAAATGGTTTGACCATTCCCACCTTTGCGATGGTTGCTCCTGATGTCCCAGTAGATTTTATGACTCAGGACAGCCAGGATCCAGATAATGGAAGGTTTGCTTCAAACTCTTCAGCTCATGCACCCTTTTTGTGTCAATCCCCCAATATTATATGAAAACAATGTAATTAATGCTCCTTTAATAGCATCATGAATAATAATAATCATCATCATCATCATCATCATCATCAGTCAATTTCAAAAGAGTTTTACTTGGAACAGCTTACATCCTGCAACAATACATTTAACATCATCAAACAACAACATCTGCATATCCCAGGTCCTTGGGAAAGACTCAATAGATGGATGCCAGATCCAGTCTAAACATCTGGCTGACTGTACAACCAGCCATAACAATGGCAACTGGAGGCTGCTCTCGCTGACCATCCCAACTTTGGGTAACACTCTCTTGCCATGAGCCACCTCACCTGCAGAACTAGGAACTGACATAGAACTTAACCTCAACTGACCTTCCATCATTTATCCATCATTTATTCTAGTAATTGAGGGGCTGCCACAAAGAGGAGGGGGTCAGTTTATTTTCCAAAACACCAGAGGTCAGGACAAGAAACAATGGCTTGAAACTAATCAAGGACAGAAGCAATCTGGAATTAAGGAGAACCTTCCTAACAGTGAGAACAATTAATCAATGGAACAACTTGCCTTCAGAAGTTGTGGGTGCTTCATCACTGGAGGTTTTTAAGAAGAGACTGGGCAGTCACTTGTCTGCAATTATGTAGGGTCTCCTGCTTGAGCAAGGGTTGGACTAGAAGACCTCCAAGTCCCTTCCAGCTCTATGATTGATTGATTGATTGAATGAATCAACCACCTATTGATTCTCAAATAGTTACTGATTATGCTTTTTTATATCCAAGTTGGTTCTCTTAAATTAAAATTACAGTATTGTTCCTATTATCATTTAACCTTTTTAAAATCTATTATTCAAAAGTTCTGAAAGACTTTATTGACACAATTATTTTTCTGAGCTAAGAATTCTTTTTAAAGAATGTATGCCTTGAGGATGCTTTTAGATGCATTCTTAGGCATCTAAAGCAGAAAAATGTAAAAATAATATTTTTATTTTAATTTAAAATAAATTAATATTTTCATAAAATATTAAAAGCAATCTGGATTATATTTGTATCTTTAGTCATTTTTGCATGGGATCCTGTGTGAGTTTGTCTGTGTTTGTGTTTTATTCTGAATTTATTTCAGCATTCTATGAATATGTTTTTCAGAAATAACACATTACTATTTATTACATTACTGTGGCAGGAATATTTCATACCTATCATTTTGCATTGGCCATTTCATAACATTACCTAGCCATTCTTGAAGTGATATAAATCTTGATCTCGTTAGTTATTTTGATATAGCAATGGTTGGATAACCAGAATACTCAAAACAACAATAGATCACTAGTAAGAAAATTACCATAAGCAATATAAATAGATCTCTGTTCCCAAAAGATCTGAATGTAAAATAGATAGTGGCAAAACAGAGGAGAAGAAAAAACAACAGTGGGAAGAAATGGAACAATGTGGGTAAAAACATTAGACATATACTATAAAAACCTTGGGAAAGTGTTAAGAGGATAAACCAAGTTAACGCAAAAGAACTTCTGTTCTTTTTCATCTTTTCAGTCTTTTGTTGTTGTGGTGGTGGTGGTGGTGGTGGTTGTTGTTGTTGTTGGATATATATTAGCCTCAAACCTATTTTTTAAAACCAAATCTAGCCTTTTCAGGTAAATTCAAAGTGCTAGCTTACATACTACTTCTATCAGCCTGGCTACTACATGGGTTATTATTTTACAATGCTTTGTGTTGCTGGAAAATTCATTATGTAGCAGCGTAATAGAATAACTGAGTTTGAGGGTACCTTGGAAGTCTTCTGTTCCAGCCCCCTGTTCAAACAGGAGACCTCCTACCAGGGCTGTTAAACTTGCAGCCCGTGGGCTGGATGCGTCATGTGCTGGCCATGCCCATGTCCAGCTTAGCATAGGGGAGAAAAAGTCTTGATAACGTGACAACAGCATGATGCTGTGAGTTGACACCCCTGCTCTACATCATTTCAGACAAATGGTTGTCTAATCTCTTCCTAAAAACCTCCAGTGTTGGAGCACCCACAACTTCTGGAGGCAAGTTGTTCTGCTGATTAATTGTTCTAACTGCCAGGAAACTTCTCTTTGGTTCTCTGCTTGATTAGTTTCCATCTATTGCTCCTTTCCTTGCCTTCAGGTGCTTTGGAAAATAGGTCGACCCCCTCTTTTTTGTGGCAAACCCTTAGAACCACTTTATGTCTTTATGAAGACGCCTTCTAGTGCTCCATTTATCTTTACTGCTACTATCACTCAATCTACTCCACTACTGCTCTGCCTTTATACAGTATTGCAATGGTAGCCACTTCTCTTGCTTGTTGGGCAGCCTTAAAATGCTGCTGTCATGTCACCTCTAGTCCTTCTTTTCATTAAATTAGACATACCCAGTTCCTGCAACCATTCTTCATATGTTTTAGACTTCAGTCCCCTAATCATCTTTGTTGCTCTTCTTTTTTTAGAGTTTCAACATCTTTTTTATATCCTGGTGACCAGAACTGGATACAGGTCTCTACAGTATTCCAAGTGTGGTCTTATCAAGGCAATATAAAATGGTATCAACACTTCATGTTATCTTGATTGTATCCCTCACTTAATGAAGCAGCTTTCTTCATAGGAAATGTGAGGTGAAGATAGCTAAATAAATGTGAAGTCCCAAATGTTGCTCCTAGCTTGTGGTAAAGAGTGAGGGAGTTGTGTTCTTGAATGGAAGTAGGTAGCTAGTGTGGAAAGTTATCACCCAGCCCTCTCATTTCCCAGAGAAATGAAATATCCTAGGAAATGTTGAAAAGGCAGAATATATTTCCCTGGTTGTGAAAGGAAGTAACATTTTAAAGAGAAACTTCCTGGAGCTTCCTGTGTCACCCCACTTTTTGACAATGGGCCATTAAGAAGGCCAAGCTAGTCCCTTTACATAATAAAGAGTTCTCCACTTCAGCTCCAGGGGAATGGGATTAAGGCATGATAATATTGGCACATTACCCAACTCGCCACATGGCATCTGAGAGCTCAACCAAACCTGGATTCAAAACACAGCCTAGAGAGTTGCCCCTGCATGGCCCCATGGGAGTCTGACAACCAATCAGAATACAAGATCAAGATCAAAGGCCAGAGAGGGCATAAAACCATGGACTTGGCTTCTCAGTCCCTCCTTCTCTTTTTTCCACCAACATTGAAGCATGTGATCACCTTTTCTGTTCAGGACTCAAGCCATGTGGTCCTGTCCACCATTAAACCATCTTTCCAAGCAGCCTCCATGTCTCCAGTGTCTTTTCCCCCCACTTGTAGCCAAACCCAGAAGGACATTTCTTTCAACACTAGCAACCAGAGCTTCCTTCCAATTTAACACTTGTCCATCCTCACAGCTTGCCTACAGTTTCCTGTATTTGCAGTCCAATTTGAAACAGGAAATTCCCAAGCATAAAATGTATACCTTGTACAAAAGTGTTGGAGAGGTGTAGGTTGGCATGTTAGCAGGGTTCCTTTTCGTGCATAAACCATGCCACCCACATACCAGTTATGATTGTTCTTTGTAGGGACATTATTCCAAGCTGCAGATTGAGTGCCATTTATTTGCAGAATTGAGTAACTAAGATCCATATGAATCTTCATGGAGGCATAGGTTCAATCTAGCTTCCTGAAGGAGCTTCCAGTTCTGACTCCAAATCTATTTTACTTCTAAACGGCAAGTATATTTTCTTTGAAGAGATGTCAACCTGGAGAGGGGCCTATGGTTTGGCTGACCTTGTTTCTTTGCTCATTGGATGCTTTCCTCGTGGCTTAAATAAAGTGATCCAATCTTGTTTGAATTTCTGCCCCTGCTTCTAGAACTGAAGCAGGAGAGCAGCAATTTCATGAGAATTCTGAGAATCCCAAGAAAAGTCTTCCTAAGATCTTTAGTCAGCTTCCCAGCAGATTCTTAAGGAAGAACTAAAGACTAAGGAAATAATTGAATCCTGCTGATATGTCATTTCACCAATGTCTCATCCTCTAAAACACAGATTTTTTAAAAAAATGTTATTGAATGAATTTGCACTTTACCCATTAATAAATGTTTCTTATAAGTGCTGTTTGACCTGAATATTCAAAAATGGATTTGGGGCCACTTGAAATAATATTTCAGGGCAAAAAGCATCACTGTGGAGTTTAAATGTATTATCATTTTCAAAATATATCATTTGTTATATTTTCTGTCTGCGCAAGCAGCTTCTTTTCACACCTGTAGCAGTTAAAAAGTGCTGATGCAAACAATATGACTTTGCTTGGAGGATCCTGCCGGCTATTGAGATTGAAATAAGATAGAAGAAGAGAAGAATGTAAGTCTTTATAGCATATATGAATCTTAGAATCAGAGGTGGAATTCAGCCAGTCCTGACAGGTACTGGAGCACTAATAGTGGAAATTTTGAGTAGTTCGGAGAACCCGCAAATAGGCTGTCCCTGCCCCCGCTGCCTCCCAGCCGACCTCTTTTGTTGCCTTGAACAGGAGAATGGAGCTGGAAAGCAGGTTAGTGGGGTGGGGAGGGAATGGGGATTTTGCAGTATCCTTCCCCTGCCACGCCCATCAAGCCACACCCACAGAACCAGTAGTAAAAAAAATTGAATCCCACCACTGCTTAGGATACATTGATTTGGGACTTCTCTAGCTGGAAGCTTGCATGATTGGTCTCATTCTGGATCACCAAAATAGAAGTAAATGACAGAATCTTTTTCCAAGCAGGACCTGGGAACATCTAGAAACTTTCTGCTTTTGGCTGCAGCATAAGGAATTTTTTTTTTGCAGCTAAGATTATTTCTCAGTTGGCTCTTCTATTCTCCCATGTTGGGAAGTTCTCCATTCAACACAAGCCAAGCTTAATGTTCATCATTGGTACCAGATTTTTTGTTGCTTAGCTGGCCTAATTTTTCTTCAAAAGAAATGTGATGCTCAATAGTTTCCATTTACTGTGTGTTACTATTGCCAGCAGGAATTGTTCTTATCTCTTACACATTAAACTGCATGTCCAGATTCTAAATTTAAGAAGTGCACTAAAAAAAAAGATCTAAAAATGAATCGCCTAAGTTAAAAAAAATTCTCTTTTCTAAAAAAAAATTCTGAGAGAAATACACACACTTGCATCCTCTTTAAAATGAGAGGTAAGTTTCATTTATTTTCAGATTCAGGTTATTTGATTCTCATAGCATTTCCACTCTTCCGTCCTTCAGAAAGCAGTGATCATTTTCGTTTCTGAAACTCTGGAAATTAGTACTTCTAGTTGACCAAAAGGAGACTGCCAAAAAAAGGATATTCATTCAATGCATACCTACAGAGTCACCAGACTTCATGGAAATCAGTAGAGTCTGAAAGAAGAATAAAATGAATGGCTGGAGCTCCTTCTCATTCATATTTCTAGATTGGGAAGCTTATTTGAAAGAAGAGAAGAGAAGAGACATCCAAATATGTTGCGAATACTTTTCTGTTGCATTGCACTTAAAGGCCTCTAAACCTGAAATGAGTTTTACAACCAGAAAAGGGGTAAGCAGCAGATAACAAAGCAGAGAAACTACAAAATATGACATTGATTCCATATGTCAGAGAAGAGAGAATTCTTATCCAGGGAGGGTCTTAAAAAATTCCCAGCCATGGGAACAGCCCACAAACTCCACAGAGCATTACAACATGAGCAGTGTTGGCTTCAGTGTCCCATTAAATGAAACAAAGTAGAAAACAATCAACTCTTCTGTCAAAGCCAGCCAACGCTGTGTGATCGGACAGCTCCAGAACTTGTTCCAAACTGGCACAAAGCCCTGGAGTGGAGATGTCCTTCATTCAAACTGCTTCTCAATGTATTTGCAGTGCTTTCAGGCTTTGAAAGAACCTAGGGAAGCACCCACTCCTCACTCCCACCTCTCTTAGCCATTGTGAGCAGGAAGATGGAACGTTGCTGTCTTAGGAATCAGAGCAAGGTGTCTTATAATTCTGTGAAGAATTAATGTCTAGATATGATGCCATTGGAACAACTTTGTGCTCTGAATGCATACCAGTAAGTTGCAAGTTAAGCATGTGCATGCATTTTTGAACCTCCAGGATTATTTTTGCACTGGATGTTACTGCCTGCACATTTGCACCTGAGGATCAATTTTTTTTTTTTTTTTTGCATTACAGGATGGATGGATGGATGGATAGAGTGATAGAGTGATAGATAGATGATAGACAGGCAGACAGAAACACATACACACACACACCTCTTTTATGCACCCCTCATTTTTATTTTGTGAAAGCTTCCCTTTGGGTAACAGTAAATGCTCAAAATCCAATATAAAAAACATCTGTCTACAAAGGCCAGGAGATGTGTCTTTTTCTTGGCTTGAAGCTTTTAAAAAAAATAAAAACAAAAAGAATCTTCAACACACAGAATACTTTAGTAAGTGTTTCCCACTCTGCCTGAGGTCTGTTGTTCCCAATAAATGCAGCCAAGCACATTTTTTTTAAAGAATCTTTCTTCCCTTGGTTTATGCCTGTGCTTCAAACAAGGAGGTCTTTCTCACTTGAAAACTTTCTGTAAATGTCCAGTAAAAGCAACACGATCACCTGGTCCTTCTGTTTATTTGGAAGCCAATCCCATTTCACAGAAAGAAAAACACACCTGTCTACATCAAACCGATGCATAAGCATGAATCCTGTTAACAGGAAGAGGACTGTCTGCTTATATGAAGCATGTTATCCAGCATGCCCAGAAATTTTTGCTGAGACAGTCAGTTTCTAAAGTGAGAGTCGATATTGTTTTTTCTTTGATGGGGTAGGATGCAGGCTTTATCTCAGGAAGTTTAAATAGATTGATGCAAGATAACACTCTGTCCAGGAAGAATGCCTGGAAAGCATTTGGCTTCATGAAAACAGCAATCAAATTTGTGAAATGCTTTATATTGGATTACATAGAAATTCAGAGAAAGTGCAACTTTTTGAGTTTCACAACCTCTCTTCATAAGGAAAATAACACAAATATTCGGATAAGGAAAAGAAATAGAACAAGCTATTAATATCCGTGGTACTTTTCAATCCAAGTTACTTCTGCAGACAAATGACATGGTTGGTTGCTAATTAGATTTCCCCCTGGGCACAAGATACTTGTTCTTGCTCCTTGCAAGATTACAAAATATGCATATGTCATTCAACTAAAAATGAAATCTGCATGATTCATAAATTCACCCGGTTGATAACTAACTGTACTGGGATTTTTAAAAAAATGTGGGCACATAAGTGACACCGGAGGAAGGCAAGTACAGAAGTGTTTCTGCCTCAGCCTATTGCTGAACTCCTTATTTATCCAAGGAAAGGATTTTTTTTTGAGACTCAGTCATAACCTTGAAATCAAGCGAAGTCTGAATTCATAAGAATGTTCACTTCAAAGCTAACGCCCTCAAGATCAACAGGAGTTACTTTAGAACCACTATGTTTTCTTTATGACAGTTTCAGGATGAGAATATTATAGGCTAATGAACCACTTCTTTTCAGAAATCTAACATGCACAATAAAGCTTTCCCACATTCCAAGTCACTAGGACTTTTCCTGTGCCCCCCACTCTCTGCAAACATGAACTTTCAGTTGGGTTTCTTTGATTAGACACACCAAGTGGGGTAATATTTCAATATTTCATGAAAGCCCTTCCATGTGCTTTGCCTTTTTTCAACCAGCACTTTCCTATATATAAAAAAGTAAACTTTTGCCTTCAAAAAATAATTTAGGCCATTAGCAGGGTGATCCCTATTATTCCAAATAGTTCTATTGTTCAAAGACACAAAAGCCAAAAGGAAAAGGAAATATTGAGTGGGCAGTCTTAAGCAGGATTATAATAAATAGTTCTTTGTATCTTAACAAAATCAGTACCCATAATTGAATGGAAAGTCTTGGTATTATGGCTCATTAAAGAAGACCTGGGGAGAGTGGAGGGGAGAGCCAAATGACAAACTTGTGGTAATTTCGGGCCTAGGAAACTTCATTTATACTAGCAAGAGTGAATGTAGAATAAGAAGATCAAAGGTGTTCCAGTCTTTCTCAACCTTGGCAACTTTAGGAGTTCAACTTTCAGAATTTCCCAGTCAGAATTCTGGGAATTGGAGTTCATGCTTCCTAAGGTTGCCAAGGTTGAGAAACACTGCTCTACTCCAACATATTCTTTCTCACACTCAGTCAGATGTCTCTAACATCAATCACATCAGAGGTGGTATGCAGCAGGTTCTGACCAGTTCTGGTGAACCGGTAGCAGACATTTTGAGTAGTTCGGAGAACTGGTAAATACCACCTCTGACTGGCCCCACCCCCATCTATTCTCTGCCTCCCAAGTCCCAGCTGATCGGGAAGGAATGGGGATTTTGCAGTAACCTTCCCCTGGAGTGGGGAGGGAATGGAGATTTTACAGTATCCTTCCCCAGCCACACCCACCAAGCCATGCCCACTAAGCCATGCCACGCCCACCATACTATGCCCACAGAATCGATAGTAAAAAAAAATTGAATCCCACCACTGAGTCAGATGTTTTTGGGATGCCTGTAAGAAAGACATGTAAACAAGCATTCTGCTGACTGCATCCCAGTCACTTGTATTAAGAAGCAATTTGTTTCCACAACTGGAAGAAAACATCTATCTACCATTCATAGATTAACCATATACAGAGTCCACAATTACTTCCTTTTGCCTTTTCTGCCCACCATACAGTTTTATAAGATGATACCAGTTTTTGGGGTAGTGGGGGGCAGTTATATGTATCCATCTTTTTCCAGGAAACACTTAACAGTTTGATCAAATCACTCAGTTCCCTTCATTTCTAGCATTCAAGTATTCATTATTTTCAATCATTTGGGTTGCTTTTTTCAGCACGGTTTCCAGTTCCGCAATATCACTAGCCAATTATATTGTTGAACAATGTTCAAAGCACAATCATGTCACAAACTTATATGAAAGTTCAGCAGTATTGACATTTGTTTGTTTGTTTGTTTGTTTGTTTGTTTGTTTGTTTGTTTGTTTATTATTTATTTATTTATTTATTTATTTATTTATTTATTTATTTATTTTCAAGCCCCAGTGTGAAATTGGTCTTTTTTTTAATAGCAAAAAATGGTCACACACATTAGGCTATTCCATTGAGCTTCCTAGTCTAAACCCAAGAATTTTTCCCTGAGGGTGACTTCCAGCTCAGATTCTACATACATTTGACTTTTGTGACAATGTGTTTTCCTTTACATTTGGTGAAACTGAATTGTATCTGCCATTTTAATGCACCTCACTGTCGAGGTTCCAAGTAACAATCCCCAACGAAAGACGACTCCGAGGCTTGAGATTCCTCAAAGTTCCATTTTATTAGAGATGTCATATTGGCACATCTGGGAAAACCCGAATCTGAAAATGTCCAGGTTTTTCCCACCCAAATTAAAGTCTACATCCCTGCCCAGCACCCACATGTCCATCACATGGTCCAATCAAGCACCGTCCCAACTGGAAATGCCTCCCAGTATAAGGTGACCAGATTTTCAGATTGGTAAAGAGGGACACCATTTTTTTTGTAAGCACCAAATTTCCAAAATTAGGTTTGATTCATGACCAAATCAGTTTGCGACCAAAGTTATAGAACAAATTATGGTTGTAACCAGAGGTTCTACTGTATTCATGCCTTTACATACTCTATATCACCTCAAAATGTTGCTCAGCCTTCATAAATTTCTAATACAGATAAAATTAAATACAACATCAAAACCATAAAAAAGTAAAATTAACCTGGCTGGAAAATCCTATGTCTGTCTTGCTATTATTACTGACACACTTGCTGCAGTATTTGATGGCTAAAAGAAAAAAATATATTGTTAAAGTGTGTATTATGTTCACTCCCATGTCGTCTGCTGCGTTGATTTTGAATTCATTAAAAGAGCTTATTTTACATCAAATCCCTCTCATATTATTCCCCTATGTTCAATAAACCCTAAGAGACAGCATACTATACATGAAATTCCTGTAACTGTATATTTAGTAAATTGTGGAGCTGAGTTTATCCAATTAACTCAGTTTTTGGACTTGAGTAATCACATACAATAAAGGAAATAAAACTATTTAGAATGAAGTGTAGTTGGCTATTTGTGATTAAGGGTGTCATGCAGAAACAATTATAGTTTTGATCAGGAAAATACCCTAAAAAAAACCTTTTGTTCTTTCAGGTTTTTTTTTTACCTTGCTTTGGGAACAAAAACCAAATATTACAGCTACTAGGCAAATAGTCCAGGATATCTCATCATGTTGGCAAAATTAGGTGATAGTCATCTCTTTGTTGTTTGTTGCTAACATCTGGTAACCAGAAGTATACAATTGCTCCACAGGAAGGCTTCATATTTGCTTTCCTGGTAAATATCAATTCAATGATTTTTCCATGGCACATCATAGTGTTACACATATTGTTTTGAATAAAAAAACAACAGCTGCACATTTTTAAAAACCTACATTATTTTAAAATGCATTAAAAAAATAAAAGAAAAAAACCCAGCTCACTTACTAGCAGGCAGAAACTCCAAGTCAATTCAGAATGATATAGATGTTAATACAAAGAACTGAGCAAATTAAAATGGTTAAATAGTCCCAGGGAAATATTTTTCAAAGAAAAATGAGGAGACACCATTTTTTTCCCACACGAGCCGACCTCCAACCTCCGTGCCCCTCCCATCCGGGAAATCCAGGAAGGAACAGTTGCTACTAACTACTCTAGGCAAAGTGTTTCCTGCAGCTGTATGGTACTTGGTCATTTTTTCTTATAAAATGAGATAAAAGGGGCGCGGGGGGGTCCGTTTTCTTGCTTTAATGTTTTAATTATATCTTCAATGAAAGTGCTGAGACAGAGAGAGAGAGGTTAGACAGGGTGTCTTTTGTCTTGCCCCGGTTAGGATTTCTTAAGCAAATCCACTGGGCTTTCAACATGAAGCCAGAAAATCAGGACTTTTTTTAAAACGGCCCGGGACACGGGACAAATTGTTATAAAGCATGACCGTCCCACTGAAATCGGGACGTCTGGTCACCTTATCCTAATATGCCCTTCC
This sequence comes from Thamnophis elegans, assembly GCF_009769535.1. Classification (NCBI taxonomy): domain Eukaryota; kingdom Metazoa; phylum Chordata; class Lepidosauria; order Squamata; family Natricidae; genus Thamnophis; species Thamnophis elegans. The sequence continues at coordinate 91,075,634 of NC_045542.1, forward strand.
AGGTACAGGGCAAGATGTCCTTGACTCTCTGAGAAATGAATGTTATTTTGACTATATATCTCCCATACTCCGTATAATCCCCCCTCCCATGTCCCACAGCATTTAAGGCAGCAGGCCAAAAGGCCCAATGCAAAAGATGGCTTCCAGGACTGACACTCACACCACTAGCACCTCTGCCTTTAGGAAGATATTTTACATCCTTTGGTGATTTATCACCCTGTGTAATTAGTGCATCGATAACCTGTCCACATTCTCAGACTCTAAGCTATTAGTATTCAGGCTGAAAAACAAAAATCCCAGGAAAACCATGAATAAATCCACATTTTTATGCCTTTATTGTACAAACTGTTCCCATTTTTTAATTAGCTACAGTTTGCTGTAGTTAGAGAGCCTTTCTTCCTATTTCATGACACTGAGTTGGCAAGGGTCATTATTTAAAAAAAAAACCTTCTGGATACTCAAACAAACAATTATTGCTATTAATTTGGTTTATACGCCAACTTTCTCTTCAAAATAATTGGGCATGGGAGTTTTTCTAAAGTATAGAGGAGTGCATTTCATGGTCTGAAAGCAACTCAGAAGAAAGTTCTCTCTCCTGTGTCCCATTAGGACTCTGAAAGTCAACAAGATTCTTCATAGAGATGGCTCCTTAGAAAGTCATGTAAAGGTTAAGATCTTCACTTTTACTTGAAAAGTATTTGGAAACCAGTGCAGAATATTTCAGCAATCTGGCATCTTAACCAGTTAGCAATTTCTGGACATTTCTGGTCATCTGACAGTGAATGCAGTGCAGTAATCAAGACAGGATGTGATCAGGCCTTGGATACCTTCTTCCAAAGCCAAACCAATGAGGGAATAACTGCAACTGGTGCATTAACCCTAGCTACAGCATAAATGTTTTTCTTGCCATAACAACTCTATCAGAATAAACAATTCCAAGTCACAAGTCTGTTTTTCCTTTAATAATAACAACAGACAGGCAGTGGCCTTTCCCATATGCCTGTAGACATTTTCAGAGAAGTACTCCACATATGTACGTGCATAAAGACACATATAAAGAACTGAGCATCTTTGAGAATGAGATTTTTATTTCTGGATAAATGGGTAGAGCAGGAGTATGAAACAGCTTGTTGAGAAAATTGGTGTGGCTTTTTGCTCATATGTTTCATGGGTAACAACTGCTTCCATTCCTTCTTAAGTAAGGAAGCATATATTGTGAAGTTCTCCATTACACACTTGTATCTTTCCCAACAAGGCAATCTATGGAGACCATCTCAAATTCATTTCCAACTCATGGTCAGATGGTAAGGACCTTGAGAATAACAATCCAATCACAAAGCAGTAAAACATTTTTCATATTTACGGTAACATAATCAAAACACTCACACTTTAAAATATTATTTAATTATTTATCCATGAAAAATTTCAGTATAGTTTTCTCAGCATGTCCCCACACAATCCAGCTCCAGAAACAGAATTTCATACTAAAGCAGGATATCACACAGGGCCCCACTGCTGAAATGAAGTACTACATGCTTCTCTTTGAGTCTGCATGAAACTATTCCGCTCCTGCTGCATCTCTTTTGTCTATTCTGAATCATTGCTGGGTCATACTGACTTACCATTATATGTGTGCAGGATAGAATAAGCAAACTAATTTGTTTATTCCTCTGGCTGTTTTGCCCTCTCTCTTCCCCCAGCTGGGGGAGAAACATCTGCCAGTCATAGAACTGCTGAGGATTTGGGGGGGGAGGCACTCTGAATGCAAGAGATTGTCTGTCAAGTGTAGACTCCCTCTGAACTTCTCTTTCTACTTCTCATTCTGTTGCACTCAGGGTTAAATAAGAATTAAGGGTGGGGGGAGTTTTGAATCACAAGCAACATTTTGCTTGGAGAATCTCTCCTCTCCTTTTCTTTCTTTATATACGCAACAAATGCTGAGTTCCAGATGTGTCTATGTAATGCTTGGGAAGCAATGAGAGATGGTGGTCCTATCATATGTGATACTATTTCAGCCCTGAGCTTTGCTGATAAGGGGGTCTAAAATTAAATTACTTATCATGCTGCCAGCTGGATAACCTATTGCTATTTCACAATTCTGACTCAAGTCCAGGGCATTGGATGACTTCTTCCAGAGTTTTTATATTAAAGAGCAAGAGCTTAAAGAGCTTCTTCCAGAGTTTTTATATTAAAGAGCAAGAAAAATGATCAACCCTTCAGATACCATTGAGCTGACTTCTTGATCCCCAACATACATTGAGGAAGGAACAGAAACACTATAAAACAGTGCCTCCGATTCTCATAGACCAGCCTTTCGTAACCTCATTATCCTTTGACATAATTTTCAGGTTTCAGGGAATCCTGCATGAGAATTATACAACAAAAAAATCAAAATGTCACTTACATTTTTCTTCTAACCTACACAATCCATGTTTTATAATATTTAAAACTACAGGAAAGCAACAGATCAGCCGCTGGATCACAGTGGGTAAAAATTTCCACCCCTGCAAGCAATGCTGTGTGTCAAATTAAAAAAACAATGTTTTTTTAATCACAATCTCTCACAGAAACCACCTCTTGTGGAATCCCAGTTGAGAAAGGTTACAGACAGTCTAGTAAATACCACCCTCAATGGTATCAAAATCCAAAGTCTAATAGGACCAAGGGGGACATACTATCCTATCCAAATCCCTGCACAGGTAATCCAAAATGTTCCTTATCTGAATCTGAATTCTGACTGTCAAAGTGTCGAAACAATCCATTTATTCTAGGTGGTTGAGGCGTTGGTCTGCATATACAGATATAATTAAGTCGGTAAGTCATATTTGTTCCCTGTTTTAAAGGTCACATCCATGTGCATTCAGTGATATTTACCATGGAGAAAGCAAACATTTATATTTCAGATACAGATGGTTTAAATGAGACGTCTCCTTAATCACTGGTGGCTAAAGTTGATTTTTTTATCCTCTCAGACCTTGCATGCTGACATCATCTAGTCTGCAGAAGATGTGAGGAGAACAAATCTGGTTCTTGGGTCTGATGCAGTTTCCCACTACTCTTTTAGAGTGTACAAGAGTTGTGGGGAAAATAATGTGTGATTCTGAACATTTACTTAAGAAAATGATGAGATCAGAAACTGTAGGTATACTTGATCAAAACTGGTAGCATGTCTATGTTAGGTCCTTGAAGCAATTCCAAATCAGCTCCAAAACTGTTTGATCTTTTGAGATTCAATGTGTTAATTTATTTCTGGGTTGGTTATTGCGTATTTGAAGTTGCAGCAATGTTGGACTAATTTATTTCTGGGTTGGTTATTGGGTATTTGAAGTTGCAGCAAAGTTGGACTTCATATTAGTGTTATGGCAGTTCTAGAGAGCTTATGGGCAGGCTTTTTTCACCACTGGGAGAAATGTTTCATCTTACTTCCTTTATCACAGTTTTTTTTTTTCCAGTGCCTCAGAGAAATCATGGCTTCTTAGCTCAATAATTGTTCCTCATAGCAGCATTTCAAGGCAAGTGGTAGTGAAGGCCAAATTGTGCTTCAAATTGAGTTTGAGAGACTGAAGAATGTAGAAGTGGTCTAAAACTATTTAGAAATATATTTTCTCAAAGCATTTCTGCAGCAGGAACAATCTGAATACATAGTTGGTCCAATTATTTTTTCTGCTATGAGCAGCCAGCATGATGGCTGTTCAAAGATGGTAACCAGCATCAAGTGAAACTTCTAGAAACTGTGAACTGAAATAACGGGATGAACTTATCTGATCTGAGAAATATGAATTTAAGCATGAATCTTGCTATTAACCTAGCCATCCCAATTTAATTTATCATACCATTAAATCTATTGACTTTGCATTGCATGCAAATATCTTCCAGAATCGAATTACAATGACATTACTCTGATACAGAATACTAACAGAACAATCCAGGCAGTGATGAAATTCAATTTTTTTACTACCAGTTCCGTGGGTGTGGCTTGGTGGGCATGGCAGGGGAAGCATACTGCAAAATCCCCATTCTCTCCCCACTATGGGGCGAGCCAGAGGTGGCATTTGCCGGTTCTCTAGACTACTCAAAATTTCCGCTACCGGTTCTCCAGAACCTGTCAGAACCTGCTGAATTTCACCCCTGTATCCAGGTATGTCTACGTTGGGGCTACAGATAGGAGCAGAATGTTCTCTCTCTCTCTTCACCCCACCACCCAAGCCCAGCCCTCCTGTTTTTCACCTGTGGATATCTTTTTAAAGGTATCTACAAAAAGATCTGAATTTAGCATTGTTGTTTCTCTTGCTTTTAAATTAAGGATCATTACAGTTAAAGAGAAAACACAGCTAAAATAGAATGACCCAAATACAAATGTTATGCTCTGGGCTGCCATATGCTTAGGGATAAGAAGGTGGAAAGGTTCAGCATCAAGGGTGTTGCAAACACACGGCCTTGTGCCATTTTTAACATTTGACTCTGACAGTAACTGCAAGAGGCTCTGAGGAAGCTGCTAAGCATTCCTCCAGATATAGTGCAAGAGTTATAGGCCTTGAAATCCAATCCCAGTATGAGTTGGAGATAGTGCTCATAATTCTAATTCAAAGTTATTTTTTTAAAAAAACACACACACACACATTTCTGAGCTTTCAGGCTTTGTGGTTAAAGAACACACGAAGGCAGAACCATAAATTATTTTATTTACTTCTATATCTGCATACTGAAGGGTTTATTCACTGCTGCTCATTCATCTGATTTTTGCTGGCATTCTTTATGCATGTGTTGTCAGCATCTGCCAAAGGGAAAAAGAAGAAAGCTGCTCTGGAAATGCCCTTGCTAGGTTTATCTTTATTTCTAAAGTATCTGCATATTTCTTTTCAGGCTCCAGCATTATTAAGAAAACAGCAGTTTGCACTTTTTAAGTGGATAAATGCTTTGGAACATGTCACTGGTCTGAGACTGCCATATCCGATTAAATGTAATTTGTTTTGTTTGTATAGTATATGCTAAAGTGATCCCTACTATTGTGATCTGATGACCAGGATTTCTGGCTTAATATATATGTAATAGAAGCCCATCCAGCTGTGGACTGATTAATCAAACCATCGCTTTGTACAATGCCTGAATGTTTGCAGTTTAGTTGTTTATACCTCTTAGTAGTAGTCTTTTGATTGGTCCTCTCTCCTTCCACAGATACATGTCCATCCAGTCTTCTTTTCAGAGTTATCTTCCTATTGGAGTAACATGCAAAACAATCCAATTGTTACATTCTTCCAAAATGAGACATCCCCAGTGGCGGTATTCAGCTGGTTCAGACCCATTCGGGCGAACCGGTAGTGGTGACCTCTGGGTAGACCTGCCCCGTGGCATGACAAAACCGCGCTCCACTAAAGCGCGCCCGATTAAACCGCGTCGCTGACATCATCAGCAGGGCGACAACAGCAACCGCGGGGAAAAAAGGGCGCTTTAAATAGTGCTTTGAAAGCAAGCCGATTCAAGTTAAGGTAAGGGTTAGGTTTAGGGTTAGGTTAAGGGTTAGGTTTAGGTTTAGGTTAAGGGTTAGGTTTAGGGTTAGGTTAAGGGTTAGGATTAGGTTTAGCGTTAGGTTAAGGGTTAGGTTTAGGGTTAGGTTAAGGGTTAGGTTTAGGAGTAGGTTTAGGAGTAGGTTTAGGGGGGTTAGGTTTAGGTTTAGGGATTAATTTTAGCTTTAGCGTTTACAGCGTGCTTTTTTCGTCGCGCTGTGATGACATCAGCTACACGGTTTCGTCGAGCGCGCTTTAGTCGAACACAGTTTTGTGGTGGAACCGACCCGCCCACCCGCCCCAGTGCTATTCTGTCCTATTTAATTACGTTTTTGAAGCTGCGCACACGTTTGCAAGCCCCTCGCACTCACATTTTCGGTGTGCAGCGAACCGGTGGTAAAATTATGTGAAACCCACCTCTGGACATCCCCATATGAGTACATTTGTATGACCTATCAAAATATAGGAATTTGGCTGATATTATGTTATTAGCTGGATATAATTTTAATGAAATTTAATGGTGTCATTCACAGGCACTAAGTAACAATGAGTTTTTTGGCATAGTATGTTTATAGTAACTCTGGCAACTATGGTTTATACCAGGGCAATTAATTTTCCCAAGGGTCCGAATTGTTGCAGAAAATGACAGGCTTTAGACTTCTCAGGATACAGGAAAAGTTTATTTGGCAGCCAGTTTCAGAAAGTTAGTGAAATGGCTAACATTGCAAATTCTGAACAACCTTCATTATCGAAGCATGCATTCTTATACATTCTCAAAGGAAGCGTAACACGGAAATACTTAACTCATTTCCTATTGGTTACCTTGAGGAAAAAGCTTTATAAGGAGATGAGGTCTTACTTCTCCTTTTGTTACAGGTATGGACTACGTGTCATTAATGAACTTTATCTGAACTTTGTGGTTTGGACTTTTGACATAGGGAGGTTGGCTGGAACATCTTGTGGTTAGGCACTTGCTTCCTATTCTTTTGCAAGCTGCAACTCTGCCTATGTGGCTTTTTAATATAGAAGTAAAGGGGCCCCGAGAGGCTGTCCAGCCTGACCCAGTAGGTTTCACACTTAATGTCCAAATCTCACTTTACGTCCTACTTTAATATGACTGTTTATATAAATAGGACTGTTGTAGAGTCCAACAGGCTCATGGCTTAAACTGAAGGTGGACACACAAACACACAAAAAAGCAGTTGCCTTCAAAATAAAAGCTACACAGTTGTATTGCGCACATAGCATACACTTGTTTATGTTTGATTTGTTTTGTTTCTGACTGACCTCACACAGGCTGGGCAAGGATAGTCAAATGGCCAGATGTGGCCCAGGGACCGTAAAGTGCCCAGGTTTATATAGAGACCCATGGCTGAGCCCAATAAACAAATTTAGTTTATACAGAGAGGCAGAGATCACTTCCACACAAAGCACAAAGCATTAGAAAGTCACTAACTAGTTAAAAAAAAAGGCATGTCTTGCCTTTAAAATGAAATTGTACAGCATTTATTTTGGGCCTTCTTTCACAAACAAGTTTGACCCACCACAGAACAGTAGAAAACTATGCCACTGACTCAGGGATGGTATTCATTACCTTCCCTACCTTCCCTGCAAATGTGAGTGTGCACGCAGGCACATTTGCTTTGCTCGCTTGCTTTGCTTCCATGCGCAATACCTGCACATGCACTCAGCCTTCCACGCATGTGTGTTGGAAGAAATGTCCTTCTGGGTTTGGCTCCAAGTGGGGAAAAAGATACTGGAGACATGGAGGCTGCTTGGAAAGGTGGTTTAATGGTGGACAGGACCACATGGCTTGAGTCTTAAACAGAAAAGGTGATCACATGCTTCAATGTTGGGTGAAGAAGAAGAGAGAGGACAAGATGCTGAAAGTTCCTGGCTTTATACTCTCTGTTTGGCCCCACCTCTCTGTTTCCTGTTCCTGTGTAAGAAACTGTATTCTAATTGGTTGTCAGATTCCCATGGGGCCATGCAGGGCAACTCTCTAGGCTGTGTTTCGAGTCTCAAGTTTGGTTGAGTTCTCAGATGCCATGTGGTGAGTTGGGTAAAGGGCTAATACTATCATGCCTTAATCCCATAACCCTGGAGCTGAAGGGGAGAACTCTTTATTATGTAGAATAGACTGGCTTGGGCATCTTAATGGCCCATTGACAAAGGGGGATGGGCAGGAAGCTGCAGGAAACTACTTTGTCTTTAAAACATGTTTCTCCCTATTCACATCCAAGGGAAATACAATATTCTGCCTTTTCAATATTTCCTAGGATGGGTTTTAACTTCCACACATGTGCTTTAGCTAAAAAGAGTAGATAAATGGGACGGCATAGAGCCAGGGCGGGTGGGCAGGCCCACCCATGATTTCCACTACCAGTTCAGGCAAACTGGTCCGAATTGGCAGAATATCATCTCTTATTCTCACCCAATTGTAGAGGTATATTTAGGAATTAGGTACTTGAGAATCCTATACTTAGTGCCATTTCGCCACGTTGCTGGATTTTTTTAGTAAGGTCAGCACCAGGAAACAAGACAGCAAGATTAAAAAGTTTATCTAAAGTTATAAGCAAAAGAAGAAGAATCAGTCCTTAGTTTTGACAGGAATCAAAAAGCTTTTTAGCCTTTAAGAACTTTGATTAGAATTTCAGCTGTTCTGGAACATTAGATTCTTTCTTGGCAAATGTTAGAACAGCAAAATAAACCACATGTTTCATAATTTCAGGGCTAATCTGACCTCTTTCAAATTCCTGACGTCATGATTGTGAATCTGCCTATAACCATTTACTTTGACCTTTTCAACATGCTGATACTTTGCATAACATTCTACCTCTCTCCGTGTACTCAAATCCATTTTTTTTTGCTAAGAAAAAATATGCTTGTACAAATTTCATGCTGAGAAACTTCATTGCTTAAGTTTCAACAAAGGCACCAAGGAAAATCTGGTCCTTGTATTTCTTTGCATAAATACTCTCAAAGCAATAAATGCTTCCAGTAAAAATTGAAATCTTTTTCATTTATAAAACAAAAAAGGCTGTATTCCTTTGAAAAAAAACATTTCAAAGTAAAGTATAACAAACAGATTTACCATAATATTCTGTTTTAAATTTAAAGATTCAGCCTTTTTTGTAAATTGACGTCAAAATGCGAGATTTCCTTCTTTATTTTTTCTGTGAGGCACGGATTTAAGATTCACATTGGAAAACCTTCACTAGATATTAAATAAAGATAGTGAGGCAATTGTATTATTTGAGATACTCTTTTTAGCAAACAGATAAAACATTAACTAGTAAACTGGCAGAATCCCAGTTTTCAACTTGGGAGGTAGTGAGTTGCAATAAAGGAGCTTTCAGAGTAGCTCCTAACATCCACAAATCAAGGACTTTTATAGTTACCACATAATGATCATGTGTGGTTAAATATTTAAGTTAAAACCATCCTAAGCCATGAATCCTTTTGGCACTGTTCATATTCTCAAATGTTTGTAAGAGAGAATTCCAGGTGATCCTGGCTTACCATAAATGATAATCATAAATGTATACATGATTCATTTGTAGCTTAATTCTTTTCCAATTCTCCCCACAACTAGGAGCATTTAAATGAATATGAAATTAAAGCTTCATATGTAAAGCTCTCCTGGCTTTCTGCAACCAGAGGAATCAGAAAATGTAATCCAAGGACAAACCCTGTTTATTATTTTTACAAACCTTGTTTCTAATACAGTTCATGTAATACCGTATACTATGTTGTTGCTGGTGGTGGTGGTAGCTAGGAAATCTGATTCCCAGAAACCAACAGGCTGAATCTATGATCTGTAGTTAATTTGAGATAAACTATGATTCAATGCTATATTTTTATTATATTTACATTCTTACACAATGGCAATCAAATAAGCTATGATTTGTTGCTATTAGCTGTACAGATACCAGATCTCAGATATTTGAAACAATGAGAAAAGCACCTGAAAACTTAGATTCATGGGGGGAAATGTGCAATCCTTTTTAACATTCTTTATAGATCTAAACAAATAGGAAGGTGCTATTGTCAATGTCTATCCTCAATGTTCTGAAGCCTAGCAGAGGAGATCTAGCAACAAATCTAGCAACGGTCAGAGCCAGCGCTGACCTAAGATGTCTCCGTGGTCATATGGCTGGCATGACTAAATGCCGCAAGCTCCCGAAATGCTGTTACCTTCCCACCAAAGTGGTCCCTATTTTTCTACTTGCATTTTTACATGCTTTGGAACTGCTAGGTTAGCAGAAGATGGGACAACTAATAGGAGCTCACTCCAAAACGTGGCACTAGGGATTTGAACTGCCAACTTTTTTGATCGACAAGCGCAGTGTCTTAGCCACTGAGCCACCGTGTCCCTTAAATGTATCACTAGACAATGTATCTATAGTGAATGGGCAGATAAATATTCCCCCACCCCTCTCATTCTCACAGCTTGCCTGCCGGCTCCCTCACATGGTAAGCTGCCGGCTCATGTCTCCATTTGACATCTTATTTCAAGTGTGATCTTGAAAGTATGCAAAGCCCAGAGTTCCTCAATATATCCTTTTTTTCTAGGCAGGTTGTTGCAAAATAAAAATCACTTAGGAAGGAGAAAGAAGCTGAATGCTGAGGTAAGGGAGAGAAAGAGAGACTTAAGAGACGCTTCCAACTTCTAACTTGGAATTCACAGGAAAAAAGCTCTGGCAGCTTAAAAAGAATGGACACAAAGGTAACATCCGTCCAAGAATCAGATCCAAGGATTGAAGGAACAAGGAAATATCAAGAGTTGCTATATATATATATATATATATATATATATATATATATATATGTATGTATGTATGTATGTATGTATGTATGTATGTATGTATGTATGTATGTATGTATGTATATATGTATATGTATATGTATATGTATATGTATATGTATATGTATATGTATATGTATATGTATATGTATATGTATATATGCCAGTAAGGGTATGGCTAGCTGATGAGAGCTAAATAGCTTGAAATAGATCTATACTAGTCTCCCTTTATTTATTTATCAGCACAAATAAAACACAAATATAACAAAGGCAACAGTAAAAATATTGGGTTTCTGTCATGATGGACTCTTGTGACGAGCCGATTGACAGATGATGGAAGCAGTTAGCTTCCTCCCATAATTGGGGCTTACCAGGGGATATATATATATATATATATATATATATATATATATATATATATATATATATATATATATATATATATATATATATATATATATATATATATATATTGCTGTCTCTATACAAGCACTCTACGCAATCCTAAAGTGCTTTGTGCAATATTTTTGGAACAATTCAATATTCTTATCTCCTTTGTTTTACATTTTATACAGAACTACTTAAAGCTAAGAATGTTTTATCTTCTTTTTACTTTCTTTTTAATAAACTTGGATTCTATTTATCTCCTGTATGAGTGATTTATCTCCCTAACCAAGAAGGAGGAGAAGGACGGATTTCCCAAATCCCACATATCAGTGCTTACATGGTCAAAAAATGGACCTATAAAATATCTTCCCCCTGGGTCATTTTTTTTTTCTTTTTACTTCCAAATGAGCTATTGGATCCCTGTCTCTCACATTTGATGTGGTTAATGGGGAAGGTGAAGGCATCCTTTGGAAGGCAGGCAGTGGGAGCAAGAATTGCAGTTCACTACTACCTCAAGGCAAGAAGCACAGCTGTGTTGTGTAGTGGAAAAGGATATCTGAGAGGAAGAGTTTAAGACACTAGCCTGACACTGTAACTTCAAGCAAATACCTGCTGCTTTGTGAGGAACCATATTCTTTCCCATAAAAAGATATTGAAGCCCCTAAAAATGCCAAAGCTCCTAATATTAGCTCCTAATTTCTGCTCAGAGTCACTTGGACTACGGTATGGGTTGCAGATAAATTTGAGAGAGACAGGGGAGAGAGAGGGAGGGAGGAAGAGAGGGGGGAGAGAGTAGACATATAAAAAGTGGAAAGTAAAGCATAGGAAGTCTTCTAAGATATCAATCTGGCTTGTCAAAGACAATTTCTCAAATATATTTTCCATGTACACAATAAATTCTAGGGGCTATTTTTCTAATTGGAAGTTGATCCATCTGAGATTTGGCCATCAGGATATGTATCTCATATGCATTACTATACACACATACACCACTCTTTGGCTTGGCCAAGAGAAATTCCCGAGGTTCGTTTCCCAATTCATAATGAAATTGAAATATCAGCAGCATCATTAACTCTGCTTCAATTTAAAGATAAATATCATTTAATCATTAAAGAGAAGTATGAAAGAACTCCAACACTTATGTATGTACTTTAATTGATGAAAGCAATATGCTCTCTCACAGGCAGTAAAAAGATACAGGCTCCAATTTCATCTTATGAACAGAAAAATATTAACATTGCCCTTGAGTTCCAACTTAGCAAAAGTACCCTATTCAGCAAATAACAGGAAATCACAGTTCTAGCTGATAAAAAAATGTGCATATTATTCCAAATATTCCTGTGCATATTTTAAATATGCTCTAAGTTAAAAAAGATTCCAGGAGACAAATCATCTCCAGTACTTTTATATGCCTGCACAAACTCCCTAATCCCACCAAGATACAACATTCTTTCTACAAGCTCCCACCCATCAGCAATCTGTAGGAATTCACACCATGAACACAAAATTCATCTTGGTACGCCAACACTTGCATCTGATCACTGACATATGCGCAAATATATAGAGCAGTATCATTTTTCAAATGGCTCATGGGCTTTAATACTCTTTCCAAGAGACCTTGTTTTAAAAACCAAGTCCAGTCTTCAATCAGAGGCTGAATTAGATGCTGCAAGTAAAAATTGTTTTTGGCAACAGTTCCATTTATTTACTTTTTTTCCTCCCATCTAAGTGATGGATGAAGTTATAAGAGACTTATTTAAGAATCGGGGGAGGCGGAGGGAGATAGCATTGAAGCCTACATCTATGGCATTCTGAGATGTCACAGGTTCTTTTCTGAACTGTATCCAATTAGACTGACCCAGACTCAAGAGAGCCACAAAAACACTGGAGTCTGGACAGGTATTTTATAGAGAGAGAGAGAGATACACGTATATAGAATAGAATATAGGAGACAGACAATAGAAAAAGCATTCACATACAGATTGGTAAGTTTTACATTTCAGTTTTATATCTTGGGGTTTTTTTCATAATGACATCTCCCCAGCCCTTTTAGGTATGTATATGTATGTGTATTATGTCTCCCTCTAAAAGATAAAGGTTCCCCTCGCACATATGTGCTAGTTGTTCCTGACTCTAGGAGGCGGTGCTCATCTCTGTTTCAAAGCCGAAGAGCCAGTGCTGTCTTAAGATGTCTCTGTGATCATGTGGCTGGCATGACTAAACACCGAAGGACACAGAACACTATTACCTTCCTACCAAAGCTGGTTCCTATTTTTCTATTTGCATTTTTACATGCTTTTGAACTTCTAGGTTGACAGAAGCTGGGACAAGTAACGGGAGCTCACTCCGTTAGGTGGCGCTAGGGATTCAAACAGCCAAACTGCTGACCTTTCTGATCGACAAGCTCAGCGTCTTAGCCACTGAGCCACCAAGTCCCTTTTTATTGGGGGTATACACACCTCTATACTTCTTTTTTTCTTGATGATCTGCTCTCTTTAAAGGAAAAACACCTCTCTATTTTTTGGCAGATCTCTGTTCTCCTCCCATACCTGTTTCAAGGATACAGTTTTATTGGCAGCTCTACCCTACTGACATCGGGGAAAAGGCTCAATGGAGAGGGGAGGAAGACAATGCTGTCCCACACAAGAAAGGAAAAGAAGTCATCATTGAAATAATCCAGGGAATCTCTTCATTTGAAAAGATTGTGTTCAGAAATGTCTTTGTTCTGCCACACTTTAGAATTTTAATTCTCTGCCTTTTTGATAACGTTGGAAGGAGAATCTGTCAGGTTCAGTTCCAAGCTGGGAGAAAGATGCTGGAAACAACATGGAGACTGATTAGAAAGAAGGGTTTATGGATAAAGCAGAGCCACCAACCACATGTGATTCTGGGCAGGTGACAAAATGATTGAATGAGTGGATGGATCTTTATAGGTTTCTGTGACTTGGAAGTTTGGCATGCTCTGGGGGTGGTGGAATGAAGGGACTTGTATTCTGAAAGGGTGTTGGGCAATTCCTACTGTGACTAATGGCTTTTGTCCTGTGTTGGATCTTGGGTGAGGGCCTGCTTTCTAATCCTACCATTCTGCCAAGGGATTTTGAAATATCCTGTCTTGAATGGATTTCTTCAGTATTTGCTTTGCTTCTGAATAGAGCTATCTAGATACTTGTGTTCCTATTTCAATAAGCTCTTTATCTCTGAAGTGCTGTTAAGAGGGTTAAGGCTTAAGTGCTGGGCTATTAAGAAAGATTTGGGGGCTGCTTTCTGTCTGTAAGAGCATGTTTCTCTATTTCTCCTTTAGGGAAATATAATATTCAGCCTTTTTAATATTTCCCAAAATATTTCATTCTTTTAGGATCAGGGGGGGGGGGATTTTCACAATAACATCATATGTGAAGAAAATCAGATTATCTAAGAAGAATGTCATAACTGAAAGTTACTCAAGATGTACAATTTCCAGGTAGAAAAATGCTTCTGCACAAAATAGTTTTCTACCTATATGATATTTGGTTGTTGCTTTTTACTGAGCATTTCAGCATGTGACAAACCCACCCCAGCTGCTGTTTAAAATAATAGACATCAGGTATAGAGCTGCATGTCAGCCAAGATGAAATGTGGAAGATGGGAGATTAGCCCTCTTAAAAGAAATTGAAACCTCATACTGGTAGATTATAAATTTAATCCAAATGCTAATGGGGAAGGCATTGCTAATTTTTTCCCTCTCCAACTTCATAGAAGAAAAAGAGGCATGTCCTTGAACTTTGCATTAAATAAAGCTCACAATTTTTTAAAAAGTAGCATAAGATGTCATTTAGTCAAAATATAACTTTAATTTGCAATTAAAACTGAATTAAAAGTGAATTGAATTAATATTAAATTGAATATTTGCATTTAAATGCTTTGAAACCAATTATTCATATATTTTGCATTCTTTCTCTATGATTTGTCATACAGGACAGCTCAATTCTCACATATAAACAATAAATAGAGTACTTAAAGACCATTTCAGGTACCTATTAGAAGAATATATTTAAGAATGTGTGCAAATAAACCAGAAAAAGCAACTGCCTGCAAAGCCTAATTTGATGATGAAGATGATTGTAATGCACATTGTAGCTTTGAGAATTATAGTATGGAAGTGTTAAAAATTAGATAATTGCCAAACAGGAATCAAAGTATTATATCTATGCATAATAATGTTGTCATCTGGAATAAAATAGCTGGGTTGTAGTAATTTTTACTATGCTACCTATTAAAGCTGCAACTTACATTACTGTAATTTAGACTAAACTCAATTGAGTTTACTTTTGAGTAACTACAAACACTCATATTAGATCTCACAAGTATGCTAAGCTTGATCTAAAATAAGCTCACATTTATTTAAGAGAAGTAATGTATCAGTATTTAAATTAAAGTACAAACTTCCTTTTTTGTTGCTGAAGAGGGAACTCTTCCACTTGCCTTGGTGAATTAAACAATGATGGCAATTATTGCTAAAATATTGTGGCAGTTATATACAGTAATTATTTTTAACTATTTCAGTCTTTTTATTCTAAAGATGGAATCAGGGAATTTGGTGGTGGTCTGGTTGAAATTTGATGTGTTGTGTTAGAGAGATTTTGAAGAATAGATGAAATACCAGCAGCTGAAGAAAGACAAATCTAGCTCCAAAAAAGGAGGAATAATAGACTAGTCCATATGATACAGATAATTGGAAAGATTTTGCAGATGTTTGCATAAACAGCTTGATCTGAGTATAAGCATCTTCAAAACAATGTGTCTGCAGCATGGATTTGTCAGGAGCAAGGCCTGCCAAACTCAACTTATCTCAATTTTTTTAATTAGGTTTCCATTGATTATGGAAGTACTACAAAAAGTATCTTGATTTTAGCAAATCATGTGATG
The DNA here is from genome assembly GCF_009769535.1 of Thamnophis elegans. NCBI lineage: Eukaryota > Metazoa > Chordata > Lepidosauria > Squamata > Natricidae > Thamnophis > Thamnophis elegans. Next base: position 91,091,237 of record NC_045542.1, read on the forward strand.
CAGCAAGATAATTAAATGTAGCCTGGATGACATGGCAATAAAGTAGATTCACATCACACTCAAGGAGAGCTCATTAGTAGAAAAAAATGGGGATGTATAGTGTTGAAAAGAAAAACCTAGAGGGGATATGACAGAACTCTTCAAATACCTGAAAGGATGGTAATTTGAAGAAGATAAAGAGGTGGTCTCTATCATCCTATAGGGCAAGGTAGTTTACAATAAATCTCTGTTTAGAGAAAGGCGGAATCTGACTGAATGAGAAGTTCAAATGCTAAAAGCTATTGAACACGTAATGAGCTCCCTTCACGGGGTGTCTTCAAGCAGTAGTAGGAAGACTTTCTGTCAGGGTTTATTTCAGCCAGATTCCCGCATTAAGCAGAGGATTGGAATTGATGTCCTCATTAATGTGTTTCAACGATATGATTCTAAAATGAGGCCAGAGATCTACAAAAAAAAAAACCACATTTGTCTGCAACAGAAACACAGGCTCTGCATTTGAATGAACCAAATTAGAGATCACTTCAAAAAATCCTGATATAATGGATATGTAATTACATTCAGTTAGATCTAAGTGGAAAATTTTTAATAATACCATGAATTCAATAGCTTAAAAAATACAAAATTGGTGATAAAGAGAATGGGAAAACAACTGGGCACTGCTGAGCTGTCTCAAAAAGTCACATATGCACCACATGTGAAACTTTATTTTCACCTAGCATTGTTTAAATTGTGTTGTTTATCATTGTTACCAGACAATATACTCTTAAGCATTCTTGGAAGAAAAAGGCCATCTGGGTTCAATTCCAAGTGGGGAGAAAGACACTGGAAACATGGAGGCAGATTGGAAAGATGGTTAAATGGTGAAGCAGAACCACCAAGCAGAGAGAGGGGGGGGAGGGAGGGAGGGGGGAGGGAGGGAGAGAGGGAGGGAGAGGGAGAGGGAGAGAGAGGGGGGTATTTTATACCCTCTCTTGGGCCTTGCCCTTGAGTTTCCAGTTCCTGTACAAGAAATGTATTCTATTGGTTGTAGTCAGACTCCCATGTGGAGTCATGTTTGTCTGAATCAAGCTTGGTGGAACCTTGGGCTGATGTCATGTCCTCAGGTGATTTCGCAATGCAGTGAGCCCTGCTGTTAGATGGGTAGATGGCTAATCCTATTATGTCCTAAGGATCATGTCTTAATCCCATCACCCTGGAGATGGAGGACTTTTGTCTTGTAGATAGGTTGGCCCAGTCTTTATGTGCACCAAATATCTGCTGTGGGCAGGGAGCTGCTTTGTCTTTAAAAGCATGTTCCTCCTTTTCTCATCCAGGGAAATACAATATTCTGCCTTTTTAATATTTCCCAGAATATTTCACTCTTCTAGGACAGGGGTGGGTGTTAACTTTCTACAGCATGTTCTTCTCTGAGCATGCACTTTTCTATTTATTTATTCAATTTCTATAACTACCCATCTCAATTACTATTTTTTCTAAATACATTGCGTTTTTCCTAATATGATTAGCATCCAATTGATGCTAGCTCTGTGTGACGGGGTTGTGTGTGAGAGCAGGCAGCAGGCTTTTTTTTCCCACAGAGGTGAGTGACCACTACTGCTCTCAATAGAAAACAGAACCCACTGAGCTACTTGAAGTCATTAGTTTTACCTCTATAGTTGTGAATTTGTATGCCTGAGTGATTCCTTCCTTCCTTCCTTCCTTCCTTCCTTTCTTTCTTTCCTTCCTTCTAAAATTGAAATGTTGCTAGAAGATGTAATTTTATGTAAAATCACAATAAATAAAATTTTACAGAGTCAAGACATTTTGCATTATTTGTGATCATTTTAGCGGGTTCAAAAAGGGATCATTTCTCTTAAAAGGCAGTAAACCCTTAGGGACAGAATTAATTCTTTATCTGTGTAAAGGAAACACTGCTGTCCCTGTAGATTTTTTTTTAAAGAAAACAATACAGAAATTATTGAAAAAAATACTTTAACATGAAGGAATTAAAATTAAATGCAAATTTAATCCTTCAATAGCAAGATTTTAAGAAAATAAATCTACCTACTCATATATATGACAGAAGTAATAAGCAAGGTCTGTATTAATTAGTTAACCATCAAAGAGAAAATAATCCAGCAATCATTTATGGTGGCGTCTCATATAATTAGCAGTCCTTTAATTTGCAGTTGCAGACAGGTAGCAAAGCCAGGGTACATCAAGTAATTGGTGGCTGGTACATTCAGCATCAGCAAACGTCACAGTCTATGCAGATTTGCCCTAAGGAGGTCATAAAATACAGCTGTAGTACTATTTTCTGTTTCTGCATGCAGTAGAATAAATGAATGCAATCAGCCATATCAATTTGCAAAAGAGCATGGAACAAAAATATCTTCCCTATGTTGGATTTTCAGTTAAACATATGCTTTTTATGTCTTCTTTAGTATAGATACAGATTTGGCGTTCAAGATGAAACATAAAATAATCCTGCAACCAACCAATGGCATTTTCAGGGTTATTAATATCTCTTGTACTAAGCCCTTACTTTTAAAAAAAGATTCTGTTGTGTTTTAATGCATAGCTCCTATTTATTTTACCTTTGTTGAACTTATTGTCAACGTCAATCCAAACCTGGCAGAAGCCATTGTCTTGTTTATCTTTGTCATACAGTGAGAGAAAAAGGGGGAAGAGGTTAGAATGCCTTACTAAACACAACACAGAGCTTTCTCCTAGGAACCAAGGTCATCTTCCCAGGTGACGGATGAAGGTGGGAAGGAGTGCCTGAGGAGCCTGCCAATTAACCTAATTGGCCAACGAGATCAGTGACACTGGGGGGAAGGGGTTATGCTGAAACCACAGGAATTATTCAGAGTTGGTTTTACCCTAAGTGTGTGCCGATATGATGTACCCAATAAATAAGTTATTTGAGGAAGACAGTGGCCTCAGAGTTCTAATTTGCTTGAGTTTGTTAGTTGAAACCTTGATACTTATTTCTTGTCTGTTTTTTTTAATCCCACTCCAATAGTTCTGCTCTCAAAGGTCTGAGCTCCAGATTCAAACCAAAATCAGGATGCCACTCACTCCAGATTCCCAACAGCTTATTAAGCCAGAATTTCAGCACACAGTGAGTTCAGTCAAAATGAAGAAAGGAATAAAGTTAGTGTTGGGAGTCTCTGCCTCCCAGTGCCCTTTACAGATCAGCTGCTCATCAGGCTCCCAGCAACCACGATCAGCTGATCATCAGCCAGCTTGCAGTCAGATGTTCATCGGCTCACCCTTGCTTGCTGCTTGCAGCAACATCTGTCGGTCTGATGGGCTTCATGATGTTCTCCCCACCACCCACGTCCTGTACTAGGGGTCCCTCCCCCAGGTATGGCAACCCTGAGTTAGCATTTGATGGTGGCACCATTTGATACTTATTCTTCTGATTATTTATTAATATTTCATATTTTAAGCCCATCTCCCTTCTTACTTTTTATAGCCACTTGATTCACCAAGTTGGATACGCAAAAAAACAAGATACCTTCAGAATTGGAAGAAATTGGATTTCTACTCAAATAAAGTTAACCTATTTTAGGTTGAGCGAACACACCAGAGCAAGAGTTTGTACATCACGCACATACAAAGGGAGGTGGAAAGTGATTTAATCAAGTATATATGTGCTTCAGGAGATACATAGTGAAGGGAGGTATTGCCTGGTACGCGGAGTCAGCACAGAGTCAAAGTTATAGAGACAAATAATAGTGTAACACAATTATTCTTGTTTCTAATACATTGAAATTCAGATCCACATACCTTGTATTATACTGTATATGCTTAACATTGACTGGAAATTATTTCAGTGCTTACGTAACTATGCAGCAGCATCTGCGCACAAAAGTTCATGTGTATCAATGCTCCAGTCAACATTCCTCTAAAAAATTTAATTTGGAGAGTGGTCCTAGTTTTTAGTTTTGTCACATATTCAAAGTGGTTTGATGTTTGTTAACTGCCCAGGATTATATTGTATAAGATGAGCAGCCATATAAATCAAATGGCAGACAGACAGATAGACAGACTGACTGACAGACAGAAAGTTAACAAAAGTATTTCTTATTCCTTTCTCTGTAAATACGTTAAGAACATGTGACATGTCCTTCGACAACACTTCAGAGAATTCAAAAGGGGGATGTGGCTGTTTTTACATAGCAGAGCTATCTATCTTAGTAGGTAGTCTTAAATCTACAAATTATTGTTACTGGTTAAAAAAGGAGTCTATTATTATACTAAACAGACATGCTAAATATCTAGCAGCCTTTTTCAAAATCTTCACTGCAGCAATGAGACAATATTTCTTTTATATGATGGCCAACATGGGCAGTCAACCTTAATGGCATCAAATTTTATTTTTATTTTTTATAAAAAGCCCTCTCAACTCAGCATTTTTTCCTAAAAATAAAGACCACATATTCCACAAAAATATACAAAATTATCAATGTTTACAGAATATGTGCATGAGGGGAAAAATGCAGAAGAAAATATATATTTACAGTATATATAATGGAATTTAGGAGAAGAAATTTAAATACAAACTGAGGTGTTTTTTTTAATAAGATATGCAATTCAGAGGTGGTATTCAGCCAGTTCGGGAGAACGGGTAGCAGAAATTTTGAGTAGTTCAGAGACCCAGCAAATAGGCTGGCCCCGCCCGCTGCCTTCCAGCCTCTCAGCTGATCTTCTTTTGCTGCCCTGAACAGGAGAACGGAGCTGGAAATCAGGTTAGTGGGGTGGGGAGAGAATGGGGATTTTGCAGTATCCTTCCCCCTGCCATGCCCACAAAGCCACGCCCACAAAGCAATGCCACACTCACAAAGCCACACCCACAGAATCGGTAGTAAAAAAAATTGAATCCCACCACTGATGCAATTATTATAAAAAAGACACCTAGCAATATTTCTGTCAGTGTGGTTATGGACCAACAGTCCTTCTGTAAAAACTAGAGAAAAGTTTGCAATCTAACCTAACAAAACCCATGAATTGAAAGTGTCCTCCAAAACACTATGATATTTTAAAGCAATAATAATTTATCATTAAGAAATCCACCCACACAGTAGAATGAAACTACAAGGCATTTTTTAGGAATTTAAGTTGCAGTGTCATGGTTAAATAAAAAGGATTTTTTAAACAAATGTAAAATAAACCAAGGCTACACATTAAGATGAAATGCCATCTAGTTTAACCAACTTTATACATGTTTGTATTCCAGCTCCCACAAAGAACCAAATGTTTTTATTCCCCTCAGTGATGATGTAAGTTTTTCCGTAGTTCTTACATAAACTGACATTTTAAACAAACTTGCTTAAAGTGCAGGTCTGGATCGGATCAGTGCCTGAGTGAGAAATTATTTGGTAACCATACTATGCTGCCTTGAATTCTGTGAAAGAAAGATGGCATGGAATAGGAACAATCAATCTGGCATCCTATCAGGCAACCCACTCACTAGGCATCCATCTTTAGGTTGCACTGAGATTTATAGGTTGCTAGCAATGATCTACTTTCATATGAACTAGAATCACTGCAAAAAAAAAAGTTTAAGCATTGAAATGAGAAGTCATACATGTCTTGCATTTAAAACTCTCTGTCTACTTCTTAGAAGTCATTTATTGTCAGTAAAATGTGTTGCTTTTTTGATTCTGCCTAAAAAGTAAAGCAGTAAATGTATATCATTCTCTGGAATATCTTGTCATTTGAAAGATATATCAAGGGCCGAGGTGGCGCAGTGGTTAAATGCAGCACTGCAGGCTACTGCTAGATCAGCAGTTCAGCGGTTCAAATCTCACCGGCTCAGGGTTGACTCAGCCTTCCATCCTTCCGAGGTGGGTAAAATGAGGACCCGGATTGTTGGGGGCAATATGCTGACTCTCTGTAAACCGCTTAGAGAGGGCTGAAAGCCCTATGAAGCGGTATATAAGTCTACTGCTATATGTTTATTCATCAAGTATGAAAACAGATTTAATCTTGAGTCTAGCTAAACATGTCGGTGTTAATGGAGTACTAAGAATCAAATCATAAATTTACCTCCATCCCTACACACACACACACACACACACAATCCCAATTTCCCCTTCCTACTCATAAACATAATTCCATTTATTCTTCCCATAGGTGGCAGCTAATTTTTAGTGCATTTCCATTTCTTTCTTCCTCCCCTCACTACACTAGTCAAGTGTTCAGATGTACTGTTTCAAGGATCCAAGAAGATGATCCTGAGGAGAAGATTATTTCTCTCTCTATCACCTTTCATGTGTTGAGGATTAACTTATTATGTTTGTACACTTATGACCGTTTCAGCATCCCCATGGTCATGTAATCAAAATTCATCTGTTTCAGATTTATGATGGTTGCAGTGTCACTTTGTGACCTTCTGACAAGCAAAGTCAATAGGCAAACCAGATTCACTTAATAACCCTGTCGCTCACTTAACAACTGTAATGATTCACTTAACAACTGGGTCTTACAATGGGGCAAAACTCACTTAACAAATGTTTCACTTAGCAACACCAATTTTGGGCTCAACTGTGGTTGTAAGTTGAGGACTACTTGTATAGGTTAAGGCCAAAAGTGGTGGTAGAAATAGCAAGCTATCGTAAAATGCTTCCAGGAAATTCCTCAAAATATCTGTACAGGTTTCTAAAACCTGGCCATTGCAATGTTCTCAAAGCACTACCCTTCCCGAAGTCAAACTGTTAATAATAGCTTGTTAACTATTACAAACCTCCCTTAAACTTTTACTTCACACTTTATTTTTTTCTAGCCCTCCTCCCTTTTCCTTTCTAATGCAATAGACGTAATGCAATTTAAGAAAGGAACCATACAAAAATGCATTTCCATGACATAACCACAACTTTATTTTCATGTCAAAACTTTTAAACTTTATAATGGTGAAAAACAGCAGAAATCTATATAAAGTCACAACTATTTAGCTATTGATGTTGGCCGACAAGATTGAGTATCATTGCCAAGCTTTATAATGAGGAACAACTTTAAAAATTAGCCCCAAGGTAAAGCTTTCATAAAAACACTTTTTAAAAGGACAATTAGTGGTAAACCGACAATAACAGTAGCGGAGAAGCAGCCTATGTTTAAATTAAATACCAGTTGAAACTAATTCTAGAATGCCAAAGTGAGTGGAGTGCATGTATATATGTGAATCTTTTTGTCTGTACGTCACAAGAATTGCAAAGTAATTAGCTTTTAATTCAGCGTATTTATAATAATACCGTTGATCTGCTTTAGGAGATGCTAGGAAATTTAGTTGCCCAAGGAGATAAACACAATGTCATCTGTCCCTAAAAATACGAATATGGCGGGGAGAAATGACAAAACAACAAATAGACCTAAAACCAGAATTGTTTCTGTTGGGAATCTTACCAGAAAATTATAATAAAGGAAATACATATTTAATTTTACGTGTTTTAACAAAAGCAAGAATTGTATATGCACAAAATTGGAAAAATGAAAATATTCCTACAGAGGAAAGTGTAATAAATAAAATATTAGAATGTGCCGAGATGGAGATATTAATGATGAAAATTAAGGATAAGGGGGAAACAGAATATTTTTTTAATATGGGAGACATTTTATCAATGGTTAGAAAATAGAAGCAGAAGTTAGAAACTTAAAATTGAAAAGAATGTTTAATTAAATAATGAAAGGTTAAATAATTTAATCAAATGTAATATTCAATTAAAGAATTAAGGATATGCAAATATTATTATTAATATGTTTGATGATAATTGTTTTAAATAGCATCATTAAATGTTGTGTTATTATTACTCAAAATCAATAACACCCAGGCAACACACTGTCGATGGGAACACTGAGTTTTTATGTATACCAGAGGAAAATGTATAAATAAAATATAAGATGTCATCTGTTCCATTTTCTTCAGAAGACAATGACTGCTGGATATGTCTGATGTCCTAGTAATAAGCTGGTCTTCTCCATCAAGCATCAGGATAACAGCCAGTATAGGGGGGGAGGGGTTGTAATCTAGTTGACCAGCATACATAGCTCTGTCTTTCCAGAGAATAAATTTGGCTGCATTAAGTGTGAGATTTTGATGCATTCTCCCACAACCTTGCTTATACTGTATTTATGTTTAATTGTTTTAACAGTTATTTAAGACTGTCTTAATCACTGGTTTTATTGTACGCCACCCAAAATCATATCTATTATAAATCAAAATAAATTTGATGGATAATTATAAATAAATAAAATTTGTGGGCACAGCCATACTTCCTGAGGTAGTTACTTCTGCCTCCTAGTAGAACATACTCATGATCTGAGCATAGTTGAGTCAAAGCTATTTTTCAGCTATTTAATTTAATAACATGTTTTATCATTTGGAAGCTCTAGAGTTAGGTTTTTATTTGCTCAAATAGTATCAGATCACATAAAGTTTTAGTCATACTTTATAGCATCTTATCCATGATGGTGCTGCTAATGCAATGGCAAGCTGGTTGCAATTACAAGTCTACGAGCAGTGTGTTTGTTCATTTAAATGATAATGAGGCCAGGCACATCTTTAATTTACAAAAATGAACAAGTCATAAAAGATGCTATAGAGCAGGATAAGCGTTTTGGGGTAATGGGCCGCACTTAGTCTTTGCTTGAGATGATGGGTACCACATTTCCAAGGGGAGGATGGGAACAGGATGAAAGGTGAGCTCAGCAAAAATAGAAACAAAGATTGACTTTTAACATAAGTAGAATTAAATTACAGCAAATGAATACGTTTGCTTTTGAAATATTTAATCATCCATAATTTATTGATCTGTCATTTTAAAAAGTTAGGAGACAATGGTAATTTTACCAGAATTTTATGGGACCATATGTATTTAATTTCATCCTGTAGGTTACTTTGCATAGGAGACATATAGGTATAAATATATAAAAATATCCACCTATGGGAAAATTATAACTATTTGTAGACCGGCTATGTAAGAGGAGAAGAATTTATCAGGGTTTTTTAAATGTCTTTTTCTCAGCATCCAGCTGGGGTGGATTCTTTATGTTCAATGTTAGATTTATTTGCTATTTGGATCATTCTTTTTCTTTTTTGCATTTTATTCTTGTTGATAAAACATATATATATATATATATATATATATATATATATATATATATATGTATATATGTATATATGTATATATGTATATATGTATATATGTATATATGTATATATGTATATATGTATATATGTATATATGTATATATGTATATATGTATATATGTATATATGTATATATGTATATATGTATATATGTATATATGTATATATGTATATATGTATATATGTATATATGTATATATGTATATATGTATATATGTATATATGTATATATGTATATATGTATATATACGCACGCACGCACGCATACATACATACATACATACATACATTAGATTTTAGGTTCAAATCCCAGTAAGGGTATGGCTAGCTGATGAGAGCTAAATAGCTTGAAATAGATCTATACTAGTCTCCCTTTATTTATTTACACACAAAAAAGTAGCCACCCATGACTTTAATGGTAATGCAAGAGAAGGGGGGGGGAATCAATTTAATAAGAAGAGCAAGGAGAACACCCAAACTACTGAAGTCAAAATAGGTAACAAGAGATGCTGTTTCTAATTCCCACTGAATATGGGAAAATTAGTTTATATATCTCATGGAACAATAGAAGAGAATATTTGTAGCTCCTAGTTGAACTATGGGGTACTTTGTTCTTTCATTTTATTTGTTTTAGATATTTCATTACCAAACTAACTAAGGTTCTACATATCTTATCTTACCTCCACCCAGAGAATATTAAAAACTCTGTATAAAGGGGAGGAACTTTTATGTTGATCTAGATATAATCCTAAGGGAAGTTCCTGAGAAATGCAGCCAAATTAGTTTGTAAATATTTAGCATTGTAAATATTTACCAAGTTAGTTTGCTAAATATTGCTAAATACCTGGCAGTGGTGTGGAAATTATGAGATTCATTTTTTTCTTTGAACAATTTACAGACAGAAAACAGAAGAAGCATAAAATTCTAAAGAACATAAAGTTCTAATATATGATTTAACACTGCAAATTTGGATAGTATCTTGATGGCATTTTCTCCTATAAACAAGTATTCTTCTCATTGAATTTATGATGGGATTATCATCTTATCCAGTGAGTTAGTGGAGTATTTACTTAGAACACAGAATGTGATGGCAAGAGGGTGGCAACATTACTTAGGTAGTGATATCTCCTTTCTATTAATTCTATTAATTCATAGACAAAATTATTTGAAACTAGGGAAGGATTCAAACCTTCCCCAAAGTTACAGGTCAGTTGCTTTTCTCTGTGTCATCTACAAATCTCTAGAAAGACTTGTGTTAAACAGGACAGCCCTAGCAATAGAATCTGTAATCCAAGTAGAACAAACTGGATTTTACTTCAGACATGGTTGTAGTGATCAAGTCCTTGTATTAACTTCCTACCTGGAGAATGGATTCCAAGGGAAAATGAAAACTGTTGCTATTTTTCTTGGCGGCCTATGGTACTGTTTGGAAAGAAAGACATCTTAAACTAACTAATGTTATACCTTGTCATAACACCATCACCTTGATTGACAATGTGTTGAATATCAGGTAATTTTAAGTTCTCTCTCTCTCTCTCTCTCTCTCTCTCTCTCACTCACTCTCACTCACACACACACACACACACACACACACACACACACACACACACACACTACACACACCAACCTCAATGCTTATCAGTCATATTGAACCTATGGTGGGAAATCTAAATGAAAGTTATGGAATGGGTCTTTATTACATTTGTGGCTAACAAAAGTCCAGCAGTGTTCAAATCACCTAACTCAGAAAGAATCCCATTGTTTTTTGTTCCCAGAGAATGCAAATAAGTTACATTTGCCAATTGGTATCTGCATTGTTGCTGCAAAGTTCCATGTAAGAAATTAATGCCCAAATAAACTAAGATGAAAATATCGACCTTCAGGCATTAAGCAGAGACACTGATTCAGTTTTCTTTACATTTTTCATTGGGGTCTGTGGACATTTTAAAATGGCATTTTCTTCTATCTCTTGGACATTTACAACCAGAAGAATGGGAGAGACTTTCCCAGTGATACTTCAGTAAAAAGCAATGCCTTTGTTCTATGCGATCACCGTGGCTTGACCTAGAAAGGTAGCACTGCTGGTTTATGGATCAAACATTCACCAGCTGTTCTCAGAAGTCCAGCCTTAGCAACCCATACCTAGACATGTTATTTAAATATATATAGCTTCTTTTTAAGAGCACAAACAACTCCAATCTCCTGAGCAACAACTGTGCTTTCTGTTTTATATCAAGCACATCAATCTGACAAATATCTGGTAAAAAAAAAAGTGCAAATAGATCTACATTGAAATGTATCAAATCATAATAGAAAAAAGCAAAATGTCTCCTTTTATTTTCTGCTCCCTATCTTTCACCCTTCTGTTCTACTGTTTCACTACTTTTACATAATGTGTTGCTATTGCTCCTTGCTTCCACTGCTTGTGTTTCCCCAAATGTGACTCTTCTGCTTTGATTTTAAAGCTCTACATCTTTTCTACTTTGTGGAAAATGAGTCACCCTCTTGCTACTTCCTGATGGATCTTAACATTACCCCAACTACCACAGGTAGCCTACACTGCTGTATTGTGATTCCTTCAAAGCCTCCTTCCTTTGTCTTGGTCCATAATACACATGTTTCTTCTTGTGGAAAGGAATGAAACTTAAGTTCCTGGCAGTAGACAGGACTGAAATACTACTGGACAACATCGCCAGGGCTCGCTGCCTTAGAAGAATGAGGAGAATCCTCAGGGGCAACTCGCACCTTGGTCAGCCCTTCTTTGTTCTCCTACCATCTGGAAGGAGATATAGAAGCATAGGCAGCCGCACAAACAGGCTGAAGAACACTTTTTAATCTGTGGGCTGTCAGGTTTGGTTTTAAGATTTTATTTGGTTTGTATGCCGCCCTATTCCCGGAAGACTCAGGGCGGCTAACAATCTGAAGGGGAGGGGGGTACAAAATAAAAATACAAACAATTTAAAATACACCAACAGTCGTAACCTCGGATGGGGCTGGAAAATTCAACAGCCCCAGGCCTGCCAGAACAGCCAGGTCTTAGTTGCTTTGCGGAAGGCCGGAATGGTGGTAAGGGTCCGGATCTCAACGGGGAGGTCATTCCAGAGGGCCGGAGCAGCCACAGAGAAGGCCCTCCCCCGGGGAGTTGCCAGCCGACATTGGCCGGCAGATGGAATTCGGAGGAGGCCTAGTCTGTGGGATCTAACAGGTCTTTGGGAGGTAATTGGCGGCTGCATTCTGGACAAGCTGAAGTCTTCGAACACTCTTCAAGGGCAGCCCTGTCAGACTCCTGAATGAAAAATAACCCTACAACAACATAGTACGATTGACTTGCAGGGCCGGCACAACATGCAATAAGTTCTCATGGTGCAATAGGACTGGGCGTTTGTTAGTGGGATACAGTGGGCTAGGGATTTTTTGTCTTTCACTGTGAAAGCTAAGGGAAGCTCAGTGTACACATGTTGTACCCCTGACAATAAAGTTTTGAATTTGAAATCCAGTTGTGGTGCTGTCCACATTTGTCCTCTCCTAAACTGACCAATCAAAGAACATTTGTATGTACAACATTATTGTTATGCCAAACTCTTTTTCTTTGGTTTTGATGTGAGCTTTGCTGTGGAGATTTCCTCAAGCAGCTTTCCCCTCTCAAAGAATGCTATACTTCCTAGATATCTGTTTCATCCTTCGATGTTTCCCATAATACTCAGCTGCTAGCTGGGCATCTGCACCTACAGACCAGTAGTAGAAGAACAGATATGTTTTTAATAGGGAAAAGACTTTGAAGTGTAGACCTGCATAAAAAATTTAAAAAATCCTGTTATTCATTTTTGAGAATAGTTAACCTGGGGAATGCTCTGCCAGCAGTTGTGTTAATGGAAAAAAAATGGGGAGGAGATTCTCAACTGAACAGTAAGCATTCTCTCCCTACATCTTTGGAACGTAGTAATTAAAATAAAACAAAACTAACTTCTCATTTCAGTTCAGATTGTGGGGAACATTTTAAATGAGGTCATTTGAGGAAAGGGGGAAGCTACTTTTTCTTCTCCTTCCTATATTCACAACAGCAGGAAAAAGGAGATCTGTGTAGATATAAATGCGATGATGAACATTATTATATCAGTGGAAGACAGGATCGATCAATGATTAGCTTAAACAAAAGGCTTTATTGAAGTAATCAAATTTCATCACTCTGCAGGTTGTGATGAGCTAAAGTTCTGGAAAGATTATGCCTGCATCTCAAGATTTTAATAGTCTCTTCTAATCAATCCAAATTCACAATACTTAGGTAAGAAAGGCTATGTCTGTTGCTCCTGGTTTTACTACTGGTTCGCTGCATACGTGTGCGAAGTTCAATGTAAATTGTTCTTCATGCATGTGCAGAACAATTTACAGTGAACTGCGCACGCAGTTCCCTGGGAATGGCAACAGTGACCAGGCAACCAGTTTAGGGGCATGGCCAGCCTGGGTCGCTGCCGATTCTGCGACCCAGGCCAAAATACCACTACTGGTTCGGCTAAACAGGGCCAAACTGGTAGTAACCCACCTCTGGTGCAAGATGCTGGGCTTGTCAGCTTCCAGCTGACAGCCCAGGTTCAAGACCCAAGTGCTGCATGACAGATGAGCTCCTGTTACTTGCCCTAGCATCTTCCATCTAGCAGTTTGAAAGCATGCAAAATGCTGGAAGATAACAGCATTACATGCGCCTCAGCATATAGTCCTGCTGTCCACATGACCATAGAAGTGTCTTTGGACAATGCTGGCTCCCTTGGCTAAGAAACGGAGATGAGCACCATTCTTTAGAGTCAGAAATGACTGGATGGGATAAACTTTACTTTACCTTTTGTATACATACATATAAATGTGCCATCACAAAAATGATTCATATCCTATCCTTCCTTTTCGACTGTGATAAAAAAAGTTAAAATAATTGGTAACTGGTTTACCTTTGAATCCTGCTTGAGTTTTGATCATAGAAGGGCTTTTCCTGCATTGGAAGAGAATTTTCCTTTTAACTTCAAGATATCATTAACAAAAATATATTTTAAAAAAAGCTTCATGACAGTATAAGTATCCCACATACAGATTTCACAAAAGTCCTTGCAACTGGATTTAATTGTGAATATTCTATGTAAACCAAGAGGTTATAATTTCACTCTATCTCTCTCAATGATCACATTTGACTGAATGAGGATGTTCATTTTTTTCAGTGAAGCTATTTTTTTTTTTAAAAAAATGCTGATTGTTCCTTCTTGGGGCAGGATAACCAATTACTGAAAGTATCATAGACCAGCTTTATGATTCTAACCTATGTTGAAAGTCTAGATGTACAACTCTTTTTCAGGCTAAGGATTTCACTTTCTTTTAAATACCGTATATTCTAGGTTTGCATTCAGAAAAATATGCAAGACCAATAGAAACACCAAATGCAATGAGTAACAATCAATGGCACTTTGATTTCAATTTAATAATATTCCTCCTCTGTTACCTTAAAATTTTCGATTCATTGAAGCTACAATTTTTGAAGGTCCCCTTGAAGCCACACTCAGGGCTGGGCAATTCTGTTATAAAATTACAGGGAATCTTGGACCCTAATTTAAAATAACCTTCTGCCTAAGACAAGGCCAAGATACTGAAAATTAAAAATATCATTGATATTGCATATATCTTCTTGAGAGAAAGAACTGTTGCCTCTAGGGTCTATTAGATAAAGACTACACAAACAGAGATGGAAGGATAGTAACTAATAGTAATTGCATGGCAGTGGTTAGTCAGAACAGTTGTGCTGGAGAAAATGGATTAAAATTCCATTTTCCTCTTCCCAATGACCACTCTTCTTATTCTGGAAAAATTACATGAATTTCAGCTAACTCAGAGAGACAATGAAGGAATAACAGAATAACAAAGTTGGAAAGTATCTTGGAGGTCTTCTAGTCCAACCCTATACCATTTCAGACAAAAGGTTGTCCAATCTCTTCTTACAAGGCGCATATGGAAGCAAATTGTTCCACTGATTAATTGTTCAAACTGTCAGGAAATGTCTCCTTAGTTCTAGGTTGTTTCTCTCCTTGTTTAGTTTCCATCCATTGCTTCTTGTCCTAACCTCAGGTGCTTGGGAGAATAGATTGACTACCCTCTTTTTTGTGGCAGCCGCTTAAATATTAGTTTGTTTGTTTGTTTGTTTGTTTATTGGATTTATATGCCGCCCTTCTCCCAAGGACTCAGGGCGGCGTACAACATTTAAAAAGACACATATTACAAAAGTTAAAAAAAAATTAGATAAGAGTATCCAAAAAACAAACCCAATTAAAATTAACAATAACATTTAAAATTCAATTAAAATTAACAATAATTAATCATTTATTTTGTTTTGTTCAGGCCAGGCTGGCTTGCTGGAAAAGCCAACTTTTTAGGGCGCATCGGAAGGACTGGAGGTCGGGGATTATTCGAAGCTCCGGGGGTAGCTCATTCCAGAGGGAAGGCGCTCCCACAGAGAAGGCTCTCCCCCTGGCGGTTGCTAGCTGACACTGTCTGGTCGACGGCACCCTGAGGGAGCCAACTCTGTGGGATCATACTGGACAGTGGGAGGCTACTGGTGGCAGTAGGTAGTCTCGCAGGTATCCTAGGCCTAAGCCATGGAGCGCTTTGAAGGTCATAATTAGTACCTTGAATCGCACCTGGAAGACAACCGGCAACCAGTGCAGGCTGCCTAAAAGGGGCGCAACATGGGAGCACTTAGGTACCCCCATAATAACCCGTGCAGCCGCATTCTGGACCAGTTGAAGCCTCCGGGTGCTCTTCAAGGGCAGCCCCATGTAGAGAGCGTTACAGTAGTCCAGGCGAGAAAGGACGAGGGCATGAGTGACTGTGCACAGAGCATCCCGATCCAGGAAGGGGCGCAACTGACGTACCAGGCGAACCTGGTTAAAGGCCCCCCTGGTCACAGCTGTCAGGTGTTCTTCTAAACTAAGCCATGTATCCAGGAGGACTCCCAGATTGCGGGCCCTCTCTGAGGGGGCTAAAATTTCTCCCCCTATCATCAAAGATGGAACAAGATACACAAATCAGGATGACAGAAACCACAGCCACTCAGTCTTGGAGGGATTGAGCTTGAGCCTGTTCCTCCCCATCCAGAACCGCATAGCCTCCAGGCATCGTGACATCACGTCGAGGGCATTGTTTGGGTGGTTTGGGGTAGGGATGAAAAGTTGGGTATCATCAGCATATTGATGATACCGTACCCCCAAACCACGGATGATCTCACCCAGTGGTTTCATATGTATGTTGAACAGGAGGGGTGAGAGAACCGACCCCTGGGGCACCCCACAAGTGATGTACCTTGGGGTCGATCCCTGCCCTCCAGTCAGTGTTCGATCAGATTCGGACCGGCTGGCCCTCCAACCACTCTCTAGACGTCTTTTCCAGTGTTTCATCTCCCGGAGCTCCTTGGTAAACCAGGGAGCTACCCGGGATCGACACCGGGTCAGAGGCTGCAAAGGCACAACACAATCCAAGGCTCCCATGGCCACCCTATCCCAGGCTTCCACTAGGGCTTCGGTCGAGTTATGAGCAAGGGATTCAGGAAAAGTCCCAAGCTCCATCAGGAACCTTTCAGGGTCCATCAGGCGCCTGGGGCAAAACCATCTAGTCGGTTCTGCCTCCCTGCGGTGAGGGGTAGCAGTATGGAAGTCAAGCCTGATGAGGAAATGATCCGACCATGACAAGGGTTGGATAGAAATATCCCCTAAATCTAGACCATTCATCCACTGCCCAGAGACAAAAATCAGGTCAAGCGTGTGTCCCCCATTATGGGTGGCATCTTGAATTAACTGAGTTAGGTCCATAGCCGTCATGGAAGCCATGAACTCCCGAGCTGACTCAGATGTCTCACCAATGGCAGGCAGATTGAAATCCCCCAGGATCATAAGCCTGGAGAAATCAACCGCCAATCCAGCTAACACATTCAGCAGCTCCGGCAGGGCCGATGAAACATAGCAGGGAGAGAGGTACGTAACAAAAAGGCCCACCTGAACTCCAAGGCCCCATTTCACAAAAAGGGACTCACATCCACCTATCTGAGGCACAGTGACCTCCTGAGGTCCGAGACTTTCCCTAATAACCACTGCTACCGCCCCCCCCCCCCGCCCCTGCCCTGGGCTCTCGGCTGATGAAACACCCAGAAGCCTGATGGGCACAATTCACTAAGGGGAACACCCCCTCATGGCCCAACCAGGTCTCTGTAATGCACGCCAGGTCCGCTATTAGAACACTGTTATGATGTCAACCCTAATCCTTTTCAAGGGAGCCTAGCCTTCTATGGTCCATGGGGTTGCAAAGAGTCGGACATGACTTAGCAACTAAACAACAACATTCTATTTCTTAGGCTAAGAAAGGGAGACTGGGATTAAGCTAATTATTAAAGAATCTACTATGAGGATTAAATGCAGTTTCACTATGTGCCTAACAGAGAACTAAGTTGAATAGTCAGAATTCAAGTTAATAAGTGGCATAAACATCTGGATGGAATCCACAGTGGATAGATGGATGTATATAGGGAAAACAATTGCTTGGCAGTTCCCTTTAAAAGCCTGAGGGAAGTCCTGGTGTGGGAATATCTCAATTTGCTGTTTTCACCCTCCCAGAGGCTCGAGGAAAGTACACACACACACACACACACACACACACACAGTAGTACAGATGAGTGACTAGGCCATGGCCACAATGACCATGCCCACAAAGCAACTTGGCAGAGAACCCCTTGCTAATATTTTTGAAGCCACTTCGAGTCTACAGGCTGATCTCTTGGTCACTGCATCTCTATCCACCAGCAAACCTGATCCACTTCCTGCTATTCCACCCCTGGGACTGAATCACTTATCTAACAATCTGAGATCTTGAAACCCCTGTACAGGGACATTTCACGCTCCTAAAAATACAGTGAACAAATAGTCTGCCTCCGGTTGAAACGACATGAATCTAAACTCTCACCTTTTGATAATTGCCCGGTGCTGTTCCTTCTGTGCCAGAGTTCCGTCATGGCAGTTTTCTTTCCTATTTATAATGATGCAAATGTTTGCTTAACTGAATAGTTCTATTTATTATTTGCCATGTTTATGAAAGCACTCAAAACGCCTTCTGTGCCTGTAACTATAAGTCAAGAAAATTCTCAGATTTGTCCATTTAAGTGGGTTCCATAACTGTAATGTCTTCCCCCCCACGCACACATATAGAATGTGCTGATGGCTATTCATTCATGAAGCTGTTCTGGGCTCAACTGGCTTTGAAATGTAGATTTGCAGAGTGCCATTTCTTTAATATGAGCTTTAGCAAAAAAGACATTTTTCACTTAACAATTTTCATGAAGACAATATATGTTTAAGTTTAAGTTTACTTTATTGTCACTGCACCTCGTATAACGAAATTAAATGCTATCTTCAGTATACATCATACCATGTTTCTCCGAAAATAAGACAGGGTCTTATTGTCTTTTGACCCCCAACATAAACAGTTGGCCTCATTTTCGAGGAAGTCTTATTATTGTTGAGGTGCAGGAAGTGGCGAGCATCGTCACCTCATGGTGCTGTTGTGTTGCAATATTTTGGGGGAGGGCTTATTTTAGCGCATGCACTCAAAAGCCCGATTGGGCTTATTATCCTGGGAGGTCTTACTTTCAGGGAAACAGAGTACATAAGAAAAGTATTTTAAAAAATAAAACAAAACACACATCTTTCACATACTACACAATTGAATTGAAAACCCTTGATACTGCATTAATATTGCACTATACAGTAGAATTCAACATAGCTACTGCTGCGGGATAGAACTGTTTTTCAGCCTATTTATCCTTGTTTTTATTGTCTTTCCTATTTGTTTTGAAAAATGAGATGCAGCAAACCTACGTATTCTCAACTCCTCAATTTCTTTTAATACACTCCCCAAAAGACATAAAATACTTCAATATTTGCTTGAGATTAGTTTAGCACTCCCCCCCCAAGCTCTAAATTGCAGCGATCTAAAATAATACATTATGAGTTTTACAACAAATCACGATAAATATTAATCACATCTATCCTGTTTAGATTAAAAATCTATAGCTCATGTAAAAATGAAGTGAAAATGTTAGCTAACAGCGATGGTGAACCTTTTTTGGCTCGCGTGCCAAAAGTGAGGGGAGCACGGGGGGCTCGTGCGCAGGCGCGCCACACCCATAATGCTATGCGCACAACCCCCGTGTGCATGCGTGCATGACCAATGCTCCCCCCCCATTTTTGGCATGCTTTTTTGTTCTCCCCAGGTTCCAGATGCTTTATAGGAGCCTGAGGAGTGCAAAAACAGCGTCCTCCGCACCCCCAAAGGCCCTCCAGAGGCTTCAGGAGATTCCCTGAAGTGACTTCCAGTTTGTTCTTAGGGTCGTTTTTTGGCCTCCTGGAAGCCCCCTGAAATCTCCGGAGGGCTAAAACCGGCCCTACGAGCAAAGCAGAAGTCCGTTCCTGAACTTCCGGTTTGTCCATAGGGCCTTTTTTCCACACGTGTGGCACGCGTGCCATAGGTTCACTATCACTGTTATATAAAGTTATAATGGAGAAAGAAAGGGAACAGTTCTTGTAAAACTCAAGTATTGTAGTGATTGTGCATCATAATGGTAGCCCAGACCAAATGAACTGATAATGTTCTATCCACTGCCTGTCTCCCATTATGCTATTATTGGAACTAGAAAAATGTAGGTATACTGTACTAAGGAAAGCAGTCAGGATATATACCGTTCTATAAGTAATTCCCATCATAGAGACTAAACAAAGAATGGGCTGTTTTCTAAGGAGACTTTCTTTTTCGTTTCATGCTTTAGCTATGGAAACAATATTATAGTACCATCTAGTGACAATTTGCAAATATTACAATACAGTAATATTCTACACACAAAGCAAATCTGACTTTGTTAATAATAAAACACCAAGTCACCATCATATATTGGAAACAAACCAAGGGTGGGTTCCTGCCGGTTCTAACTGGTTTGGTAGAAAAGGGTCCACAAATCTACCGAACCGGTTAGAACCCGTTCCTCATGGAGCGCCTACCCCACTCCCCTCGCTCTCTTCCCCCACCCATTCCGTCGATGCTGGTGGGCGGTAACTTGTGTGACCGGTCTCCTAGGACCCCCCCCCCCCAAACTTGCCTAGGAAGCATGGCTGCCAGAAAAGCATGGGGGCATTCCAGGCATCTCCCCCCAACTGGTTCCCCGCCTCCCTTCCCGGCGAAGTTTTCCAAGGTGTGGTTTCAAAAGCAGCCTCCCATCCCTTGTGCCCGGCTCCTGCTGAGCTCCAGGAAGGAGGAGAAGAGCCTTTGGGGAGTGAGGAGGAGGAGGGGGAGGAGGCACACGCGTGGGGCCATGCCGGCTGGACAACTGGCACTAAGAAAGTGCCTCACAGCTTTTGAAGGGGGGAGGGGCAAAGGAAAGTGAGAATGTGGAGTCGCCTTTCAGGGACACCAAAGTGGTGAGAAACCAGCACCACCACCAAAGTCTAAAGCTTTCAGTGGCTCCAGATAGGTGAGGTGGGGAGCAGAGACCCAGGCGGTTTCCTTCGCTCCCCTTGCAAGGGAGTAGTAGGTGTTGTTTTTGCATTCCTGCATCCACTGGACTTTGCACTCTTCTCCGCTCTCTCCTCAGCTCCTCGTGACTGCAATAGATGTCCAGAAGTGGTGGGGGCTGTCGGGTTGGAAGCCCAAGCCCCATTAGCCCCAAAAGCCGCTTCTGGACGTCTATTGAAGTAGCAAGTAGAGTGCGGAGAGGAGGCGAAGTCCAGCAGAGTAGGAACGTTCTCGGTGCTCCAGGAAGCCATGAAAGCAGCTGGGAAAGGTGCGCAGATCCAAGAAAGCTAAACCAAGCCATGCACCTCTCTCAGCCGCTTTCGCTGCTTCCCAGAGCACCGAGAATCTTCCTGCCTCCACTGGACTCCGTGCTCTCTTTGGCTTCTCCTCCATCGCTCACTCACTCTTTCGTCCGCCCAGACGGATTCTGCGCCACTTCGGCTACCTCCGGCCAGCCATACCCAGCAGCTGCAGCGACATCATCAAGAGCAAGAAGGAAGAGCCTGGCTGGGAGGGGGTCCCACCACCGCTTAGGCAGAGCACCAAGGCCCCTTCGCCTCCAAGCCACTTCGTCTTGATGATGTCGCCGCAGCTGCCGGGTGCGGCCAGATGGAGGTAGCCAGAGCAGTGCCAAGGCGGTCCAGGTGGGTGAACGAGCAAGCAAGCAATGGAGGATCAGGCAGTCTGATTCTTGTTCCCTTGCCCACTGGGCTGCCGTGGCGTGGCTCCAGCTACCTCCGTCCAGCTGCGCCTGGCAGCTGCAGCGACATCATCAAGAGTGAGAAGGAAGAGCCTGGCTGGGAGAGGACCCTACCGCCACTTAGGCAGAGCACCGAGGCCCCTTCTCCTCCAAGCCATTTTGTCTTGATGATGTTGCCACAGTACCGGTTGCAATGGGACCGGTGCAACCCACCACTGACCTGCACCTAAAGTCAGTCATGGCTAGCAGGATAAAAGCCACAGGGACATCTTTCTAGGAATCTACAAAATATTTCATATAGAAAACATTCTGTAGGCAAAACAGATAGATCATGGTGCTTCGTATCTGGACTAAAAAGAGAAATATAAGAGTTTTTCCCAACTTGGAAAGAGGATGCCTAAAAAATTCCTAGCTGTGCAATAGTTTCTTATTTTGCAAAACTTTCTTAAGGTTACAACAAAGATAAAATACAAGGAAATGGGGAAAAGGTTAAAAAGAGAAAAAGGAAGATCAGGAAGTAGCACAACTGAGGGTACATGAAAAAAGGGAAAGAAAAATATAGAAAAGAATAACTTCCAACTTTTTTGGAGGGAAACATATAAAATACAATAACCTTTTCCTCTGAAATGAACCCTTAGCATACAGTAAGTAAATAGAAATTAAAAAAATCATAGACAATTTTAATTGTCAAATTAAAATTCTATTTTAATTTCAAGCAAAAACTCCAAAAATTGTTTCAACGTAGAAACAAAGCTAGACAAAGTCATTTGTTTAATCAAAGCTGTTTTACCATATATGAAATCCCACTCCGTGAAAATTTGTGAATTTTTCCATTTCTGGCATGGGAAAGTCCTGCTGCTGAGCTTTGCAAAAGTTTCAGTTGCACCTGAACTGAAAATATATCAGCTCAGCTTATGGTCCTGATACTTCTAGAGTTACTTTCAAAGCGGAACAAAATCTTCATGGGTGAATATCTTAAATCATACCATTTGATCATCGATGGAGATTCTCAGTCATCCAGGTCATGGTTGCCCCAAAGGTGCTTTTTCAAAAGACTTTCTTGTTTTTCTTTGAAGACATTTCGCTTCTCATCCACATACCGTTTGATCCTATTGCCTAGTCATTATATTGATTGACAGCACCACTACAAAGTTTCAGGCATACTTTTTTTTTTAAATAAAGAAGAATTTGAAGTATTTTATATGATGGTGCTAAGATCTGAAAATTGTGTTCTCATGAATCATGTGCAGGAAAGGCATTTTTCTGTTAAATGGAACTATGATTCCTCTATGTGCAGTGTGCATATTCTTTGTCAGCTGTCTCAATATTACAAACCTACATAACTTTTTTAATAAACAAGGACTTCTGAAACAAAGTATTTTATAGCCCCCTCCCAAGACACATACACACATACACACACACACACACACACACACAGATATATATATTAATGTATGTACACACACACACACACACACACACACGTGTGTTGGAAACTTTGTGTGTGGTGTGTGTGTATGTATGTGTGTATATATGTATGTATGTATGTATATGTATATGTATATGCAGATACGCATAGACACACACATACACCCTGTATTTAAAGAAGCCTTCTCTGGATGTTATTAGATGCCTAAAATAGTAGCATCTTTCTTTGCCAAGATTGAACACAGTCAATATTATCCTCTAAAGTGCTAACTTTAGCACCTTCACTATCTAATTGCTCT
Source organism: Thamnophis elegans (assembly GCF_009769535.1). NCBI lineage: Eukaryota > Metazoa > Chordata > Lepidosauria > Squamata > Natricidae > Thamnophis > Thamnophis elegans. Next base: position 91,114,377 of record NC_045542.1, read on the forward strand.
ATAGTTTGTACCTATGTATAAACTACCTGCTTGCAAAACTAACTTTATTTAGCCAGATGGTCAGATGGTCTTGTATAAGTGTTCATATATAATCAACTATTTTGAAACAAGGAAGTGCTATTAACATAGAACAATATTTACATAAAATATTGAATATTTACATGCAATGCAAATAAGGACTCAAGCTATATTTCGTTACGGAACATTTCCAAATAACAGACAGTCTACAGTACACTGCAACTCTTGAGAAACCAATGTGGTTACTTGTAAATGACTGGTTTCCTGATATCCAATAGCAATTAAGATTGAAAATTAGAAAGAGATGTTGCTTATCTATGTATAAATCTATGTGCTCTTCAGGTGAGGAGTAAAAAAAAACACATCCTGCATAATCTAATGATTGTGTGACCTGAATGTTCTCTTAGAACAGGAAAAAATTAAAATGGTATCATACATACAGAACTATTCTGCCTTCTTGGTGAACAGCTTTTACGATTTTGGCAATTCAATTCCAAAGTACTTTTCAAAATTAAAATTAAAAAACCCAAAGCATTATTTTGTTTCAAATGTGTTACAGAACAAATAATATAGAGTTTGATGATCAGAGGCAAACCCAGAAGAGGGAGGGAGAGGGGGCAAGGAGAATTAACCCTGTTCTATCCATGCTCTCTTTGTGGACTTCTCAAATAAAATGGTATATTGCAGGAACCAAATGCTGAACTAGGTAGGGGACCTTATAGTATTCCAGAGAAGTGGTTATCCAATCTTTCCTTGAAAATATCCAGAGATGGTACACTCACAACTTCTGAAAGCAATCTGTTCCACTGATTAATTGTTCTCACTGTCAAGAATTTTTTCCTTAGTTCTAGATTGGATCTCTCTTTTAATGAGCTTCCATAAATTGCTTCTTGTCCTACCCTCAGGTGCTTTGGAGAATGTGAATTACCTTTTCTCGGTGGCATTCCCTCAAGTACTGGAAGACAGCTATCTTGTCACTCCATTAGGTTAGACATCTCTAGTTCCCTTAATTGTTCATCATATGGTTTAGCATCCAGACCTCTCATGATCTTTGTTGCTCTTCCTTGCACACTTTCTAGGCTTGGTCTTAGCATCTTTCTTTATCATTGTTGCAGAAATGAGACCAAACCAGCTCTTTGTCGAAGGGAAAGGTTTATTGCTTAAGGTTCAGCAGCAATAGCTCAAGCAGAATCTGAACCCCGAAGGGCAGTTTGTTACAGGTTTTTATACTTTATCAGGCAGGATATTGATCATTCTCCTAAATACATATTCTTCCCGTATCACGTATGCCTTGTACACATTAACCCTAGTGACAGGATATCTTGATTGCCTTATGAGGATATAATCTTACCAATTTCCTGCCTAGACCTAGTTAGGCAGATAAGGTATTCAATCCCCTGTGGAATGGATAAGGCTCAGGGCATTCTTGTCCGGCTTAACTTTACATTTTATGTTAACCTTTTACTTTATCATGGTGACCAGAACTGGACACGGTATTCCATCTTGATGCTACTTCTCTGTTGATGTACAGTACTGATGAGATAGTACTCCTCGGGTACTGTCTATTCTATACTGTGTATTTTGGTTTTCTGCCTAAATACAGAATCTTACTTTTCTCCTCAAGAAGCTGCATCTTGTTGCTTAGGGCCCTATGTTCACATCTGTCAAGATCCTTTTGAATCTTGAGTCTATCTTTCAAAGTGTTAGCAATTCCCCCCCCCCCCAAGCTTGGTGTTATCTGCAGATTTAATGAGCTCTCTTTCTATCCCCTCATCTAGATAATTTATGAAGATGTTAAAGAATACTGGCCCTGAAACAGGACCCTGAAGTAGCCCAATGCATATTTCCCTCCATGTAGATGTAATTCCATTGAGGACAACATGCCAACTGTGAATCCATCTGGTGGTGGCACTATCCCACATTTTTCTATTTTACCAAGAATGGTCTACTTTGTCAAATTCATTACTGAAATCCGTGTAGATGCATGCACAGCATTACTCTAATCTGCTTTAACAAACCCATGCTGGCTCTAGTAATTGCCTTGTTCATTTCTAGATGCTCACAAATTCTCTGCTTGATTATCTTTCCCAGGATTTTACTTGGATGTTACTTTGATGCCAAGCTGATTCCTGGATCCACTTTTCCCCCCTTGTTGAAGATTGGAATCATATCAGGTCTTTTCCAATCCTCTGGCAGTTCTCTTGTGCTCCAAGAGCTCTGAAAGATTCTGGTCAGTAGATTCCGAGATCACATCTCCCAGCTCCTTCAGAACTCTGGATATAAACCATCTGATCCTGGTGATTTGAACTCATCTAAAGTAGATAGGTCTTCTCTTACCAATTTCTTGCCTATTTTGACCTGCCTTCCTGGAAATCAGATCTGATCAGATCCAATTGATTTTAATATTAATTCTTAAGAACGGATTAGTTCCTAGATTTTTTTAAAAAAATAACTCTAATTCCCATCGATGAGAGTGAATATCAAATCAAATGTTTCCCCAAACAAGTTCTTATGCATTGTTGGAAGAAATGTCCTTCTGGGTTCAGCTCCAAGTGGGGAAAAAGACACTGGAGACATGAAGGCTGCTTGGAAAGATGGTTTTAATGGTAGACAGGACCACATGGCTTGAGTCCTGAACAGAAAAGGTGATCATATGCTTCAATGTTGGTGGAGAACGGAAGGGAGAGAAGCTGAGTCCCTAGTTTTATGCCCTCTTTGGCCTTTGATCTTGAGCTTGCATTCTGATTGGTTGTCAGATTCCCATGGGCCATAGCAGGGACGTGCAGTCACTAGAGGCAGGGGAGGCGGGGCCTCACCAGTCTCCTGAGGGAAAGGAAGAATTTTAAATAATTTTTTTTAAATAATTAAAGCCAGGGTAGTTGCTACCAGATTCAAAGTCACAGCGGCTTGGTGTCTGCTCTCAGTGTTAACTATGGGAGGAGGCGAGAGAACTCGGAGCCTCTTTTGCCTAAGGAATTGTTCGCCTTTTAAAAGTTAAGGCGGAGTTAACAAGCGAACACTTTCATATGCAAAAGAGGCACTGATTCTCCCGCCTCCTGATCGGGGAGCAGCGAATCATGCCTTATGAGCTTAAGTTAGCACGCTTACGTTGGGCGGACAAGAGGAGAGTTGAGAGCTGGAAAAGGTGGATCGGACAGAGGGAGGGGGGTATTCAAATTTATTGTAATTTAATTTGTAATTTGTAATTTAATAAAAAAATTAATTTTTTATTGTGAGGTTTGTGTGTGTGTGTGTTTTTTTTCTTTCTTCACAGCGGTGGGGTCGGAGGAGGCAGGGGGGCGAGGCGGCGGAGCACGGAAGCGGCAGGGACGTTCTCGCCACTGTGTTTCAACAGGCCAGGTGTCTCGCATTTATGTCCGCCATAAACGCGAGACACCTGGCCTATTGGACACAGTGGTGGTGGGGGGAGGAATTGGCTGGGTGGGCTGGCTGGCTGGGGAGGGGAGGGGAGGCCCCTTTAAAGCCCAGCACCAAGCGGGGAGGAGGAGAGCGGTGAGTCCAGGCAGGGAGCAGGTCAGGCGGGCTGGCTGCAGGATTGTGACTGTCCGTATGAGGAGGCGGGGGTGGGGGCAAGGCGGTGGAACGCGACGGTGGCGAGAAGCATCTCAGATGGAGCCAGGACACCCGGAAGACAAGCCGGCCTTAAAGGCATGCCGAAGTGCCGGCTTGTCTTCCGGGTGTCCTGGCTCCATCTGAGATGCTTTTCGCCACCGTCGCGTTCCACCGCCTTGCCCCCGCCTCCTCCGACAAACAATCCTGATGCCCCGGCCTGCAGCCAGCCCAGCACCGAGCGGGGACGAGGAGGAGGAGGAGGAGAAGAGCGGTGAGTCCAGGCAGGGAACAGGTCAGGCGAGGGGTGGGTGGGCTGGCTGCAGGCCGAGGCAGCAGGATAGTTCATTGGAGGAGGCAGGGCGCAAGGCGGTGGAGCGCGACGGCGGCGAGAAGCAACGTCCCCGGCACTGTGTCCGACAGGCGTCTCGCGTTTAGGTCCGCCATAAATGCGAGATGCCTGCCGGACACAGTGCCGGGGATGTTGCTTCTCGCCGCTGCTGCGGTCTTGCCTCACCAACGGTAACCGTCACCGCACGTCACTGGGCCATGGAGGGGCAACTGTCTAGGCTGCGTTTTGAATCCAGGTTTGGTTGAGTTCTCAGATGCCATGTGGGGAGTTGGGTAAAGGGCCAATATTATCATGCCTTAATCCCATTACTCTGGAGCTGAAGGGGAGAACTCTTTATTATGTAAAGTGGACTAGCTCAGGCTTTAAGGGCTCATTGACAAAGGGGGATGGGCAGGAAGCTGCAGGCAGCTATTCCGTCTTTTAAAACATGTTTCTTCCTTTTCACATCCAGAGAAATATTCTGCCTTTTCAATATTTCCTAGGATATTTCATTTTTCTGGGAGAGGGCTGGGTGATACGTTCCTACAGCAGGAGGAAACAATATAATGAGGATGGGCATACATGTAGTCTCACCCACTCAAGTATTTGTTGGAGTTTGGTTCATTTACAATGTAAGTTCCCATAGCTCATTTTTATGGTACTCACAGAGATATTGAGTATACTAGTGAAATGTAGTTTTCGTGTGGTTTATGTATATTGATTCTCCCTATAACTAGCTGCATTTATTTCCACCAATCTGGTAATCAATTATATACCATTAATATGTGATTAGTTTGGTTTTCATTTTAGCAGGATGTGTAAACTCATACATTAATGTTTATTATGTGAACTTAATACTGGTGAGTTTAATATTATATTGGAGCTGATCCACTGTCAGTTGTTCCACACTTACATTACAGCATTTGTTTATTCAAATGTTCATCTGAATCTATGTTGCTAACAGTGCTGTGTGTGGCTAGTAAGATGGGCAGCATATAAATTTAATAAATAAAAGTTTTAAAATAATTTGTGCAAGCATAAAGTTATAGAAAAAAAATATTCAAACGTTAAAAATATAACATTAATATTGTAATGCAAAGTAGCAAGAGATTTATTCCAGTTAAAATTTCAGATGGGAGATAAAATATCGAGTGTTTCTCTTCCTTTTGCTCCAGAAAACAAATACCAAGTTATTTTACATCTTCCCAAATAATCCCAGTCCCGATGCTATTATTTCGATTGCTCAACACCATTGACAAGACGCGCCGAAAAGGACGCACATCGAGTAACCTTTCGCGCTCAGACTACATTTCCCAGAAGCCCGAGGACCGGTATGAGTGGAAAGAGGAAATGACGTAGCGCTGGTACATGGGCAAAGGTTAGAGGCACAGGGAGTTGGGGGCATGTGGTTAGCCCGCCGCCTGCTCTACACGCGGGGCCTGCGTTTGTAGTCATGCCTGTGGGGTAGAGGTTATTGCTTCCTACGTCTCTTTCCCTCCCCTTCACACACACGCGCGCGCGCGCGGCGAGAGCATGGCGACAACTCCGCGAGAGCAGAAAGAGCTGCTGGCTCTGATACACCAACAGCTGGTCCAGATGGGTTATATGAGCGCAGCCAAGGAGTTGCTGGAGCAGAGCGGCCAGGTAACGGCGCCGTTGGCCCACGTGGCTGGAAACATGGGGGACCGGCAGCATTGCTGCTTTGTGGAAAGGCAGCCTTTCTTGGAAGCCAGCTGCGGGGGTCAGGTTTCAAGTTGAACCGTCCCTTCCCTTCGCAAGGTTTCTCCTTTGGCCTGATAACGAGGCTTGCAAGTATCTTCTCTGGATCTTTGAAAACAGGGCACCCTGGACCTTGGGTTCGTTTATTGTGGCTTTCCCCCCTCCCCACCTTTTTTTTTAAATAATTTGGAAGCCACATGGAGGCTAAATGGAGGGATGTATGTATGTATTCATTCAAACCTAAGGCTCTCCTGTAGCTTCACTATCTGGGCTTGGAAATCATCACTAATACTTACCTGCTTTTACAGAGCTGCCTGGAAGAATTTACTCTTGTGATTAAAAACAGTCTCTCCTTTCTCTTTGGACACTTAGGGCAATGATCAGAATATGTACATTCTCTGGGTAAGGATTATATTGAAGAGGTTGGATACTTACCTCTCGTACAGATTTTAGGCACACTTACATCTTTTAAGCATTCCTGTGGCCCTGTAGCATACCTAAATAAACAGTGGTTGTTGTGGGGTGATATTATGGAATAATAAAAGTAAATTGATCTTCTAAAAGGTATAAGGCAAATTTGTACTTTACTCTAATTTTGCCTCTGAGGGATGTATTTCCAGGCATATGAATCGCCAAATGCCCTGATTCTACTGTTGGAAGAAATGTCCTTCTGGGTTTGGCTCCAAGTGGGGAAAAAGACACTGGAGACATGGAGGCTGCTTGGAAAGATGGTTTTAATGGTGGACAGGACCACATGGCTTGAGTCTTGAACAGAAAAGATGATCACATGCTTCAATGTTGGTGGAGAAGGGAAGGGAAGGGAGAGAAGCTGAGTCCCTGGTTTTATGCCCTCTCTGGCCTTTGATCTTGAGCTTGTACTCTGATTGGTTGTCAGACTCCCATGGAGCCATGCAGGGGCAACTCTCTAGGCTGCGTTTTGAATCCAGGTTTGGTTGAGTTCTCAGATGCCATGTGGGGAGTTGGGTAAAGGGCCAATATTATCATGCCTTAATCCCATCACTCTGGAGCTGAAGGGGAGAACTCTTTATTATGTAAAGTGGACTAGCTCAGGCTTTAAGGGCTCATTGACAAAGGGGGATGGGCAGGAAGCTGCAGGCAGCTATTCCGTCTTTTAAAACATGTTTCTTCCTTTTCACATCCAGAGAAATATTCTGCCTTTTCAATATTTCCTAGAATATTTCATTTTTTCTGGGAGAGGGCTGGGTGATAACTTCCTACACTACCTTACAAATACTGTCCTCCTTGAGGTTCAGAACTCACTTAGAGATGTAATACTAGCTTATGTAAAATGAACATTTCATAAAACTGCACTGTAGTGCTCATCATAAACACTTTGCTGGAAGACTCTCTTCTTCCCCTATTTTCAGTTCGGTTTCCATGTGGGAGAAGGCCATAATGGCAACTGTTGTCTAATTAAGTAGCAAATGGGTCCTCCATCTATTTGGGTATTTTGTTTATAAGTTGAGATTTATTCACTTTACTGCCATAAATCTGAGGCTGTCTCTGTTTGCAAGACAAACCATAAGGGTTGGCAAGTATGCTCTATCCTGCTATTCCCCATCACGTATGACTGAAACTGGCCATTTGCAATGCTTTCGAGAACTGAAATGAATGTCCTCTTGGATGGATTGGAAATCAATCTTGTCACAGATCTCCATATTCAATTTTCAGGATGGCATCTATTTTAATAGTAATATCAGTTAAAGAAACACATCAGAGAGAGCAAGATAGAAGTGTTAATGTGCAGGATGAACAGACCACAACCTCTTTATGGATTATAATTCATACATTTTTGCTTTTAATTGTTACTACTTGACTAATGAAACTTAAAACACTATGTTTTTCTATAAATGCTATGTCTCTGCTATGTTCTTTTTATATTCCCACTGAACATAGTTTTGTAATGATGCTCAAATGGAAAGATAAAGAGCTACATTAGAAGAGCTAAGGACTCAGGGCATTGTTATTGCTTACTATAACTTGGGCTAATATCAGGATGCTAAGAACAAGATCCATACTTAAATGTCTTGATTTTTGGGTAAGAACATGGCGGGAAACATTTATTTCTTCAGGTTTTGGAGTCCTAAATCATTTGAATATTTAAATAGCATTGCTAAAAGATTAGTGTCTGACAGGTAATGCTGGGGTACCCATGCAATTCTTTTAGGATTTGCGTTCTGCCATTTCTGAAGGACGTCTCACATAATGTAATAGCTGCCTTATTCTGCACTTTCCAAATCACCTGTCACTCATGCTTTGGTCATTTTATGGCTTGACAACTGCCATGTGCTTTACATGGGGCTGCCCTTGACCACCCAGAAGCTTCAACTAGTTCAGAATGCAAGCAGTAATGGGCATGTCTTGGTATGCCCATGTAACACTTCTGCTTTGTGGGATGCCCTGGTTGTGAGTTTGGTTCTGAATGTGTTTCAAGGTGCTGGTTTTATAGGGCCTGGTTACTTGAGGAACTTCCTGTCTCCCATAGAATTTTTCCGGAAAGCTCAAACTGGCAGGATTGGTGCACTCCAGGCTTCATTGATTAAACTATCAGGATTCTTCTCTGTAACAGAGCTTGATAGAAGTGGGCTTGACATAAAGTATCTCTCAGTTCCAAATATTAAATGCATTTAAAGCATAAAGGAAGAAAGGGATTATGGTGGGCCTCAAGCCCTGCCTCAAAATATAAAGTCTTAATAATGTAAAAATTGACTCTATATATGTGTGCACACAGCTGCAAATGCGCACATACAGCAGGCCACGGATTCTCTTTAGCCTTTTGTGAAGCCACTCTAAATTTTGTTTATAGTGAGGGTGGTTTAGGCTGCAATTTTAACTTTAGCGGGGTGATAAAGAATGGTTAGTTGCACCTGATTGAGGTAGGCATAGGAGACATTCTAGTGTTTCTTTTGAAAACGTGGTCTTTCCAATTTATATAGCTTAAATTGGTTGACAGCGTGGTATAGTAAAATACTGCTGTAATTTTAAAACCCTGTCAGCATGAGAGGTTGCTCATAGAGAATTCTGGTTAATAGTAATTTCAATAGTTTTATTGAGGTCCTCACCCTGTACGCATTTATATTTGTGTATCTTCTTGTCTATTGAAGACCTGTTGTATCTTGTCTTTATTTTGAACACTTACTGCCCAGGGTAGCATTTTCTTATCTTTATATTGTAGATGGGCTGGTCGCAGTTACCTGCTGTGCATCAGTGTCCCAACCTGCAAAAAAAGGATGTCTTAAGTGTAATGGGTCATAATTTAGTCATAATTGCTTGCTAAAGCCACTTTCTAGTAGAGTTGTCCATACTGGAAAAAAATTCAGGCTTTGTGTGAGCCAAGGTTTTAGGCTTCATGTGTGCAGTTTGATGAGTAATATCTAAAGCAGTTTTTTGAGATCATTTTTGAATTGTGCACAGTCCGGCTTTGTGGGATGAACTTAGAGAAATCAGTAAAAAATGGTGAGTGACGTCACACATTTTGCAAGCCATTGATCTCTTAAGTACTGTGTATTTTATTGAATAAGATGTAATTTACAAGATTTGCAAAGCATTTAGATTGAAGCCATGGTTACAGCAGATCTTGACCAGCAAGAAATTACTTTTGAGAAGAAATCTGAATGTTGAGATGAATTCCACTCATCAGTGGGTCCCACATCTTCTCCCTTGATGTTGGCATTGCCAACTCAGAGTTGCATGGGAGATGCGTTTATGCAAGAATAGCATTTAGCTCCTCCACAGAAGTGGGTGTTCTATGGCAAATTAAAAAAAATTGCTGTCAATTTTCTCACAGCATAATTCATGTGATCTGGTAAGGATGCTAAGATAGAGGGCCAGGGAGTTCAGAATTAGTACATAGTTTTCAGAACCTTGCAATACTCTTGGGAGTTCTTTTAATAGAAACTTTTGTTCTAATTGCAGTTAAGTGGAACAACATGAACTTGGATTCAGTTATGGGGTCTTTGACAATTTATTAGATTTTAAATTCTTTTATTGATGTTTAAAATAGTGACAAAAATGAGAAAATCAAACACAAAGATAAAAATACATTGTCAAAGAAAAAAAAAGACACATAGGAAATGCTTTTTAGAAAGTTGGACAAGATGTAAAATTCCAGGAATAGATAAGCTCCTATAGAGCGGTATAAAGCATTTATAGGTCTTTTGATGTCAAAACTTTGTCAAATATATGATAGCATTCTGTTTGAAAATGTAATAAGGATAATGCTTCTATAAAACAAATATTAGGTTTGGGGAGAAAGTACTAAATTATATAAATAAGATTGTAATAAAAGCTAAAATTTTCAGATGCTAGTATTCTTTTTTGAACTGCATATCTAATATTTGGAATTTGGAAACCAGACAACATAAATAGATTCTTCATATCCTTATTGCCAACTATTAAAGCACTAGAAAGATAAATGTATGGCCCTTTTCATTCCATGGATTTACATTTGTTACTTATGAGGATATTGCCTATAGATGTAGATTTTATATGGACAAGTATAATGGTATATAGAGTTCATTTATACATGGCTAAAAATGGTAGTGATATGTACTTGAATAATAAGTGATTTGCTAACCATGCAGAAAATTGTAACTACTGCTAAAAAACTATTATAAAATCAAGAAGAATAAAAATGCTAAAAATATTATCATTTCCTGCAATCATGAGATTAGCAGTTATCAGGAATTTGTAGAAAGATATTTATTATTGTCCTAGCTAATAGTCATCAACTATTAAATTAATTTATCAGTGCTGTTAATTTGTATTTATTGTTGCTCTACTTAACATTTATTAGTCATTTTGAGCTATCAATTAGCAATGACATTACAGTAAGCATGGTATTAGAGTCTTTGATTTTCTAAGATATGCAGGCCTTTTTCCCCTTATTTTAATTTTGTGTCAACTAAGAAAATTGAGAGTTTGGGAACCACTGAAAGAAATACATGTGTAAAATATCTTGGAATTAGTAAAATGTTCTTTAACACAAATATACTCATTTTTAAACAAAATAAAAAGAAAAGAATTTGAAGCAATTCCCATCAGCTTTCCGCAATTTAGGGTAGAATTATTTTAACTTCTACCATACCAAGAACATGAACAACAACCATATTCAAACATCTGAGGACACAAGATTGGAGAAGTTTTCATTTTCCAGGTGTATTGTATTCCAACTTCTTAAATAGGTTTGGGATTATTTAAATTGTGATTCTTAACATGGAGACAACTATTGCCTACCCCTACGTTAGAAGGATATAAAGAAGTACATTTAAACCCCGCAAATTTAATACATTTTGTTCCTAGAAAAAGGAAGATTGTTGTTGACTTTTATAAGAGCCATACATATAACCTTGTTTCATTCAGATTTTTCTAGTTGAGTCTTTGGTGGCAAATACCCTTTTACTATTGTCCTTTTAATCTGTTTCCTCCCTATTGATTGGCCTTTTCACTTGACCCATCAAACTACAGATTAGGAAGCCAACAACCATTTACAGTTTTGTTTAAAAGTAAAAGATGGGAAATGAAGATGTTCTAGTCTGAATATTAAAACTTATTAGATATTAAAGTGGCAGTGGCAATCCTCCACAACAGTTCCAGTTTCCTACATGGCCTTTGGGGAAATTACCCACCTCTATTTTAAGGTCTAACGTTCTCCTTATTAGATGAATGTTTAGAATTGTAACTTTAATCCAGAATTTTTGTACTAAAGATTCTATAATAAAATGATTTAATCGTATTGGTCCAATATTTTTTCTTCCTGTACAGAAGTCTTTGCCATCATCTCATGTTTCTTTGAAAGAGATCATCACTCAGTGGAAACAGTAAGCTTTTCTGTTTATTATTGGAGAGTGGTTAGAGATGTTTTGCCTCTTGCTATTTTATAGGTATACTTAAGTATTAAATTGTTTTTGCACTTGGTTTAACAGTCCTGATGTTGTGAATAATGTACCAGAGATCCAGTACTGAGTTTTAGACTAGTTTCAAACAACAGTGTAAGAAGAGAATTTGTTCGTTGTCAATAATTTACTCAAAAAGCTGCTTATAGTTGCAACTATATTAAGACAGATACTTAAATTAGCTTTCTTACTTCAGAATATCACTGTTTTGAGCTTTTTTGAACTATTGGTACCCGAATTATCCCTTTTACACAATAAATTAGTACAAAGCCCAGTAATCTCCTGGGGCACTGAATTACAATAGAAGTATGAATATAAAACTATGATGCATTTAGCTGCGCCATTTTGTCGTTTGTTCACTTGTATATGATATGGCTTAAACATTTACATGAGTGTAGAAATACTTCAAGAAAATCCTAGGACCATGTTCTTGCAGCTTAGATTATTACTGGACTTAATTAAGTTTTGCATTGTAATTTTATGGTCATGCATAGGATGTCTATAGCTCTAATTATATTTTTAACATTAAATTTAAGGTTTGCTGGCCTTATATTTTCTTGAGAAAATGATCAAACTGTATCAAGTCAGATCAAGTTTGTGTGTGTGTGTGTGTGTGTGTAAGGCAAAGAAATGCCAGCTTTTATTTCTGCCACAATAAGTGCTTCTGAAGAGGGGCACACAATTGAATACATTTTGAAAATCTTAGCAAGCCTTATTAACTCCAGCATCCTTATAAAATCTGTTTAACAGGACTTACTCACAAATTCCAAAACAAAAGACCATAGAAACCAAGAGAGGCACTCCAGGAAAGCTCAGAATTCCTGACCCCAAGAGCAGCTCTGAGAGCTCAGAGGAGGAAGAAGCAACACAAACCATAAAAAGTAAGAACCAGTGGGAATGAACCATTCAGACAAGTATTCAAATGATTGACTTTGAGAATATAGGTGCATGAAAAGGGGAGATATACATGCCTAAATCTTAAAACCTGCTGATTTATGATTTCTTAGTGGAGAACAAAGAAAGTTGGAAGGCTGGGACATTAATGGCATGGGTATCGTTTAAGAACATTGTACCTCATTCCCTATAAGCTCCAAAAATGGTTAAAAAGTGTGAAATAAGCCCCTACCCATATTAATGGAATACAGAAGGAAATGAGATTGGGAACAAGAGGGAAATTTTAGGATTTATATATTGCATATATAATGCATTTATATATTATTCTGGCAACATTACAAGTTCACAATATTTGGAATACTACTTTACCACACCTTAGTTCTATATAGTGTTAGCATTCCAGATTAATTAGAATTGTGATTTGACACTTTAGGTATTTAAAATTCAAATTGCATCTATGACTTTTTTTAACCTTATCTATAGAACTTACCTTTGAACAACATGTTTTAATCATTGTCTAAAAGCTTCCATTGTTAAGGTACAGGTTTGGCAATTTATAAAGCAACATATTTTTAATTTTGGAGATCAGCAATTCTAGTTAATCTTTTTCTTGCAATACTTGGTTGAAAGTCGGTTGTATTTCTTTACAACTTCCCATATCTGAAATAAAACTCAGAATTCAAGAATAAAAAATAATTAACTTTGAGAAGATTTAAATCAGGACAACCTCAGTACACTTTCATGTATTATTGCTATTTGACATAGCTTGTGCAGAGTAGCTTATATTGGGTCTGTGTCCATTTGCACTAGCATAGACAAAATCATTTCAACCAGATGCTTAAAAGAAACTTTTAATCAGCATATTTTATTTCCTACCTATCACTTAGTGGTCATTTATCCTTCGATAGAAAAGGTAGAGAGCAGAGCCCTCTTCAGTGGTTCAGTTTGGCATCTCCTTTTCTAGAATCTTTTCCATTCTAGTTGGTTGTAATATAAGTTGAAAAAAATTACATTCAGTTTTTCAAAATGTTGTGCTTTTATATGGGTGTGCCAGCTAATCTGCGTGGGAATAACAGCACCAAGCCAACAGTAGCTAAAGAAAAGAGTAGCAGCGAAGATTCATCTTCAGATTCATCTTCAGAAGAGGAAGCAGTTGCCAAGAAGACTGTAAGCAAAAAGACTTTGATCATTGCTATTCTGCTGGAAAATATTTGGAGTGTATCTAGGATGGTTGATTAGGACTGTACCCAGGTGTCTGTTATTTTAAAAATTATCATCATCTTCATTTAACGATCCCATAATCCCTTACGGGGTGGAGTCTGGGCAAATGAACATAGCAGAGTGTTTTAATGGCTGGATGCTCTTCCTATCGCCAATGCGGAGTTTTGTTCAGAAGATATATTCTCAGTGTGTCCAAAGAGAGAAATATCCGCCTCTGCCTAGGATGAAACTCATAGCCTCCTGAGTGTGAGATGAGAGCTCCACCTCTGGGCCCTGCACCACTCATTATTTTAAACATTATGTCCTAGAAAATATTTAAAATCTGCAGTCAGATGCAAGTGACTGTCTTGACTAAAAACTTACCTGCATTTCAAAAACAGAGTCCATAGGTTGTATTGTCACCGCTGGTTTTTTGTTTTTTTTTACAGATAAATTCCTCAGTAGCAAACTATATTGTTTATCTTAGTGTTAACTAAGAGAAAAAAGTAAACATGTAAATTTACTTGGGAAAAGTTGCCTTCAATATTGCTTCAAAATGATGTCTTTAATTCAGTTCTATAACATATCAAAACATACCAAAGACACATACACAGAGGAAAAAAGTTCATAATTTTAAAGTATACCATTGACTAGGTGTCTTCAGCCATTGCAAGGTTTAAGGTATAGAATTTGTTTCTTAATTCCCCCACTTAAGTGGGAGGGATGAAACAGCCTCCTCTGGTAACCACAAAGGGAATGCTTGTATTGGCCAGATCCCACTTTTATACCCCTGAACTAGGGTCAACCTCTGTAGAGATTCTCAGTCATCCAGGTCATGGTTGTCCCAAATGTGCTTTTGTCAGGAGGCCACTGGACTTTCTTGTTTTTTCTTTGAGGAAGTTTTGCTTCCCATCCAAGAAGCTTCTTCAGCTTTAACCGGATAGTGGGGAGTGGAAGGATTTATATTCCTTGCAGACAGCTGGTCATTTGCATCCTTTTAGAGGGTCGTTGAAGCACTTGGAGGTTTATCTGTATCCTCAGAGTCACCTGAGTAGTGCTCCTGATTCCTTTAATCTGCATTTTTTTTTCTCGGAGAAATATAAATCCTTCCATTCCCAAAGCACCTTTGGGATGGGGTCAAGCTCATTTTAGCATACCGAAAATCTCTATCACTATTGATGGGAAAGCACTCATTACACAAGCCACTAAGTCTGCTGGTGACAAGCTGTCTCCCCCAGCGCTTGACTGCCACACCCTGTTTCAGGTAGCCGCTTTGTGCTCTGTTGAGGTTATCATTCCTGAATGGGAGAAGAAGAGATGTGTTAATCAATTTAGAACTGGAAGTGAGGAGTGTGAGGTCAGCCCCAAGTACATATTAAGCAGGCAATTGTTGTTATGAAATCTGTGGGGAACCTTGAGTCAGAAAGTTTCTTTGAACGTAGGATATGCTGAAGTATCTATAAAAATGCTTTGACAAATATCATGGAATGCCTTTCTTTTCTAACCAACTTTTTTTCTTGTAGGAGAAAACCCCTGTGGCTGGAAAAAAACCTGAATTACTGAAATTGGCTGTTCAAAATACTAATTCTGTCCCAGGAAAGGGGGTGACTGTTGCTGCTGCCCAAGCAAAAGGAGAGCAGAACAAATCTGTTTCAAATAGGGCCTTGCCTCCTGCTGCGAGAAAAGCAGGGCCAAATAAAGCCCTTTCTAGTAAAGCAGGGACTCCTTCACAGTCCTTGATTTCAGGAGGACAAAAAACAACACAGACCACAAAGACAGCAGAGAGCTCTGAAAGCAGCAGCAGCACCTCATCTGAGAGTGAGGAAGAAACAACTTTGACCACAGTAAAAGTCCCACCTTCCAAACCAAGTAAGTATATGGCTTAAGATGCTTGTTGCTGTGTTGCATAGATAGCTCTCTAAATTTACAGAAGGGTCTTTATTATCCTACCGATAACAGTGAAGAGCTGCTACAGTAGTTTTACGTCTCTCCCTCACTTAGGTAATCTCAAAGTTCTTACTCAAAGCCGAAAGAACATTCTCCAGTGTGCTGAGGAGAATCCAAGGAATGAGTTACCTCTGCCTTCCTGCTCATTAGACTGAGTCAATCAGGTCTTTGTAGTCCGGGTCCCACCAAAAATCCTCCAGTCTTTCCAGTGAAATATGTCCCTAGCCACAGCCAAGGGATGCACATTCAAGGAGCCAAACCATCTCACAATCACTACAGGCGCCAGTTGTTCTGCTGGGGAGCTTATGTGCAGACCCAGATGGCACAAGGCCCGTGGTCACAGGAGCACTTGCGAGACTGGCTAGAGCTCAAAGCAACCCACTTAGACCTACGACAGTTCCAGACCATCATCTCTGTCCACCACGTACTTATCCTAACTGACAACATAGCCACCAGGGCCCATATCAACCGCCAAGGGGGCATCCACTCCGTGTCCCTCATGTGAGAAGCCAGGCACTGGGCGGAACAGCATCTTCTACCCTTGCAAGCAGAACATATCTCAGGAACATCCAATGTACAGGTGGACTGGGTCAGCCGAGCCACAGTCGACCATGCAGAATGGCGCCTGCACCCCGACTTGTTCAGGACATGACAGTGTTCGGCTCTCCAGTCTTGGACCTGTTCATCACCCCATCAAACAGTTAGCTACCCAAGTTTTATGCCCAGTTCACGACACCAGGGGTGGAAGAGGTCAACACACTCCGCATTCCATGGCCCCGGGGGCTGCTATACACCTTTCCTCTGATTCCCCTCATCCCAGGGGTATTCAGGAAAGTACTGGCGGAGACAGTGGAGATCCTACAGTTGGCTCCCCATTGGCCCAGAAAGCCATGGTTTGCCGATCTAGTCAACCTGTTGGAGGTCCAGACCCTGGAGGATCCTACCAGACAAAATCTCCCTCAGTCATGGAATTCTCCTCCACCCAGACCCACAATGGCTCCAACTAACCATTTGGCATTTGAGCAGAGGGCTCTGAGGCTGGACAATTTCTTTGGCTGGGTGATACAGACCATTCAAGCCTCTAGGAGCAACCAACAGGATTTACAATTCCACCTGGAAAAAGTTCTGTGCCTGGTGCTCCAAAACATCTATTGATCTCCTCTCAGCATTGGTGGCCCGAATCCTGGACTTCCTACAGATTGGGCTAGACTTGGGCCTATCACCCAATACGATAGACAGACAAATGGCTGCCTGTTTTATCTTGTGGGGAATTAAAGAATTAACCTCAGGATGGAACGAAGGTCCAAGCACAGAATAAATGTGTTGGGATGAAAAACGCATAGATCCTTCCTTATTGAGAGGGCTGCTAGCTCGGAGATGCGTCTCGCCAAGGAGAAAGGAGACCTTGCAGGTGAGAGAACGAAGGCTGGCGGAGTGCAAAGATTTAAAGAGAGAGAGAGAGAGACTGGAAGACAGTAGGCAGTTTCCAGGTGGGATATCGGGGTACCCTCAGAGGCTTTAAGTTACTTGCACATCTGATAAAGCTGTGCACAATAGAGTGCCTGATTTTATCGGATTTCTGCCCTGGTCCGACCCATGCCCTAGAGAGGGAAATGGCATACCTTGGCCATCAGGAGAGCTCTCAGCATCTATATCAAGAAGAGAGCTTCCTTTCAAAGATCGGAGTCCCTGTTTGTGTCATTTCAACCCTCCACATTGAGTAACAAAGTCACTGCATCAACAGTAGGCCATTGGATACGAGTATGCATCACCAAATAATAGGAACTTCAGGCTCTTCTGTTATCTTGGTGAGTGACAGTCCACTCTACTAGAAGCAGAGCTACTACAGCATCATGGGTCACACAGGCCTCCATTGAGATATGCAGAGCAGCGACATGGTCTTCTTCAACACCGTTTATATGGCATTATAAGCTTATAAGCTGAAGCGGCTTGCGGCAGACAAGTTCTCCAGAAGGTGTACATAGACTCGGGAACTCTGGACCAGAGTGCTGCCCATCCTTAGGACGTGCCGGCTTTGGTATGTCCCATTCCTTGGATTCTCCTCAGCACACTGGAGAAGGGGAGTTTCTCTTACCTGACATGCTCCTCGGTGTGCTAAGAGAATCCAACCTCACCCTGGCAGCCATTGGACCAGAGTCCACAGGTGGTCAAGTCAAGCATCATGTTCAAGTCAATCATCACGCCTTTGTTGAAAACTGGGGAAGTAGACATGCGAGGCGTGACTACAAATACTTGATTGACTCAGTCTAATGAGCAGGAAGGCAGAGTTAACCCATTCCTTGGATTTTCTTTCTCAGCACACTGAGCAGGAGCGTGTCAGGTAAAATTCTAAATTCACTGTCAAAGAGAACATTCCTATTGCCAGATACGAAAGCATCTTAAGATACCCTTGCCCAAACTATCTTTCAGAAAGGCTTGATGGGCTTACTGTAATTTTTGAAAATTCCAGAGAGAGAGTCTACCTTAAATGACCTATAGGATGGGTGTTTATCTCTATACTGAGCTGGCAAAAATAAGTTTCTTAGATGCCAATCCGAATGCTCTCTATAAAGACTGCACTTCAAGAAAAACAGATGTTAGAGTTTTTCTACAAATTTGGGACTCAAACAATTTTTGAGCCAAAACGAAGCTTGTCATGATATAATTGTGTGACGTCTAACATGTAATGATTGTGTTCTGAATATACAAGGATTGAAGGGTATCTTTGCAGTGTCACAGAAACATGATTTTTATTTTATTTTATTTGCATCCACATCTTTCCCAGAGATAGCATACCTGTTATAATGCAAGAACCTTAGATGCTGAATCTACTTCGGGTTACTGTATTTGGTGATAGTAGGAATGGCCTCACTTCAAAATTTCTACTAATATTTTTAAACTTGATATGTGGAGCAACAAAGATGACTATAGGCTAAAGGGATATCTTATAATTTAGTATTGGTAGCTATAAATGCTAAATATTTTTAAAAAGTGATCTCTTTTGGCATCAAATCTTCTTTTCTATATTTTAGCTTTAAAGAGGGCGAGGAGCACAAGCAAAGGCTCGAGTGATGATTCTGACTCTGAGGACGAGACAAAAGCACCAACAGTCCAGGTAACTAGTTAACAGTTTTCTAAATTAGTGGAAGGGTGTGTCCTTTTTGTCTGTGCCTGCAAGCTATCTAAATAATTCCCTCACTTGACAAAGGCAGAGCAGGGAAAGTCCCTTTGAGAAAAAATACCCTTTGCTTCTCCCCATTTGGCTATTTCCAAAGGGGAGGATATATTAAGGAAAATTTATAGGATTCGTACTTCAGCTCCATAGCATCAACCTCCAGACACTGCTCATTTGTTTAATGAGCGTTTCTGTCTCCAGAAGATGCTCAAAGAAGACATTACAAATCCAATGAAATAGAGATGGGGAAATAGATTGGTCCTCTAATGACCAGTAAACACTGTAGTGTTAATTAAAATATGCACTCAAGTTTGACGGGGTTCTAAATTGAATGAACCTTTCCCCATTATTTGAATCTCTTGCCACATCACTACATTTTTGTCTTAAGAAAACCTGAGATGTTGGAATGGCGTTTTCCAACCTCTGCTCTTGTGCCAGACACTAGCTTTTAAGGCTATCAGGACATTCTTATGCTTGGATACTTTTAGAGGGATTGTTTGTCCCATTTCTCCCATGTGCATTTTTTTTAATCAACAGCAACTTTGTCTCCAGTGCTAAAGTCTGAATTTGCACATGAGGAGTTTGTTCCAAGAATGGGGAAGGGAATAATTATAAGCTATTCTCCTACTTCTGTGGAGGGGGAAAGTAGACCCCAGGATGGTTATGAGAATATGAAATTGAAATTGTGAGCAGAATATAATTCCTATTCCAATAATGGGAGAGCAGGCAAACTAGCATTGATTATTATAGTCAAATTTAGCATCCCATTTTGAAGAGAAATTCCTCTGTGGTGTGGTTTTGTTTGACCGAGGAGGAAATAGGATTGATTTATCTCTCTAACTCTGACATGTGAGTCCTGGGCAGGTTCAGATTTCCTTTTCTACCTCCCGCCCCAATCATAATTATTTTTACATTTTCCTTTTCCCTCACTCCAGGCTCCAAATTGCTTTTCTCAAGAGGCTCTCTCCCTAAGGTGACCCTCTTCTTCATTTCCTGCTCCTAGTGGGAAATAAAGAAAACTTCTCTTGCCCGAAGAGGTTCCAAGAAATGCAAGAGAAAACCATACCAATCTTTTGCTTCCTTTGTCCTAAACCTCCATAAGCAACTTTCCTGGGTTTTGTCAATACCAAAGAATAACACTGGAATATGAGTGGATATATTGTCCTCTATTTTATCTTCTTCAAGTTAGAACAATAGATCAGACTTGATAGAATGAATTTACTCAATGGATCAAATATGGTTCAGATATTAACTGGTTTTATCCTTCTCCTGTCCCAACTTGACTATTCCAATGCATTAGCTAGAGTATGCATCTTTAGTAGCCAATACCTAGGTTGTTCACCCTGCAATACAAGGAACATTTTTTTTTATCTTTCCTTCTAGATTAAAACAGCTGTGAAAAATTCCCCAATCACTAGTCCACTGCTGAGCAAGTCACCAGTCACTCCTGGCACTTGTGCAAGAAATACTGTAAAGGTAACCGCAGCAAAGCCAGCCAGTGCAAAATCTGGAAATGCAAACGGAAGCCCAGAATCAACAGACACTTCAGAAACTGACTCATCAGCTAGTGAGACTAAAGCACCTGCTTCAGCATCACAGGTGAGATGCATTGGTAAAGTTGGTCAAGACACTGATTTCACCATCTGAAGCTAATAGGTAGAAAATGTAGTAAAGGAAAACAGCTTGAAACTGGTCCAAGAAAGTCTCTGGAAATCTGCTATATAGGAATTATTGAGCAAATACTATCTCATTGCCAACTATTCCTGTGGAATCTAAAGAGCTGTGAGAACTGATTTATAATTTGGAGAGATAAGAATGTCATTGTGACAACTAGGGTCTCACTTGGATATGATAGATTGAAATTGGAATATAAAGTAACCAAGTGTGTAGTTAACATAATCTTCTGTAAATTTCACCAGATTTTAAGATTACAGGCAATGCCCTCAAAGATAATCTTTTTCACTTGCTGTTGAACAAAGATTTCACCCTTTTAGCTGTTTTCAGGCTGCGAATTTACCAGATTATCTTTTACACATAGAGCATGTGTATTCTGCAGGTATATATTTACACAAACAAGTTATATTTTTATTTAAATTTTTATATTGCTCTGTGTTGAAAAATAAAATTCAGGGAAAAGAAGTTGATCTAGCTTTCAGAACAATTTAACTTGCTTCCCAAGATCTATTACACCAGGATGTCTTAGTCACGTTCAGGAACTCTGACTTTATACCATTTCTCTAATCTCTTAACAATAGTTAAAATTATCCCCCCAAAAATCTTCAGGCCTCCAAAGCACCAGGGAAAAATGCAGCATCAAGTCCATCAAAGAAGGCAGTTTCTGCTTCTATTCCATCAAAATCCACTCCGAAGGCCACTGCAACCCACTTATCAAAACCACAGCCTCCTTCAAAAGAAGCCGAGAGCTCAGGCAGTAGTGAATCATCATCTGAGAGTGACAGTGAGACTCCGCCAGTTCCCATAAGTCAGAAGGTTGGTGCTCTTCAAAACTCTACTGTGTTTCCCGGAAAATAAGACAAGACAAGATATTGATTTGGTCTTATTATCGGGGGGGGGGGGGTATTGTTTTGGGGTTGCCAGGTGGCTGCTCTCTTGCAAGTGGGCGCCCAAAGAGCCAGGCACAGCCTCAAGGACAAATGGCTGTGTTGCGCTGTCGCAGCAGCGCAATATACCAGCCACGAGGTGACCCACGCTCTTGAACAGCCACCCGGCAACCCCCCTTTCCAGCTGGGCAGAGCACCACTCACGGACCCAGTGATATCCCAAAGGTGCTAAGCCGCGTGGTGCTCTGCCCTCCCCCAGCTCCCGCGGCTTGACGCATTAGGGATACCCTTCGATCAGTGCCTAAGCTGGAAAGGGAGGTTGTACGAGCGCCTGTTCCGTCCCCAGCTGGTGTGCCTCCCAACCTCACCATGTCCTGGCCCAACTCTCCCTGCAGAGTGGCAACTTCCGAAAGACTCAGCATCCTACCTCCGTGCTTTGGAAGCTGCAGAAAAAGCCATGCGGCGATGGGTGGCAGCGGAGATGCTCTGCCTCTGCAGGGAGAGTTAGGCAAGGGCATCGTGAGGCTGGGAGGTACATGAGCAAGGAGTGGAAAAGCTGCTTGCGCAACCCCCCCTCTCCAGCCAGGTAGAGCCCCATTCACTGACCTAGGGACATTCCGAAAGCGCCAAGCCGCGGGAGCCGGAGGGTGGCGAACAGACGCTCACGCAGCTTGGCGATACCCCTAGGTCAGTGAATGGCGCTGTGCCTGGTTGGAAAGGGTGGTTGCCGGGCGGCTGCTCATGAGTATGGTCATCAAATGGCTGCTGTGTAGTACTGCTGTGACAGTGCAACACGACCCTGAGGCTATGCCCGGCTCTTCGGGAACCCACTCGCAAGAGAGCAACTGCCCAGCAACCCCCCTCTCCAGTTGGGCACAGTACCGCTCACTGACCTAGCAGTATCCCGAAAGCACCAAGCAACGCGAGCCTTTGCCCGCCCCCCCAACCCTGTTCCTATGGCTTGACGCCTTCGGGATATCTAGGTCGATGAGTGGCGCTCTGCCTGGCTGGAAGGGGGGGTTGTCCAGGGGGCTTATTTTTGGGGGAGGGCTTACATTTTTGCCTGCCCGAAAAATGTGGCATGGCCTTATTATCAGGACATGTTGTATTTTCGGGGAAACACTGTCGGAACTGTGGTCTTTGTTTTTTCATGAACCAGCCATTTGTAAGATGATTTGCTTATTTTTAATAAGACATTTACTGTCCTCCAGGGTAGCATTTCTGGATATGAATGCTAAACAGGTAATACAGGATCACTTTTAAATACCAGTTCTGTTTGGTACCCTTTACTATGCATGTACAGTATATATAGTATAATTCTATTCTTACCCTGGAACTGCTTGAAGCATTTGGAAAATTCTGTAGGTATATACACACAAAATAGTTATATTTTTTTCTTTGTTTAAATTGTCATAGCGCTCTGTACTTACAAATAAAGTTCAGGGGAACGAAATTGATGTAGTTTCAGAACAGTTTAACCTATTTCCCAAGCCTTTGTTCTGATTTATTACACCAGAATGTCTTACTCAAGTTCATGAACTCTGATTTATACCATTTTTCTAAACCTAACCATAATTAAAATTATCCCCCCAAAAAATCTTCAGGCCTCCACAGCACCAGGGAAAAATGCAGCATCAAGTCCATCAAAGAAGGCAGTTTCTGCTTCTATTCCATCAAAATCCACTCCGAAGGCCCCTGCAACCCGCTTATCAAAACCACCGCCTCCTTCAAAAAAAGCCGAGAGCTCAGGCAGCAGCGAATCATCATCTGAGAGTGACAGTGAGACTCCGCCAGTTCCCATAAGTCAGAAGGTTGGTGTTTTTCCTCTAGCAATGGTGGTCTTTGTTTTTGCATGAGCCAGCCATTTGTAAGATGATTTGCTTATTTTTAATAAGATATTTACAGCCTGCCAGGGAGCTTCTTTGGATGGTGTAAAAAAAAACATGAAGATTAACCTGCTAAAATATACTAACAAGTCAAAAATGTTATAATTCAGATAAAATGGTCATCCCATCTTTCCACAATTAGACATCGGAATCATCAGGTTTTGAATGATTTCCTAAAAAGATAAAAAAGGGGTGAAGACAACTTTGGGAGTGCATATTCCATAAAGTATGACAAAAAATGACAGCCTTCTGGGCCATAGCCTTTTAGCTCTCATGTTAGTGATCTTAAGCTGGCTTCCTCTAGAGCAGAGGTGAGGAACGATGGCCCTTTAATAACTTGGAATTCTGGGAGTTGAAGCCCACAAGTCATAAAGGTTCCATCGTTCTCCACCTCTGCTCTAGATGATCAGACAGAATAATTTCACACACGATGGTCCTTTCTTTGCCAATGTATGTACTTCACCTCTTAAAGCAATATAATTAATTCTAGCATCTCGGAAGCCTAGTATACGGTACACTTATTATCTGCCACATCTTCCATCTATAAAATTTGGTCTCTGCCTCTTGCTGCAACTTTTTGACTTTTCCCTCCATCGAGATAAGTCCGTCATTCTCCATAGCACTGCTTTTGTAGACTTCTCAGTAGAAGGTGAATGGATATGTTCCTTTCCGAATGTTTCACATCCGTCTCCTTTGGTTGCTCCATTCTGAGCGCCATGGGATTTGGCAGAGCCAGGTCTTCAAATTCTTTTGACAAGCCAGGAGAAAATACGTATTATGAATGAAAGATTTGCATAAAAGCAGGCACGGTTGTCATCCAACATATCCGTTCAGTTAGCACAGTTAGGATAGTTACATTGATTTTGCAAAAAATAGGCCAAAAATGACAAAATTGTGCGTATCACTTGACTAGTAATAAACCCAAACATCCAAATTATTGGACTTACAAAGAGGGAAGAAAGAAAGAAATATATCCATTTACATAACTCCTTTCCCCTTTTTAGAGTACAGGCCTTTTCTCGCCAGCGATTGTCAAGTGTGTTTGCACCACATTTTACACTGTCTTACTATATTCATTGTTGTCACACAGAGGAATAAGAAAGAAAGAACTGCTGTTAGAGACCTAGCAGCCTCAGCATTGCCCTGTTTAACAGATGAAAGCTGCTCAGAAAATGATTTCTTTTCTTGCCTCATTTTTTGTTGTTCTCCCCAGAGTTCTTAAAAATACAGCAGACCAGATGCTGAGTTTCTTGAAAAGACAGCTTTGATTTAGCTTCCTTTGTGGGGCTTTGAAGTCTGGTGTAATTCAGGCAACTATAGCTTGTATCACTCACCACTGTGTGGCTTCCTTTTAGAGCAATTGAATGGCTGGCTGTCTTTTGTAAAAGTAGTGCTTTATCCTTCTTCTTCTTTCCAAAATAAACTCAATTGCAAATACATCTCCATGGGGCTGTAATGTTTATACCAGTGACATGATCCACTTTTAAGAGCAAGACCAAAGAATTTCAAATCATGTATTTGTTGTGTGTCATTCAAGAAGCAGTTAATCTGACAAATTAACCAATTTAAATATTAATCATTCATTTGTTTGTTTATTAAATTTATTGGCTGCCCATATTACCACAAAGTAACTCTGGGCAGCTTACAATCTTTACAAAATAAAAACTATGCAAAGCTAAAAGATATTCATAAAATACTGTGAAATGTATTTTATTGTAAATAAAATGTTACGCACAAAAAATCTGATATTTAAAGATATTTAAGAAGCTTGGCAGGCAGATTAAGTTTTTGTATCTGTTTCAGGCTATACAGGTAATCCTCGGGTTACAACTCTTAATTGGGACCAGAATTTCTATCACTAAGTGAAGCTGTTGTTAAGCAAAGCATCATACTTAGCCACAGCAATCCCAGTTGTGATCATTGCTGTTTTTAATGGTGGGAATACATCATTTTGATTCTGTTGGAAATTGAAGAAGGAAGGAAAGATATATGAGAAATCATTGAGTTTTACATGTATGTATGTCTGTTTTCTCCCTCATGGTGCAGAGATTGTCAACTCCAAGCGCTTCTGTGAGGACCAAACAAAATCAGGCCAATCAGCCTGGGGTCCTACCCAAAGCTTCACCAGGTGCTTTGAAGGAGAAGGAAGCACAGAATGAAAGCAGTAGTTCCTCTGACAGTGAGGATGAATCTGACGTTACACCAAGCAAATTGCCAGCACTATCTAGTAAGAAGGCTCCAGCCTTTTTGACGCTCAGGAGGAAAAAAAAATTCTATTTTCAATGGCTCTACTAATTTCTTTGCTTAGCAGCTTGACAAAGGACACAAATAACAAGGGATGCACAAAACACATTCCAAAGTATCAGCACTGATGCCAGTTATTTCAAAACTGACATGAGAGATGTGTTAGCATCTTCAATTTTGCCTTCAGCCTATAATTTCAGCGTGTCTCACCAATTAGCTGATGCTCCCTTTATTTTGAAGGAAATTGGATGTTCTCCTTTGTGGTGTTGCCAATCCCAGATTAATTTCTGAATGGTGAATTTTTTTCTAAAGATGAAAGAAAACCAGTACTAAACTGATTCATGATTCTGTATTATTCACAACTGAAAGCAGTTGATATATTTTAATATGACTAATTTTAATGGTTCCTTTTCTTATGAAGAAGCCCTAGCAAGGCCAAACATGGCTGTTTTGTGATTTAAACCATCACATTCTTTCAGTAAATAATGATGTCAGATAATGGAGCATGGAGGATCTTGTTAATTGAATAGTAGTATAAATAAGAATCTGCTAAGTGTCTATGTTATTTTTGGCTTATTTTCCTCCATCATCTGTAGGCAGTATTTTCATGTGTTAGAGTGAAAGGGTATAGATTTTTTTCAGCTGCATTAAAGATAAGTTTCCACTTTTATTTGCAACTTTCCCTACCTTATTGTACATAGATTTTGTACAAAATGTCCCTTTGTTAATATAAACTCCTTCAGAAATATTTTCAACTTTTAACTGTTCTCATTATTACTTCTCTGTGCAAATTCTTCTTATAAACCTGTACCCTATTTTACAAACATCTGAAAACTCATCCTTTCTCAAATGTATCTCAGAAATAGTTTATTGTGTGGTTTTGCCTATAGAGAGATTAGCAAATTGTGTTCAGTGTTTCTATCAGTGCTACAGCAGTTGATAGATCTCATAAATTTGTTCTTGCAGAAATCTATGAAAAATATGTTACAGCTGTAACGAGTGTTCAGTTGTTAATAACAATGAGAGATGATGTCACATGGTGATTTAAAACGATTGATATTCTTTAGAATATTTTTTTGAACAAATCTGATTTTCCTGGAGTTTAAAGTCTATCATCTCTTCACCAGTTCCTTGGTATAGTAGGTTTGGCACACAGCTTTAGAACTCTAGCAGTTTTTAGTGGTGTGTATTTTGAAATTTTAAACTAAAGGCATCTTCCTGAAGTTAGATTTTATTATTATTATAGTGCTATGTACTTACAGCCCAAAACTGAGCCCCAAATTTCCGCTTCTGAGCAAGGCAGTTGTAAAATGTATCCCATTTTTTACAACCTTTTTGCTGCAGTTGTTAAATGAATCATTGCCGTTGTTAAGTGAATCAGACTGTTCATCAAATTTGGCTTCTCCGGTTGACTGCTTGTTGGAAGCCCATTGAGAAATTAAAAGGGATGATCATGTGACCCTGATACCCATACACCTTTCATAAGTAAATGCCAGTTGCCAAGCACTGAAATGTTGATTATGTAACCATGGAGATGCTGCAACGGTGTAAATGCGAAGTCCTTACTTCAGTGCCATCTGAATGGTCACTAAACGAATGGTTGTAAGTCTAGGACCACCTCAATTTGTTTATAGAAAAACTTGCAGTATCCATAGTTAGCCCCGCTGTTACAGTGACTGGCTTCACAGTGAGGAAAATACCTTGTCGGTCATAAGCAGGTAACTGCTAGTGAGATCTATTAAATTTCAATGCTGTAAATTGAAATTGCACCCAGTTCTCCTAGTCTTTTTGTTCCAAAGCTGCCTTGGGGAAAAAATCAGCATGACTGGTTTTCTTTTTTTCGGTATCAGGAAATTGTGGATAGTTTCACAAAATAACTTTTTGAAGAACACAGTGGCTGTTTCTAAGATGTGTTTGGTTTTTGGGCATAAGGCAAAGGGGAGAGACTCTTCAACATTGAGTCTTCCCTCCATCCCATTAACCTTTTTTCTGATACAGGTAATCCTTGACTTACAAACTGTTCATTAGTGACAGTTTGAAGTTACAACAGCACTGAGAAAAGTGACTTAAGACCATTTTTCACACTTGCAACCATTGTAATATCCCCATAGTTACATGATCAAAATTCGGATGCATGGTAACTGGCTTGTGTTTATGACCATTGCAGTATCCCAGGGTCATGTGAACACCTTTTGTAACCTTCTGACAGAAAGTCAATGGGGAAGCCAGCTTCACTTAACGACTTTGTTACTAACTTAGCAACGGCTGTGATTCACTTAACAACTGTGGCAAGAAAGATCATAAAATAAGGCAAAATTCGCTTAACAAATGTGTTACTTAGCAACACAAATTTGTGGTGGTAAAGCCGAGGATCACCTTCACATATTTAAACATATTTCTAAGCTGCCTGTGATATAAAAATGTATTTCAAAAAGGAAGTTCATAATATGCCAACTAAATGCAGATATCAGAATGTATCTCGTTTTGAAATCATATTGGTTGAGCTGCTTCATCAAACATTTTAAGAAAACCACTGAGAATCGATGCATCTTCGGGGTTCTTGGCGAAAGTCAGGAAAGACGAAGAAGGAAGTGAGGCTGTGTGTTCTAATTGTACAGTCTTTTGGAACTGGCCGAGCTATCACTTTTCTGTCTCTTGATTGCTTTCAGCCCCCAAAGCAACTCCTGCAGCTCAAAGTGTATGTACAGTGAAGCCTCAGCCTCCAAAGGGACCACATCAGAAAGCCGAGCAGAGTGAAGATAGCAGTGAAGATTCAAGTGATGACTCTGACTCAGAGGAAGATGGAGCAGCCACTCAGGTAACCATAGAGAAGTCTCTGGAAGGGGAAACACTGTACGCTACCATTATTATTTTTTTACAAAACCCAATGGAGGGGGTTGGGGTTTTTGGTTTTCTTAGACTGTGAACGTTCTAGCATTGTTTGTAATTGGTTGTTTTATCAGTAAGGAGGAGAAAAGGGGCTTGAAAGGGGGCTTCTACTTCAGGAACAAAGCTGTGAATGAATAAAGACACAGATAGAGTATTTGGTTAATTTTATCATTGCATCATCGTTCAATCCCTAATATGAGTTCTTGAGCAGAACTGCCAATTGCTGCAGTTGTTCTCAAAATAAGAAATGGGGTGAGGACTAGAATAAAATCATTGCAGGAAAATTGCTTAGAGAGTTCTTGATGGTTGATTGGGGGAGAGGTTAATATGCTATTTGATCTGGCTGTTGGAATGAGAGAGAGAACAGTGCTTTGTTACTTAGAAAACATGTCTATTTAAAAAAAATATGTTGGATATGTAAATTTATATATTGTTGCCCCATGTGATGAATATGAAGGGTACATGGGAGTGCACACACAAAAATCTGATGTTTAGAATTGATCAGGAGAAGTAAATTTGAAAGACTATTTTGGGTGATGATTTAAAAAAGAGAGGCAGGACATTGTAGTAGAAGTATAACATTAGACTGTAAAAACAACCCGGTGCACTTTTACTTTGAAATGAGCCCCATTGAGTTTAATGAGGGTGCCATCTGGGGAAAGCAAATGCAGTTGGTGACTAATTGCTACTGATTGTGAATACCTTAAAAAATAGGAAATGGATGGTTGACAAAACTCTCAGTTGCATGGAGTTCAGGAAGAAGCTATAGGTTTGTAGTCTGAGAATCTCTTCTTTCTCTGTTTTGACACACTAAGATGACTGTATGTACTCAGGGCCAAAAACTGACATTTATTAGGTTTTTGCTTTGGGTTTTTGAAAGGGACGTGGGTCTGAAATACGTCACGCAAATTCTATTCCATCACTTGAATTTACTTTTGTAATTCTGACTCTGTGAAGATTTGGAAAGTCTCAGTAAAGGGGATATGGGCAGCTGGAACTATTTGTATACAATTAGATATGCTCTAAATCAGTGGTTCCCAAAGTGGTTGGTACCACCCCCTGGGGGGCAGTGGGATGACTTAGGGGGCGCTAAGAGGCAAGTGGGGTGGCAAGGGGCGCTGAGAGGCAAGGGAGGTGGCAGAGGAGTGCTGGAGGTGGCCCCCTCGCAGGGCACAATTCTGCCTGGGGCTCTGTTGGCCGCCAGTCAGCTGAGCACTTTCAGCAGGGGTGAAATTCAGCCAGTTCTGAACAGTGGGACAAATTATGGGCAGTTCGGAGAATAGTAAAATGCACCACTGACTGGCTCCGCCCTCACCTCCTGCCCCTCCCACTCACTCGCCTGCCTAGAGGCACAGGTGCTGCTGCTGCTGCTCCCTGGTTCCCTTGCTTATCTCAACCACGCAGCCCAGCAGATCTCTGCCCGATGAGTCTTCCTTTGCTTCTATTCTAGCTACCTCCCCCACGCCCCAGCCAAGGTATCTATTCTTTTCCCAAGCTATTTCCCTCCATCTGGGCTCTCCCTTGCACAGCTGAGCCTAGCATTCAGTTTAAAATCCAGGGCAGGGGAGGGGGGCAACAGAGCAGCCAGGAGGAGGGAGAAACGTTTTTCTTTTTTGCCAAGCTTTTTTTTTTTTCACAAGGTCCCTTCCAACTCTGCTATTGTATTCTTGTAAGTCCTATTCTGTTGTGCATTTCTTGTCCGCTTGCTCCTTTATTGGCTGATCTTAAAAGGTGGAAGCTGTCCACCACTTCAATATGTTCATTGCCAATTCTAAGGTGCCTATTCTCCATGTTCAGACAACTGAATTACTGATTTCATTCCCTTGAATAGGGAATTACTCTGTCAATACTGACAAAAATACATACATGGTTGGAAAAGATGATTAAGCAGCATATAGATTTAAAGCCAGAAATATTTCTGTTGGGCATAATACCGGAAAGCTATGATAAAGGGTCTATATACTTAATGCTACATGTATTGACAGCAGCGAGAGTTGTATTTGTACAATCTTGGAAAAATAACACCCTATCAGATGAAAGCGTAATTCGGAAAATATTGGATTGTGCAGAGATGGATTGACTGACATTGAAAATAAAAGATAAAGGAGAGACAGAGTACTACTCAACATGGGATAGGTTTATCAATGGTTAGACATAAGAGATAGTGGTTAGATGAAGAAAGATTATTGTTATGTGCGCGTAAAAGATGAATGTTGTCTATGACTATAAGTATGCTAGTATAATGAATATGACTATAAATAAGCTAATATAACTATTAATATTGCTATAATTACTATTTTATTGTTCTTTTATTATATTATTATTATTTCTTTTAGTCATTAAACATGAAACTCAGTCAACTGAACATTTAAAAATGCATCACAAATAGCATTGACTGGTACTGGTGGTTGATACAGGTTGCTGCCAGCGTCCTAGGTATCAACCAAGTACCTTCTTAAAATATATGATGTTCCTAGTAGCAGTTTTTTGCAGTTCTGGTAGTGTTATTGCAGGAAGCTGCAATT
Organism: Thamnophis elegans; assembly: GCF_009769535.1. NCBI lineage: Eukaryota > Metazoa > Chordata > Lepidosauria > Squamata > Natricidae > Thamnophis > Thamnophis elegans. The sequence goes on from NC_045542.1 coordinate 91,145,251, forward strand.
TCTTTATGTGTTTTGTAAAATAATAATAATGATGATGATGATGATGTTGTGGTTAATCTTTGGTGAGATTCACAGCCTTTGGGGCTGGCTGGTAGCTCAACAGCTCGAGTCCTAACCAAGGACCTAGAAACTGTTAACTGTAACGTCGGAGGATATAAGCTGTTCCAAGTCGGGTGGTTTTTTGTAGAATCAGAATGTTCAAGTCTGATAAATTTAAAATTTCCAAATAGCAAGGTAGCCCTTTAGATATTGCTCCAAGGGCTCCAATTACAATCGGGACAACACTCGATTTCTTTTTCCACAGTCGCTCAACTTCAATTTGCAAGTCATAGTACTTTGTGATTTTTTTCTTGCTGCTTATCTTCTATTGTTGTTGTTGTTATTATTACTAATATTATTAATAGTAGTATTACTATATTTAATTGTTTTTATGAAATGCCTGGGAAATATACTGTTTTCAAAATATTTATATATAAATAAAATATTTTTTTTAAAAAAAGGAATTACTCTGTCTTCGCCACAGTCTAATTCTGCAACATTTTATTTCCATAGAAACCAGCTCAGGTAACAGGTCAACCTGCTACCAGTCCTGTGAAAAGCATGACAGCCAAGAATGCAGGGCTCACATCAAGCAAACCTCAGCCAGCAGGAAAAGCGGGGACAACCTCAACAAAACCAGGAACTGTCCCTGTTTCAAAAGCTTCTGAGAGCTCGGAGAGCAGCAGCTCTGATTCTTCAGATGGCAAAGAAGCTGAGAAGTCAGCAAAGCAGGTAAAAGGAGAGGTCATTCTTCCATACAAGAAGCCACTCTTCAAGAAAGTTGTTCTCGGAGCAGATAAGATACTATAAGCGAAGCCACACAGGTCAGGCTAATCTTGCAGGTTCTCTTATTGGAACCAGGGAGGGTATCAACATCTTGACTTTGGTGGAGTTGTCAATCTAGTACTTTTTTTTTTCTGCAGTGCAGATAATGTAGAAATTCTTTATGTAAGTTTTGGAATGGCTAAATGCATTAAAGATAAAGCCGTTTTATCTCCAAGGGTATTTTGTGTATGTATTGAACTTCTGTGAAACAGTCAGCAATAGAACCTTGGGCCTCCTGAGCAGATTTGCAGAATCTATGATTGATGGCAATTCAGTATTGGTTTTATTTCAGACGCAAATGTCAGTTGTTTCTGAGAAAATACACATTTTAAAATGCATAACCGATGTTTTTTTCCCCTTCTACAGCCTCCTATTCACCCCTTTTTTAAACTGGTGGCTGGCAAAGTAGCCGTTTCTTCAGGAAAGAGTGTACAGGCTAACTTAAGTACATCCAGTGGTGCTTCCGACAAACCCCAGGGATCTGCCACAAAAGCAACAGGGAAGAAAGAACAAATCCCCTCCTCAAAGGTTAAACCGAGCCAGGGACAGGCTCTGACTGCTAAGCCCTCTGGAATCACCGTATCTGAGAGCTCCTCAGACAGCAGTGAAGAAGAAGAAGAAGCTTCGACAACAGCCAAGCCTCCGACACAGCCTGGTAAGAGAAGCCAGATTCCACCAGGAGTGGGTGGCAGGAGGATCTCTTCAGAAACACTTGGAGATTTGGAAGCCTGGTGAAGTGTAGATATTTGGAAGCACAGCTTGTTATGCACATAAGATGGCATTACCCACACAATGGGTAATGAAAAATGTTGCCCACTTGAGACATGTTTATGTGAAAATCACACCTCTGCACTTGCTTTTAGTTTAAAAAAAAAAAGTGGCTGAGCTCCTGAAATTAATCTTTCTTTCTTTGAAGTGTTCCTCCACTTCAGCCTCCCCCAGTCTTGGGATATTTTTGGTGCAAACAGTTGGGCATAACAGTTTATCATTTTTTTTTAAAAAAAAAGTTATTGAAAGTTTTAAAAACAATAGTAAAAGAAATTGCAAGCTAAACTCAGAAAAAATAAAAATAAAAGGTGTACAGAAAAAAGAAAGAAAAAGGGGGGGAAAAGAATATAAAGAGGCAGCTTTTGATCTTTCATCACAAGTACAAACTTAATAATTCATCATCCCCTATAATATGATATGCAAGTATCTTTTCTTCCCATAACCCATCCCTTAACCAGACACAAATACATAAATGATTAACATTTCAGTCGTTGTGTTAGCAAAAAGCCCATAAAGGGATCCCAGATTTAAACAGACATGTCTTATTTTAACCTTGGTCAGTGCCCTTTAAAAGGCTCTGCAGTTGAGAGCATGGTGGGTCTCTTTGTCTCCCAATCCTCAAACTTGGGGGAAATCACTGTTTTGGTTTTCTTGTGAAGAGCAGTCATCTGGAACACAAGTGGGCGATCTTCTATTCTCTCCTGATCCAGAGAGGTTCCATGAAACCGGTTTCCCTATTGATCCTTGGGTCTTAGCTGCAGTTGTCATCTCAGCTCATTCACAGATGTCTTAGCTCATGATTCCTCACCCAAAAGAAGCCCACCGATTCCACAAATAGAGTCCCACGATAGTTCAAGTATCTGAATATTTAAATCACCAGTATCGACAAGTCTGGTACAGACTAACATTTCAGTTCTCCATTGTTGACATTTGTTGCTGTAATTGTTCTCATTAAAGACATGACAGTGTGATTGATACAGGAATAGAACTGCTGCAAGGACCTCCTTCATTGCATAAGCTAAAGGTACCTCTGCAATTCCCGTCTCGTGACGGGAATAATAAGCAAAGTTAAAAATGTTAAAGAGTCACACTATGTAACTGGACAACAAACATAAACTTTAATTTGACTTGATCTTCCATGTTCCCGCATTATGTCACGTCACAGCAGCTTTTAGTTTTTCGAGGACTCTGAGGTCACTGTTTGCTTTTTTGCAGCCACCCAGCAGAAAGAAGAGGCAAAAAAAGAATCAGAGAGCTCATCTGAGGAGTCCAGTGATGACGAACAAGAAGCTTCTCAGGTATTTTTTCATGATCTCGGGTACAAGTTCACTTAGTATCATTGGATATTTTGTCTTGTCTTACAGAGAGGGAGGGGAGGGAGAAAGCAAGCAAACTAGGCACCTGAAGATGGAGGAAGTAGTCCTGCATAGGAAAGAGTATGATTCAAGTTGTCAGGAGGATCTGCTGTGCTGGTGAATCCAAACCTGGACAACCAGTGGGCTTGAGATTCAGCTGAACAGCCTGGCCCAGTGGACAAAGTCAGGATTTTGTACTAGTGTTGGGCCTCGGATATGAACAAGTAGCCAGGTATTATTCCTGGAAAAAGGCAATCCTGAAAGGCCTGGCAATCAGATCAGGACTGGGGCATGGCAAGTGGCTTAACTAAGTTGAAGAACTGCACTTACTGGGGCTGCTGGGGAAAGCAGCAGCTGGTCACATATGGATGGAGGGCCAAGTGTGATGGCAAAGCCAAGAGCAGGGACCATCTCAGAGTGAACAAAGATCAAGGAAAGGGCAACTTGCAAGGAAGAATGTCAGAGCATCCAGAAGGGAGTTGAGATGGATTCCTAGCAGGAAAGGAAAGAGCTGAGAGATACAGAGATATCAAGTAGTGGCTGAGTAGGCTCAAATTGAGGCATCACAAGGCCTAGAAAACTCTGTCCCAGTGCTAATAGGAAACACTAAAAGCAGTGCCCCAACCAGCAGAGACCTCATCCATGGAGAGCTGGTTGATGGGACTGATATCAATAGTACTAAGACAGAACGGGCAAACTAGAATAGGAGGCATAGAAAGAAAGTCTAAAGGAAAGAAAATAATGTAAGGGAAGGATATTTAGGATCTACAGGTAAGGGGATAAGAATGGAGGAAATCAGAACTTAACTAAAGCAGAATAGCATAATAATAACAATAGTAGAAAATAGAACAGAAATTGTAGAAGACAGGGGAACGGCCATGAAGGACAGGAGGAAGAGCTGCTGCAAAGACAACAGTCAGATAAAAGTGGCCTGAAAATAACTAGGGAAAGCAACTTAGACAGGCTTCTCCCTGGTTCACATGGGGATGGAGGGAGAAGCACATTGAGACTTTATTCTGTTACTATAGAGTCTACCTGGTAAAGCTGACAAAAATAGAAATTGAAACAGAGCTAATTAAGGACAATAGAATAGAGTTTAAGAAAGGTCTTAGAATGGTAAGATGAAAGATAAAGAAACGTAAATAAAAAAAGTGATGGGTGGTCTTTTACGGTAAAATCATCTTTCCCTTGGGAGTCATCAAGTGTCCCTTGTCTGCACAATCCATGAACCTATAATATGAACAAAGGATTATACAATCAGATGAACCTCCATAGTTACCATATTGCTTTCATGCTTTCTGAACTTGTACTAATCAGGGTGGATTGATGTAATGAAAATGAAAAATACAGAGCATTAAATAGGTACAGGAGGAGCTGTACTATGCATGCAGCAGCAGCAGCAGCTTTCTGTTGCAATTTAAGCCATGCCTTAGCTATAAAAGTTGTCTTTATGAGCAATGTGTGGTACCAACTGTAGATCTGTGGAACATTAGACTTGCATGCAACCATGGGACTGTAGTAATCGCCAGCAACCTCCTGTATGCATATTTAAGAAGGAATGAACAGAGAAGCAAATTTATCCTGCAGGTTATAAATCCATACAACATATAAATACTTCCCCTCCTTTTCTAGAAAATTGAAGCATTTAACAGTCCCCACTCTGTTTGCCTTTTTTCAACAACTGTGCTGACAGCCTACACATTTTTTCATGGCTTAGCCTACATGTTATACAAGCTCGTTAGAGGAAGAAAGCAAACGTTTTGAAGGAATTTAGATTTGCATAGCCACATGTGTGCAGCTTGAGCCTTGCATTGTGTGTCTTTCCTGCCCCCCAAGAACTTAAGTTTGACAGCCCTCTCCCTTCAATTTGTAGCCAGAATGTCACCCCTTAAACACATGTATTCAAGTAACCTATTGGGGGAGGCACACTTAGAAATGATACAGGGGAACTTGATTCCCATGGGAATGAAAACTGACTAAATTTAGGCTTCCTCCTCTCTATTGCAATTACCCTGCCCACCAGGACAGGAAGGCAGGGCATGTTACAGGTTCCATCAATTAGGGTTCGTCATCTGATGAAACCACAAAAAAAGGGCCTTCTCAAGTCTTTGGCTTGGTGCCTTGCTGGCATCCTGCCATCAAAGTCTAGGAAGGAGGAACATGGGAAGGAACAAATGGGAAATCAACCTGTTTGTGTACGTGATGAAAAATTGGGAGGGTGGGGGAATGACAGCTTGATTAAAAAAGCAAGAGAGCTTGGAATCAGTTTATGCCACCACACAAGGTGATCCAAAGGATGTGAATTACCCTAAACATCTCAGCATCCCAGGAGTCCCCAACCCCCAGTTGGGCCCCACTACTGGGCCGTCACTTATTCAAAACTAGGTCATGTGAGGCAGCAGGCCAGTTCCCCTCCCTCCCAACCAAACTGCCACACCTCAAAGGTTGGGCCCACTGACCTAGGCAGACTCTTATTGGCAGAGTACAGACTGGTCATGGGGGAAGGCTGGAATGGGGGAAAACTTTCTATATCTTTTGAGCACAGGAAATTTAGTTCTGGCCTGACTTTACTGCAACCAACATCTTTTAGTAACCAATGGAGTTGAGGGTCTTTCTTTCCTAAGAGATCAGACTGGGGCAGGTCTGACAGGTGATGCCTTCCTGTGGGAACAATATTAACCCCCATCCTGCTGCTTTTCCAAAAGGCCCTAAAAGTGGCGATATCAGTGGAACCAGGGCTACGAATGGAAATGGAGCTGATCGAGTAGCTAACCTAATTGTGTTGTTGCTACAATGGGGGATGGGGTAGGATTTTTAAATGGTTTTATTATATGATCGATTTTTTTACATTTTTAAATATAAGCCTCCAAGACTCAGCTATGTATGAGTTGAGCAGCTAGATAAATTTGTTTAATAAATAATATATCTAAAACAGCCTTCCTCATCCAGATCTTTCCTACAGTATCAAAAGTAGAGCTCTTTCCAAAATGTCCAGTCAGAATAATGGACATCAGATTTGGAAGGCTATAATAAAAGCTCTGGTAGATCGTTGTTTCATGCCATTTCTCTAATGTGTCAGCACAGCTATAAAGTGAAAAGTATTGAACTAAACAGATACTGATAAATTTTGCTAATTGAAGAGATTGGAACCATGAAGGCAACCTATGGTGTTAGGTAAGCTCCCCGTTGGAAGAACAAGTACATTCAGTGAAGCGTTGTGAGAGTTGTGTTGGAGAACACACAAACCAGCATACAGACACATTGCAGTTTAAATAGGCTTTTACTTTCGTGGAAATAGAGGTATCAGAGTCCATCAAACAGTCCAAGTCATACATGGATAAGACAGTCAATGTCTTTCAGTTAAGGGATAATCCAAATAACATAGTCCATAATCATACAAACAGTCCAGTACTCTGCAAGCTCATGGCACTTTCTAACAGCCAGCTTCCAAAACACTCAGATCAGATCAGCCCAACATCTAACACAACAGAGAACTAACAGTCATTCTGGCTCCCTCTTATGGCCGATTGAGGAAAACAGCAACATTGTTACATGATTTATATATTGCCAACCCAATTGTTAGATTATATTCCTAACATATGGCATGCGTGCCACAGATGGCATGCGGAGCCATTTGTTAGGGCACGTGAGGCATTGCCTTGTCAGCTCCAGCGAGCATGTGCGCGCTGCCAGCTAACTTTGGCCTTCTTTTAAAGCTGTTTTTTGGCCTCCGGATACTTCCCTGACGCCTCCAGAGTGCAAAAAACAACCCAACGCCCAAACCAGAAGTTAGGGAACGGTCTTCCAGTTTGCACGTCGGGCTGTTTTTCATGCTTTAGGGAACCCTCGTGAAGCCTCCAGGGGCGCAGGGGAGGCTGTTTTTGCCCTCCCTGGGCTCCTAGAAAGCCTCTGGAGCCTGGGGAAGGTGAAAAATGGGTCCATCGCACACCAGAAGCCCGGGCAGGGGGGTCGGATGCATAGCATTATGAGTGTGGGCACGACCCCCCTGCACTCCCCTCTCTTTTGGCACGCAATGTGGAAAAGGTGAGCCATCACTGGATTGGGATATATCACTCTGGTAACTGCCCTTGCTATTAATCACATGTTCATAAATTATTTCTCTCTCTTCTCTTCACTCCTAGTCTCTCTTAACAGCAAGCCCTCTGGTCTCCAAACAGGGTTCTGTCAGTGCTCAAGCAAAGTCATCTGGGATGCCAGCTCCTGCTGACAGAGCATCATCAACTGACAGCTCTTCAAGTGATAGCGACGATGGGGAAACTCTCACACCAAAAAAAGGTGGGCTTTGAAGGAACTGTTGGTACAGAAGTCTAAAAGGAAAGCACTTTTTAGGGAGTCTGACAATTCGCCACAACCAACTCGCTGCAGGACTAATATTAAAGAAATAGAATGGAATTATTCTAGGATGGAATTATTAAAGGAAAGGATGCAAAAGGAGGGACAGAATGAAATGTGAACGGCAAAAATGGGGAAAAAATTAAATAATTAAATAGAATTGTTAAATTGTCCTACAGCGAGTTGGCCGCAGCAAGTTGACTGTGGCAAGTTGTCCCATTTCCCTTTTTAGGAATTCAGGAACTTATCTTTATAGTCCCCACCCTCGAACACATTCATTTTCCAGAGGCAACTGGACTCTTAAATCTCCCCTTTTTTCCAAAGCCAAGTTTATACACTTATTTCAACTGGGTGAATATTTTCTGGATCCAGAAAGGATCTTGCTACATTTGTTTTTCACGAAATCTCACTACGTTTTGAAGGATTCTCTGCGATTTGTCCTATGCAGAGACATTTAATGGTTGGGTTACAGTTGAAAATGTGTGGTCTTATTGTGGGCTTAATTATTCTTTCTAAATGAAGATAAATTTTCTCTAATTGGCCAGCTTGGCTTATTATTATTATTATTATTATTATTATTATTATTATTATTATTATTATTATTATTATTATTATTATTATACAATTGTATCACAGCGGCCAGTTGTTTCACCGGATTTGGCATTGGTTACTAGTCGGGCCCCACCCAGGGGCCTAGGACGTCGTAACGTATTTTCTTAATATGCGTGCAGATCCAAGCAGTGCGGCTTTTTGCATTTGACTGATGGTGATTTTGTCAATTTTTAACTGTTTTAAATGTAATTCCAGTGCTTTTGGAATAGCACCCAGTGTGCCAATTACCACTGGAATTACCACTGCTGGTTTGTGCCATAGTCGTTGAATTTCGATTTTTAAGTCCTGGTATCTTGCGATTTTTTCATGTTCCTTCTCGGCGACCCTGCTATCACCTGGTATTGCGATGTCTATGATTGTGACCTTATTTTTCTCAACCAGTGTGATGTCTGGTGTATTATGCACCAGTATTTTGTCGGTTTGTATACGGAAATCCCACAAGATCTTGACCATCTGATTTTCGGTGACTTTTTCAGGCTGATGTTCCCACCAGTTTGTTGCTGTTTTAATATTATAATTTTTGCACAAATTCCAATGGATCATTTGTGCTACTGAATTGTGCCGCAATTTATAATCAGTCTGCGCGATTTTTTTACAGCAGCTGAGTATGTGATCAACAGTTTCATCAGCTTCTTTGCAAAGTCTGCATTTGGCATCATCAGAGGATTTTTTGATTTTGGCCTTAATGGCATTTATTTATTTATTATTATTATTATTATTATTATTATTATTATTATTATTATTATTATTGATGTATTATTTTTATTTATTGGTATCCCACCTTTATTATTTTCACAAATAACTCATAGTGGCACAACTATTGAACACTTTCCTCTTCCTATTTTCCCCACAACAACCACCACCCTGTGAGGTGAGTTGGGCTGAAAGAGAGTGGTTTGGCCAAAGTCACCTAGCTGGCTTTCATGGATGGGGAGGCAGGTCTCATGATCCGTGGCACGACAAAAGCGCGCCCGATTAAACCGCGTCGCTGACGTTATCAACAGGGTGACAACAGCGAGCGCGGAGAAAGAAGGGCGCTTTAAATAGCGCTTTGAAAGCAAGCCGATTCAAGTTAAGGTAAGGGTTAGGTTTAGGGTTAGGTTAAGGGTTAGGGTTAGGTTAAAGGTTAGGGTTAGGGTTAGGTTAAGAGTTAGGATTAGGTTTAGCGTTAGGTTAAGGGTTAGGTTTAGGGTTAGGTTAAGGGTTAGGATTAGGTTTAGGGGGGTTAGGTTTAGGTTTAGGGGTTAATTTTAGGTTTAGCGTTTACAACGTGCTTTTTTCTCCGCGCTGTTGTCGCGCTGTGATGACGTCAGCTACGCGGTTTCGTCGAGCGCCCTTTAGTCGAACGCGGTTTTGTGGTGGAACCCTCATGATCTGCTTTCTAGCCTGGTGCCTTCATCACTAGACCAGACTGTTTAGTGGCAGACTGGAGAATGTTTAATTCTTAATGTAATGCAACTTTTTTTTTCATATTGTTAAAGACTAAATTTTAAGCCAAAAATCTGAGGTAAAAGCTCTTTTGTTGTGCAGGAGAAAGTTGCCCTAATAAAATGTATTTTTCTTTTAATTGGACAGATCAGAATAGAAATACATCTAGCTAGGTATAACTGTAAAACAGTTCTGTAAATTAGGAAATGTCTGTTTAAAAAATTAATTAGGCCAAGCCTTTCCCCCAGCTTTTCTTCCAAATGTGTGTCATCTGCAACTTCTGGAATTCCCAAGTGGCCTTAACAAGGGCTTTAGATTGTTTTCCTTGAATAGAGCTTAGAACCTTGCTGGCTGAGGAATTCTGGGAATTGAAGTCTACACATCTTAAAGCTGCCAAGGATGAAAAATATTGTCCTAAAAAAACTTCTTCGGTTGCCCAATACTGTTCTTTATTGCTGAATTTATTTAATACAATATTGCGCTTCGATGGTGTTGTGTGAGGCAATTGTGTTAGAACTATATTCCTTATAGTCCAAATAAATTGGCAAGGTTCCAAGTTGCATAAGATTGAGATCCAAAAGATGTCCCATATCTGCACTAAAATGTCTAATGTGGGCAACCTCCACCCAGTCAATAAACAACTTGGGGGCTTGACCATGGGGTGATGAGGGTGAGTTAGGTGTGTGATGCGGTGGAGTTAAATTTGGGGCCATTGAGGGGTGTTTAGAGTAGTGTTTTACTACTCAAATTACTGTTAACCTGCTAAAAATCTAATGCATCTATTTTGAGCCTCTGATCTTTTTCTTTAATGCCTAGTGCTCAAAATCACCAATTTGCCACCCAGTATTGGTGCAGCCATTTATGGACAGGAAGTTCTGGAAAAACTAATCCAGGGGACCTGCATTCCTCCATGGGGCACAAACTATCAATCCCTGATCTAATTCCATGATGGGTATCCTAAATGATGGTGTAGGATGTAGTCCAAATTCATTTGGTCATCCCTATTTAGAGTCAATAGATGTGTTCTATGTGTGTGTGTATGTAGTGTATATAAATTATATACAGAGAGAGAGAAAGAGAGAGAGAATGGTTGTGTGTGTGTATTTATGTGTATTTATGTACACACAAACACACCAGCCTGAACAAAAAGCTTTAAATGGTTCATCACAACCCTAATATCTAAAATGAGGATTTTGGTTCTGCTGACCATATCATTCATTCATGTCTGGAGAAAAGGAAAAAGCCTATTCTCCAGACAAATGATTAAAATAAAGGCCTGCTGACAACATCACTGAAAGTCTTTGGGTGCTGTGTATTGGATAGCAGTAGATAGTAACCTTAGAAACACACCAAATTCTTTTTCTATTGTGTACTCAAAGAAGGCCTGAAGAGAATAAGATTTTACAGATTAGTCCCAGGAGTGGTGGCAGATAGAATAGTTATCATATTTATATATCAGGTTTCTCTTTCCTTTTCTGCTGGCTTCTTAAATTATTCCCTAGCTTGTAAATAGAGGTGGCTGTGAAAGCTTGACCAAAAAAAAAAACCCTCTCACAATCCAAGTATCTATTTTATGTGAAGAGACAAAGATCAAGGGGCTGTCTAAAAGTGTTGTTGAACTGGGTCCCTTTTTGGTTTTCTGGCAGAACTGGGGAAACATGTTAATGCTGAGTTGAATTCTGTCCTGGTTCTGGGACTGTTCGACTTATCAGCAGTAAAGAGTCTTGTGAAAGCTTAAAAGCTAATCATCAAAAGGCTAACAATTTGAAACATGAAGCACAACATATACTTTTACATGTGATATACTTTGAACATGTGCATAATTACACTACAGAAATCTTCTGTTTAAGATAACCTTGACTTGATTCCCTCTTGGGAAAAAAAGCTAATATCAGAGCCCATACTTCCCAGCCGTTAGCCAGATTGCCTAGTAATTGTAAGACAAACATATCTGAAGAGCGTGGAGTGATAAAATGGCATTTAAAATAATTGTACGACGAGAAGATAGAATCTTGTATCTGAGAATTTCCTGGGGCAAGCACAAACGGGAATATAGCCATGACCGAATAAACTTGTGGGTTGAAGCATGCTCAGTCAGCATCTAGAAAGCAGCAAAGCACAGGGAAGCAAAAAAGCTTTTATAGCTTATGCCAGTTCTTTAAGTAACATTTATTCATATTACATCGTAGGTTTTGATGCTGAGTTGGAATGATTTACCCACAAATTAGCAGGTTTTTTTTATAATGATCTGGTTCTTAATAGTTGCTAAATTGTAAACATTTCTTTCTACAGAGATCACTTCATTGCCTTCTTCTGGAAAGGAAGCAGCAGCTGCTAAGGGAAAGGAGGCAAAGAAACAGGGCCTGAAGAGCACCAGCTCCAAGAAAGCTGCAGCAAAGGCTCAGAGCAATGGCCAAGCCCAAGAGACCTCTGCCGTACAGTTGCCAGAATCACTTGCCCCATTGTTCAAAGCTCCCGTTGGGAACAAAGAAAAGGACACGGAACAAGGAAACCCAGAAGGTGCCCAGGCAAAGTCCAGGACCTCGAAAAATGTAAAGAAAGAGAAGCCATCCAAGAAACGGAAACTGACAGATGGGGATACTGGCCCTTCAAAGGGCAAGAAGCGAAAAATGCAGAGTGCGGAAGAGTTAAAGTTAAAAAAGAAGAAAAAGAAAGCCAAGTCTTCAGACAGCATCAAATCAACAAAGAAAAAAGACAGCAAAGAAAAGAAGTCTGATAAAAGTGAGAACGCCATCCCTATCCCATGGGGGCATATCAAAGCTGGGTGCTAATTAATGTTCCTGGTCCTTCCCCCCCCCCCAATTATTTAATGCATTCTGCTGCCCCCGTGTGGTAAAGAGACATTGTTTACCAATTGTTACCAATTCTTTTGTGTTGGTAAAGGGAGTAATATGTGGGGAAAGGTTTATTCAGTATATGCAACCTTAGCACTCTGATGTCCCCCCTCCTTATATGTGTGTAAAGAAACTATCCTAACATACTTCTTTTCTAAAGAAAAGTGAAATGGGTAGGCAAGAAGGCTTTTCGGAAGATATATTTAGGTCTGTTCTTTAACACTCTTCTGCTTCCTGTTTTTTTTTTTCCCAGCAGCTTCTTCCTTCCTCGTTGTATGGGCTTGTTCTGCTTTAACTACTTCCCCTTTTCTATGATGCTCCCAGTCCTTTTATGAGCCCAATAATCGAATAGAACACAACAGAATAGAATAGGAACTGGAATGGACCTTGGAGGTCTTCTAGTCCAGCCCCTTGCTCAAGCAGGAGAACCTATACCATTTCAGACAAGAGACTATCTAGTCTCTTTAAAAACCTCCAGTGATGGAGCACCTATGATTTCTGAAGCAAGCTGTTCTACTGGTTAATTGTCCTCACTGTTGGGAAGTTTTTCCTTCATTCCAGATTGCTTCTCTCTTTGATTAGTTTCCAACAATTGTTTCTTGTCCTGCCCTCTGGTGCTTTGGAGAATAATTTTACCCCCTCTTCTTTGTAGCAGCCCCCCAAATACTGGACTACTGCTATCATGTCACCTCTAATTCTTTTCTTTAGACTAGACAGACCCAAAACCTGCAGCCATTCTTCATATGGTTTAGTTTCCAGGTCATTGATCATCTTAGTCACTCTTCTCTGAACTTTTTCCAAAGTCTGAACATCTTTTTTCTATATGGTGACCAAAATTGGTTGCAGTATTCCAGGTATGGTCTTACCAGGATTTTATTCAGTGGCACTAATACTTCACATGATGTTGACTCTATGCCTCTGTTTATACAACCCAGTATTATATTATTTTTTTTGGCTACTGCTGCATATTGCTGGCTCGTATTCAGGTGATCATCTGAACTGATTACCAGTTATTTGATCCCACTGTGATCCTTCCTTTTTTTGTTCTTCTGTCCAGGGTTGGTCCAAAACATTTGGATGCACCAACTTAATAGTTTTCCTTAAATTGTGATGTAACTCTTACCTACTTTGTGTTTGCTCTGTAATGTCCCTTATTTTTATCATAGGCGCTTTTGTGTGAGCAGGTGTCTTCAAGTCAATTCAACTAGTTGACCTAGTTCAGGGGTGTCAAACTGAAGGCCCAGAGGCAGGATCCGGCCCACAGGATAGTTAGATCTGGCCCAGATCTAACTACGAGGCTTAGCAATAGCAATAACAATAGCAGTTAGACTTATATACCGCTTCATAGGGCTTTCAGCCCTCTCTAAGTGATTTACAGAGTCAGCATATTGCCCCCACAGTCTGGGTCCTCATTTCACCTACCTCGGAAGGATGGAAGGCTGAGTCAACCTTGAGCCGGTGAGATTTGAACCACTGAACTGCAGATAACAGTCAGCTGAAGTGGCCTGCAGTACTGCACCCTAACCACTGTGCCACCTCGGCTCCTCAAAACAGGGAAGGACCAGCCTGTAGTGCCTCTGCCAGCGAAAACGGAGCTCAGGGAGACCACATGCTTTGTTTTCACTGACAAAGGGCTGCAGGAGGCCATCGCGGTTGAAAAATGAACCTTGATGAGTGACATCAAGCTGGCCACACCTACCCTGGTCATGCCCCTGACAGGTATTTAAAAACAGATATTTAACCTGTTCTGCTACATGATTACTCATGATTTCTTTCTGATTTTCTGGTAAGAACAGATGGAGGAGGCTGAACAGCCTAGGTAGGAGACGTTTTAGGAAATGGCTTCCTTTGCCACATGGCTTTAAAACTGAAATGGAGGCAACTTTCCCAGCTCAGGCATATGCTCACAGTTTTCACAGAGAGAGCCGAAAAGGATGCTTTAGCTTCAAAGTCTGATGAGTGGTCATATTCAGCAGTACCTGTATACATTGTGAATATCGGTACAGATGAGTTGATCTTAAGAAGGCTGCATTTAGAGAGCCGCTGTAAGCACTAGGAGAGGGAGTTGCTGGGGCACTATTAATTTTGCTATTCAAAAAAGCAGCTCCAGCCAATTCAGTCATTCCTGATGAGGCAATTGAGTTGCCTGCCGGATTCTCAAACTTAAATGGTCACAGGCTTCCGCTAGGAAAGGGAGAACAAGAAGGAAAGAGGCTCTTGTATGGAGACTCAGATTTTACTGATCTTGATATAAGTCACCCTCTTTACTGGGGGGGGGGGGGGGGAACCCATTTATTTCCGTACTCTGCTTCACTTGACTAATGTATACAAAATAGGCTGTAATGCTATAAAAAAGTACACGTAAAAAAGTGAGGTGGAAATTTTTTGTCATGTTTAAAAAAAAACCAGATATTATGTTCTGTGTACATATTTGTCCTCTTTTAGATTTCCTGGTTTTTATCCTATTTTTGCCAGGGTCTCCTGTGAATCTGAGTAAACAGGTAGACTATATTAATATCGGTATAAACATATAAAAAGACCAAGTGCAGAAATAGTGTTGACATTTGACATAAATGACAGATTTCATTTACTATACTTCAGAAACAAAATAACCCAACCTACAAATAATTGCTATCTTAGATTCAGTAACTATTTTACTCTTTTTGCAATTGGCAGCATGTCTTTAACGTTGTTGTGTAAGAATTCTGGCCTATTCATCCATGGTATATTGCTCTTTCCATAATCCTACACAACGTGTCCCTGGGTGTTAGATCTGGAGTTTGCCTTGACCATTCCAAAATATTGAATTTGCCCTCCTTCATCCATTTTGTTGTAAACTTCCTTGTAAGTTTGTACCTTTGAGTGCCAAAGTTGTACTAGAAAAATCTAGTGCTAAGACAGTTGTTTTTCTACAAACATCCATATTTTGAGACCATTGCTTTGATTTATGAATTTCAGCTTCAGCTAATGATGGCACATCATCCAGGTCCTGAGACAGAAAAACATTTGCCAACACATGGCATTGTTATCTCCATACTTAATAGCTGAATCAAGATTCTTTGTCCAAACTAACATCGCTGTGTCTTTCAAGAAGACTCCAGTCTAAATCAACAGTCTTTGTTTCCCCTATCAGCGAATTCTCCAGAAAAACTCACTGATAGTAACAGTCAGAATATATCTGTAGAAGTGGGAACCTAATCATGAGTTAATAATGTTATTTTCCTCTCCAGAGTTCCTTGTTTTTACTCCCCTAACACTGTCTCTATAAGCCTATCTTGCTTTTGGAGGCTTTCATCTTTCATTGTCTGTAACAGGATTTATAAAATCTCACCATCAATCAGAGAGGAGAAAGGCACACATTTTATGGCAATCATAGCAACCGGCCTTTGACCACACTGGCAAGGACTTTAGGGAGCTAGGTTCAACATATTCAGAGGATGACAGTTTAGGAAATGGTGAATTAGGATTTTTATTCAGGGTTTCAGAAAATCATACCATCTCTTCTATTTGAAGTCACTCCAGAACGAGTGTATAATACATAATGAACTCAACTACAAATACATTGTTAAATCAGATTATAGATGCTGAAAATATTAAATTTTCAGAGGAATGCCATCTTATTTCCATAAATGGAGCAATCTTGTCTCCTAGGAAGAAAAGCCAGGGAGCTGCAAATGATCAGCTGTCTTGTTTATGTGTCCAGATAGTGAAGCAGATTTGGTTTCACTCTGGATACGCTTTAGAATGGTGTTACGCTTGAGTTTTAACGATTCTCTTAACCAAGTTCAAAGTTGAACAACTATGATGGTGTAGATTATTATTATTGGGATTTGCTGTGTGGTGCCATGTATGTGAAGCTTGAACATTAACATGGTACAAGCCAACCTTAAGAGTTATCTTTGTGCCCAAGAAAGACTTGGGAATTATCCTCCTAGGAATTCATAGAAAATAACAGCACACGGCTGCAGATACATTTACAAGTGTGTCCATCTGTTCAGGAAAAAAAGAGGAGGTGTGTTGGATGGTGGCGGTAATAGCATTGTAGTAACAAAAGGGAATGAGAAGGAGCATTAACACCAATTAGCCTCCTAGTAAATGGCTATTTTATAACCCCAATCCCCCAGAGCAGCTGTTCTTGTGACATTATCCCAGATATACTGTTAACATTCCAAATATGCCTGAATTGAAAGTTTGCAGTGTGAAATGAAACGGGGTGACAAGCATAAAAATAAACTGCCCAGTGCTTGCCCCTGCCAACTAACAACCACAATGGAGCCCAAAATTTATGTTGTTCAGTGCGAAATTTGTTGAGTGAGAGTTTTGCCTCATTTTACGACATTTCTTGCCACAGTTGTTAAGTGAATCACTGCAGTTGTTAAATTAGTAACATGGTTGTTAAGTGAACCTGGCTTCCCTGTTGGCTTTGCTTGTCAGAGGGTTGCAAAAGGTGATCACATGACCCCGGGACACTGCAACTGGCATAAATATGAGTCAATTGCAAGCATCTGAAATTTGATCGTGTGACTGGGGATGCTGCAGTGGTCGTAAGTGTGAAAAATGATAAATCACTCTTTTCAGTGCCGTTGTAACTTCGAACAATCATTAAGCAAACTGTTGTAAGTTGAGGACTACCTGCATTAAAATTTCTTGTGGGCTGACTTCAATTGCTTAATCCTGTCTAATTTTTCTGCCTTCACCGGACTTCCTTATTCTATCACCTCTTTTGCTATCCTAGTTAGTGAGAAAATAAATACCTGAGACCTCATGCCTGGATTAGATTAGCAACAACACAGTGAAACCTCGTTTTAATGGTCCATTTGAGGAGAGGGTTTTGAAGTACATTACTGAGGCAGTTTATAGGCAAATGGTATAAATTGCGCTCTAATGATTAAATGAAGAAAAATTAATTTAACCGTGTCATCTGGAATATTCACTTGCAATGCATTTATCCCTTATTGAGGTAGAAGAAGGATCTGTGGATGGTAAATTGATCCATTGCCCTTGGAATCTGCTAAATCCAGATTTGTTCAAATCACGGTATCTTTGCATATAATTTTAGCAAAAAAACCCATCCAATTGCAATAAATAGGAGATTCTGGTGCAAATATGGGTGTTTGTAGAAAAACAACTGTCTTAGCACTAGATTTTTCTAGTACAACTTTGGCACTCATTCACAATATGCAGGTCCTTGACATGTTGTAGTAATCATTTCCTTAAATGGCATTGGAATCCAAGAAATAAAGTATCTTGGGGAATTTGGGACAACTGGCACTTAAAATCATTCAAAGTTGGGAATGTGCTTTTATGTGACCCCAAAACATTTTTTTTTTAAAGATGCAATCTGTATTGTTTACCCTGTACTGTTAAATGTCTTACAGAGAAAAAGAAGAGCAAAAATGTGGAGAGACTTGATGCAGATGGGTCACAGAAGAAAAAGAAGAAAAAGAAGGTAGGAAATAATATTCTTGTTTTCAATTTTCTATGAAGATTCTCAGTTATCCAGGTCATGGTTGTCCCAAAGGTGCTTTTTCTTGAGACAACTAGACTTGCTGGTTTTTCTTTGAACACATTTCCACTTCTCATCCAAGAAGCTTCTTCAACTCTGACTGGATGGTGGAGAATGGAAGGATTTATATTCCTTGCAGACAGCTGGTCATTTGCATTCTTTTAGAGAGTCATTGAGGCCACTTGGTGGTTTATCTATGTTGCACCTGAGTGGTGCAAATTGGTATAGAGCAGGGGTTTCAAACTCTCAGCTATGGGCTGGATGAATCATGCGCTGGCCACACCCACCCCTATTTTAGTGAAGTGGGAAAGTCGCCATATGTCACATGACGACACGAGTTTTGACACCTGGTATAGAACCTTCTTGGAACTGTTGAAAGGATTGTGTTGTAAACTGGAGCAGATGGTGTCGTGTCCCTCCCCTTCTGTTGAGGGAGCGCTGTTCAATTTTGACACAGATGGCCTCTTTGACCCCTCTTTCAAACCAGTGGTCCTCTCTGTCCGAAATGTGGACTTTGCTGTCTACAAAAGAGTAACCTTTGTCTTTTAAATGAAGATGGACTGCTGAATCGTGTCCTGGTTGCTTTGTTCTCCTACGTTGTGCCATGCGTTTATGAAGTGGTTGTTTTGTTTCCCCAATGTAGAGATCTGTTCACTGAGAAAAGTTTTCAAAGAAAAAACAGAAAACCCAGTTGTCTCTTGAAAAAGCACCTTTGAGATTTTTTTTAAACTGTTTTGTATGATATATGTATCTGGTACAAATTAAACTTTTCTTATCAACCAGTACAACAAGGGATGCTAAGTGGCTAAGACACTGAGCTTGTCGATCAGAAAGGTTGGCAGAATCCCTAGCGCCGCGTAACAGAGTGAGCTCCCATTTCTTGTCCCAGCCTCTGCCAACCTATAAATTCGAAAGCATGTAAAAATGCAAATAGAAAAATAGGAACCACCTTTGGTGGGAAGGTAACAGCACTGAAAAACATCTCTCATTTCGAAATTCAGACAATGCCATAAATAACTCTTAATATAAACTAAAAGGCTTGCTTCCTCTAGTGTTAAGTATTGGAAGGGATTAAACCCAACCAAAAAGGAAGTGACAGATTTTATTGTTTTTATTATTTTAGAGGCCAAGGATTCTTCAGTATGAAATGTTCCATCTGTTCTTTTGCACGCATGTTGAATAGGGCAGATTACGCTTGTTTAGTTTGCTTTGCTTAGCTTTTACCTCTCCTCCGGAACATATTTACTCAAAAGATAGTCTTTATCTTTCCCCAGAAATGTATCTTTTTTCAACACAAATGAAAACCAAACTGAGCTTTTTTCCATTAAAAAATTGAGAAGTCTCTATGTGTATTTCTCCCCAACATAGTCTGTATTTCTTAGCACATGATGATCTCTCTGTGTTATGTGTGAAAAGAACAAATTGAAATCATTTGCTTTGTGATTCTTGTAGAAAACGGATAGCCTTCCAGAAGAGGCATGAACATGTAAGTATGCTGAGCCATCCCTGCAAATTATATGTTAAATGAGCACTTCTTAATCTATTGCCATCATCCTTGATCCTTTCCTGTGCTCAGATGGAACAAGAGGAGATGTAGGTATGTCAGGAGGGTATCAGACATAGAAAGGCAATAAGGTGACTCTGAGTTCAAAGTGGGTGAATGGGAAAGAACCTTTTTTTCCCTTCTAGAATTTAACAGTGATTTTCAGTTGTCTGCCGGCAGTGCTTAGAAGAGAACAAATAGAAATAAAACTCTTGCAGAGTAATTTTTCAAGTTGTAATAAAGTCAGCAGAATAATGGAAGTCTTCTAGTTCAACTCCCTGCTCAAGCAAGAAACCCTATATCTGTAACCCTATAGACAAATGGTTGTCCAATTTCTTTTTAAAAATCTCCAGTGCTGGAACACCCACAACTTCTGGAGACAAATCGTTCCACTGATTAATTGTTCAAACTGTCAGGAAATTTCTCTTCAGTTCTAGTTTGCTTCTCTCCTTGCTTAGTTTCAATTCATTATTTCTTGTCCTGCCTTCAGGTGCCTTGAAGAATAGGTTGACCCACTGGGCTTTTTGGTGGCAGCTCTTTAGATATTGGAACACCGATCATATCACTATTAGTCCTTGTGAAATGTGGGAATGCATTTAATGTATGGTGGAAGGGCTATGGATGCAGTGAAAGGGGCAAAGAAAAAGTAAGATGAGGTCACGATTTGGATTTTTTAATAGTCTGTTTTAGGACGTACACAAATGTTTTCTGTTTTTTTCCCCCACCTGTAAATATCAAGGAACTGCATAACTAAAATTTGTGGACACAATCAAGGGGGGTTCTGAGAGAGAAACAAAGGGATTGGGGTCCATCTCCTGGAGATATATTCAAAATTAAGCAAGATGGGCTTGGTTAATATTTTGATGAGAAATCGTAGAAATCCATTGGCATTTACAATAATAGAGTATCTAAGTAGGTGCCATCAGTGCCAGTGAATGTGGAGTTTGCTCCCTATTAATATACAGTACCTTACTCTCCCAGTTTTAGTGGAGGGTGTGGTTTTCTCCTTGATAGTTCCTTGATTAAGGATTTTGTTTCCTGCTTGATTGTTTACCCAGTGTTTAATCCCTGCTTATCTGGATATTGGCTGCTGTGGAGAGGCTGTGTTACATTTTTCTTAGGGGTTTTTATTGTCTCCTTTGAATGGTGTGTAAATAAGGTTTATTTCTGTGTGACTGTTCATGGTTGATTTGTGTGAGTGCCAGGCTTCCAGGAATTCTCCAGCATTTTTCAACTTGACTAGACCTAGGATCCTCACAGTTTCCCAGTTGAAACTATGGTCGAGTCTGTCTATGTTTTGTGATATTAATAAGTTTTCATTGTGTCTTCTGACTGCTAGTTGATGTTCATGGATGTACTCTGCTATTAGTCTGCCTGCCTGCCTACCTGCCTGCCCTACATAATGTGACTATTGTATTTAAGATGTTTTGGAGGGCTTTAGCTGGTTTGTGTTGGCCAAACTGGGCAACAAAAGAAGGCAGTGTCTAACTTTCTTTTTCATTCCCCAAAGATTGTATCAGGTATATGAAACCACCTTGATTGAAAGGAGAAGCAGCAATGGCAAATTGTGATGTTGTCAGGAAATCTGCATAACTAATTATATGGAGTTGGGCTGGGGCTGATCTCAGTTTTACCTTGTCTTTATTAGTTATGTTTACTAATGTATGGTTGTAATGTAGTAGAGTTGTAATTAATTTAATCAATGTCTTAGCATTGTAGACATCCTGTTTACATTAGATATTTATAAATTAGATCTCTTCCTAGTCAGCTGACCTCCAGATATTTTTGACTTCTAATGCCCCATTAATGCCCAACTTTGATTCCATACATGAAGGGCATTGAGCTGTTGTAGGTTGTGTTACAGAAATTCTCTGTACTCTGATCACCATAGCTTTGAACTTGAGAACCTACTGATTTCATCAAGTTCTGCTTCTTGTTATTTTTAGGGTTTTTTTAAAAAGGTTTTCCGGTACTTTCCATTTTAGGTAACTTCAATCAGAGATGAAAAAGAGAAATGTTCTTTTCTGGATTTGCTGAATATCCAAATCTGTTTGAAACACTTCTTTTAATTACCTTTTTTTTTTTAGAAGACCTGTCAAACTCTCATTTCAGGGCAAAATGATTGCCAGAATCTAAAGTAGAGCAATTAAGAGTTTTTAAAAGAATTTCAAGAATACTATTTATTTTCTCTCACCTCCCCACCACAGTGCTTTTCCTAATTTTATCTTTTGTCTCCTCTCTGCAGTGGCTTTATCATTCAACCTGAAGAATGGAAGTACATTAATTAGAAAATAATTATTCATTTATATTTTTAAACAACAAAACCAAATGTCAGAGATTGAATTTAATTTATAACTATTTTTACTGATGACTTTTAAAGCTAAGAAACTGTGAGCTTCAAGTAACCGGGATATGGGCTTGATAGAAGAATTCAGCTTGTATCATTAAATGAAATGATCTGGATGTCTGAAGAGGTCGCTCAGAAGAGTCAAAGACAAAAAGTTGGCTTTGTTTACTGAAAATTTTTTACATTGCTGTTTCTCCTTCGTTTCTTCTCTTCCTCGACACTTAAGAGTTATATTTTTAAAGGAACACCCTCATCCCTTCCCTCCTGCTATTTTTTTTAAAATCAACTTTTTATTTTCATTTTCAAGAAGGGGCATCCTTTGTCTCTCTTTATGTCCAGCACGTTCAAAATTGTGTTGTCTCTGGATTGGCTTTCTGTCTCATCCTTCCTCTTTTTATTAATAAAAGATAAAAGGTTTCGACTGGAAAAATTTTGATTTCGATTTTATTCTATGCCGCCCTATTCCCAGAGGGACTCAGGGCGGCTCACAACCAAGTCGGGGGGGGGGGGGTTACAAACGGGGAAAAAAGAAAGACAACGGACAACACAACACCACAATTTTAAAAACAATCAACAGCCACACCATTCGAGGGGGGACAGGAACTCATCAGCCCCAGGCCTGTCGGAACAGCCAGGTTTTTAAGGCTTTGCGGAAAGCCTGGAGGGTGGTGAGGGTCCGAATCTCCACGGGGAGCTCGTTCCAGAGGGCCGGAGCAGCCACAGAGAAGGCCCTCCTCCAGGTGGTAGCCAATCGGCATTGGCCAGTGGATAGAATTCGGAGGAGGCTTAATCTGTGGGATCTAATCGGTCTGTTGGAGGTGATTGGCAGCAGGCGGTCTCTCAAAAGCAGATTTGTGTGTTTAAAAACAAGTGCACAATTTCTCCACCACACCTGCATATTGCTGATAATTTGGCAAAGTTCTGATCTCATATGGATTATGCTCATGCATTCATGTAAGAGTGGAATACAGGAAGTCAAGGGATATCTATTCAAAAGAGCATCTACATTCTGCATAAGAAGCAACTAGATTCTGCAATTTCTATAAAATAAAGTCCTGTGTGTGTGTGTGTGTTTTTGCTACCCAACTCTTCTTTTATTCAATCCTGTCTTGTACTAGAAGCGAGACTTGACAGCATTGTAGGAATTCTGGTAGGAAATTCCAACTTGATTATTCCAAGTAAAGGAGATTACTCTATTGCAGCCTAATCAAGAAAATCACTGAAAAGGTTCTTCCTGCCCCATTACCTTTAACATGGCAACACATAACTTTGCGGTGTTGGGGCAAGTTATAATTAACTGACCTTGAAAACTGTTATTATTTTGAGCTCATGACTTTGTAGGGTCTCAACATCTTTTTTACATCGTGGCAACCAAAACTGGATGCGGTATTCCAAGTGTGGCCTTACCAAGGCATTATAAAGTGGTATTAACACTGTTATTATGGAAGGATGCAGCTTGTTCCTGAACTCATGTATGGGACGTTTTGTGAAAGCTGTTCTTTGTGTAGATCCCTCTTCTCTGATGTCTGCAGTGGTCAAAAAGAAAGACAGCATCTCCATCACACTTGCCTAATGATTGTATGCACAATCAAATGAAAGCATGTCAGGAATAATAACATCATTAGCAATTACTGAGCAAAATACTGCAGCAGCATCTTTCTGCAACTGCACTTTGTTCAAAGGAGAGGATATTCTGGCAGCCTGTGCGTTGCTAGAATGTGAAAGGGTCAAATCATTCACTTCAGCAGAAGAGTGCTTCATTAATTGGTTACTTTTTTATTTTGCAAAAGCTTACAATTAAAATCATCTTAGTTTGTTATCAGTGATTATATATTCAGTGTGCATCATTAACAGACCATAGACTATGATTGGTATATAAACGTGAGAGCCTATCATCAATTAGAAGTATGTTTTAAAGACTTCTTTGCTTATCTTAACTTGCTCAATAACTATTCTAAAGATTATGTTAAGGATATTCTTAAAGAAAGCATGAATACACGTCAGCAGGCCAAAATCTAATACTCTACTAAGCTTTTCTTGGGGGAAAAAAACATGCTACCTATGCCATCCAGTTAGTAAAGTTGGTCTTTCTGGAAGTAAGGATGTCTCCCCTGTAAAATACTGTGCCCCATCCTGATGTCTGCCAGATGACTGCAACTCCCAGAATCCCCAGAACATTTCTCCACCTTAGTAATTCTTGGCTCAGTTGAAGCCCAAACATCTTAGATTGCCATGATTAAGAAAAACTGTTTTAAAGAGTAACATCAAATATGCTGGCCTAGATCTCTGACCTTGTGATAATACATCTGGAAGACGCCAATTCAGGAATGTTGTTTTAGAGATTTTGTTCTAATCATTCACATAAAATATAGTAAATTGGCGCATATCAACTTTGTTAGCTTCAAGATGGGTGGACTTCAAATTCTAGGAGTTGAAGTCCTTCCTTGAAGCTGCCAAGGTTGAGAAAATAATGAAGTAAATAATGATATGAATGGGTGGGCTTTGTAAAATCAGGAGAGGCAATCTGAGGGAAATAAACCTTGCAAAGAAAGCGTTTTGGAGAAATGGCATCTTTGTCGTATTTTAAATTCCTATTTGATGGTAAGTGGACATGTGGAACAGGATTGATGTTGAAATATTTGCACAGTGATCTTAACTGATTAACCATCAGAATGGGAGGAGGGTGGGCATGAACTGATTATACAGGGAAATACCTAATTTCTTATTTGTTGTCCTTGATAAGCATAGGTCACTTTTCTAAAAGAATAATTCTGTACTGAGCATTGTTGACAGTAATAATTAAGCTACCTTCCTTTTCATTTAAGGATAATTCTTAAACTGAAAAATTTAGAAGCAGATTCCTTTTACAGTAATCCTTGAAATCAGCATCCAAGCAGAGCAAAAGTGAAAAAAGCCCAAGACAATTTGGCTTTCTTAGGCCAATGTGCTGGCTTCCTTGTTTCATATTTTCTAAGGAGAAAAAAAGAAGAAGAAATGAGAATGGTAACCACACTAGTTAAAGAAAACAAAACTATTATTTAGAAGTCTGAGTCTAGCTTGGTCTCTAAAGTGGGAAAGTCCACATCATATTTTCAAGATACCAAACCAATCATATGTTTTAACCATATCCTATGGATTACTGTAGCATTATTCAACTTACCCATGTATTTGCCACAAGCTCCTTTTATTCTGACCTTTTCCCCTTCAAGTTATTCTACACGACATTTATTTAATGCACAGTTCTAAATATTTAAGGTGCCAGTTCAATAAATTTGATGAAACCAATTCAAGGAAGCTGCTTGTTTAGCTTTTATATCTGTACATCTGTTCTTCACACATGCATATAGTTTAAAAAACTGTTGTTCCAGCATTATGAAGCATAAAGACATTTATATGTTCTGCAATCTAGTTGGACATGCATCTAAAACATAAGCATGGAATCTGTGAAACTTACACATCCAGCAGTGTATTAGACCAACTGGATGTAACCAAGATATTTTTCCCTCTTCAGAATAACATTTGAACTGCAGTTCTTTATTGCATGGTAGATATTTGTAGATAATGTAAGATGCAAATTGCTACTACTAGCCTTGATATTGGTACACTTTTTCTGAATCAGGTGGGCAGCATTAGCTGAGAAATGAATATGGTTAAAGAGTTATGGAACTTACAGCATGCCCTTTTTAGCTATGGAGCTTATGTCCTTTAGAGGGGTGTGCATAAGTAGGTGCATGCATAAGTGCAGCAGCGTGCCTAGCATCCCTGCCCTAATGTCCCCATTTATTTGCACCCATTTCCTGTGTTCTTATTCATGTTTATTCTTATCCTGTTATCTTGTACATGAGTGACAAACTAAATAAATAAATAAATAAAATAGACCTTTATAGCCCTAAGCCAAGCCCTACTTAACCTGGTCTCTCCATATAGCTGGGATTTCAAGACAGTTCCTAGCCAGCAAGCCAAAGAGCGTGCAAACAGAACATCCAGCCATCTAAAGGATATTAAGTTGGGGTAGGCTGCCATGGCTATCTGTAGCTAAGCATTTTGGGAAGCAGGATATTGCCCTAAAGTAGGGGTCTCCAACCTTGGCAACTTTTAAGACTTGTGGACTTCAACTCCCAGAGTTCCTCAGCAGAGTTCCCAACTAGTTCCACAAGTCTTAAAAGTTGCCAAGGTTGGAGACCCCTGCCCTACAGAGCCCTCTGCACAGATTGAACAGGGTTCTCCTCAAGTCACCTGAAAAGATCCATCAGTATTGGTCTCCAGAATAGGTCGCATTCTCAGGATCCAAAATGCCTGCAAAGACAAAATATTCACACATTTAAAGAGACTAAAAACTTCTATTTCTTAATTTGAAAGAATCGATCAGTGCAACAAATGTTACCACCTTGGGGGGCTTTTGTTGCATTTATTGCAGGGAGGCGGCGAGTGGGGCGGGCTGGTGGTCCACTCTGATTAGTTATCCCTATAAATAAATAAATAAATAAATAAATAAATAAATAAATAAATAAATAAATAAATAATAAATAAATAAATAAATGTTTTACAAAGTGAAAAAACAGTACAAATTTTAAAAAGAAAAGGAATACAAGAGAAAAGATAAAAGAAAAAAGATATAAAGAAGTGGCTTCTGATCTTTACTGTTGTTATAAATGCGTTTATATGTTTTTAATATTCAACTTTTTTATTTTTCTTTAAAAAAAAAAAAAAACACAAATATGTCATCATTTGTCAATCATTAAGACATTAAAGTACAATTTTTTTTTGTTGTGTGTATCCCTCCCTCCCTCCACCCCCCCACCCCCCCTCCTCCTTCCCCCCCCCCCCGACTTCCCAGAACCCGTACACGGTATGGATTTTTAACTAACACAGTCTAAAATCTATTGAGAAAAAAGAAATAAAGAAATTAATGACATTCTAGATTGACCTTAGCTTCTTCTTACTGAACTGACTTTTAACAGTTTAAATCATTTCTGATCTTAAGCATAGGCTAACTGGAATTTCTTAGTCCCGTATTTATTTTGTATATAGTCAATCCATTTTTTCCAGTCTCGTTTATATCTCTCATTTGAATTTTCCTTCTTTTAAAAACATTTTGCAAGACCCACCATATTTTTATCCAAAATGCCTTAACCTTTTGGCAGGTCCACCATATATGATAATATGTAGCATCGAGAGAACCACACCTCCAACATTTAGGCTGTACATTCGGATACATAGAAGCCAACTTTTTAGGATCTAAATGCCATCTATAGAACATCTTGTAAAAATTTTCTCTCAGATTTTGAGCTTGTGTAAATTTCACATTTCTTACCCAGATTCTTTCCCATGTATCCAACATTATTGGTTCCTCAATATTTTGAGCCCATTTTATCATACAATCTTTAACTAATTCTGTTTCCGAATCCATCTGTATTAATACATTATATATCCTCTTTATATGCATTAAGCTTTGATCTCTTATTTGTTTAAACAGATTATCCTCAACTTGAATAAAACCAATTTTTTGATCTATTTTCCACCTAGCCTGTAATTGCCCATACTGGAACCATGTTTGAACTACCTTCTCCTCTTTTAATACCTCTAAACATTTTAATTGTAATACCCCCCTTTCCGAGGTAAGAAGCTGTCTGTAAGTAATTCTGTCCTGTCTTTGTGCTGTATTCATATTTTCAATTGCGTGTCTAGGAATTGCCCACATGGGTATCTTGTCATTTAATTTATATTGATATTTCTTCCAGACCCGCAATAAAGCATTTCTTAAAATATGACTTTTAAAGGTCTTATCCAATTTTTTGTTGAAT
Source organism: Thamnophis elegans (assembly GCF_009769535.1). NCBI lineage: Eukaryota > Metazoa > Chordata > Lepidosauria > Squamata > Natricidae > Thamnophis > Thamnophis elegans. The sequence continues at coordinate 91,172,686 of NC_045542.1, forward strand.
AACAGGTAAGCATGCCAACCAAATACCAGATCGTGTCCCTCAATGTTCAATATTCTATCATTGGTTAAATGAATCCAATCACTAATTGCAGATAATGCCACTGCATCATAATATAGTTTTAAATTAGGTAGTTTCAATCCTCCTCTCTCACGTACATCTTGCATTATTTTCATCTTTACCCTCGGCTTCTTTCCTGCCCACACAAATTTGTTGATACCCTTCTGCCATTCTAAAAGGTTCGCATCTTTTTTAAGTATAGGTAACATTTGGAAGAGAAATAAAAATTTTGGTAAAATGTTCATTTTCACTGCCGCTATCCTACCCAGCAAAGATAAGTGCAATTTCTCCCATTTTTTCATCTCTGTCTGTATGCTATGCCAAAGTGGTTCATAATTATGCTTATATAATTTCCCATTTGAAGTTAAAATGTTAACTCCAAGATATTTGACTTTTTTAACTACCTCACATCCTAGCATCACTCCTAATTCTTCCTTTTGTTTAATATTCATATTTATAGCTAATATTTTGGTTTTTCCTAAGTTTATTTTAAAGCCCGACACTTGACCATATTGATTAATCATATTCATTAAAACCATACTGGATTCCTGCGGTTGTTCCAATATTATGACCAAATCATCCGCAAAAGCGCGGACTCTATATTCTTGCTGCCTAATCTTGATCCCTTTTAAACCATCCAAGCCCCGTATTTTATTCAACAATACTTCCAAAGTTATAATAAACAATAATGGGGACAAAGGACAGCCCTGTCTTGTACCTTTTCCAATTTGAAAAGAGTCTGTTAGACTTCCATTGACTATGATTTGTGCTGTTTGCTGTTGGTATATTGCTTTAATTGACTGTAAAAAATTATCTCCTATCTGCATTTTTTGCAGTATCTTCAACAGAAATTGCCAATTAACTCGATCAAAGGCCTTCTCAGCATCCAAAAATATAAACGCAGCAGGGATCTGGTTGTTCTTTCCCAAATATTCTAATGCATTAATAATTAATCTAACATTACTTTTCATCTGTCTCCCTTGTATAAAACCTGTTTGGTCCGTATGTATCAATTGTTGAATGACCAACATTAACCTATTTGCTAATATTTTAGTAAAAATTTTATAATCTACATTCAGTAATGAAATGGGTCTATAATTTTTGGGTTGAGTAGTATCTTGATCTTCTTTGGGTATCAAAGATATAAACGCTGTCTTCCAAGATGGAGGGACTTTACCTTCCGTTTGAATCATATTAAATAATTCTCTAAGAGGTTCTACCATTTCTAACTGTAAGTTTTTGTAGTAAACCGCTGTCAAGCCATCTGTACCTGGTGCTTTCCCTGGCTTTAATTGCTTAATTACCTGCAGGATTTCCCCCGAGGTTATTGGTTGATTCAATTTTTGCCTGTGTTCTTCTCTAACTGAAGGTATTTTCTCCTTGTCTAAATATTTGTCTATGTCTAAACCATTAATTTTATCCCCTTTATACAGTTCTGTAAAAAATTCCCAGAAAGCCTTTTGAATCTCTTCCTGTTGGAACACCTCCTTCCCTCTGTAAATCAGTTTAGATATATTTCGAGTTTTCCTTTTTTTCCTAATCTGATAAGCTAACCATCTGCCAGGTTTGTTTGCATTACAAAAAGTATTGTGTTTTGCATATAATAAATTAGTAGCTACCTGGTCAGAGATCAACATGTCAAATTGAGATTTTAATATGTTAATAGCTTCCTTAACCTTTGTATCGTCTGGTTTCCTTGTTAACTCCAGCTCTTTTCTCTTAATTTCCTCTTCCAGTTCTGTTCGTTTTAACCCTTGCTTATTTCTATGTGTTTTATTTATATTCATCAAAACTCCTCTCATATACGCTTTGCTTGCATCCCATACAAATTCCATAGATGTACCCTTATTCATATTCAAAACAAAATATTCAGATAGTAATTTTTTACAATCATTAATATAGTTTTCATATCTAAATAAATTTTCATTCAGTCTCCAAAACCTTCTTGCCTGCACTACCCTTCCCAACTCCATCCAAACTGGGTTATGGTCCGAAAGGACTCTAGCTGCAATCTTTGTTTTCTTGACCCTAGAAAGCAAATCATTAGTGATTAGAATAAAATCAATCCTTGAAAGGGATTGATGCCTGTCCGAGAAGAAAGTGAAGTCATATTCCTCTGCATTTCTTTCTCGCCAGATATCTCTCAATTCAAAATCATCCATAATGTCAAAGAAAGATTTGGGTAACTTTGCTCGCATCTTGGTATTTAAGCGGGAAATCTTCTTATCTCTCTTAGTGTCTATCACTCCATTCCAGTCACCCAATAGTATACAGGAACTATAGTCCCACTGTACTAATTTAGCATGAAGATTTCTATAGAATCTATCTTGCTGTTGATTGGGAGCATAAATTCCCAAAAGTAATGTCTTTTTCCCTTCTAAGATTAAGTCTAAAGCAATATATCTTCCGAAGGGATCTGCTTCTATTAATTCAGCTTTCATATCTTTTCTTAAGTATACAACTATACCATTCTTCTTTTCCATAGCAGAAGCTGCAAAATGTTGACCAAGTTTTGAGTTGATCAGATATTTTTGATCAGTTGACTTAATATGAGTTTCTTGCAAACAAATTACATCGTTCTTAAACTGTTTAAGATAATGAAATATTTTCTTCCTCTTCTGTGGAGAGTTCAGTCCGTTGACATTCCATGTTAAGATCTTAGTTGTCATCTTTGGTTGGTTGAAGCATTTTTAGAGCTTCCTGCATGGCCTGTTTGACCTTAGGTCTAGCTCCTCCCACTGCTTCCAGATTTGTTGTTGTAGTTCCTTGATCGATGGCCGGTGATTGTTGACGCTGTTGCTTCTTAGCTTGTTTCTCCATACGTCTAGTAGTCATGCGGCTAGGTCTTGGTTCCATAGCACCTTGCACTTCTAGAGAAGAGAGATGCTCCATCTTGTCTGGTGGTTGTATAGTTTGCTGTCTATCCTGTCCTTCTTGTGGTCTTTCTCTAGGTCCAGATGGTGCAGGGTGTCCGGCCTTCAATATATTATAATAAAAATCTCGGGCTTTCCATACAGAGTTGAGGCGGTACCTTTGCTTATCAAATGTAAATATGATGCCGAATGGTGCATCCCATCTATACTGTATCTGACGATTTCTGAGTTCTTCGACCAAAAAAGCGTAATCTCTTCTGGCTCTTAACATTTGAGGTGGTATCTCTTTCAAAACAGCCAGGTCTTTACCGCCAATTTGAAGCTTAGTGTTATAAGACGCTTGCAGTACCATATTTCTGAACTCTCTTGTAGTAAAATATATAACGATGTCTCGAGGAAGCTGCTTCTGCTTTGCCAGCCAGGAGTTAACGCGGTAAGCTTTGTCAATTTGCCAGCCTTGGTTGGTCCCTGGTCTTCCCATCAGGCGGTCAAAAGCTTCCGATAGGATCTGTTTCAGGTTCTCCTGTTTCTCCTCACGCAGCCCCCTTACTCTTAATGCGAACTCCATTTGTCGGTACTGTATCATAATAATTTCTTTTTCAGCATTTTCCACTTTTTGTTCCACCACCTCTGTTTTCAATGTCAAGTTAGCATTGGCATCATTAAGAACCTCTAGAGTATCTTCCACTCCAGAAATATGTTCTGTTAATACAGTTACAAGACTCAGCATGTCATCTCTAATTTTATCAACCTTAGCCTCAAATTTCTCATACAACTCCTGTTTAAGTCCTTTTATTTCACTTTTAATTTCACTTTTAATTTCTTCTTTCATTTCTTTTATTTCCTCTTTTCTCTCCTCTCTATTATCTCTAAATTTATCTTCCATTTTAATTGTCTGTGCATTAAGAGCCTCGCTTAGATTACTCAGAAAAAATTCTTTCGTTAACACATCCCCAGCAGGGGGCGTAGGAAGCGGAGGCTGCAGCTTTGTACCAGGCACTGAGGATGTGCCCCTGGAAGTAGAGGGTGACGACTTCAAGTTAATATTTGGTTTTGAGGCCATTTCAAAATTTGTCTGCCTGCAGTTAATAAAACTCTATTGCCAAATATGCAGCTTTAAGTAAGGAGGCTTTTATTTTGAAGTTTAAGGCTTGGCAAAAATTTCAGTGAGTAAACATTGTAACAAGACCGTTCAACAGATTCATCACCATTTAACTTCCAAATAAGCAAAGTTAATGAAGGAGTAAAATTCTTCTATTGTGAAACCAAAACATGTGATAAGCTATCTCTTTTGTTTTGAATTCTTTTCAAGAATTCTTTTCAATTCTTTTGAAGTCTTGTGAGAATTAGCAAAAAGTGTTCGTTATTACCGGAGAAACCAGCCTGCTCGGCGCCATTTTAAAAGCCTCTGAGTAAATAATTTTTCGGAGGAGAAAAAGAGAAGAAGCTAAAATGTTGATAAGCAATTATTGTCCTCGCAGTAAACGGATTCTGCTCGTGATAAGATTAAATCAAACAAAACTTAGAGCAGAGTGGGAGAGACCTACTTTGTCCTGCACAAGGCAGTTTGAAATTCCCAGCACGGACAGCCGTTCTGCCATGGGCTAGCCCCCCTTTCCTTGCAAGCACAAAAGCTGCAAAAATCGAAGAGCATTTGCCAGCAAAACAGTTTCTTCTTTCCCTCTTGCCTGAAGGATAAGAAAACCTGATAAGACGTCAGATGGAAGATCCTCTAAACAGGTACGTAGCCAGGAATTCGGAGGCAGCTGATTTTTTGCTGCCTTCACCAGTAGGCTCCTCCCAGGAAGTCCAAATGCGTTTATATGTTGTCCTCCATCTCTATATAGTTCTATCATCGCTTCCTTCTTTCCATATTCTATTTTTTTCTAATCCCATAAATCCCAAATTACATATTTTTCCATTTTCAGGAAAAAAAATAATATTAAAGGGTGTCTAGTCATTAACAAATGTAGCTGTCTTTTTCCTAATCAAATCCCTATATCTGCAAATGTTCTCATCTTTACCAACATTCCTTTATTGTGTGTATTTCAGAATCTTCAGCTATTCCTTTTCAAGGAACTCTGCAACTATCTCATTGTTTAAACCTGGGAGGAAGCTGTCTTGGCTTTAAAAAAAGCCTCCTGATCCTCTAGAAGCAAAGCCCCCTGATCTTTTATTGGCACACAAATACTAGCTTTTCTCTGATCAGGATATACCTATAATCCTAATTTAGCTTGTCTATTAACCAACAACCCCTCCCTTTGGTCCAACAAAATAACAGAGTCGGATGGGACCTTGTAGGTCATCTAGTCCAATCTGCCCAAGCAGGAGACCCTATACCATTTCTGACAGATGGCAGTCCAGTCTCTTCTTGAAAGCTTCTAATGATAAAGCTCTCACAACTTCTGAAGGCAAGCTGTTCCATTGATCGAGTGTTCTCCCAGTCAGAAATTTTCTCCTTATTTCTTGGTTGAATCTCTCCTTAATTAGCTTCCATCCATTATTCCTTCTCTGGCCTTCAGATGCTTTGGAAAATAGGTTGATCACCTCCTCTCTGGGGCAGCCCCTCAAGTATTGGAACACTCCTATCATGGTCTAGATCAGGCATGTCCAACCTACGGCTCATATACAACCCTGAACAGCTAGTAATGCAGCCCCAAGATGTACACTTTTAACATTACATGATTTTTAGCTATATTTTTCATGACTCAATTGCACAGTAGTCAAGTATGGACTACGTAGGGAACAATCGAACACTGTGTACAGGAGGGCACTGAGCTGTGTTATCTTCACCTCCTGTGCCCACCACACATAGTCGAATAGAAATCCACGTGTGTCAGACATTACATTTGTTTGTGCAGCTTGGCAAGTAAAGTGCAGTGGTAACAAATTATATGTGTGTGATAATGTGTCTGTGCCTGTGAAGACAGACATTTATTAATCCAGAAAAAAAAAAATTCTTAAGATTTTTGTTGGGAAGCATACATGTAAGTTTTCTGATTTAATTATTACACTTGGGTTTACTGCATTAATTCGTAAAATAATAAGTTAAAATAGCTTTTTAGCAACTGTGGTAGAGTGGTGCAAAAATTAATTAAATAGTTCTTTGCTCATGATATTGATATAATTACATATGCTCCATCACTATTTAGGAAAATAAATGGTTACTTTTTTTATGAAAGCACAGCTTCAACATCCTGTCAAAAAAACCCAGAAGCATAAAAAAATAAAATTGAGAAAGAGTTTTCAATGAAAAATGGAGAGTTGAATACTTTTTTGTCAAAACAAATAATAAGGCACTATGCTTAATTTGCAGGGAATTGTGTCTGTTTTAAAGATTACAAATTAGAAAGACATGTAAAACACGCTGCCAAATTCGATACATATCAAGGGATGTTTTGTAAAAACAAAATAGCGGAACTGAAAAAAGCATGTCATCTAACCATTTTTAAAACAAATTTACGACTAATTTGATAGTTATGTGGTAGAAAATCTGATCGCAAAAAAATTGAAACCATTTACTAATGGTGAGTTTATTAAGCAATTTATGGCAAGTATGGCAGAAATAATTTATCTTAGGGGTTTTTTTTAAATGGATTTTTCTAAAATCAGTTTGTCTCACTATACTATAGCCAGGCAAATTGCAAAAAATAGAAAATTCTATCTTTCTCTATCGAAAGAGATTTGGAGAGTAAAGTTAGTAATTTCAAATTTTATGCTTTGGAAGTAGATAAAGTAGTAATGCTACAAATATGACTCAATTTGCCATTTTTATTAGGGGTGTTGATAACAAATATAATCTCACTGAAGAAAAATGGCTTTAGTACCATTAAAAAACACAACTAAACGTGATTTACCTCAAGCAACAGAAATTACGTTCCCAAGTCTACAAATCTGGTATAGCTACTGATAGTGGCCTGGCTATGGTTGGTTTTTTAAAAAAAAGCATTTATAAAACTAATAGAAGACAATGCAATTTCTGCCAGCAACTCATATTTGATAAAACATCATTGCATTGTGCATCAAGAAAATGTATGCACAAAAGCTTTAAAAATGGATGGGGCCATTCATTCAAGTGATGATGGGTATGGGGCATATAGATGGAAGCCAAAGGGCAGGCCTTTGCAGGGGAAGATGCCACCTATGCTTAAGACCAGTGGCGTGTTCCAGCCCTCTGAACTCACTCCCAGACCGCCTCAGAGATGTACCCTGGGGGAGTTTGGCACCAACCAAGGCCACAGGGGACAGGGGGAGTGGCAGTTGTCATTCGAGAATCTCTCTTGGCCTTCAGGGACCATGCTCCCCACGTTTCCAGATGGGAGACCCTGTTTCTGAGACTAGGCTGCCAGGATCAAATGGGAGTGTTTCTGCTGTACCAGCCTCCCTGGTGTGTAGCAACCTCCTTGCCTCAGCTACTGGAGGCCAATCTGCTTCCAGGTGCAATTCAAGGTGTTGGTTATTATCTTTAAAGCAGGGCTGTCAATTATATTTCTAATTGTCAAACTCCAGGCCCCGAGGCCAGATGCATCATGTGCTGGCCACGCCCATGTCCAGTTTAGCGAGGGGAGGGGAATTCTGATATGTCACGTGACGCCCTCATGACAATGTGAGTTTGACATCCCTGCTCTAAAGCATGAATCCAGGATATCTGTGGAACTACCTTTTCCCAGTGGGATCCCATTTGTGCTGCAAAGGGGCCTACTGCAGATCCCATCAGCCTCTTGGTAAGATCCAAGAGAAGGGCTTTTTCTGCCATGGCCCTCTTCTTTGGAATATCTTGCACAGGAGGTAAAATCTGCCTTCTCTTTTTTTTTCAGCCTTCAGAAAATACCTTAAAACGTGGCTATGAGGCCCTGAAGGAAAAGCTGTTGGCTGGAGGTGGTTAGTAGTGCATGAGCAGAGAAGGCGCTCCCACTTCTCCACGCCAAACCTATGGATTTTTAGTTTAATTTTTATATGTTCTTATATTTCTAATTGTCTGGATATTTGTATCGCACAGTAAGCAACTCAGAGTTGCTTCAGACTGCAAGATGGGTGGCAAACAAATTTAATATTCATAAGCATAACCATCACATGAGTAACTCTCCTCATTGATAGCAAGCAGAAAGAAGCTCTTTACCAGTACAGTTTGGACGTCCTCTGATTTTAGTGCCCTCAATTTCGGTACCATCTTTGTAGACACACCAGCAATAGCCGGTGCTGGAATGGCACTGCATAGGCAGATAGTTCCCCTTTTTATCACAATGGGCACATAATTTTCCTATATGGACACCTTTAACACACTCTTCCTTCTGGCACTTGGTTTTCCCTTTAAAAAAAAGTGGGGGGGGGAGAACCAAGGAAATGTTAATATTTATAGCTGATTGCCAGGACTCTTTCTATTTTTTTAAAGCACTTGTAAATCACAATAATCACATCCTTTGCCTTCAGAAGAGCATATATGATGATACAGAATGTATGGCCTTTAGTGCAGATTGTGGTGCAAACTCCCCTCAGCCTCACCCAGCAAGGACATAACAGAACAACAAGAGTTGGAAGGGATCTTGGAGATCTTCTAGTCCAACCCCCTACTCAAGCAGGAAACCCTATACTATTTCAGAAAAATGGCTGTCCACGAAGGGCCAGGAATGGTTGGAGTTGTCAAATATCTAGGACAAGGCTGTCAAACTCATGGGCCACGGGCCAGATGTGTCACGCACTTGATCACACCCGGTTTTAGCGAAGGGGGAAAAGTCATGATACATCATGTGACAATGCCATGACAACGCGTGTTTGACACCCCTGATCTAGGATACGTGATCCTGGACAAATCAGAGTTAATGACTGCAGTGGTGTATGATAGATTAGAAGTCATTGTGGACTTTCTGTGAGTTAATTATAACATTTGATTGTTAACAGCCTGGCCTGAACAAAACAAATCAAAGTATTGATTATTGTTAATTTTAATTTGAATTCTTTTAAAAAAATGTGTCATTGTTAATTTTAATTGGGTTTGGGGATATCCTATTTAATTTCTTTTTAACTTTTGTAGTATGTGTTTCTTTTACGCCGCCCTGAGTCCTTGGGAGAAGGGCGGCATATAAATCGAATAAACCTCAAACCTCAACAGAGGACTTTAAAGTTTACCTTTGCTGTTGAGTTTACCTGTTAAGGGTTCTTTTTTTTACAGTAGATAGATGTCACATTGCTTGGGTAAATAGAGTTGTGGAAGTTCATAAACTGTGGGCCTGTTTTGCAAGGGGGAGAACTATTGTTGAAATATATTTATCATATTCAGCTAGGGGGGAACAATATGTGTGTATGTTTTTGGTTGTTGTTTTATGTCAATTTTTGTCTTGTTTATCATTTTGCCTTGTCCTTTTTTTTTTCTTTTGGAGTTTGTATTTTAACTTGGGATGTAAATTAAAAAAAAAATGAGGAGTGGTGGCAGTTGTACTTCAACTCTGTCTGAAGAGATGCCATTCTCCAATGCTGGTGTAATTAAACATGATAAATTTATATATTGAGCATAATTCAGAAATGAAGTGTTTCTCGGAATGTGGCACAACTCCATGCCAGAAAGCCAGTCCCTCGGGGAGAAGCATTCAATAGTCCTTTTCCAAGGACAGTGGGGCTTTTGCATACACAATGCACATTGGAAGGGAAGGGAGCAAGCAAGTCTACTGCATAGCCATCGCATCACACATAAGCAGCCTGGAAGCTACAAGTAAAGTTTTAACTTATGGCTGACTGTGTCGGCTACTCCTTAATCATCAAAACATGTTCCATTGTAGCTACAGCAAAGGGAAGGGAAGGGTAAGGAAATAATGCTTTTTGTAACAATATGCCACTTTAATTATGACAGCTATTTCATTGGGATGGCTCCCAAGGAAGCCATTTAGCCTAATGAGAGCAAACACTAATGAGTAGTCTAATGGAGGTAGTATTAATATAAATCCTGCTAATGGGGGCAGTAGTTGATGACTGCTGGGCGGCTAATTGATCTGAAAACCTCAGCCACTGGGTTTGGTTTCAAAAACTGCAGAAATCACAGAAGGAAGAATTCTTCTTAAACACAAGATTGGTGCTCAAGTTAGTTGCATAAAGTTACTGAACTTACTGAAGCATTATTATTGAATCATTTATGGAGGGGAATTGCTGAAACGCCTAAGATGTTCCCGTGGGTTTTAAATTATATTGAAGGGGCTCTTAATTTGCATCTTGGGTCTTCCTTCCTCCAGATGCAACTTCTAGTTTGTAACTGAAGTATTAAATGAATCATTTATTGCTGTGTGTGTATGTATGTGTGTGAAAGAGAGAGGGAGAAGGAGGGAGGGGAAACACATTCTTCTGCTTGGTGACTTCCAGTGCTTTCTCTTCTCTTTCCATCTAAGTTCTGGGCTCTACAGCATGTAAAGCTCATCAACCAAGCAGGCTCAATAAGTTAACAGGTAGTCCTCGACTTAAGACCACAAGTGAAGCCAAATGTATATTGTTAAGCAAGTTTGCCCCATTTTACAACCTTTCTTGCCACAGTGGTCAAGTGAACCACTACAATAGTTAAATTAGTCAAACGTTTGCCAGGTGAAACTGGCTTCTTCATTGACTTGGCTCATCAGAAGGCTGCAAAAGGCGATCACGTGACACCACCACCACCCCCAGGACGCTGCAAGCATCATAAATATGAGTCAGTTCTGATCACAGGACCGTGGGGCTGCTACGACAGTCGTAAGTGTGCAACCTGGTGATCAGTCATTTTTTTCAGTGCCGTTGTAACTTTGAATGGTCACTAAACAAACTGTTGTAAATCGAGGACTACCTGTACGGTGTACATTCTGCCCATTGCCTCTTCCTTGTAGAAAGGCAAGGAGCTTCAGCTACAAAAGATTTCCAAGTCAAACACCCTGTAGTAGTAAAACAATAAGTACTGCATAAATAGTCTGTTCCAAAATTAATTTGTATTAATTGATCCAGAAAGACAACCCCCCGCCCTTCCCCAAATGATGTCCAATGGGTACAAAGCGGTTCCTTCAATGGATGTTAGGGAGCCCTGACAAAGAAGATGGGATGACAAGAGAAAACGGTGGCTTGGCCACTGTTTCCATGTTATAGAATAGAATAACAGAGTTGGTAAGGACCTTGGAGGTCTTCTAGTCCAACCCCCTGCCTAGGTAGTAAACCCTATACCGTTTCAGACAAATGGCTATCCAGCATCTTCTTAAAGACTTCCAGTGTTGGGGCATTCACAACTTCTGGAGGCAAGCTGTTCCACTGATTAATTGTTCTAACTGTCAGGAAATTTCTCCTCAGTTCTAAGTGGCTTCTCTCCTTGATTAGTTTCCACCCATTGCTTCTTGTTCTACCCTTATGATCCTTCTTACCCTTGTGATCCTTCTTGTTCTCTCGCTCACTGGGATCAGCCCTAATCTGCTATTGACATGGACTCTTGATAAATGTAGGTATCTAATAAAGACTGACATTTTCATCCCAGCTTAAGACACCGGCCAATTTACATCAAGAAGGGATTTGAATATTTTACACAATGAGTTATATCCAAACGGCAATATTCCTTGGCACATCGTTCAGTAACCCCCCTGGATAGCTTGCTCTCAGAAATGCATTGTTGAAGGGCCAAAGGCAAATGGTTTATTTTGTGCAAAAAGGAACCGAAAAGGACAGAATAAGGCACTGATATAATTTTACAGCTGGCAATAAGAATACTGAATTCAACCAACATTGGCAAGAAGAGAGGAGCAGTACCCTTGGCATCAATTTAAAACATGTTTGCATCTTTAAAAGCCATTGGCTTCCAGTGAAGGGCCTGCCTTGGCTTGTTTGAGAATAGAACCAAGCTTTCATCTAGTTCCGACACATTGGTCTGTCTGGGAAGGAAGCTTCTCCTCTTCCAACTCTCCATCCCAGCTACTTTGGAAGATGGGAGGACCGCGTAGGATGGAGAGCTGCAACTTGAGAAGGAATTTGTGGAAATGGCAAAATCCCCTTTGCAACAGAACAAGAAATTTTCATTTACAAGATCATTTTCTGTTAATGACCCTATAACCCCTTGCGGGGTGGAGTCTGGGCAACTGAATGGAGCTAAGTGTTTAGTAGCCGGATGCCCTTCCTGTTGCCAATGTGGAGTTTTGTTCAGCAGATACATTCTCATTGTGCCCAGAGAGAGAAATATCTGCCTCTACCGAGGATCAAACTCACAGCCTCCTGGTTGTGAGGCGAGAGCTCCACCTCTAGGCCACCACACCACTCATTTGCATTTACAAGATGGTGCCTTTGAATTCTTTCATAGAACGTGGGGCTTCCTTCGAGTAAAAAAAAAGCAGCTCAAGGTTGACTCAGCCTTCCATCCTTCCAAGGTTGGTAAAATGAGGACCCAGATTGTTGAGGAAAATAGGCTGACTCTGTAAACTGCTTAGAGAAGGCTGTAAAGCACTGTGAAGCGGTATATAAGTCTAACTGCTTTTGCTATTGCTGATTGGACGCACCAAAGGCATCTTCCTGCAATTGGCTTTCTTCATTACTATAATGCTATGTACGGGTAGTCCTCAACTTACAACCACAGCTGAGCCCCAAATTTCCGTTGCTAAGCAAACCAGTTGTTAGTGAATCACTGCAGTTGTTAAGTGAACCATGTGGTTGTTAAGTGAGTCTGGCTTTTCCCATTGACTTTGCTTGTTAGAAGCCAGTTGAGAAGGTTGCAAATCACACGACCCCAGGACAATGCAATTGTCATAGACACAGGCTAGTTGCCAAGGGCCCAAATGTTGATCACAATGGTTGTAACGGTGAAAAATGATCATAAGTCAGTTTCCTCAGTGCTATTGTAACTTCAGATGGTCACTAAGCAAATGGTTGTAAGTCGAGGACTACCTGTACGGCACTGATCCTAAACTATGAAATAAGCAAAGCTACATAGAATGGGACATGGGGGAGACAAACCCTCTGACCTTTCTGCATATACCTCAGTATTTAACTTTCCTCACAAAGCTTGGTAACATCACGACACTTGGGAATGCCTTCTAGAATATTGTTGCTGTTCCTACTCATTTCCTACACTTCTTTAGGATGGTAAGCACAAGTAGAACATGACACTTTGATCTGCTCTGAGGTGAACGGATTCATTCTTTGCTTCTAAGAATTTCATGCTTACTTCACGCTTAAAACCTGTTTGTTTCCTACAAGTCTAGCATGCATACCTTTTTCGTTATCCGCTTTTTGGGCCAATTGGAAGATCAGCCACTTGTGCATCCAGGTTTCAAACTCCTGAAAACAGACCAGATATCGTTACTGAAGGTTAATTATATTAAATTAAGGCCACCATTGTTCTGCCCCTCCTTGGTAACTCCTTGGAGAACAATCCGTATCTCCTAAAGAGGGCTATTGAAGATCCATAGGAAGATGCAGGTGTTTCTTATGTAAGTAGAGAGGAAGGTAGAAAAGCAGAGGATTTCTGGTAGGACTATACTTGGCCCTCCTGTAGCAGTGGAAATCAGAATAAGGCAGTCCAAGGTCTTGGTAAGAAAATGAGAGAATCACAGAAGAGGGATGAAGGTTCAGGAAAGAAAATTAGTAGCATCCAAGGAGGAGGAACAGGACTTTAGGAATGATAGAGACTTACCTTCCAGTCATTGTAACCCATGTGGATCTTCAGGTGTCCCAAATTTTCCATGAAGTTGCTTTTTAATTCAGGAAAATTTCTGGTTGGGTTTTCTCGCTAAAGAAAGAGACATATTTTCAGTACAAGAAGGGCTGTTATTCAAGAGTACCAGGGTCAGGTTCGTATGCTGATTATTATTTTTTTCTTTTCATTTTGGCTTAGGATGTGGTTAAGCCTATGCAGCTATGTTTAATATGTTTAGGTTTAGGATTATGCATGAATTCACATGCTCTGCTAAACTACCGAGTTCCCCCCCCCAAATAAGACAGGGTCTTATTTTCTTTTGACCCCCGAAATAAGCGCTTGGCCTTATTTTTGGGGAGGTCTTATTATTTTTGAGGTGCAGGAGGCCCCTTAACCTCAGCCTGCAGCCCACAGATCAGCTGATCCAGAGAGGGCCAGAAGTTCTGTCTTTGTTTCTGGCACGCTCTTGCCAGCCCTAGCGTCATTGGGTTTACTGGTCTTTTTACAACCGCCACTAAGAGAAGGGGCGCAGTAGCTAAGGTTTACGGGAGCGGCCTCCACAAGGCTGTTCCGCATGGATGGCAAGTGCATGTGAGGCGCGTGGAGCATATTCCCCCCTCCTCCCAGGAATTGGTGGGGACCGGCTGCATATGCATTTAAATGTTTTAGGGGAGGGCTTATTTTTGGGGGGGAGGGTTTATTTTATCGCATGCGGTCAAAAGCCCGATTAGGCTTATTCTCCAGGGAGGTTTTTATTTTCGGGAAAACAGGGTATGATTTGTTTAACTATGACATATTAAAACAACTGGTATCAGTTTCATGCAACATGCTTAGCCCAAATGAAGCAACAAAGTGTGTGATGACTTTGCATGTTGTGTGAACCAGGTGTGAAGACTAGGCTTAGTTTACACATTATGAGCAACTTGGTTTCAGCAGTTTAATGAAGTGCCCTAATCTGTGAGATCATGTAGACATGACTGCAACAGTTCTGTACGTTGGGACTGGATCGCCACTTCATCCCTCTGAATGGTAATTTAAAACAGAAAAGGAGTTGATGGGATAGGGGTTGCTGGCATCCCTAACCCATAGTTCTCCTCCCTCCAGTTTACTTCCTAAATTCTCTTCCTTGTAAAGAGCAAGGAAGCTGACCTTGATGGAGATATGCAGCTGCTACCTAGACAAAAGAAGCTGAAACATTTTTAAAGTCCAGGAAGAGATGACATTAGGAAGAGGCTTAGGCATAGACCTCCCTAATTCACTGAATTATAGGAAGAGAGGGACAGTGTAGCACAATGAGACTGTGGCAAGAGACTGTTATTACATCCAACCTCAGAGTAGATTTCACCTTCCTAGCTAAAGGGAGGCTAAAGCTAATTGTAGAGTTTATTTCCTAGCCTGGTCTACTCAATGGCGCTGGCAATCTGTCTCAGTGGGATTCCAAAATCTGAATGTAACTCTCATCCCAAGAAAAGCAGATAGGCCAAAGAGGTTTTGAAAATATCCATTTCACTCAACTAGCACAATTAACTTTGAATACATTGGAATACCTAGGCTGGGGAGTGGTGCTAAAGCACACAGATCAAGCAAAAGAGGAACTTGAAATAAAAAGTACAGCTCTCTTTGCAGAGTTAAAGTGAAAGCACTTGGCAAGAGGAACTCTTTGGTCAAGGTCCAAAGCAGTTACACGCCTGACTGTGAAAAACCAGCACAGAATTACAGTTTGTGCTTTGTTGTTTAAAGAGAAAAATAAATACTAATCAACTTATCCGGAACAAACTGGTGCACCAAAAGTTTGCTTCCATCGGCAGCTTCCTTAGATCTTGGCAGAAGCTACTGCTAGGTTCTGTAAGATTCACTAAAGAAGGCCCTTCCCTCTCCCATTTTTCTTTTGAGTTTCAGTTACTCCACAGATTGTATGTATCTGCAGTCAAGGATCGTTGCTGATTCTCATGTCTGGAGAAAACATTCACCAATTAATTCACCAAAAGTCGATTAATGAGGTTTATATAAGTAATGAAGTCTCAGATCTGATTCTAACAAGGAAGAAGGACAGATTTTCTGCGGAAAATAGTTTAACACAGTGATGGCGAATGTTTTTGTCCTTGCGTGCCAAAATTGTGTGCACGTGTTCAATAGCATGAGCATGCATGCCCCACACCCATAATGCAATGCGCCCCACCCACCTGTGCATACGAACGAGACCACCCCCACGCATGCACGCACTGCCTCCCCCTCCCCATGCGTGCACTACCCATGTGAGGAGGAGGGAGTTTTCACCCTCCCCAGGCTCCAGAGGCTTTGCTCAAGCCTCTGGGAGGACGAAAATGGCCTCCCCCAGACTCTGGAGGCTCTCCGGAGGCTAGAAACATGCTCTGTTTTTGGTACCAGGAAGCTTCAGGAAAGCCTCCGGAGCCTGGGAAGGGTGAAAAGCGGGCCAACTGGAAGTTGAAAAATGAATTTCTGGTAGGCCCGTTGGGCCTTTTTTTCACCCTCCCCAGGCTCCAGAGGCTTTCCTGAAGCCTGAAGAGGGTGAAAACAGCTTTCTCCGCCTCCCTCTCGCCCCCCCCCCAAAAGGCCAAAAATTAGCTGGCCAGTGTGCACATGCACACTGGAGCGAATGGCTTGTGTGCCGGCAGATATGGCTCCACATGCCACCTGTGGCACGCGTGCCATAGGTTCGCCATCACAGACAATGAATATTAGATGCTGAGTGGAAGGTAGAGGCTCAAGGAGGAGCCACAACCTTGAGAGAGAGAGTTTGAATACAGCAACGTGTGGTGTACGCTGTGCCTTTTCTCTCAAGCTTTCATGCATCACCGGATGCAGATTTGCTGGTGTATCCACAATCGGGACACAATGCTTTGTCACAAACCGCAAAAGTAACAAGACGAGACCCCTTACCAAGAGCATGCGTTTGACTTGATCCTCGGTGCTATTAGTCAGCTTCTTTTCCATCTGCAAAAACTGTAAAAAAGAAAATAGGGATTTATACCAGGAAAAGAGAAAATTAGAAGGAGTTCCCTTGACCCTGGAATTACAGTAGCGGTGGCGGGGGGGGGGGGGTCTATTCTTGTGATCCTAAGAGAAGAAGGGAGGGACTAAGATAATTTAAACATAATGGTTGCCTCACTTTGTGTGTATCAATTCTAAATACACTTTGTGGGCAAAGTTCTAAACAATTCTAAATTGTGTGTAACCATGATCCATGAAAGTTTGTGCAAAAACAAACGTGTTGCCTTGAGAGTACTACATAACCCTTGGTTGAAGTGCTGTGAAAGGTGAA
This sequence comes from Thamnophis elegans, assembly GCF_009769535.1. Classification (NCBI taxonomy): domain Eukaryota; kingdom Metazoa; phylum Chordata; class Lepidosauria; order Squamata; family Natricidae; genus Thamnophis; species Thamnophis elegans. Next base: position 91,189,514 of record NC_045542.1, read on the forward strand.
CTTTTAAAACTAGGCAGTTTTTCACAAGTTGCAGAACTGCCCATTGAAATAGTTCAAGAGGAACTATTGGGAATTCAACCAGTGATGGGATTCAAATAATTTAACAACCAGTTCTCTGCCCCAATGACCAACTGTGAGGGGGGTGGGTGGCTCAGTGGTCATGTGACTGTGTGGGTGTCGCCAATTCAACATCCCTCAGGTCAATGGGCGCTTCGCCTTACTTATTGCAATGTAACTGGAGAGGCAGTTTCTGTAAACAGGGCAATAAAGATTAGGCTAGAAACAATACCAGAATGTTTCTTTCCTGCCTTACAGGAGTAGCCCTGTAAAGTGGAAAAAACCAAAATGAGATGTCTTCTTCTGCTTAGAAAGTTAACAACCGCTTCTCCCGAATAGGTGTGAATTGGCTGAATCCCACCACTGAATCCAGCACAGATAGACAACAATAAGTCATGGAACGGAAAGGATCAGTGTCTGTTCTCTTTACCTCATGTTCATTCAGGGCCAAAGGCATCACATTGGCTATTGCCATCTTTGGGCCTGATCTTTGGACATCTGTGGGAAGAAAGAGAGTTTTAATATGCATATCGAAAAGGGTAAACATAAGAGCATTCACAAATGCCTTCTACTCTTATACGTGTGTCAAACCAGGGACATAAGAATTTGAGTCCCTGGTTGTAATCAAGACAAATCTCTGAAGCATGACAAAGGCATGTTTACCTTTGTGCATGTGTGAGTGTGCCCAACAGAAATTTTGACTAGCTTTCTTTGAGTCGGAAAGCCTGTCCTTCATACCCAACCACAAATTACTTTCAAAAATCCCTTTTCCTACCAGATAGCTTTTTTCCAAGCAGGATTAAATAAAGAGATCACAAGGAGCTTGTGCAACTGCAAACAAGATGTCACAAGTAAACCTTGTCTAAGGCCCATCCATCATCTTTGCGCTCTGCAGCTGAAAGTGAAAGGAAGGGGTGGGTTGGGGGGTAGCTGACTAACTTTTAGAGATGCTGCCGGTCAGGGAGTCCAGTTTCAGTTGCTGAGTGTTCTTGTTCAGCTTGGTGATCTGGTTGTCATGCTGATACACAAAGTAGACGGTCACAGCCTGGCCAGCGAGGAGCAAGACCCCCAGGAGAGAAAAGATAGTGTAGGCAGTCCCCTTGCTGCAAGAATTGCTGCCAAATATAAGAGGTGTGTGTCAGTACTCACCCAGCCATCCTAATGTCTGTCCCTCCCTCTCTAACCGGAGGTCCTTTACCAAAACATCTGCATTTAAGTGGTGATGAATGCACATCTGCAGGATTCTGCTAGAGATACACGTTGCTTTGACATTTCTGCTATTTATAATGCAGAGCTCTGCCTGTTGCAGGAATTACCAAGTTAGTTGTGATAGCAGATGACTCGGTGATCCAGCCCCTTATGATTTTGTTAAAAATTAGAAAGAATTATAGAGAAAGAGCAAATGAAGTCATTACAGGTAGTCCTTGACTTACAACAGTTCGTTTAGTGACTGTTCAAAGTTACAAAAAGTGACTTATGACTGTTTTTCACACTTACAACCATTGCAGGATCCCCATGGTCACGTGATCAAAATTCAGGAGCTTGACAGCTGACTCATATTTATGATGGTTGCAGTGTCATGGGATCCCCTTTTTCGACCTTGGGACAAGCATAGGATATTTGATTTCCTTATTGATAGGTCCCAGTTCGTGCGAGTTGGAAGAAAAGTTTCCATCTCCATCTCCTTGAGTAGGGGTTCCCCACAGGGTTATGTCTTGAGTCTGCTACTGTTCACCTGGATGTCTGACGACTGCTGTGGCAAATCTGCTACGAATCATATTGTGAAGTATGCGGATGACATGGCAGTGGTGGGTCTTATCCAGCTGACAATAGGGAAGAGGTGAAAATTCTGGTGGACTGGTGCAATAAAAGTAACCTGGTTCTAAATGTTAATAAAACAAAGGAGATCACTGTAGATTTTAGAAAGAGCTGACATAGTCATACTTCCCTCAGTATCAAGGATGCAGCTGTAGAGGTGGTCAACCGTATTGAATATCTGGGGGTGCAGATAACTAACAATCTGAAATAATCTCTCCACACATCATCCTTAGTGAAGCGTGCAAACCAGCATCTGCATTTCCTGCATCGGCTGAGGAGAGCACATCTTTCTTCTTCTGTCCTGGCCACTTTTTACAGAGACACGATTGACAGCATTTCAACAAACTGCAACACTGTTTGGTTTGGTGGCTGCAGTGCCTCAGAGAGAAAGTTCATACAGAGAGTGGTAAGGACAGCTGAGATGATTGTAGGAAACTTGCTTCCCATTATTCAGGATACTGCTTATAAGCTATGTGCTTAGAACTGAAAGCATTGTCAGAGACCTGCACACCCACTTCACGGTCTGTTTCTGTTGCTCCCCTCTTGGGGGAGGTTTTGAAGTATTTCCAGGAGGACTACCAGATTCTGTAACAGCTTTGTTCCCTACGCCATCTATCTGGTATAAACTCACAAGATTCTTTTCTCCCCCACTATTTATATGTACACATTTGAACTAGACTATGATGTTTTTCTGTGTTATATGTGTGTGTGTGTGTATATGTTATAATGGTTATCTTTTGAGAGCTGAATTCAACAAAAAATCATTTTAATGAATGCTGATTAGCATACATTTAAAGTGACAACAAAGTTCTATTCTGTTCCATTCTCTCAGATGATTCCCTTTTGCGACAAGCAAAATCAATGAGGAAGCCTGATTCACTTAACAATCGTATCACTAATTTAACAACTGCAGCGATTCACTTAACAAATGTGGCAAGGAAGGTCATAAAATGGGGAAAATTCACTTAACAAATGGCTCACTTAGCAACAGAAATATTGTGATGGTCAATTGTAGTTGTAAGTCAAAGATTATCTGTATTTTTCCCCTTTCACCAAAGGATTAATTTCCCTCATGGAAATCCCTCCCTTCCCTCCCTTTGGAAGCCTAGCATAGAGGCAATTAAGTAAACAATCTACCAACACCCTCCTGAACAAACATTGCAAGATAAAGGTGTGGTTTTTGTTTTTATATGTATAACACAGACCAAAATGGAAACAGTGGAATAGGCAGAAAATCACACATGGCCAATAAAAAAGTCCCCTATCAAATTACAGAAAACCCCTATCTTCCCCTGTATCTTACCTCTCGCATAGCTCACAAAATAATCTAGTCCAAAAACAAACTTGAGAAATTCCCAAGAGACCTTTATATGATTCATTAATTTGGATTTGTTGCTTGCAAAATAGAAGTTGAAAGCGAAAGCGAAGAAATGTTTGCCAGCACAACACAAGGAGTGTAACAAATCAAGGTTTTTATTCTGGCTAGCTCCCTTGTAGGTTTGCACTTTGTAACTGCTCCAACGAAGTCCACAGAATGTGATTTTTTTTTAAAAAAAAAAATCAAGATGTGCGACATATAAAAAACAGGTGGAGTTTTGAACAATCAGTATACATATATTCACTGATTATAGAGGCAGCTACAGGCGACAGAAGAAGAACTTTTGGAATGAAAAGTCACTGTTTTTTTAAAAAAGATGGATATGTTTGACAACACTATCCTAGAAGAGCCTTTTCCACATGCCAAGTTTTATATGCAGGTATTTTTTTTAAAAAAAAGCAATCAAGAAGAACTTTCAGTCTAAGGTTTCCGAACTAGCAGGTTAGTTTAACCTTGTAAAATATTATTAGGTCTGCTGGCTGCTAAGGTGGTCATGTTGTTTCCAGACAATTCTGGAAAAGAGGCGAAAAAATTACTTGAAATACATAAATTGAAGCCACAGACATAACAACTGGGGGAAGAGTTCTTCTGCAGGTTAAAGAATTCCACTTATGATTTAAATAATTATCATAAAAACACACTGTCTAATTGTTCAAGATTTATTTCCATCAATATCAGTAAGTTTTTAAAGGTGACAACGCCCTCAGCTAACTGCATTTCCGGTGACTGCATACTTGGCAGCATTACTGGTGTGGTTCGCTTTCTTCCAGAATGTTCTTTCAATTTCCTAATCTAGAAATACCAGGTGGTTCTCCCCAGTGGTGGGTTTCAAAACTTTTTAGAACCTCTTCTGTAGGTGTGACCTGCTTTGTGGGAGTGGTTTGCCAGCCATGTAACCAGGTGGGAGTGGCTTGCCAGCCATGTGACTGGGTGGGCGTGGCCAACTTGTAAAATGTGGTGAAACTCACTTAACAACGCTCTTGCTTAGCAACCAAAATGTTGGCTCAGCAACTCTGGTATTTGAAGCACGAAAATCTTAAAGCTGTCAAGTTACAAGACCCTTGCAGCCCTAACCCTTTAGAAAAAAAAATCCCAGGGGTGTTCAAACTTGACAGCTTTAAGACTTGTAGACTTCAACTCCCAGAATTCCTCCTCTCGCTCTTTATCTTGATGATATGCGGATGGGCGGGGAGAGGGAGCTGTAACCGGTTCTAAACGACACTGTACATTTGTGGAACCTCTTCTATAGAAGAGGTTAGAACTGGCAGGAACCCACCCAACTTCTCCCCCACCTAAGTACTACCCAGGACAGACCCTCCTTCTGAGGACAGAGTATCCTGGTATACTCTGGGCAGTCTTCCATTTTAAATTAAGTTAGAGTGGATTCAAAAGCAGAATATACTGTGGTGTGTTACCTTGGAGAAAAAAAATGTGGAGAGTTTAGCATTTTAACTGCAAGTTATACCAGCATGCACTCAGTGGGAGTTAGAAAATGTGCTCATAACTAGATGAGAGGTTTTTGAACACATTTCACCCTAGCAACAGCTAATCATCTGGAATCTATTAAATGATTGCTTTGATTATTGGCTTGTCTTATAGTGTCTGTGGCCAGCTTTACCGCGGTATAATTCCCTAAAAATGGTCTCCTTTATTAAGAATTATTTTTCACCATGTAAAACTGTACAGCATCTGAGGACATAATATACAACTTTAGGCACTGTAAAAAAATACAAATGTGCTTTGGGACTATGAGAACTCAGATTCACATTTCTGCTGCTTTACGAAGCTTTGAACATTTTACAGGACTGTTATGAAAGTAATATAGTCGAATTTTAGCTTTTCTTAAAGAAGTGGTAAGATGCCTATGTAATGAATTTTGGGGAGCAAAACTAAAAATGATATTGTCCTTTATTTAAAAAAAATGTACAAAGTAGTTCTACTGGGCAGAATAAATAATAATGAAAAGCAAAGGGCAATTCGTGGCTACAAATATGTTTTAAAATGACACTTTTAATGCAAAAATTGTGAACATTTTTACTGCTTAGAAAGGAACAAAAAGGACAGGAAAAGAGAATATTTCCAAAGCACTATTGTAAAACAAAATTGAAAATGGTGATATACCAGAGAAAATGTATAATTCATTGCCAGTGATTAAAAAATAGCTCCAGTACTTATTTGGTTTTAGCGCATAACTTAATATATTGTTAAACTGATAACTAATACTATGGCTTCCTTATAATCTGACTGGTTTTCTTAAGCACCAAACACAGTGTCTAAACTTTTCGGTAAGATTGAAAGATTGCCCTAGAGTGATTGTGCTAATGAAGCAAGCCCAGCATGAAAAGATTCAAGGTTAGAAATATGCCTACACTTGAACAAGGTTTATAATCTTGTGCTAAGAATGGAATGGAATTGTGCTAAGGCAAAATATGGTTGAGTTAGCATATAGCGTGAACTATATTGTGATTTATAAAACATAGTTTACGACTCGGCATGAGTGTAAAGCCAATTATACGTCATTCAATAAATCATAGTTGAAGACAAAAATAAGAGCAATCTAAGCAATGTAATCCCACCCATGTTTATTCACCCAACCCCGTGAATACAAAATGGGCTTATTTCCATGTAAATTTTCATAATGTTACATCTTCAGACCTTCCCACGATTCCTGTTCTTCCGTTTTGAAAATCCATATAACCCAGCCTGTGACTTTTGCCACCAGATTTCCTCCAGTTGGAACAGGCTACCACCCATTTAGCACCACCACCGGCATATAGGGTTAGATGCTAGGAATTGTTAACCAACCCAGGTGGAGGGCATTGTGCATGGAAAACTGCCACTAGCCTTTGGCCAATGCACTGAGGGTCTACTTAAATGCTTGTCTTAATTCCTTCTTATATCAGCATAGACATTTCTAGAGACATTGGGGGGTTTACAGAAGGACACCCCCCACATTATTATGTTTCTCACCTACATCAAATGTCCCCTATTTTTCATTACGATGGAGGTTGCAATACTGGACACTCAAAACTCAGCCCAAGGAAATGGGCTGAGTGGTAGCTACAAATACCTTGCTTGTTGTCTTGCAGAACCAGTTGGTGGGAGAAGAATATGGTCGTCCTCCATGGTCTTTATTGCCTCAGGAGCCGAGTTGCGGCAATGTGGTTGATGGCTGGGAAATGAGAATTTTAAAAAGTTTGCTGGACTTTTCAAGTGTTTCTTCAAAGGCAAATGAGGGAAGTGAAAATAGAAAGTCCTAGGTAGCTGGAAATACCCTTCGATAGTCTGCCCACATTATTATCATAAAGGAATCTAATTGGGCATTTTTATTCTAGATTTAATTTCTAAGAGATGTCATTGGGTACTCAAATGACATCACCTGTTGGCAGGCAACCTGTTGCTGTTCTGTGTTCCATCCAACTGTTAGCGTGCAGTAGCTTTCTCAAACCAGTTCTTATCATAGTTAATGATTTTGTAGCTATTTTACTAAAGAATAAAATAGCCTGGGAACAAAGGTTTCTGAGGTGTTAGGAACTTTCCTTTAAATTCAGGTCAAATAACCGTCTGAATAGATTGTAGTTTATAGTCAATTCGCACAGCTTTCATTCAAGTTGATATTGCCTCCCTATTGCAACTATTTTGACTTTCTCCATACTCAAAATGGTGTTTCTTCCTGAGAGTACTTTTGCATGTGTTTTAATAAGTGCCGATTGACAGGAAGCTAGCATCTAGCTCAGGATCCATTCCATCCTTCAAGGAGAAAGGTTTCATAGGTAAAATTCTCACAGAAACTTCAACCCCAGAACAAGGATGTGGAATTCTGAACTTTGGAAATCCTCAACTAGTTCTTGTTGGGAAATGATTAAGAGAAATTTCCAGTTTAGTTTGTACCCAACAAATTCCTAGTCAATTCTTATATTCAGATCAGAGCAAGAATATACCAGTCAGTTCAAAATCAGTCTTGGTACCTATGTCATTTTATTATTTATTAAGTATCAGGAAATATAAAAACATTACTATTAACTAGTAATGTTGTGGCCCACCAGTGGAGATGGTGGCTGATTCAGACAATGAGGAGATTGGGGAGGAACATGGGCCAGTCCTGAAGTCTGGGGGAGGCTCTGATGAGTGCTCTGCAGTAGAGACAGAGATGGGACCAGGGCCATATGACAGTTATCAGCTGCCTTTAGAGTCGGATATCAGTGGGGCAGAAGAACAGCTGGAACCTGTTCCCGATGTGCGCATGTGCAGAACTGCCAAGAGAAGGGAACAGCTAAGGAACAAGGGCTGACTTGGGAGTAAAAGCACAGATGAACGGTAAATGGCCCTTCCCCTAGGGAATAAAGAGGAGCAAAAGGGGAGGGGAGTTTGTAGGAGACAATTATTTCAATTCATTAGAGTGAAGATCTGTTCCTGACTTCTTGCCACATAATTGCTGCTACAACATGGTGTTTGGAAGATATTGGTCTGGCAACTCTCCAAGCCTGATAAAGGCCTGTAGTTGTGAAATCTCATGAAAGACTGTTTGCCAGGACTTTGCTGGAGAGGAATTCCCTTTAACCTAAATAAAAGAGGTTTTACCAGGATGAGGAACCTTCTTCATGGTCTTGGGAAGCCTAGGTCAGAACAGGTAAAAACAATTAAAGGGCAGAAAAAAAGGGCAGGGAAGAGACCAGTGGTGGGTTTCTCACCCCGTTCCAACCGGTTCGATGTGCGATGCTCCAGCTGCTCCTGGAGGATCGCGCAGGCGCTGTATGTGGCCTGCGCATGCGTGGAAGCGCAGAACTCGTCAAAACCGGGTAAGGAGCGCGGGCGGGCAGGTGGGCCCTTCGCCGTTCCCGGAAGTTACTTACTTCCGGGACCGCCGCGAACCGGTTGAAACCCACCCCTGGAAGAGACATTAACAGGCAAGAATTTATATTATCTATAACATTATTTATGAAAACTTCCACTCCAAAGAATATTTGAGAGCCACTAAATCAATACATTAAACAATTAGCAGAGACATTTTAAAAAGAGTCATTTTTGGTTAGTCCAGCTATAACCCTGTTTTGTACTATACATAATGGCAGAGGAATAGAGATGGGAAGTAGGATGTTAGGTGATAGATCCTCCATTTTGCATTGTAGAAATAACTGTTTCTGGATAGGGATAACACACTATTTCTCAATTTGAGAGTAAGAAACATTGGAATTATGTACCCAACCGTTCTTATCAGCACCTTAGCAGTGCTGAAACAAATAGCAGTATGGCCGTTATTTCATTCATTTTAAAATAAAATTTTGAGCTAGATCAGTTTTAATGCACTCATTTTATCCAGTGGCTTATGTTAGGCAGAAATTTAAATTTAGTCTGGAATTTGTAGTAGACTAAAATGCAAAGAGATGATTGGAGAATCTGGACAGTTTCCTAATCTGTAGTATCACAGTAGAAGATAAAATTCGGCATCATGAATAGACTTTACTGGTCAATTGTGCTTTCCACTCATCTTCTTTCCTTTGAAGCTCTTTTTAATCTAAGATCTACTTGAGAGGGGTTCTAATCCTCAGGAGCAGTTTAAATATTCAAATCATGATTTAAATAAATATAGCCTTTTGACAATTTTTCCCAACCAGCCAGTAGGCATACTTTAACTTATATGTTTTCTTTAATATTGATAGGGAATATATTTCCAATGGCTACCGGATCAGTACGTTCAGTTGATAGATTAAACCGGACCAGCAATATTCCTCTACTAAAAGTATCAGAAAATCAGCTGATCACTGGGAAAGACATGGCAAAAGAGATGGATACATGCTCCCATTCTGTAGCTATTATACATCATGACCCGTCAAAACCGCGCTCGACTAAACCGCGCCCGATTAAACCGCGTCGCTGACGTCATCAACAGGGTGACAACAGCCAGCGCGGAGAAAGAAGGGCGTTTTAAATAGCGCTTTGAAAGCAAGCCGATTCAACTTAAGGTAAGGGTTAGGGTTAGGGTTAGGTTTAGGGTTAGGTTAAGGATTAGGGTTAGGGTTAGGTTAAGGGTTAGGGTTAGGTTTAGGGTTAGGTTAAGGGTTAGGTTTAGGTTTAGGGTTAGGGTTAGGTTTAGCGTTAGGTTAAGGGTTAGGTTTAGGGTTAGGTTTAGGATTAGGTTTAGGGGGGTTAGGTTTAGGTGTTAATTTTAGGTTTAGGGTTTACAACATGCTTCTGTCTCCGCGCTGTTGTCGCCCTGTTGATGACGTCAGCGACGCGGTTTAGTCGGGTGCGGTTTAGTCGAGCACGGTTTTGTGAGTGAACCATTATACATCACATAGTGCACGCCGATCCACTAAGGCTGCCAGACATCTGAGGACAGAAGAACAACCATAGCACAAGAGAAGCGAGCACTCTGCAAAGCCAGAGCTTCAAATGCTGGAACGACATGTGGCAGAACATTTTGTGCCCGTATAGGCCTTACCAGCCACCTACAGATACATTGTGGACAGTCCACAACCTGATAGATGTCAAGATCCTCTTTGAACACGATGGACAAACATCATCATGTTACTCAGTTCTTTGTGGCCAGATTTTCTACCAATGCTCAACAGCCTTGAAGAAGACCTGGGGGTAACTGATAGGCTGCTTCCGAGCAAAATAGGTGTTATAAAAAGTAACTTTTCACAGTTCAGAAGATAAACTTCACAAACGTGAGTGTCTTCCATTCAGACCTTAAAAAGGCATGTCCCCAAATCAGATATATTTGCTGGTGTTCCAAGGAAATACTCAGATCGTTCAGAGTTTTGAGTCCCAGTATCATTGTTGAGGCTGGTTGTTATTCTTGCCTCTGGGTGGCATTTTTAGGTCAAAGGATTGAGCCAGAGGGGTGAGAGGTTGGGAGCATTTTTCAGGAGCTGCTGATTTGGGCCATCTTGGCTCCTACTGATTTAATATTTTTTTTAACTTTCTTTAAAAAAATACAATACAATAGCAAAGTTGGAAGGGGCCTTGGAGGTCTTCTAGTCCAACCCCCTGCCTAGGCAGGAAACCCTATACCGTTCTAGACAAATGGCTATCCAACATCTTCTTAAAGACTTCCAGTGTTGGGGCATTCACAACTTCTGGAGGCAAGCTGTTCCACTGATTAATTGTTCTAACTGTCAGGAAATTTCTGCTCAGTTCTAAGTTGCTTCTCTCCTTGATTAGTTTTCATCCATTGCTTCTTGTTCTACCCTCAGGTGCCTTGGAAAATAGTTTGACTCCCTCTCCTTTGTGGCAACTCCTGAGATATTGGAACACTGCTATCATGTCTCCCCTAGTCCTTCTTTCTATTAAACTAGACATACCCAGTTCCTGCAACCGTTCTTCATATGTTTTAGTCTGCAGTCCCCTAATCATCTTTGTTGCTCTTCTCTGCACTCTTTCTAGAGTCTCCACATCGTTTCTACATCGTGGCAATCAAAACTGAATGCAGTATTCCAAGTGTGGCCTTACCAAGGCATTATAAAGCGGTATTAACACTTCACGTGATCTTGATTCTATCCCTCTTTTTATGTAGCCTAGAACTGTGTTGGATTTTTGGCAGCTGCTGCACACTGCTGGCTCATATTTAAATAGTTGTCCACTAGGACTCCAAGGTCCCTCTCACAGTTACTACTATTGAGCAAGGTACCACCTATACTGTACCTGAGCATTTCGTTTTTCTTGCCTAAATGTAGAACCTTACTCTTTTCAACATTGAATTTCATTTTATTAGATAGTGCCCAATGTTCAAGTTTGTCAAGATCCTTCTGACACTTAAGCTTGTCTTCTGGAGGGTTGGCTATTCCTGCCAGCTTGGTGTCATCTGCATATTTGATGAGTTCCCCATTTATTCCCTCATCCAAATCATTGATGAAGATATTGAAGAGTACTGGGCCTAAAACAGAGCCTTGGGGTACTCCATTGCATACTTCCCTCCATGTAGATGCACTTCCATTGAGGACTACACGTTGAGTGCGGTTGGTCAGCCAGTTACGAATCCATCTGGTGATTATGCTGTCCAACCCATTCTTCTACTTTATCTAACAGTAGGTTATGGTCTACCTTATCAAATGCCTTACTGAAGTCCAAGTAAACTATATCGACAGCATTCCTCTGGTCCACTAATTTTGTCACTTTGTCAAAGAATGCAATAAGATTAGTCTGGCATGATCTGTTTTTGACAAACCCATGTTGGCTTTTGGCTATTACTTTGTTTACTTCTAGGTGTTCCTTAATTCGTTGCTTGATTATCTTTTCCAGAATCTTTCCTGGTATTGAGGTCAGGCTGATAGGTCTATAGTTTCCTGGATCTATTCCCCCCCCCCCACTTTTTTGAAGATGGGAACCACATCAGCTCTTTTCCAGTCCTCTGGCAGTTCCCCAGTGCTCCAGGATCTCTGAAATGACAGTTGGTCTTACGTGAACTGTTGTTTTAGGAGGTTTTGCAGGATTAGCCAGGTTTGGGTATTGTGATGTCCGAATTCTGGCTAATCTTGCAAAATTCCTCTGGAAAAGATATAGTTCAGAGGTTCTGAGATCTCATCTGCCAGTTCCTTCAGAACCCTGGGGTGTAATCCGTCCGGTCTTGGTGATTTGAACTTGTCTAGGGTAGACAATATTGTTTGTATCCCACTCTTCTTATGTTGGTCTATGACTTGATTGATATGCATATAATTTTAAACAACAGAAGTACTTTTATCACCTTTTCCCCCCCAATCTATTGTACAGAGGCTGGAATTCAGTGATGGCCTCTCATCCAAATACCAACTAGGCCCAACCTAGGGCCTAGTTGGTATTTGGTATCTCTTTTTTCAGAGAGCCATTGTTAGTACTGCCACCTAGTGATTATGTTAAGGGAAAATGTCTTTAAATTAGAATATTAAACATCTTATTAAAGAAAAATGTCTTGAAGAGTATGGACCATGTAGGATGTCTTGCTACTTCTGAGATAGGAAATGCAGGCTTCTTTTCATTACATTCTACTGATTAGTTTAATACTAAAGTTTACTAAAGATTAGTTTAATACTAAAATAGAATTTTATTAGCAATAGTGGCAATAGCCAATATCAACCTCCTGTTGAGGTGAAACTGAGCATCTCAATAGACATTGTGTTTTCTTATTTCAGTTAGGAAACAGATCAACTGGTTTTGAAGATGTTAAAAGGAGAACTCATTTATAGAAGAACCATAGAACAATTTAGAACAAAACCTTGTTAGCTTACTTTGCAATGTGCTATATTCTCAAAAGCTTTACGTAATTACAGCATTCTGTTGTGAATGTCGGCTTAGTAACTCTACATTGTGAAACGGCAGATTTCTTAACAGCTACCTGGTCATCTTGTCCTTACATTTTGGTTTTTACTAGCAAATTCATGGATTAGTTTTCAAATGAGTCACTTCTACAGTACATTAATAATATGCACACAAGAGGATTTTTTTCCCCAAGATGCCACTTTCACAGAATCAGACTACAAAGAAATCATGGGATTGCTTCTCTATTTTCAGAAGGGGAAGCAGTCTTGTTAGTGGGCTCCAAAATAAGACAGCCAACAGAACATAGCTCCCTTGGCAACACACAAGCATTCACAGGCCTTTATTCACTGCTCACTATCTCACTCTTCCCCCACTGGTACACCTCCTCCTACTGCTCCTTCCAACTATTACTAATAGGACAATAGTCCTATTGCTGGAGGACAAGATCTCTATCTGCTCTATGCTTTATTTCTACACACAACTATCAGTTGCGTCCCTGAATAGCTTTTAGTTAATGTTTCTGTGGTGGCTGGGGAGAAGGCTTAAAGCAAGAAAGAGGTGCTGGCCATTTTCTAGGCAGGCTTGCCTTCTCACGGAAGCAAAATAGTTTACATATAATTCCTCCAGAAGGCAAAAATGGTACCAAAAAAGATGGTAGCTGGGGAAAATGGTTTCTATGGCACACACCTCACCGCCAGGGAAAGTAGTAGATAGAAAGGTATGAATTTGCACTTAAGGTTGCACCCCATTAAAAAAAATACTTAACCTCTATTGTGAAGTGTATATTGGATTTACCAGTGAGCAGTTAATCTGATTTTCAGTGAGATTAAGCCCCATTTCTGCCTTATATTTTTGGCAGTTATTTAGATTTAAAAGATCTCCTATGAAATGCATCAATTAATTTATACTACCTTTGTTTAAGTTTCAAGTGTCCATCAGAAAAAAATTAAGCTTCAAAATAATGCAATTTTCAAAACTTGATTCCAGATGTTGACTGGAGCCATTATCTTCAACAGAGCTAAAGTTGGGGAAAGATTTGCCTACCATCCGCAATGGACTAGATGTTGAAAATAAAAGTTCACCGTTTTCCATTCTGGTTATCTCCCAGTTGAACTAGGCTATAATTTATATCCCAACACTACAAACTTGAATTTATCTTGGAATTTACGTATCTGAAGTGTTACACAAAAATCTATTATCTATTAAATAATCCTGCTGTAAAAATGATTCAAGAGCACTAGGCCTGATGGTCAGTTAAAAGAAGAAAAAAGTCTTTTAAGATTCTCATGGACATTTTTTAATGGTGAAACACAGTACAATAGCTTGAATTAAGGAGTGTGGCATTAACAAGCGAACTAACTGTGGTTATTTATACAGCGTACTGCAATTATAGTATTGGGTCACCATACGACGGATGGGTAAATGTTTCTTGTACAGAAATTCTATGGTTGTTTTTCCCTCCAATTTTAAACCAAGACTATTTCCGTAACACCATACATACTTACATGTCAATCAATTCCACTGCATACAGTCAGCAATATTTCTGGGTGGTCTTTGAATATTGTTGCCCAATGATGTATATGCAGATTTTTTAAAAAATGATAAACTAAATCTTAGTCAGGAATGAGGGTCAAAAGATTTGAGGCAAACTGCTGCTTTTCAAAACAACTTCGAGAGAACTTTAGAAATTCAACACAGGTCAATTTTGTATAGCAGCCTTCCAGATTGGAGGCTGAGCTCCTCATTTGAGGAAGCAGTCATCCAAGAAGACAAAGCTCAATCTATACTAAGAATGCAGCCGTTCTCCGTCTCTACTTTTAACTACCAACATTATGCATTACCTCCAAATTCTACTCAACCGATAAGAGTCTTCGTTTGCAATACTTTTATTGCTTTAGGGTTTTATTTTGCACTAAGCAGCTTCATAGTAAAACAACTTTTAAGTGAAAAGAAATACACCCAAGTGCCCGTGGCAGCTAATAGGAGGAAAAATAACCCTCCAGACAGGGAGGATGTTTTTCATGTCAATAATTATTGAGAACAGACTTAAAAGGCAAGTCAAAGATACAGTTCGCAGAGCTGCAGTGGTGACTAAATTTATAGAAGAGGAAAACAAATGAGAACACAGATTTATTGGAAAGCTTTAATGATGAAACAAAACAGCTCCTATTTTACAGACGACGACCACGGCGACCGCCCTTTCTGCGAGTGCTGTCTGAAGGAATGGGGGTAACATCCTCTGTGGAGAGAAAAATGTTATTTTCGTTTATTATTTTCACTCTTTGTGTATATCAAAAAATCAGAAGAGGAACATGGAAAATAATAGTTTTAAGAGAGAAGAGAGCAGCATTCAGAACACAACACTAAGATCACAAAGTTTCGTGAGACAGATTATATTTCCCAATTTAAGTTTCTGAAATTTCAGGATGTGAAAGTCCAAGAAAAGGCAAGTCTGCACAGGCTTCAAAAAACAGCTACTAGGAAAAGCTAGGTCTATGCACAAAAGAAAGCATTTATTTCCAATGTGAAGGAGACTCATTTTGTTTCAAAACTTCTGTTGAACTTTTTTGAACGAGTTGCAGATTAAGAGAAGTGAAGCTTGGAATATTTTGATTGTTCCATGTTTGGGCTGAAACAAAGTTTAGAGTTATTCTTTTCCCCTGTTCTGCACGGCTTAAGTTCCAAACTACTTTCTCAAGTCTTCCCAGCATGTGATCCTCTGAAATCCTTGTTTTTAGAACAATATATCCAACCAGCACTTCCAGTAATCCCCTGACCTTTCCAGAGTCTTATCAGTCTCTCCTCTTTGCTGCCACCAGAATTCTTGCTTCAAGCACAGCATATCCTCTGTCTAATTCCCACCCCAATCTTCCAACGTATTTTTCTTTCCCCCATTCCAACATATTATCTCTACCTGAAGGCCCTTATTACCTGGATCGGGGGTGTCAAACTAGATTTCTTGAAGGGCTGGATCAGCATTGTAGTTCTCCTCCATGGGCTGGTAGGGGTGGTGGCAGCAGGGGGGAATGCAGCACCATGCCGGCCAAAATGGGGTATGCCTCATTTTCACCCTCCATGGTATTCTGCAGTACTCTGCTGACTGAAAACAGGCTGTACGGGGTCCCCATGCAGTCCATTTTCAGTTGGCAGAGGCAAGGCGAGCTGGTCCTTTAATATTTCCAGGCCAGCCCCATGGGCCGGATTTAAGCACCAGATTTAAGGCTTGAGTTTGATACTCCTGAACTGGGTCATCTTTTTCTAATGTCTCGTTTCAGTATAGATAAAATAATTTTATCTAGCAAGGACTTTTTCAAACGATCTAATGCAAGATAAATGGTTTGTTGAGATAAAGTAATGGGATAAAGAAACAGCTATATTCTCTGTTGTGGCCCAACAGGAGCCGTTGGAGCTGCCACCAGACTCCAACAGTGAGGGGCCCTATGAGTTGGCTTTGGAGGATGTGGAGGACCCTGGACAGGGTTCCGACTCCGAGCAGGGCGCAGAGAGGCTGGTTGGCCACCAGGAGGCGTCTGAGCTTTGGACCAGTGCGGAGACAAGGGAGTTGTTCCTAGATGCCCGGCATCGGAGTAAGGAACAATTATGCAATTACAGGAGGTAATTGCACTCAGCTGGTGGTAATTAGGCTCCTCTCCAGACTATAAAAGGAATGCTTGTGCACACGCCCCTTTTGTAGAAGTCAACGCAGGAACTAATGTTGGAGAACATTATTGTGAGCTTGGCAGGCTGGATTGCTGCCACGGTTTATCTCTGCTGGATTGCTGCCCAAGTTGGTCTGTGCCGGTTTGCTGCTAAGGACCTGTCTGTCTGTTAATTAAATGCTGTAACTTATCTTTGGCTCGGAGTGTGTTGATGTGGGACGAGTGGGGTCAGAACAATTCTCTATGAAAATGACTGCAGGAGGCACATTATTGAAAATACCCTTCATCAGAAAACTTACCAATGCGCCCAATCTTCATGCCAGACCGAGCCAGAGCCCGAAGAGCTGACTGAGCTCCAGGTCCAGGAGTTTTTGTTCTGCAAAAAAAGTAAATCATACATTAATAAAAACTGAAACTTGACTTTAGGATTTATTTCATTTGGAGGAATGGAGAAGTATCGGGGCAGCATCAGTGTAGCAATTATTTTTTTGTTGTAGATTTATAGCAGTCAGAATACTAATAAAGGTGCAATATGACTTCAAGCTTTCTAGTTAATTACTCTTAGTAGCAGAGTGCCACACTAGATAGATGGTTGGCCTAATATAGCATGGCTCCTTTTTGCCAAAAGAACTGCTATAAATTGTAAAGGTAAAATAAAATCGAAAGAAATGGAAATCACTGAAAAGTTCTTCAGAACACCTATTTAGAATGTCTTTAAGTGCAAGTGCCTTTTGTAGATTTGTTCTGTATTTAGTTTAGTAAAATGCTTGCCCCTTTATTACTTGTTTTTGCTAAGCCAGTTCTAATTAATTACTAGAACTTCTAACCCACTCCAATCTCAACTGGGTGACATGGCAAGAGAAGTTACAAGCAGTCCTCATTTAGTGACAACTGGGACCAGCAATTTGAAAATAAAGTGGTTTCCAAGTGAAACCGTTTATTATCTTGTTTCAGCTTCCCTTTGCTAACAGGCATGTGAAGGTTGTAAGTGGGAGGACAGGTTATAAGGTTTCTTTTTCATTACCACTGTAACTGCAAATGGCTGCTAAATGAGGTAGTCGCTAAACAAGGTCTACCTGTACATAAGAAACCAAAAAAACCAAATGCAATTATATTCCTATCAAAGCAGTGCTCAGAGGAACAGAACTGTTTCATTTGCTTCTGAAAAGCGAAGACATTAAGGCTGGCCTTATTTTTTGAGAAGAAAATGCTATAAAGTGGGTGCTATAGAAAAGGCCTATCATCCTTTCTGTGTGTATCACAAAGAATGGGGATACTTAACAGACCTTCTTGTGATGAGTGGACTGAAATGGACTGGACATATTCATTTTTTGTAAGATACCACCTTTTTCTTAATACTACACTGTATAAAGTGTAGACGGCTTTGAATTGGGCCTAGAAGCCTACTCACTACCAGTTCAACAACCTCGAAGTATTCTTCTACACAGGCACTGATGTCCTACAATAGTCTAGTCAATTTGGTAGCAGCTGCAGCTCCTAAAACCAGCCCTTCAAGGAGTAAACTGCAATAATTCAGCCTTGTGTTGATCAAAGGACAAATGTCTGGGCACCCTAATGCAAGTAAGGCTGTTACTGGCTGAACTGAAGCTGAGCAAAGCCATCTCATTGGCCACATTTTCTAACTGTTGCTTGAGTAGGAGTGAGAATCCAAGTGGACAAGTCACACCTCCTTTGGGAAACTGTTGTTTCACTCACAGTAACCACTTGGATCATTGTTATTGGGGTGTCCAGATATTTATTGGCATCTGTACACTAAATCTTGATACTTGCTCAGGACTTCAATAGTATTTCTAGCCTGGACCAAGATAGCAATGTATACCCAATGATGATACATCACCCTAAATTTGTGAATGATCTCTGCTAATGGTTCCACATAAACATGGGATAAAATGCCAAATTCCCAAGGGCTTGAGCACTTGTCACCCACCAGCATCAACTCTAATTACTCATTCCAGTAAAAGCAGAATTAGTGTCCCAATGTTCTGACCCAGCTTCCCAAACATCACAAACCCTCCGATATGAATCAAAAGATTCAGCCCCGGTAAAAGGTTTCTCTCGCTGGCTAACAAGTCTGTCCAGCGGAAGAGGAATAGTTGTCTGCCACACCTACTCATCTTGCCTTTTATCCCCAGAGCTAGGGTGGGGCCTCGCTAGCAGCGGTGGCTCTTCCTTCCCCAGGATGAGCCCATGGCTTTCCATTGCTCTCATCTCTGTCTTCTTTGCAGCTGCGCGTCAGGCACTGGACCCAGCTTTTCCTCTTCTTCTTCAACTACCTCCAGACCTGGGGGCTGTTGACTCTCCATCTGAGGGCTGACCGATGGCCCAGGCTCTGCCTCTGTCTCTCTCTCTACCAGCTCCATTGCCTCTTCCCCCTTTGAGCTCCCAGATTGCCTTGATGCTGACCCTGACTTCCACACCTCCCCCTCATCCTCTGATTCGTTTGCTGGAAGGGCCGGTGGCCAATAGGCCACAACACCCAATCCCTGCATTTCCAGAAGGGTACTGTGGTCAATAGTTTCAAATCTGTCTGAGAGATCTAATAGGACCAATCCCTTCCCCAATATTCCAACAAAGGCAATCCATCAGAACAATCAACACCATTCCTGTCTCATAGGCAAAGCTGAAACCTGACTGAAAAGGATCCAGTTAATGCATTTCCTCTAGGATCTTCCTACCACCTTCTCAACTTTCCCTAAGAAGAGAAGGTGGAAGATCAGGACAAGTTATAAAGGGTGATTTGATCCATGGAAGCCTTTTTTGGGAGAGGTTTCCGTTCCACTAGCTTCATTTCCCTCACAGACACTTTGAACCAGCTGCTCACATGATGCCTGGCTGCCCAAAGGAGCCAATCATGGCACAGCTCAAGCCAAAGTAGTAAACTGAAACTACAAGAAAGTATTCCACTGCAGTAAAACTAGTTAAAACTCCAGGGTATTTTTTAAACAAGGATAGAGTATAACCAATAATGTAACATCAAACCAATGAAATATCCACTAATATCCCCTATATTACGGATAGATATTTACATTCAGATTAACAGGACATTCTACAACAGCTGCAGCTACATCTCCAAATACAATTCCACAGAATAATATTTTCCATTTTAAAGCCTCTCAGTAATACAAAATAATACTAGAGAGGAGTTAAATGACTATTATTTAAATCAAAGTATTCTAAAGTATTGAAAAGTAGTACATGTAAAAATGTATGTGGAAGAGAGAGATAAATGAAGCACTTGCTCCCCCCTTACCTATTTCCACCTGTAGCCCGCAGTTTGATATGAAGGGCAGTGATTCCCAGTTCCTTGCACCTTTGTGCTACGTCTTGAGCAGCCAGCATAGCAGCATAAGGAGAAGACTCATCCCTGTCGGCCTTCACTTTCATGCCACCAGTTACTCGGCAGATAGTTTCCCTGAGAAAATAAGTGCATTAGAGATGAACTTAATCCCAGCCTTTCCTTCACCAGAGACAGCATACAGTTAAACGTAACTTCTTTGCCAATTTATCTTTAAAATGTAGTGTGAATAAAACAATTCCCAGAATTAGGGTTAGAGTTTCAGCTTGATTGCAATACCATTACATCTCTTAGCAAAAACAATAGTTTCTATACAAAGAGTTTCCAAGAGTAGATACTTAATCTAGGATTCAGCTATGGTAATAAAACATAATATTCTGCTCCATGAAAGTTACAGTGCTAAGTATGTATATGCCCGAGGAGACAGAGTTTCAAGTTTAGGCTATGTGAATATTATAGGCCTTTTGACAGAAGTCAGTCGTGACATCTATTGCCAACATCTTCTATTACAATCTTGTAAATATTATTCTTTCACTAGTAGAGATACTCACTTGCCAGACAGGTCAGTTACATGGACAAACGTATCGTTGAAGGAAGCAAAGATGTGGCAAACTCCAAACACATTTTCTCCTTCAGCAACCTGTGGTCCCAAACTTATAACCTGCTCTTCCTTCTTTTCCTTACCCTTACGGGGAGCCATTTCTGCATAAAACAACAACAAATTATTGAATAGACAGAATATTATATAGTACTTTCTGTTGAAGTAGACAAATTATAAAAATCTAAATACCAAGTCAAGAAAAGA
Source organism: Thamnophis elegans (assembly GCF_009769535.1). Lineage (NCBI taxonomy): Eukaryota > Metazoa > Chordata > Lepidosauria > Squamata > Natricidae > Thamnophis > Thamnophis elegans. Next base: position 91,209,784 of record NC_045542.1, read on the forward strand.
ACCCCCTCTCTCCCCCACCATGTATAATAAAGCTGATTCACAACTTCTAATCAGATACTTAAACATAACTACAGTGGGGATTATTTCCCACTCTGATCTCCAGTAAAGTAGCAGACACTCTTTCCTGAACTGGGAATATGCTTTCTGTCCCGAGAACTGCATGGGGCATGAGTATTATGGTATCAGTATGGGCAGGGCAACATCATCAAACCCTTTGGGAAAATGGTCTACCACTGATATGAAGTTTAAATGCTTAGCTTTATACTTAAGGGGCCCACTTTCCCCTCGAATCCATGCAAATTATCCAAGAGGTCCCAAAATGTTATCCTCAAAACATAAACAGTCCACAAATTATATATCCTCACAATAAGAGACATCCATTTCAGAAGAAATATATTTAGTTGGCTCTTTGTGTCACACTTCAAGCAACTTGTTGGTGGCTTTAAAAAGGAAGCAAGAGATGATGGAGACTTTTAGGTTATCACATCAGTGAATTATAGCTTCTTCAACATAAGAGTACTTAAATGTTAATGCTTTTAGTATTTAAGTATTTAAATGTTAGTGTTCCCCAGTTCCCTCTTGTTGTTACATAAAAATATACCTACAAAGTTAGAACAATGATCTGGGCATTTCTATACCATCACTTCAATATTTAGCATTTTACTTATGAATTATGCTACCTTTGTATTAATTTATGCAGCTGAAAAGTAAAGTTTTATTAATTTTGGAGGCTATATTGTCACATGAGGTCAGTAGTCAAATAGTGTTCAGTGAAAAAAAAATACTGAAGTTTTAAACAAAAAGGCTGTATTGTGATTAGGGAGAACTTACAACACCAATGGTTGCTCCCTCTAATTACCCACTGAATAATTAAAGTAAAGAACAAGAAATTTTATATGCAAAAATGTATGGATATGCAAGTGTATGCAATTTCAATATTTACTGTGTTGTACATTAGGTTCCCTGTTCATAGAATTTCTGATAATTTTTCTGATAATCACTAATTTGGATGAGAACTTTCCATACCAAAGATTTTAAAAAAAGATGTGACTTGACCATTACTTTTAGCAGTAGGGTATACTGCTATAGTTAAGATTAATTAAATCTCACTGCTTCCAAAAACTTATATTGCCTCTTTTGCTGCAAATGCATTACAAATGTATAAGATACATGATATTTTTAAATAAACTAGGGTGAACTTAAGTGAAATAGCCTACCAGACAGACTTGAATCCCACACTTTTTGCAAAGCAGAAACAGTTCCAGGATTAAACCCACGTGTTACAGGATTAGAAATATTTTTTTTTAAGTTAATACAACAATCTTCCCTGCTCAAAACTCCTCTGCCCTCAAAAGAAGGGAGAACAGCTAGCGCATAAAAAGGCAGCCACATACACGTTTAAATAGATGGTTTTGGCCACACTTTTCAGACCCAGCTCTTTATGGATGATGAAAGTAAAGACCATGTACGTTTCCTCTGAAAGGTTTGTCTCCGAGGGAAAAGATACACAGCTTAGAGAGACCATTCGCGAAGTTGGGGGAAAGCCTGCTAATAAGGCCCAAACCTAAAATAAATAAATAAACTATCCCGGGAACCGGGTGACACGGGGTTTCAAGAGGCCTGTCCAACCACCCCAACGCCCGGGCTTCTTTAAAACAACGCATCCCTGTGCAGAAACAAAAGGCCCTCCAATCTCGGCCTCCCTTGCCTTCCCAGCGCAGTTAGGGATGAGGAGCCGGCTGACACAGCGGAGGGGAGCGGAGAGGACCGGATCCGCGAGGATGGAAGTGGATAGAAAAAGGGCCCCACCAACCACTTACTCGAGCGTCTCTGCAGGCGGCAGCCAGCACCGGAAAGGAGAGAGCAACGTCACGAGGGCAGAGGTCACGGTCTTCCACCCGGAAATACTACCAGAGAGGCACTACCGGCGAGGGGGGGAAGGGTCACTCCAACGAAGAGGGATGCGGCTTCGTGGGAGTAAATAAGCACGCGGCTAGGGGAGCGTTTGTTGTGCGGAAACGGCGACCGGGGTCCTAAAAATTTCTTACTCTGCTTAAGAGGAAAATAAAGCTTGCATCCTCGCTTCCGTTGACCGGGCGGAAGCTTTTCTGCCAGACGTTGGGTGTCTCTTGTGACGTCAGCCGGTCTTAAAGAGTTGATTTGAATAATCGTGTTGCGCCCGCACGCGCGGGTGGAATGAACCAATAGAAACGGCCCTTTGCTGTACGCAGGATTCTCTATCTTGTATCCGTGAAGCAGGAGCGCCATAAGACAACGTGGGAGAATTCTGTCACCACCAATTGATGTGGGGTATAAAGTTAAGAGGTCTATTTGGAATGGCTGCCCTTCATTTTAAAAGAAGCATCTCTTCTGGCGATTTACCCTAAGGGTTCAGAAGATACCAGGCGAAGCAAATGCCTTTGGGTTCTCTGCCTAGCTCAGTGTTTTCTCAACTTTGACAACTTTCAAGATGTGTGCACTTCAACACAAAAGAGTTCCCCAGGCAGCATGCTTGATGGCTGAGGAATTCTGGGAGTTGAAGTCCATACATCCTGAAAGTTGTCCAAAGGCCTGGCACATGAAATGTATAAATTTGAAATGTTCCAAAAAAACATTACAAAATGTTCAGTCGCTTTCACATGTTGTTAACATTTTTGTGATGTCAATCATAAAGATTGTAAAATGTAGTTATGGGTCTACAATCCACTTTTTAAGGATTCTGATAAAATTACAAGTAGCAAAAATATAAATAAATACTGTATGTCAGCAAAGAAATACAGAAATAGGTTTTTGCAACCTGGGTTTGGTGCTTTTTCCCTGGCTAACTCTATTATTATTATTTGAAAGTAGTAATACATTATTAATCTAAGTGCTATTGCTATTACATTATGGTTTTGCACTGTACATTAATACTTTGATATGAATAGGGATAGTTATATTTTAAAATTGAACATCAGTTATGAGAAAGCAAAATTTTGGATGAGATTAAAAGATATTTAGAAAAGAATTGGAAGAGAAACATACCATATAACAATATGAAACAGAAAAATCATGTATTTGACAAAATGTTTTAAACTAACTTTTTAAGCAGAACAAAGCCATGTTCACATGATTAAAATGTTTCAGAGTTTTGCAAAATCCTCTCCCACACAAATACATAGGGTAGTTATAGACAGCATAACATCTTTGCACCTATAAGACTGTTTTTGACCACCAAGGCAATTGGTGACAGATAAAGGAAAGAATCTTTTGTCTGTTTCTCATTTGACCTATTGTTACTCTTCACTTCAAATACAATAAATGTTTGTTATTATTCACTGATAACTGGATTAAGATCATAATCTCCACCCAAGGCAACTGTGTGGTGAATGTTTTACTTTTTTTAATGGATCATTCTGCAACTTTAAATTCTTTTAGTTAGACAGTTGGTAAGTGAATTTTACCCTATTTTGTGACTTTTCTTGTTTCATTTGTTAAACGAATCCCTGTAGTTATTGTTAGTAACATGGTTATTAAATGAATTGCAGCACAAAAGGTGGTCACATGACTCTAGGACACTGCAATCATCATAATTTGCCAAGCGTCTGGATTTGGGTCATATGACTATGGAGGATTCTGCATGGTAGTATGAAAAACAGCCATAAGTCACTTTTTTCAGTGCTGTTGTAACTTTGAATAGTTACCAAATGGTTGTAAGTCAAGGACTACCTGTACTTGAATCTGTTAGAGGGAGTTATCCAGTTTGGGACTAAATATCAATACAGTATACATCATTATGACACGTTGTTTGGGAGATATAGTGGAGCTCACAACACAGTATTGTGGGCTGCAGGGGATAAATAGTTTAAAACTTGGTTCCAGCAAGGTACTGCCTCAACTTTGCCTATAGCTAGGGATGTGCTTCCCCAGGAGCTGAGGTACTCCTGGATTATTGTAATAGCAAGTGAAAACTGAGAACAGGAGGTCTTTGTCTTTTCTGCAATGAGCCAGGTGCAAACATTCTTGGTGGCACAGTGGTTAGAATGCAGTACTACAGGGCTAACTGACTGCTCACTCCAGCCTTCCAGCCTTTTGAGGTCGGTAAAATGAGGAACCAGATTGTTGGGACCAAGATGCTGACTCTGTAAACTGCTTAGAGAGGGCTGTAAAGCACTATGATGCAGTGTATAAATCTAAGTGCTATTGTTAATGTTGAAGTAGAAGGCACTGGCTATACTTGCTTATCACTAAATGAGTTTCAATACTGTAATGCATTCTAGATGGGCTACCTGCAAAGACCTCCTGGAAATTATAGTTGAGTTGATACACAATGCATTAGGCTGCATATTAATCAGGCGAACACTATTTAAGGGAGTTTGTCTCCAAGTGTAATTCAAAGTCCTGGTGAGGGCCGCTAAAATGTCAAGTGGCTTAGGACCAGGTTTCATGCCTGCCTGCTCAGTGTTCCCGTGCAGAGTTGATGAAAGAAATGTCCTTCTGGGTTCGGCTCCAAGCGGGGAAAAAGACATTGGAGACATGGAGGCTGCTTGGAAAGATGGTTTATTATTGGACAGGGCCACATGGCTTGAGCCCTGAACAGAAAAGGTGATCACATGCTTCAGTGTTGATGGAGAAGAAGAGAAGGGCTGAGGGAGGGGTTGCTAGGCTTTTTATAACCTGTTCAGTCCCACCTCTCTGTTTCCTGTTCCTGTGTAAGAAATGTATTCTGATTGGTTGTCAGACTCCCATGGGGCCATGCAGGGGCAACTCTCTAGGCTGTGTTTTGAATCCAGGTATGAATGAGTTCTCAGATGCCATGTGGTGAGTTGAGTAAAGGGCCAATATTATCATGCTTTTAATCCCATCCCCCCTGGAGCTGAAGTGGAGAAATCTTTTTTATGTAAAAGGGACTAGCTTGGCCGCCTTAATAGCCCATTAACAGTGGGGATGGGCAGGAAGCTGCAGGCAACTATTCTGTCTTTTAAAACATGCTTCTTTCTTTTCATATCCAGATAAATATTCTGCCTTTTCAATATTTCCTAGGATATTTCATTTTTCTGGGAGAGGGCTGGATGGTAACTTCCCACAGAGTGTTTATGGAAAGTCTCTGCCAGCCCTGAGGTACGTTAATATTCTTTCTCTTTTGAATACCCTACTTTCTTTCTCCTGTTGAATACCCTACCCCTGTATCATCTCTTCTCATACTCAGAAAACATTTAAATATGGGTTTTTAGATGAGCATTTGGGTACTTAAGTGAGATATTCCCAAATTAAGATGAACCCAGCAATTTGTGTTATTTTATGGTTTTATGATGCTACAATTGTAGTTATGTTAAATCTATATTGATAGTATATATTTGTAACATACACATGTCTAATACATTTGAATTTTTAAAATATATATTATGCTACAGACCAGGGGTGTCAAACCCTTCCCACCCTCGCCGGTAGTGCCTCTCCGGTAGTATTTCCGGGTGGTAGAGCGTGACCTCTGCCCTCGTGACGTTGCTCTCTCCTTTCCGGTGCTGGCTGCCGCCTGCAGAGATGCTCGAGTAAGTGGTTGGTGGGGCCCTTTTTCTATCCAGTTCCATCCTCGCGGATCCGGTCCTCTCCGCTCCCCTCGGCTGTCCTGGGGCTGGATCCGGCCTGTGGGGTGCTTAGATCTGGCCCATGGAAACGGTGAAAGACCAGCCTGCAGTGACTATTCTAGCAAAAAGTGAGCTCGGAAAGGTCACATGCGCCCCTACCAAGTTCTGTTTTCACTGGCAGAGGGTTGCAGGAGGCCATCGCAACCAAAAATGGAGGTCGGGAGCCTGTTTTCACTGGCAGAGTGATCGGGCCACCACAGGCACCCCAGACACGAGTGACATTGAGTTGGCGATGCCCATCCTGGCTTCCCAAGGTCAAACACAACCTGATGCGGCCCTCAATGAAATCGAGTTTTACACCTCTGCTATAGGCTGATTACAGTTGTATTGGTATAATTGAAGTGACATGGATGAAATAAATAGATAAATACATGAAATATGTATTTATTTCAATGCCTTTATTTATTTTAACACTTTTAACACCTCTGGCGTATGAGAGACAGTGAGGGCAACAGGATTAAACCGTGTACATAAGAAATGTATCCAGTGTATGAATTGACATTTAGCTTTTCTAGATAAACTACATACTTTCATAAAATTTCAAAAGTATTCATCAAACATCATATTCATCAAATTTCAAAAACTATTCTTTATGAAATGGGCATTTGAAAGCCGAATTTGACTTCTGAATACACTTCAGTTCTGTAGACTGGAGCATGAGTTATGCTGTTTTTGCTCTTTTCTTCCATCATACATAGATACATTGGCTATATGAGCAGGCTAAAAAAATACTGAAAATAAAAGTCTTAAATTGTATCTCAGGAGAAGTCAATGGAAATCTTATTAAGTATGTCTATAGCACTGTCATGACAGGCATAATAATGTATCAATCATTTCTGCCCCCCTTAAAAGTGCATACCACATAATTCACTGAATGGCCCCAAATGTAAGAAACAGAACAATCTGGGGTTTTGGCCAAATAGAAAACATGTTGTAGAAGAACTATGCAGTCCTTGGCATTCCATTTAGTATCCTTTTCCATGTCAAGTATTCAAAGAACATTTTACATCTCATTTATTTTTCAAGGCAGTGCACTTAATGAGTTTACAAGAGGATGGTTCTGCTGTCTCTCAGTCATCTAGAACAAATCTTTATTTCCATGCCTTGGTTATAAGAGACAAATATTTCAAAAGGTTTTTCAACTATAACTGGTCAGTCTGAGCTTTCTTTTTTAAAAAAGATTTATTTTTATTCTTGTTTCACAGGCCTGGATGGATTTACACAGGATAGAGTGAAAGGTTGTAAAAAAAAATGCTTCATGAAGTTGAATAGGGTCTCTTTATAGGGCTGTCATATCTGCACTACGAAAGTCCAGAGAACATTTAGATGTTATCAAAGAGATATAAAAAGCTCTATCTCATCTAATTGTCATTGGAGGTTTGCTGCTAGGAGTATTATTTTTTCATCCTCTGTTTCATTGATGATTAAGCAGAAACATTTTATACAACCTATTTTTCCTGTCATTCTAGAAGCTGGCTGAAAACTCACGAGTGTTCGAAAATGCTGGAAGGAAAAAGATTTAGAGAGTTTGTGTGTCAGTAAGCTCTGTCAGCTGTCACCCACAGAGAGTCACAGGCAGGGGTCGGCTGCTGGGGGTTTGCAGGGTTTCTGGAGAACATCCAGCTAAGATGCTGTGGAGTTCGGAGAACCTCCAAATTCCACTCCTGGCTGGCCCCTCCCCTCCTAGGAGTCCTCACGCGGCCCGTTTTGGATGCAGGTAAGTGCAGGATGCACATGGAGGCTCGGGGAGGGTGAAAAATGGGCCTACCAGAAGTTCAGGTAGGCCAGAAACAGGCCCATTTTCAGCCTCCGGAGCCTGAGGAGGCCATTTTCTCCTTCCTGGAGGTTCAAGGAAAGCCCCCAGAGCCTTGGGAGGGCAACCCCCGCTGCCGTGGGGTAGAAGGCCAACTAGGCCACGCCCACCATGGCCACGTCCACTGAGAGAAATGGGGTTATTCTTGTAAAAGAAAAAAATCTGAGTGACTCCATATTCATACTTTTCATAACTCAAGCAGCACCTTTGTAACACGTTAAAATAAGACCTTATGTAAAGGGTTCATTTAGGGGAAAAACAAGGCTATAAAGTTGATTGAGAAATTCCAGGCCAGGTCAGCCTGACATTACTGGAATCAGCCAGTGTCCGTTCCAGGAAACTGCCATAATGGGATTGATTGTCTTGGTATGGTCGTACTATGTCCTCTTATGGTGAAAGAGGATGAGGTGAATCCCACAAGGAGATTTTTGGTCTGGAAATTGTTTGCCTAGTAGCCAAAAGGTTATATAACATGGATCTGTGAGGGGGTTGGACTATTACTCCAAAATGTATTTAAGCCATGTATTCAGATCTATCTGACATTCTCTTTCTATCTTTCATGATTGAGAATCCTTTTGCAAAAGCCTAATGTTAGATATCCCCCCGCCCCCGCTGACAGATTGGCAGAGGTTTCCACCAAGGTCCTCTGTTCCAGTGGGAACAGAGGTGGAATCCCATTGGTTAAGAAGTCTGACAGATTCCTTTAAAAGAGGATGCGGCCCAACCATTCCCCAGCCAGATGTTTACTTGACTTGCAATAAAGAGCTGTTGTTACTGAAGCTTTTGTGTACCCAATCTAACACTGGCGATGAAAGTGGGATTGGAAGGCAACTAGGCTAACTAAAAGAGCAAACGAAGCCTTACAAGTACATCCAGGTCGGAGCATCCTGTGCGGCATCGAGCAAACCATCACGGAACAATCAGATAGAATCAGAATGGCTATGTATGCTCCACCAACTCCGTATGATCCAGCCACCGAACACTGGGAATCATACATAAGTGTTCAAAATGGCGGAAAACCTCTCGGAAACGACCCCACTCCAAGCAGTGTCCTGGTCTGCACTACAACAAGCGCTGAAGACCCACTATGCGCCCAAGCTGTCCAAATATATCCGCCGGCATCAATTCAACATTCGGAACCAGATGGAGGGCGAATCGATCAATGAGTATGTGGCGGCGCTCCGAAAAGCCGCAGCCTACTGTGAGTTCTGTGAGCTGGACGAGCTGATTCTGGATCACGTAATTTGCGGTGTGCGAGACATCACTCTGCAGAGGAGGCTACTCCCTAAATCCAACCTCTCTTTGCAGATTGTACTAGACGAAGCTAGAGCATCCGAATCAGCCGTCAAGTCGACGGAAACACTCCAGCGCCACAGTGCACCTCTGGACATGCGGAAAAGTATCCGTGTACATCGCGAGACTACAGAACCCAAGAGCTCTGGAAGTGAGGAGGAAGACAGCTACCACATGCATAGTAGCCACACAAAGCCAGCGCAAAAATTCAACTCACAAGTTCCGCCCTGCGTCAGCTGTGGAGGAGACCATGTCTGATTATCCTGCCGTTTCCTCAAAGCAACTTGTCAGCAATGCGAGCGGAAGGGGGAGATCGCCAAGGTGTGCCGCAGTGATTTTCCTACTGCGACAAGACAGCCCAAGGGGTCACAAAACCGCAAACAGTGACCCAAACCAGGGGCTTGGCAGAAGTACCCACGGGAATCAGAAGGTGATGATAGAATCACCAACCTCATGTCTGCCACAAAAATCGCCCCGCGAGCCCAAAAAAGCTGAATGTCACTATTCCAGTTAGACAAATCCGCACCAGGCGCCCCAAAAAGCTGAAAGCCACTGTCCTCATCGAGGACTCTCCATGCGAAATGGAGATCGACACTGGGTCATCACTAACCATAATCCCATGGACAATCCTAAAGCAAGCAATCCCCAAACTACAAAAAAGACACCTCAGAAGCCCTGACATCCGCCTGCGCAACTACCAGGGGAACCAGGTCCCCATCGTGGGCCAAGGCACTTTCCGGGTAAACTACAAATAATTTTGCGAAAACCTCCCCGTGACGGTGGTCAGCGGAAACCTTCAGAGCCTACTGGGGCTTGATTGGTTCCAAGTCTTGGGGATGGAAGTGACCGGAGAGAACTCCGTGGGGGAGGACACCACTGGAGCCATCTTTAAGGAGTTCGAGGACATCTTCGGCACCAGTCTGGGTAAGTACAAAGGAACTCCAATTTCCTTTAGTTTAGACCCCATAATAGCCCCAATTAGGCTAAAACCCAGGAGAGTACCTTTCGCTCTCTGCCCAAAAATTAACAAAGAAATTGATAAACAGGAGATTCCATCGGGCAGATCTGCGGAACCAACAGGTCCGTCCAACTTGTTCGAAGGAAACACCAACACTGAATTGTGCAGGTCAGACAGAGCTACGCAAAGGCCCGCCTACCTACGTGACTAAATCACCAGTTAAATTGTTCCATCCTAGAGGGGAGGGATGTTAGATATCCCCCCCCCCCCCGCTGACAGACTGGCAGAGGTTTCCACCAAGGTCCTCTGTTCCGGCAGGAACAGAGGTGGAATCCCATTGGTTAAGAGGTCTGACAGATCCCTTAAAAGGGGATACTGCCCGACCATTCCCCAGCTGGATGTTTACTTGACTTGCAATAAAGAGCTGTTGTTACTGAAGCCTTTGTGTGCCTCCTTTACCCGATCTAACACCTACCGTATTTTTTGGCGTATAAGATGTATTTTTTTCCCTCAAAAAAGAGGCTGAAAATCTGGGTGCATCTTATACACTGAATACAGCATTTTTGCCTTCCAAAACTCCGCGCCCTTCACCAAAATAGCCGTGCATAGCCTTTAGGAGGCTTTCAGAGTTCTCCTGGGGGCTGCGGAAGGCAGAAATGAGCAAAAAATGGGCCATTTTTTGCTCAATTTTGCCCCAGCCCCCAGGAGCACTCTATAAGCCTTCTAAAGGATATGCATGCTCTCTTTTTTTTGGACAGAAAACAGTCCCATTTTTGTAAAAACAGGCCTCCCCCCCCCAGCATTCTACAAGCCTCCTAAAGGCTATCCATGTCCTTTTGGGGGGGGGGGTGAAAAAAACGGGCCCATTTTGGGGAGATCTGCAGAGTGCAAAAACTTTTTTTAAAAATTTGCCTCTTCAAAATCTTGGTGCGTGTCATACTCTGGTGCATCTTATACTCTGAAAAATATGGTATATACAATTGTATTTTAAATAAATAAGCTTTTTATTGTTCTCCTTGTTTCTATATGCAAGTTTTTCATTTCTCACACCCATCCAGCAACCAGGCAGAGAACCCCTTGCTAAAAATTTTGAAGCCCACCCCTGGTCACAGGTTTGCTTTTGTTGAACTTGCTTAATTTTTGCTATTTACTTAAGAAGTTTGAATACAAACTGTTTTACTTGGTATAGGGTTAATTCTAAATTTTGCTCTCATATTAAAAAAATTAGTGCACTGTAATGATCCTCACAGGAGGTTCAAAGCTAGTTTGAATATTAGACATAGCAGGATTGAATAAATGATATAACTGACCCCTATGCCATCATTATATTTTAAAATGATAAACACACTGGAATGGTGAATGTTATGCTTCAACTGACTTGTACAATCAGGCCAGACATGATATAATCATGTAATTTATGTAATAATCCTAGGATATGTATTTTGCCATTTGACATCATCCTGGCTTGTTATGATTGCTTCTCTGCTGCTATGGTTTTTTTTAAAAAAAACTTATTTCCCAGTGCAAAAGATCATATATAATTGCTTTATTATAAAATCTAATGGCCATTCAGCTGGGAAGTTAATCCTCATGTAGTGACTGACCCATTCACAGTTGCAGTGGTGATGAAAAAAATAATCTTACAATCCATCCTTTCATTTACATCCTGTAAAATAAAGGAAAACTGAAGTAAGATTGTTAGCGCAGTTGTAGTTTCACTTTTGACTGCTTTGCTTAAAGACCAAGTTGCTGGTCCCAATTGTGATTGCTAAATGTTTATGGTGAGGCTGTTCCCAACAGAAACGCTGAGAAACTATAATTGAGTAATGTCTCAGTGCTAGGATTAACCGTTCAAAGAATTTGGGATGCTTCATTTCAAATTAGCCAATAAAGAAGAATATTTGTAGCTCAATGTTGAAAAAAAGGGAGCCCTTGTGCTCTCTGAGCTTGTTTGTTTTCTTGCAGATGTTTCATTACCCAAACTAGATAACATACTAGTAACATAGCACTGATGTTATTACCTAATTTGGGTAATGAAACATCTGTAAGAAAACTAAATGTGACCATTTCAAATTAGGTCACATTGCAGTCTGTTCTCCATTTTTTAGATCTGTTAAACTTGCTCTGGCAGAAGCAGTATAGGCAACACGTAGATATCACATATAGTATGTTTGCAAAGTTCAACAGAATTTCTATTTGGGTTTAATAGTTAAAAGAAAAGAAAGCAGCCTTTTCAATTCCTACCTAACTCCTTTAACTCAATAAACAGCTCACACTTAGGTAAGCAAGTTCACAAAATTCTTAGGTATCCCTAATCTTTGTACAGGCCTAAGATATATATATATTCTCTGCAAAAGGAAGTGGTTCAGGTAGGTCATGATGAATTTAAATAGGGCAATATTTGATTTAGTGCGAATTATAAATTGATATCAGGTTGCACTTAATGTGATACATAGCTTGTGTGAGAGTAATTCAGGCTAGGGCATGCACAGTTGTAGTTGGGGCTTTTGACACGGATAATATTTGTGTGCACAAAATAGGAGAAAAGGAAGATTCCATCAGAAGAAAACAGTATAAGTTTAAGAAAAAAGGTGAGGCTTTTTATTGTATTAGAGCAAAGGTTTAATTTAATTGAACAACATGAATATGGTCATAGCAACACTAAAAAGGGATGAGATATTGAAATGCCTGAATTTACAGTAGATTATTTTTTGTTTTTATATTAATTTCTATACCTACTCTGTGACTTTGTTCACTATTTAAAATATATGCAATTTAAATATATAAGTAATATTCTCTACAACTTTTACTGTAGTATCTCATTAAAAATTACTTAAAAATTTTCATTGCCAAGCTAGAACCAATAATCTTTTCCATAGTGCACATTCAAATAATGCAACAATTTCATGGGATTCATTAAGCACATTAATCAAGACCTACCTGAATATCTCTCCCATCCCTACCCCATCCTATCAATAGATCCTTCTCCATTCAAACTCAACCCAGCCATTTGCACAGCAAATTGGCACGTGATTTCTTTCACCTCATTTGAAGCAAACAAAACATTTCAGCTAACATGGTCTTGAAATAGTAACATATTTTAAAATGAGATGCCAGCAAAACAGATTGAGTTAATAACACTTAGAAATCTCTTAGACAGCAGTCTTTACAGTTAATCTTTCCCACTGGTGCACATCTTTGAATTAAAGCAATTTCTCTTAAAAAGTAAGTTAAAATTCATGCAATTAATATCAAATGACATCCCTAGAAGACAAGCCCATAACACAACTATACACTTCCTGTGAAAATCTACCATGAAGTAAAGATTGGTTGTCAAGAAAACTGAAGCTGTATGTAGAGATTTTAATGTATGTAATAATACCCTGAAATGTTTTCACTTAAGGAATTAATTGGTGGTGATTTTAATCCACGTCTTTCTTGCAGAGATGTAACACTACTGCAGCGAATAGCACAGTTTTGACAGAATGGGGACTACTATTTTATGTCTTGCTGAGGATATCACCACAAAAATCTCTGTGCCTCCAATGCAATCAATTCTATATTTGCAGATTTTATACCAAGACAACTTAAGAACCTCTTGTTGTTCTGAGAGGTCTTTGGTTAAAGAAAAGTTGGATCTAGAGTCAGTTTGGATGAATCTCATGACTGGTGTTGAGAATTGATGGTAACTAGTATTAACTGGATTCTAAAGAAAATAATTGCTGAGAAAGTCATTGGTCAGTTAAGACTAGCATCTTTCCCATCTATCATTGGGTGTATATTTGGACTACAGTTTCCTTATGGAATACAATTATTTTTTTTCATCCCTTTTATATAATGGAAGGGATTTATTTTCAGCAACATTTTAATTGCATTTCCTGCAAGGCACATATGAAATAAGTTGGAGGGAAATAATGTTATCTCTTATTTACTTGATAAACTTACACTTTGGGATAGTCTCAATTTGAAAGTGTTAGATAACTTTTGTTTGAGGCTTGGGTAAATACAAGTATTAATGCTTTGGATCAAGATCTTGCTAGTCCAGTGTTCACATTATTTTAGTTACTGTAAAAGGAATCTGTATTGCCCAAAATAATAAATGGCAGTGGTACACTCAATTTAAATAACTCTGATTTCATTATTTGGTCCAGATAAATAAAACTCATGGAGTATTGTTGATATAATAATCTGTTTTAATGATTCTGCATCTACATTACAATTAATAAACAGCTAAAGAGAATTGGTAAAGTAGATATTATTTGCAGAAATTCTGGAATGAATTATTGCAATACATTGTATAAGTAATCATTTTAATGATTAAGAGTTCTAATGAATACAGAGAATAATCAGTTAAAATTTTGCTCTTGCCAAAGTTCAAACAAAATATGAAATGTATTTCTTAAAATTATTTATTCTTCAATACTGGATAAACATTGTGACCACCTGATTACAACCTTAAAAAAAAAAGAAACCAATTATTTCCTTGGGTATAAGATGTAATTTTGTATCAGTGTACCAGAGAGACTGTATTGTGTACCATCATCAACAGTATTGATGATGAAAACTGTTCACTGTCTGTGGGTTTAAATACTGGATTTTTACATAAAGACTGCAACTTTTGTTTCTGTGTGCAATTCTGTTTATTATTCTGGCACTGTGTTAACAATTAAGATAGAATAACCAATCTATATGGCTTGGCGCTGGCTTTTTCTCAACTTACACTTAGTTCCAGGGTGATCATGAACATGCCTGCCATAGCAGCCTCTTTATTCTGGCATGTTTTCATGATCCTGCTTATATCTTGTTCCCAACTAAAGTTTTCCTTTACTCTTCTGATGTTCAAGTAGTACTTTCTCTTTTAAGCAGGCAACAAGCAGTGGCAGTTTTGCTGCAAGTGTAACCTCACACATGTACACATAGAGATAGAATGTAAGTGCATGGACTTTATGGTATAACTCTTTGTGAATAGCTGTGATCCATTTGAACAAACCACTCAATATATGTGCCAAATACAAGTAAGTTTTAATATGTCTAATGCGGTTGGTCTATCCATTTGTCAAAACTTGCTTCCTTCCCCAGCCTCTTCCTATCCCATTTCATTCTAAAGACAATGATTGGCAGGTATTTTGTCAATTGGTGAGAAGGGAGAGGTCACAGCCAAAGAATCTATCAAACCTAATCCTTAATGTGCTTGTACACCATAAATAAGGATAGGACCATTTCTGACATGGAGTTTGTGAAAGGATAAGGATTACCAATGGAGCAACTAATTCTAGGCTGGTATAATTTTCTCTTGGCTCAAGAACTGATGGATGGTACTTCAACTTGCTCTAGACTAGAGGAAGAGACTTCCAGGTAGTTTTGTGAAATAATTTATGGTACAATTCCAATTACTGCCACTGGAGGGAGCAAGAGAAATTAAAAGAAAATAATACAAAACTTTTTAATGGTGGACTGGCATCAATCTATTTATTAATAACAACTTAATAATAATGAATAAATGGGCAGTTGCAAGAAGAAGCCACAGAATTAGAATTTGTTAACATTTCTTATAGCGTAGGGTGCGTTGCTGTTTAGGAGTACCTTGGTACTCAAATAGCAATAGCAATAGCACTATCCGTTTCACAGTGTCTTACAGCCCTCTCTAAGCTTATGGAGTCAGCATATTGCCCCCAACAATCTGGGCCCTCGTTTTACCCACCTTGGAAGGATGGAAGGCTGAGTTAACCTTGAGCTGGTGAGATTCAAATTGTCAAACTGCTGGCAGCGTGCAGTCAATAGAAGTAGCCTGCAATACTGCATTCTAACCACCGCGCCACCACATCTCTTCAAATGCTTTGAAAATCATAAAATTTGGTACACAACGCATTTTGATGTGAAAATGTTGTCCTGGTATTCATCATTTGTATGGTATTCAAACACAAGCTAGAACCTGTCGATGTCGGCTGGTTTGTGACTCACTACATTATTCCTTATAAGAAAAGTTTGGTATTCAGCATTTTTGGTATCCATCATGCCTCCTGGGATCAATTAACAATGAGTACAGAAGTACCACTGTATTTTTCTGAACATAAAGTCTAGTTTAATAGCAGTGGTTCAATTTTCATGATTTCTACGGTAATGGTTCACATTTCAACTATTTCAAAATGCATTAAATGAATATTTTACTTTTCAAGGTACCCACTTGGTTACTATTATGGTTCCATTACTTTTTGTGTGTGGTCTAAGGGAAAGCACACTGCCCCCAATACTATCAACAAACTGTGACCAAGGGAAAAATTGTGGACAAGACAGGAATTGACCATATGGTATGAATCCATAAAAAAGTTAGAGAAACTGTCTGATCCAGCAGTGAATGTGTTAAACTGGAATTTAACTTAGGACATGCGATTAGAACCCAAGTGATTTCATAAAATGGTTGCCACTTCTCCATTTTAGTTCTCCATCAGCAACCAAGAACTAGGAGTCCACAAAATAGCTGAGATAAAGAAATCATAAAGAAGCTAAATGATGTAAAACATTTCATTACTGTAATTGAAAGCTGCCATTGAAATGAGATATATAAAAACAAAACAGATCTTTGTAGGAATTTCCCAATCCATTAACTGAGTCTTCACTGTGCAAGCAGGAATCTGGTTTGAATAGCTTAATTGCTGTGACAACCTGTGGAGATATAAGGTGAAGTCTGTATTTACATATATTAATGAATTCACATTCATTTTTGAATTCACAGTCTATTTGAATGAATTCACAGTCTATTTGAATGGGTCAATTTCCTACTATCAGAGGTATGCAAAGAAAAGGAGGCAGAGAGAAATGAAAATGTCCATCTAATTGTTTTGAAAATAATTTAGCAGTTTGAAACTTAAACCCCACTAATACAATTCAGATTCCAATAGCAGGTCTAAAAATGAGAGTTTCATCCAGCAACAAAAAATATTAGATTCCTTGAATTAAATGAAACCTAGAAGCATGGAAACTTGCCCTTTGTAATTCTGAGAACCACTTACAGATAGTAATGGCCTATTATTATTAAGATTCTGGAAGGTTTTTTATTATTATGTATTTTGCTGTATTGCTTGCTGGGCAACTATCAAAAGATTCCCCAAACTGGTGCATATAAAATAGTCAACTCTTTTTACTCTAATACAATATTTGAAATAACGAGAATCATAATTCAAACTCTCCAAGCTACATTGGCATCAATTTGCTTCCAGTTTCTTTGTTTGTTTAATGTATATGCTGCTTGTCTCACTGTTCCAAGTCGTGGCACGACAAAACCGCGCTCGTCAAAATAGCGGTGATAAAATCGCGTTGCTAAAGCCGCGACGTCATCACCGCGCGTCATCACCGCTGCGACAACAGCGCGGCAACAGAAGGGCGCTTTAAAACGGCGCCGCGGCAGAAAGCCAATTTCAATTAAGGTAAGGGTTAGGATTAGGTTTAGGGGTTTGTTTTAGGGTTTGTTTTAGGATTAGGTTTAGGGTTAGGTTTAGGTTTAGGTTTAGGGTTAGGTTTAGCGTTAGGTTTAGCGTTAGGTTTAGGGTTAGGTTTAGGGTACTGAGTGCTTGGGAATGCATGGATTTGCCCTCCGCGATTATGTCATCACGGTAGGGTCGCGTTTTTCCTTAGCGCTTTGAACAGCGCAAATTAGTCTTCGCTCTTATGTCTCCACGGATAAGGCTTCGCGGATTTGTGGTGGAACCGTTCCAAGTGACTGGGTGGCTTTACAATGGCATAAAAGCATAGATATCAAAACCTTAAAAGCATTAAGATTAGCAACAAACAACTATTTATTAATTGTATATGCTGTCCATCTCACTGTCCCAAGTGAACCTGTTCCAGATATAATTCAAGGTGCTGGTGGTTACCTTTAAACTTCTTCATGGATTGGTACCATCTTCTCCCATGGTATCTACCCATCTCATTAGATCTGGCAGAAGAGGCACACTTTGAGTCCTCTCTGTAAGGGACTGCCATCTGGCAGGATTCAGGATAAAAGCTTTTTCTGTTATGGTACCTGCCATCTGGAACATCTCCTCCCTGGAGATCAGACTTGCCCAACCCTGCTGACCTTTCGAAGGCCTCAAAGGCCTAGTTTTGCATCATGCCTGGAGCCTGATGGTGTTGGCGAGCCTGTTTCTTGGCGTTGTTAATTGGGATGATCGTTTAGTGCTATTGCTTGGCTGCTATTTTATTTTATTATTGTTGTTGTTCTGTGTTTTTTTTAAATTGTTGACTTCTCAGAATCTGGGGCCTGAGATGGTGGCTATCTAAATTTAATAAATAAATAAATACTACAACATGGCCACCATCTTGATTTATTTGGCTACACCTCCCAGATATCCCTGCCATCTACAATTGGATTGCATTTTATTGTCATTGTTTACAGTTATTTTAGATCCCTTCATTTGCTACTTCAGTGCCACCTCTGTTGTAGCTTTCTGCAGTGGGTTATATTACACAGCAGCATCGCACAGTAGATCTGGCTTGACTAGGTTAAAAAGTCCCTCAGCAAAAGCAACGCCTTGCATTGTCCTGACGATACAATAGTGTAGTTATTGTGCTTTATGAAGTTCCTGTACGCTGCCCTGAATTAATTATTTTAATTGAAGGATAATTACATTCCCTCTCTCAATCTTCTTTTGTCAAAGCAATCAGCATCATACTTTCTGCCTTGCTATGCTACAGTGATTTTATTGGTCTTGCCGTTTTTTGTATAGCACAACAGGAAAATATCGGCTTGATTGTCCTGACAACTGGGTGATAATTTTTCCCCCTGCTATCTAAAAAGAAGAAATGCCATGAAAATATATTCATTTATCTTCTTGTCTTGAATTGCCGGAGGATGAATTTTCAATACTCTTCGTGAAAAGAACCTTGCTGTTAGGTTTAGCCTCATTTCCAAGCAGAACATTGGATGGGCTTCTCCCTGCTATTCACCTATGTATTTGTTTTCTAAAAACCTGCACCAACAATACCTCATTCACCCTACTCCCGTATTTTTAAAATCATTTTCCATTCTGAAAAGAGTTCCAAATGTGTAACTTATTTAACATTCTGCGTTATTTTTACTATATTCATATGAGGCATAATAGAAAATTGTGTCTTTGGGCAGGAGAAGAACCCTCCGGTTCCCCATTGGCAGTCTGAGTCTCCAGCTCCTTAAGCACGAATTAGCAGTTCAGCAGCCCTACAGGGCATTAGGCAAGACACACTTCTAAGTAAGTAGAACCAGGCACCCTCATTATATTGTGAATATTTTCCAGAGGGATAAGTCATTTTAATATTGCAATGAAAACAGCAGAAGCTTGTGTCGCCTAGAAGACCAGATTTATTATGGGAAAGCCTTTTACAAAGTACCGTTCATGGTGATTTCATTAATTTTTCGGGTGCCACACAATTCTTTACTGTTGATGGTGGGGCTTTGTAACCACTTCCATATAGCAGATGTTCAGGATTCTTTTAACTTCCCCAAGAAATGATTTACAAAATGCTTTTTTTTTATTAGGCTTGGTTCCTCCCACTTCCTTCAGTCCATTAACACCAGCAGGAGCATCCTATAAATCACCCTTTCTATGTGCTTTCTTCCCACACAATTATATATCAGCTAATTTGAAATCTTCCAGCTACAGAGTTTCTGCCAGCAATCTACATTCATCAGAGGGCTAGTAGAGTTCAGATGTTACCACAGTTCTTTGATTTTCTCTGTGGTTAGGGCTGGATCTCAATGTGGGTGGCCCATCTCGGTTAGATTAGAAGTATAGGTAAATGAAATGGGATATTAATTCATCCCGGAAGTGCTACATGAGAGAAAGAACCAGATGTACATGGAAAGCTAGGGTGGGCAGATTACAAACAGAATCAGCATTCAAGAGGATACGGCTAATCTGAAAGCATATTTGGAAGCAGATGCAAGCGGCAAGGAAGCAGCACTTTTATTTCATCGAATTCAGACTAAAATGGGCTAGGCTGCCAGTTGAGTTTCTTGAAAGTGGAAATCACATTGCTTATTAAGAAAGAAGGTTTCCACCCCATTAGTCATTCCTTTCATCCCCTTTGTCCATATCAAAAAGAAGATGCTTGGTGGCGTTGATGAAAGGAGAAGGAACCATCTTGATACTCATTTTGCCCAATCCCTCTGTAGTTCTGATAAACATTACAGAGTTTCAGCAGTTCCAAGAAGGCTCCACATCCGTTTGCATTACTCAGGTGACCCTGAGGACACAGATAAACCTCCAAGTGGCCTCAACAAAAACTGAAGGGCAGGCAGAATAGCCATCCTTCTTGTCCTCCAGCTTTTTCTTGGTCTGTTTATTATTTATTCATAGAATAAATTTCATGCAAGCCATTCAATGTTTGTTCCCTTACTTCTTGTGGTCACTGTAGGAGCAATTCAAGAATCTCTACAATTTGACGCTGTCAAACAAGCCAAAATATTGCTTAAATTCTTCCAGGAAGTCAAACTGGAAGAACTTAACAGATGAACCATCATTTTATCTCCAAAGTAAAATCCCTCAAAGCTAGTTTCCATGGCTGAAGATTGATTTCTACCAGGATCCCTCCAGTTCTAGCCTGACAGTTATTACTCCTGTGTATGACTCTTTCCCAGAATAGACAGATGGTAACTGGGACTGAGGATTTCATTGCTAAGCAACATAAAAGCACGAAGTCACATGACCACAGAGACATTTATTGGCAGTTCTGGCACTTAAAGTTGCCATCCTTAGGTGAATCCTGCATGGTCACAACTCTACATGGTCAAGTGATTGTCATTTGTGATTTCCTGCTGACTTCCACACCTTTGGCGATGAAGATCATGTGACTGTGAGACCTTCAACTTTGTAATTGTAAAATGGTTGCTAAGTACTCGAACTCTGATCACATGACCATGGGGATGCTGAGATAGTTGTAATTACAAGGGGCCATTCTAAGTACTCCTAATTCACCATTGTTGTAACTTTGAACAGTCATTTGACAAATGGATATTAAACACGAACAATGGGGAGTAATAGGGAGTAATTAGAATATCTGTTAACTGCAGAAATCTTCTTGTTATTGACAGGAAAAAAATATGTTGAAGCGGGTTCATTGGCTTTCAGTATATCAGTATAGTCGAGACTATGATTTTCCCAGTTGCAATGTATGGCTGTGAAAGTTGGACCTTAAGAAAGGCTGAGCGCCAAAGAATTGAGGCCTTTGAACTATAGTGCTAGAGAAGACTCCTGCGAGTCCTTTGAACTGCAAGACGATCAAACCGGTCAGTCCTAGAGGAGATCAACTTCTCTTTAGAAGGTCAGATCCTGATGATGAAACTCAAATACTTTGGCCACCTAATGAGAAGGAAGGAGAAGAGCCTAATGATGGGAAAGATTGAGGGCAAAAGAAGAAGGGGACGACAGAGAATGAAGTGGCTAGATGGAGTCACTGAAGCAGTAGGTGTGAGCTTAAATGGACTCCAGAGGATGGTAGAAGACAGGAAGGCCTGGAGGAACGTTGTCCATGGGGTCACGATGGGTCGGACATGACTTTGCAACTAACAACAACAATATATCAGTATTGCAATATCTCAATGACAAGAAAGAATTTTCAAACAACCTAGAGAATGAATGTTTAAAAACTAAGTAGCAGCATCTTTAAGAATCACTTTGAAAAGTTTTGATATTAGTTAGAAAAGATAATATATACATTATTCTCACAATCACAGTTTAAGTGTTGTCCTTTGTTCAAATGTCAATACCAGTGCAACTTTATCTTCTTTATTAAAATTGGTTTAAACCCCAAATGTTATTGGGCTATCATTTTGCTGCTTCATCTATGACAATATTATTCCCAAAGATTTACATCCAAAAACTTTATATTCAATTTTATAACATCACTAGCCAGGCAGGGCAGGAAAATACAATTGCAATATATATTGATAGATTAAGATCTTTTTATTTATACCTCTAATCCGTTCTTTTTCAACCCCATAACGTTTAAGATGTGTAGACTTCAACTCCCAAAAATCCCTAGCCAGCATAAATAGCTGGAGAATTCTGAAAGATGAAGTTCATGCATCTTAAAATTGCTGACATTAAGAAACATGGTTCTACTCTATAACCTCCTTCCTCTGAAGAAGTGCCACTGATTTCCAGGGGTTATTCTAGATGGATAATTCCCACCCACCCTTCATATTCCCCCTAGTGTCAATTAAAACAAAAATCATGACAAATTATTTGCTTTACTGTTGATCCGTTTCTTCCTGTGTGGTCTACCAGTGTCCACTAAGAAAAGTTTATGAAAGTGCATACTTTGTTTTGAAATCTGATCTCTTTTTCCTCTTTTTTAGTCTTGACAAAGATTGGCCAAATGGACCAATTTACTTATGAACCCTTTTAACAGTTACGTTCTTACTGTGTGGGCAGAAGGATGTTTGTAAATGCCAGGCTGAATATTTAGCAAATTCCTGTCCTTACACATCATTAATCAATGGTGAAAAAGTTGCTGTTTGGCTACTGAACTTTAGCTCCCAGACATGTTATTACTCATACTTTCTTTCTTTTCTTGGCATTATTTCTGTGTGAATTCCCTTTGAAAATTCTCATAAAGGTTTATATGTATTAAAATGCAGAGTTTGTTTTGGAAGTGTTTTAGCCAAGCTTGCAAACAATATTAACAGTCTCAACAAAAGTATTCATTTTGCTTTCATGACGACAACTCATAGTTGAAAATAGCCTCTTCCCAGATAGTAAAAAGGATTTCAGGATGTAACATTTAAGAAGAAAAGAGGACCTTTCAAAGTAATGCATGTACAAAGCTATCAAAACTGCCTTCAGTTCATAATAGGAATTTGGTTTCAGATCTACGTAATGAATATACAGCTTTCTGTTTGTTTTTATTTCTTTTTTTCTCTGTTACTCATTCAGTCAAGGAGGGAAGCTAGTTGTTTTGAGTTAAATCATTTCTTTTCCATTGTTAAAGGGAAATTATTCCAGAAAATTCTGCCTTAGGCCAGATTCCATAGCTCAAAGTCTACTTCATCATATCAGATGTGGCAGACCAAAAACACTATCTACTTTTCTCTCCAGCATTATATATTCCCATTTGAGTGTGTATGAAAATCACAGACTAATAAAACACAAGCTGGAGGTGGAACTGTAGCAGAGTCAGAAGATGAAACTGTTTAGTATGATCATATTTTTCAAAGAAGACAACTCACAGTCACACATGCCCTAGGCACTTCCCGTCTTGACTATTGCAACGTGCTCTACAGGGGGCTGCTCTTGAAGAGCATCTGGAAGCTCCAGTTGGTGCAAAATGGAGCGGCCCGTATCGTTTTGTGCAGATCCCGGTGTGCACATGTATCACCTCTCCTGCATGAGCTGCATTGGCTGCCGATTTGGCTCCAGGTGCAATTCAAAGTGCTGGTTGTCACCTTTAAAGCCCTTCATGTCTTGGGACCGGGTTATCTGAGGGGCTGTCTCTTGCTGGTCACATCTACCCCACTGTTATATCTCTAGCCGAGACAATAACCACGATGTGATTGCTTGAAACAAGAACGATTTATTAACGCAGAACTGGAACAACAAGAACACCTCAGGAGCCCGTCTGACAGGCATTTATACAGTAGCTGTCAGATGGGTAACCAATTAGAAGTTTGCATTTCTCCCGCCGAGTGACAGGGCCGCTGGAGCGAATAGGACCAACTTCCGCAGTTCTTGACTGGAGTTGGCATGAGTCCGAGAATGTAACACCCACCTATCAGAGTGGAGAGGCAGGGTCCCATCCCCGAGGGAGATACACCTGGTGGGGCCAGAAGAAGGGTCTTCTCCATCATGGCTCCCTCTCTCTAGAACAGTGGTAGTCAACCTGGTCTCTACCGCCCACTAGTGGGCGTTCCAGCTTTCATGGTGGGCGGTAGGGGTTTTGTCCGATACTGAAGGAAAGGACTTTCCTTTATTTTAAATTTAATTGACTTTTTAAAAAAAATTCATAGCATTATTTTAAAACATTTTCATTAGGTTTTCATAAAATCACCATTACTGTGGAATCGGTGGGCGGTTAGAAAATTTTACTACTAATAGAGATACAAAAGCGGGCGGTAGGTATGAAAAGGTTGACTACCCCTGCTCTAGAACATCATTCCCACAGAGATTAGAATGGCCCTCACTCTAATACTCTTCTGGAAGGCACTGAAGATCTGGTTTTAACAGCAGGCGTGGGGAACCTAGAGCAGGATTGAGTTCATTAAATGGCTGATGTAATCTGCTTTTGCCGAGGTGGAGGTTTATTATATTATACTATATTAATTTATTTGATTATTGTTATTAGTTTTCTTATTTTAAATGTGGTTTTTATATTCTGTAAGGCATCTTGAGTCGCCATGGGCAAATAGGCGACAATATAAATTTATTAATAATAATAAATAAATAAAAACTTCGCACAATCTTAAGGGACGCGGTGGCTCAGTGGCTAAGACACTGACCTTGTCGATCAGAAAGGTTGGCAGTTCGGCGGTTCGCATCCCTAGTGCCGCATAATGGAGTGAGCTCGCGTTACTTGTCGCAGCTATTGCCAACCTAGCTGTTCAAAAGCATGTAAAAATGCAAGTAGAAAAAATAGGAACCATCTTTAGTGGGAAGGTAACAGCGTTCCGTGTGCCTTTGGTGTTTAGTCATGCAGCCACATGACAACGGAGATGTCTTTGGACAGCGCTGGCTCTCCCACTTTGAAACGGAAATGAACACCAGCCCCTAGAGTTGGGAATGACTAGCACATATGTGTGAGGGGAACCTTTACCTTTACCTCACACAAACCTGGGAGGTGCTTTGGTGTGTTTCTGGCACTGCAAACGGAATATAAAAACCTTGGGAATTCATTAATTGCCCCCAAAGTTTCAGATTGGAGCTACCACAGCCAGGTTGCAAAACCCTGGATGGCCAGTAGAGGGTAGGAAAGAGTTTGGGTTCTCAGCATCTCCTCACTTTCATCTGGTGGTTGCCAGATTGCAGCCTAGATATGGTAGCCCTAACTATGGTGGCCTTATAGGAGCATGCAAGCAGAGGCTGAAGGGCTAGAAATTTCAGGTCAGATAAGGAAAATGAATGAAGTTTGCTTGTTTGAACTTTATAAGCAAACAATGTAGTCACTTGAGACACCAAATTTCAAGAAACAAAACACCACATATTAAAAAAAACATACTTTTCTATTGAGATGAGAAAGTTGATTGCATGTTTTGCCAAGGGTGGTAGTTTCTAGCAGCTAATCTAAAGCCGGAGATGAAAATGGATAGCTTAATGAACCGTGGATACAATAGGCAATGTACATGGCTTCATTAAATGACCTGTGACCTGTCAGCTGACTTTTTGTACAAAGGTCTAATGCTTTTTCAAATGCAATAGACCTAAGCTGAGAAACAGCCTGACTGACTGATCACAGATATGGGATACTTCTGAGCCTGCAACCTGATAGTTGGCAGCTAAATCCACCATTCAAAGCATCTGTTTAAGGCTCTGCCCTGCTGTATCACATGTTAAGGAAAACGATGGGAGGCTATTCTTCCTGCTACTAGGTGATTTCTCTTGTTGCTAGGGAAATCCATTAATTGTGTTCCTTAACAATTACACATTAGAACTGTTAAGGACAGCAACATTTCCTTGCCTTGTTACCAAGGCAGAAGAGGCTTTAGCAATTGTGCTAGTTCAGTTGATTCTGGCACACTCTTCTGCCAGCTCAAGAGCTGGAAAACAGCACTTTAGTGAAAGCACGAAAATAAAGAGTATTCTCGTAATTCAGAGATGAGCAATCGGAGGCTGGATGCACCCTTGTCCCTTTTTTTGCCATTTATAATCCCTTTCCTAACAACCTGATGGTATTATTTTCTGCCAGTTTGAAGTGCAAAGATATAAAACAGCAATTATTCCAAAAAGAGACTCAACACAGGTTTTTTTTAAAGATATCCCTTTCCACTCAACTGCTGCAGTGAAAAAAACAATCATGGATGTTACACAATTTTATCTTGCCTAGCTTATTTCATCACCATTTGGTCCTGGCTACACATTAATTTTGGAGTTTGAGCTTTGATCTGGGCAAAAACATCTCATCCCTGCCATAGAGGAAGGAAAGGACAATGGCTTAGATACAATCTGAATTTTATGAGACAGAGTTCGGCTTGTTCCTGGCCTCTAGAGTGTGTCTCAACTCTGTCCCATAAAATTCAGATTGTATCTAAGCCCCAACACATCTAATGGACCACTTTTTTCCTTTAACTATCTTTATTAGTTAAGCTCTGTCTTCATTGTCCATTCCTTCCTCTATGGTAGGGATGAGACACTTTTTCCCAGGGGTCAAACTCCAAAAATTAATATGGGGCCAGGACAAAAGCTACATTTGATTTAATTTTATTGGTGTGTAAATTCAGTTCATATTAAAAATGTAATTTTATGAATATATTGTTTATTTCCCTTCTCGGAATATTAAAAATGTAACAACAACAACAACAACAACAACAACAACAACAACCACACAGACAATATCTATATCACTGTCAAACATCCAGATTTGCCTATTCCAGATCTTTGGTAAGGATTCAATAAAATAGACAAAAATGCCAAATCCAGTCTGAACATCTGGCTGACTGTGTGAATAAATAAATAAATAGATTTGCCTATTCCAGATCTTTGGTAAGGACTCGATAAAATAGACAAAAATGCCAAATCCAGTCTGAACATCTGGCTGACTGTGTGAATAAATAAATAAATAAATAAATAATAACAATAATACCGATGATGGTGATTCTGGTGATATTCTCAAAAATTTCAGGAGCTGCAGGTTCTGTGTCACATTTTCATGTTTCTCGGGGCAGAAATCTGGTAGTGCTCTGAAAAGTAACATAGCCATTAGGCATTATGTGAGCATCAATACAGCATTGAGAGTGACATTTAAAAACTCTAAAAGGTAGCTTGAGAGATCTGGGGATTTTGTGTTCTCAATGCTAAGCTTCAATGATATCAGTCAGATTGATAAATATGGGAGATTGTGGGGAGACTGGAGGAATGGAAAGGAGACAGGTGCTAATCAAGAGACAGTAGACAAGTCAGTGGACAAATGATCGTATAAGCAAAGTCAGGGAAGTGGGAGACTTTTATAGTTGTAAAAATCTAATACATTAATGAATAGTATTTCAGAGATTTAGATTTCCAGGGTAGTTTGGGATACAACAGGTCCCCATGGCTCTGTTACACAATAGAAGCTCCCCCCCACCCCATTTAGCTAGATAAATGGGTTTGAGGGGTTAGCTCAAGGTAGTAAAACATCTACAAAGAAGCATCATTCAAAGAGTCTCTACCTTAATCAGTGGTTTTGCAAGCATAATTTGAACTCAATTTGAATTTGAATTCAACTTATTTTCCAAAGCAGCAGAAGGCAAAACAAGAAACAATGGACGGAAACTAATCAAGGAGAGAAGCAACCTGTAATTAAGGGGAAACTTCCTAACAGTGAAAACAATTAACCAGTGGAACAGCTTGCTTTCAGAAATTTTAGGGGCTTTACCACTGGAGGTTTTTAAGAAAAGACTGGACAGCCACTTGTATGAAATGGTATGGGGTCTCCAGCTTGAACAGTGATTTGGGCTAGAAAACCTCTTTTAGCTCTATTATGATTAATGTCTGGGGAATTGCGGGAGCTGAAGTTCAGACAACTTAAATATTGCCAAGTTGGGGAAAAAACTGACCTTAATGAACTCAGTATAAAATAAAATGGCAAGTTCCTCTGTCCAAGATTCTATATTTACCCTGGACGAGCATTAAAGGGACTTTATTCACATTTGTGCAGTTCCTGCTTCCTCGAACTTGTCCAGCTGCACGGAGCTTGACAAACGTAGACATTCCCTAAGGGGGAATCTATCATTTGTGGTAGCAAGGACATTTGCCATGGAAAAACTGGCATTTGGAATGTAAAGTATGCAGCAAAAAATGTGTGTTTATATCAAAGTGTGGGTGTGCGCTAGGAAATCTTGGTTGCCATAGTTTCCTAAAAAATCCCACTGCATGTTTACAAACACATATGTATCTGTTTCAGTTTAACAGCATTTTCCACTCCAAATATGCTTGCTGTATAATGCATCAATCGGTTTTTATGGTTGAAGACATGCAGGGCAGGGGTCTCCAACTCCTAGCACCAGAAGTGTGGCAGGAAAACCAGCTCATACTCTGTGGATGACAGCATTGAAACCCCCTCCCATATCAGTACTAAGGTGTCCAGAGGTTAAAAAAAATAAGAGCACTGTAGCATGCAATCCAACCAGAGGTGGGATTCGGTTTTTTTTATACTACCGGTTCTGTGGGTGTGGCTTTGTGGGCGTGGCAGAGGAAGGCTACTGCAAAATCTCCATTCCCTCCCCACTCCACTAACCTGCTTTCCAGCTCTGTTCTCCTGTTCAAGGCAACAAAAGAAAATCAGCTGGGAGGCAGTAAAGGCAGGGCCAGCCTCTTTGCCGGTTCTCCAAACTACTCAACATTTCCGCTACCGGTTCTCCA
This sequence comes from Thamnophis elegans, assembly GCF_009769535.1. Classification (NCBI taxonomy): domain Eukaryota; kingdom Metazoa; phylum Chordata; class Lepidosauria; order Squamata; family Natricidae; genus Thamnophis; species Thamnophis elegans. Next base: position 91,237,996 of record NC_045542.1, read on the forward strand.
GAACCTGTCAGAACTGAATGAATACCACCTCTGAATCCAACACACTGATGGCGTTACCTGGTTTGGGTAATGAAACATCTGCAAAAAACCAACCAATCTCAGAGAGCCCCCAAGGACCCCTCAAACATATTTATCAAACTAAATGAGGGGTGGTGATGAAGGGGATCTTGTATTGTGAAACAGAGCTGTTAGGAATGTAATCTAATGGTTGGGTTGGCAATATATAAATCGTGTAACAAAATTGTATCTGTGTCTTTAAATCATACTGTACAATGTGATTGGTTGCTGTTTTCCTCGCTTGGCCATAAGAGGGAGCCAGAATGACTGTTAGCTCTCTGTTTGTTAGATGTTGGGCTGATCTGATCTGAGTGTTTTGGAAGCTGGCTGTTAGAAAGTGCCGTGAGCTATTGTAAGTTTTGCAACTGCTAGCAAACTTTGAGTACTGAACTGATTATATGATACTGGACTATGTTATTTGGATTATCCCTTAACTGAAAGACATTGATGACTGACTGTCTTATCCGTGTATGACTTGGACTGTTTGATGGACTCTGATACCTCTATTTCCACGGAAGTAAAAGTCTATTTAAACTGCAGTGTCTCTGTATGCTGGTTTGTGTGTTCTCCAACACAACTCTCACAACGCTTCGCTGAACGTACTCGCTCTCCCAACGGGGAGCTTACCTAACAAGAGCCATGGGGGCCTGTTCCCCTCCAAAAAAAACTCCTCTAGAAATCTGTATCTCTGAAATACTATTCATGAAATGTATTTGATTTTTACAACTATAAAAGTCTCCCACTTCCCTGTCCCTGTCCCAGGTTCGCACCACTCATAGAGAGTCATAGGCAATGGCTTCTAGGCTAATTGTAATGGGGGAAGGGGGCAAAAAGGTCAATATAGTTGACCACAACACCATGTCCTTCAAATGCCACCCCATTTTTATGTGCATTGCTGCATACATAAAAATGGGCTGGGCTTTGAAATGTGCAATTGCAACCACCATCTTGACTTTTTAAAATCCCCCTAGTAGGAAGGTCTTCCTGGCTTTCAGTAGTGTCCTTTTGAAGTGCCAGGACTGGAGCTGTTCCTTGGCTAACCCATCTGGGTGACTTATGCCCTCTGCACAGAGCCATTCCTCCAACTCCAAAGGCAGAGAAGCTGTGGTGGGAAGAGGACCAGGCCCTGGAGCATACTTCATCAATTGGCCATCCTGCCTGACCCTCCTCACTCAGGAACTACATCCATGGTCTCAGACCAAGGGAAGATCTACCATGGCCAGCAGAAACTGGCAAGACACTACCTTCCCCCTGGCAGGTGTCCTGTCACTGCACTTGCAAGTGAGACACCTGCCGTCACTTTGACTTACTGTTCTGACCTAGGATTCCCCAGCAGCATGAAGCTGAGACCTTGTCCTGATAAATCCCTTTTATTTAATTTACAGTGAATTCCTTTCCAGCAAAGTCTTTCCTCTCCCACAGTCTTTCAAGATAGTTCACAATTACCGACCTTTATCGGGCTTGGAGAGTGGCCAGGCTACTATCTTTCAGATGCGGTGATACTGCAAGAATGCAGGAATGAACTAATGTCTCCTGCGAATACCCCTCCTCTTTTGCTCCTCTTTTATTCCGTATTGCGGGGGGTGGGGGTTCACCATCCATCTGTGGCCTTATATTCCCAAGTCGACACTTGTTCCTTAGCTATTCCCTTCGTCTGGCAACTCTGTGCATGTGCACACTGGGAACAGGCTCCAGCTGTTCGTCTGCCTCACTGTTGTCTGACTTTGAAGGCAGCTGATAACTGGTATACGGCTCTGGCCCCCACTCTGTCTCCGATGCAAGCCCTCGTCAGAGCTTTCCCCAGATTCCAGGACTGGCCCATGTTCCTCCCCAACCTCCTCACTGTCCAAATCTGCTTCCAGCGCCACTGGCGGGCCACAACACCTACGCCTTAATAACCACTGTTGTGGGCCACAGAAAATTACTAGGAGCGTCATACATGGCATCCCTTTTGTGGCATGTAGCGCAATGCTTTGCATCTTTGCTTAAATTTAAACCCAATTCAGTTCAATGGGGCTTACTGTCAAGTGCTTACATGCCTGGGAGTGCAGTTTTTCGATGGCAATATACAGTCACCACTATTTCCATTCAGGGAACGATTGCTCTTCCAAATTAGTCTCAGTAGGATCACCAAATTAAAAATCCTAGTATTTCTTGTGCACCCCTGAACATACAATGGTTGATAGGCCATTTCATATCCTGACAAATGTTGCCATCCTATGTAGCTAATTAAACGTTTTGTAGCTTTACTTCCTACCTATTTTGATGGCACATGCTGTTTTTAATCATTTGATCTTTCTTTAGTCAAAGTACATTTTCCTTCCTCATGCCTGCAAATGAGCCTTTATAAGCTGTATCACTTGTCAGCTTTTTAAATTTATTTGTTATTACCTGTTTTATAATACAGTTTTAAGGTGGCATTGCTTGTTTAGCAGCTTCTTATTTTATCTGTATTTTATTAGCAACTCTCTTAAGATTCTGACTACCCAATCCATTATAGTTGTACTAAAAACTAAGTCCATCTGTACCAAAGTGGGTTTATTCAAGTAAATAGGACTACCGCATAAATTTAGTATTATATGCTCTTAATGTATCTGTGTTATATACTGCTTGGGTGTGTATGAGAGATCCACTGATACTATGCTGAAGTATTTTTGAGCAATGCTATTTCATGTTTCTTTTGGAAGAGAAATATATACATTTCTGCATATAAAACATGCCAGAATCCCTAAGAATATATGCGTTTTGCCTCCTTTCGCTCTCTTGAATTATTATTTACAACCATGATAATGCCCCTCTACAAGTTAACAACAAAAAAGTGCCAAAAATATACTGTCCTTTAAAAAATATTCCTAATATGAATGTTTAAAATGGTTTTCTTCTAGGTAATGTGGTTTCTTGAGCTTTTTGCGGAAGCGGGGCTGAGAAAAACAAATCAGAATGAACTACCTTGCAGTATGATTTTTCAGTCAAGATACAAGAATGATTGCATATTGATAGAATGGGAGGAAAAGGAGCTTTGGAACCATGTCTATGGATCAGGATTAGGATTAGGATTAGGATTTATTTCATTTATATGCCGTCCTTTTCCCTGAAGGGGACTCAGGGCGGCTCACAACTCAATCAGGGAAAGGAGGTACAAACAGGGGATAAAAAGACAAACAAACAATACACAATTTAAAAACACACAACAATCATACCATTCGAGAAGGGGGGCAGAAGCTCTTTAGCCCCAGGCCTGTCGGAATAGCCAGGTTTTAAGGGCTTTGCGGAAGGCCTGGAGGGTGGTGAGGGTTCGAATCTCCACAGGGAGTTCGTTCCAAAGGGTCGGAGCAGCCACAGAGAAGGCTCTCCTCCGAGTAGTTGCCAGTCGGCATTGGCCGGCAGATGGAATTCGGAGGAGGCCTAATCTGTGGGATCTGATCGGTGTATTGGAGGTGATTGGCAGCAGGCGGTCTCTCAAGTACCCAGGTCCAATACCATGAAGGGCTTTATAAGTGACGACTAGCGCCTTGAAGCGTATCCGAAGACCAATAGGCAGCCAGTGCAGCTCGCGGAGGATAGGTGTTACGTGGGTGAACCGAGGTGCACCCACGATCACTCGCGCGGCTGCATTCTGGACAAGCTGAAGTCTCCGAATGCTCTTCAAGGGCTGCCCCATGTAGGTTGCATTGGAGACAGCTTGACCATCTGAATTTTAGAAACTTTCTAATTAAACAGATCTTTCACTATATGCATGAGAGCTATATGATTTGTTGAATAGTGACACATAAGCATAAGTTCCATGTTAAACACCTGTGGTTTAGTCCTAGGCATCTCAAATTAAAGGACCACATTACAAGTAATTGGAACATAATTTCTACCTAGATACTGGATAAAACCAGATCAATTCAATCAAAGGCAATTTTTGTATACTACAAGATCACAACCAAATACAGTTTTGCTCTGAGATAGCCAAGGCAACCAGACTCAACAATTTTATGCTAATATTCTGAGAGGCTGAAATCTTATACATACTTTTCAGGAAATAAGTGCCACCACACTGAGCCGTAGAAGTGTTTAGCTTTGCTCCGTTAATCATCTGTGGTAAATTTATAGTCAGAACATGAAATTGAAGAGAGAATGAGAATAGTCTTAGAATTGACAAAGAATATGAGATGAGGAAATGGATAAGATTCTTCAGGCTGTGAGTCTGGCCACCTGGATCCTGGATTCATGTTCCTTCTGTCTGGTCAAGACCTTGTAGGAAGTAGCACGTAGTTGGCTCCAAGTGGTGGTTAATCTCTCATCGTGGAAAGGGTGCTGTTGCCTGCCTTGAAGTTTGATTTCTCAAGAAAAGATTTTTGGGCTTGACACCATTGGATAACTATTGCCCAGTCTCTAGTTTTCCCTTTGTAGGAAGGGTTGTTAAGAGGATGGTAGGCACTCAGCTTCAGTAGACCCTGGAAGAAGCAAATTATTTGTGTCAGGTCTCTCATATCCCCTTTTCAATGTCTATGTGAAGCCACTAGGTGAGGAGGCTTGGGTGCAGTATGCTGATGATAGTCAACTGTACATCTCTGTCCCAGCCAGACAAGCAGTGGTACTCAGGTTGGAGGCTTTAAGAATCTGGACAGAGGAATCAGTTCTGACTCAATTCTAGCAAGAGGTAGTGGCTCTATTGTTTGGGTGTCCCTTGGATTTGGAGAGTTAGTAATTTAAACTTTCGATGGAGTAGCATTCCCTTGAAATCTTGGTGTGCAATTTGGGAATCTTCATGGACTTGCAGCTTCTGCCTGAAGAGCAGGTGGCAGGGAACATATTAATCTTGCATTCCAATTACAACCATTCCTGGACCAAGAGGTTCTGTTCATGGTCACTCATGTCCTAATAATTTCCCGTCTGGACTACTGCAATACATTCTACATGATTCTGCCCTTAAGACCACCTCAACTGGTCCAGAATGCAATAGTGCATGAAGTTTTGGACACCCCAAGGTTCACCATGCATCCAGTTTTTTTTCCGTGGGGGGGGGGGCTATACAAGATGCTTCTTGTCACCTTAAAATCCCTGCATGGCATACAGCCAGGTTATTTGATGGGTCGCCTCTCCTTGAGGAGATCTACCCAAGCCAGTAGATTGGATAGTAGAGCCTTGCTTCAGGACCTTTCAGTTGAAGTGTTGTCATCTGGCAGGACCTTGGAAGTGAGTCTTTTTCTGACTGCACCTACCCTGTGGAATAGCCTCCATCCTGATATAGCCTGTTTCTCTGCAAACAAGATCTCCCTGAATAATAAGCCCAATCGGGCTTTTGAGTGCATGCGCTAAAATAAGCCCTCCCCCCAAATATTGCAAAACAGTAGCAGCCATGAGGTGACCACGTTCGCTGCCTCCTGCCACTCAAAAATAATAAGACCTCCCCAAAAATCAGGCCAAGCGCTTATTTCAGGGGTCAAAAGAAAATAAGAACCTGTCTTATTTTGGGGAAAACACGGGGTGTATATATATATATATATATATATATATATATGCTGTTTCTAACTTTATATATTTTGTTATTTGGATCCAATTTTCCCCCAAGCTCACCAAGCTGAGAAAAGCCACTCCAAACTGCCAAAGAATGGCTGTTTCTTTTTATTCAGAGCAGCTGAAAATAACCTTCAACTGCTGCCTCTCCCTCCCTCCAATCTGTCTGAAAGGGACTAAAAAGAGATTGTTCCATCAAAAATGCAACATGCCCTTTGCCATTTACTTTTCTTTTAGATAAACTTTTGCGTTGGTATTTAGGATGTGCGCATTTCTGCAGTGGTTTGACAAGGTCTTTGGATATCAGTATCTGCTCTGCGTTCGTACATGGTTTTACAGTTCTAAAGTGCCTCTGGGCAGGGAGAAATTATGAACTGATAAAAACTAGGCCTCTCTTTCCACCTCCAATTCCCCTCCAGGCCAAGGAATGAAGAGAATTCTTTGCAGGCTAGAGCAGAGATTGTCACTAGGGAAAGTCCAATGTGCTGCTGGCGGCAGAAGCTGGTCTACACCTCATCTTCCAACTAGAGCGTGAAAAGTGGAAGTTATTTGATGAGCCAGCATTTCCTTCTCAATCCCTTATTAGTTGGTGGGGAAATCTTGTAGTTAATTGGCTTCAAAAATCTGATATGCATAAGAAGACACAAGTGCACCAACTGGAAAAATAAAGGGATTATTAATCTAGGAAGATCTATAACCAGACCTACCAATTACCCCAAAGTATCCAGCCCTTTAGGGCATCCCACCAAGTTTGCCTCTGTATCTCTGGGATGGGGGAATAATGTTATGGATGTACATCACAGAAAAGAACATCAAACGAATGCCTTTGATGGCTAATCGCAGGGCTAGAGAACCCTTTCATTGAAACTTGATCACATAACTCTGGATAATTCATCCAAGATTGAGACTGATTAAACAAAGGCCAGCCCAACAACAGTTCTTCTTTTCAGAGTAGTAAACCATGGAGCAGAATTGCAGACCTAGAAGAAATATCTCCTAAAAAGGTCAGAGTGATTTTCCAGAAACATTATTTTCTTTTACCACTGAACTACTGAATCCAGTTTCTCCAGAAACTTCAGAAGAAGGAAAGCAAAAGGTTTATTAATGAAGTAAACCTATTAGACCAAATCACCACATATTCTCCTTTTGGGCATTGATCAGGATTGAATGTTGTAAGGCCAGGGAAAATTCCAACCTGACGTATTTTTGTTATTGAAGCACGTGTGCATATTGTCACAAAGTCAGACATGCATAATATGCCCTATCATATAATGTGACGGTTGCATTTGCACTTAGTGCTTATATAGAACATAAAGACTTTATGTTGCAAATGAAAATGGATGCTATGGTATGCTACTCCTCGTGCAGCTCAGCATCATCAAGAGAGAAGCATTGGGGCAGCTGATTTTGTATATGCTTAGGAAGACATGGCCCTTAAGCACTACTTCATTTTTTAATTATTATTTTAAAAAAACCTCAGATTTTGAGGCGAGAAAAGGACTCTGTACAATCTTAGATTAGGTGCTAACATTATGATCAAAATATGATATTGGTAATCATTTTCAGAGGTCCAGACTATCGCTGACCTATGGCATTTCACAGTGGCATACGATCTATTTTACTAAAATGACAGAACAGCAGTTTCTGAAAATGGTCAGATTTATCTCATATCTTAAAAAATGAGCAAACTTAAAAATGCTATGTTTAACATGAGCCCAATATTGGGATCAATATTAATGTCTTGATATCTGATGCATTGATTGGTATCAATTTTGAAGCCAACACTAATGTCTTTACTACTGTTGTCCCAATTGCTACAAAATACAATTATGTCTATCATTTACTTTCTTAGCTAAGGTACCGGAGTTTTATGCATGTATGTCTTTCTGTCCAATTGCCAAATTGCACTAAGGCTAAGCTGAAATGTGAATTGTTCAGTTTAGGTTTTTCTATTATTTCAAACCAGCCACTGTAGCTTATTCTATAAATTCAATTGGCAAAAATATGGTCTGTAGCAAATACAGCCATATAATCTGGAGAATTTAATAACACTGCTATAAACTTGGAGAAACTATCCTTATGCTAACATTCTCAGCCATGGCCACACTGGCTGAGGAATTCTGGCAATTGTGTGCTATATATCTGAAAGGTGCTAAACAAGAAGAAAACTGCCCTAGACAAAGGAACAAATCCTGCATACTTATTTCCTGGCAGTTACTTTCTGCCGGCCATGTAAAGTGAGATGTACCAGCATATAAATTTAATAAATAAATATCTCTGGGCTTGGTGCTTGAGAGCACCAGTGTTCTAATCAAGGCAAGAGAGAACTATTATTTATACTTCCCACAATGATCTGAAGGAACACCACATTGGGATTACTGGAAAAATAAAATGGTATTCTCAGACCTACCTACAAAGCATGAGAAATTAAGAGAAAGAGAAGTACTGGTGGTTCAGTTAGGACCACAGCAATAATGCTTGATCTTGTGTGCCTAATAAGGAAGAGTAATAATGGATAAGCTGTAAATCCAGGAATTTGAACTGCATGATTACATTCTACGAGAGGAGGCTTTAAAAGGTTTCTATGGAATCTCAGCTTTCTCTCAGACACATATTGAAAACTATTACTTCAAATTGCATTAGGTTTTCAAATAGATTTTTAATATTTTCTTTTAGCTGTATTTTGGTCCTTTTAATGTTTCCATTTGCTGTCTTGGTCGCATTTCTTGAAATATTGTAAACAAAGCCATTCGTGTACCTGTATAACACAAGAAGTTTTGATCTTCGCTTCTTAAACATGTTGTTTGAAACTTTTTACTTCCACTATAATAAAATCAGATCTTTGAAACAAATCTTTAGTATGGGAATACCAACACAGAGAAGTACAATATACAAGGAAAGATCCTTTGGCTTACTTTGCAGAAGAAATAGGTGTTTTTTGAGGTTGGGAAGTGCTTCCTATTAAGTTGTCGTAGGTTATTTTTATTTCCCTTATTAATTTAATCCTGGCGCACAATGTTGTTATACAGTACATCCTTCCATGAGTATTTATCTGGATTTTCAGCTAAACCATAATGTGGTTTTTTTGGTTTGACTAAGTTCAGGATATGAACGTAGTCTATGTTGTTAGATTGTAACTAAAACAAATTTTGGTGTAGTATGGTACATGAACCCAGCCCACAACTACAATTGCAGATGTGGTAATCAACTAAAGCAGGGGTGTCAAACATGCGTCATCATGATGGCGTCATGTAATGTATTGGGACTTCCCCCCCTTCGCTAAAGCAGGTGGGTTGGAGCCAGCAGGTGATGCATCTGACCCGCGGGCCGCAAGTTTGACACCCCTGATCTAAAGTAATGCTACCAGACGACGTTAAATTCTTTGTCAGTCAAACCTTGCTTGTATAGCTAGTATCCTAAGCACTTTTGTAGTGGATGATCTGGCCAAATTTCTAAAACAAAATTAAACATATACAGCAGCTAGGGTCAGAATCATCATTTGTCACTACATCTTTCTTAATTTTTTTAGAATGAAAACAAACAGATTGGCGGTGGAACAGTAGGAAAATTATTTACTCATAGTAGTCATTGCTGAGAATGTTGACATAACTTGATCATTCTTGATCACAAGACCACATACAGGTAGTTCTCTATTCACAACCACTTTTTAGTGACCATTCAGAGTTACACCACTGAAAAAAAGTTACTCACAACCAGTCTTTGCACTTACGAATGTCACAGCATTGCATATCATGTGATCAAAATTAAGGCACTTGGGAATTGGCATGTATTTAACAGTTGCAGCATCCTGGGGTCATGTGATTGTCATTTCCCAGCTGGCTTCCAACAAGCTAAGTCAATGGGAGGAGGCTGGATCCACTTAATGACTGTGATTCACTTAAGAACTGCAGTGATTACTTAACAACTATGGCAAAAAAGATCATAAAATCAAGTGGAAGTCACTTAACAACCACCTTGCTTAGCAACAGAAATTCTAGCCCCAATGGTATTTTAAGTCTAAGATTACCTATACACATATTTGGATTGCATGCTTAGATTGTTCTACTTCCATTGTGTATAATATAGAAATTAAGATGGGTTCTCTTTTTTCTTTTGTTATACTGGCAAAGCTTTCTGAAACAAATTACACTTCTAGGGAAAATTCACTTGTTTATTAATATAGTGTGATAACCAACATCATTTTCTTACACTGACTGACATATTCAAGATAAGGATGACCTTACTTTATGTACTATGCTTCCTGGGGATGACACGGGTTATTAGGAGAAAAACAGGTTGGGAAAACAGACTTTTATATATGACTAGGTTCATACTGTACATTGCACTAAGCCAGGATTTCTAAAGAATTGTCAAACAAACCATAATAGTTTGATTAAAATACTATAATCTTTATTGTCATTTTGTTTTACTGTGGGCACACTGGCACACATTGAAAATTAAATTCTGTTGCCTGTTCTCAAAAGTATACACATATATAACACCCATATAGACATGCTATATACATACTGTACATATGCATATACCTACATCCTAATAATATAACTACATATAAATATTGATCACTGTTCATCTTGAATACATAGTGGAAAGAATACACAGTGCAATACACTGTGTATTGCCATTGGTTACATATATTGTTGAAAAGTAGCTTAGTCCATACTCTAAGAAAGCTGGACACTTTCCTGTCCAATGGACATCAAAGGAACTTAAACTAGCAAAGAATGTTTTTCAGCTGACTCCCAGCATCATCACTTGAAACCCACTTGGCATTCACACTTTCACATTGGGATGACTTTAGGGGAGATCTAAAAATGTCTCATTCTACCTTGGAAAAATTTAAAATGTGGATTTGTTCAGGAGGCAATGACTCACACTAGTGAAGCATTCAGGGGATAAATCACCATGCCAAAAAGTTAATCTTGTGGAGACTTCCCTATTTAGCAACTGAGTAAAAAAAATATTGTGACAAACAGCAGCATTAAATCTCAACCGGCTTCTACCCTCCTTGAACTGTCCTGTTACTCTTAAGACTCACAGAGAAAAAAGAATGGGGTGGGGGCTGTTAGGAAAGTAAAGCTAAGCAAACCCGAATTTTCTACATTAAATAAACAAAAAACAATCCATGCAGAAGCCTCCAGCCAAGTTCCTTCTTATCTGCTTACAGTATCTTCTAGCTTGTTATCATCAGCTTCTACTTTAGGGGCAAGATTATCTTTATTATCAAGTGGAGTTGCTACTTAATTATAAAGCCGCTCAATTGTACAGGTTAAATTTTGAGTGACCAGAGTTTCAGCCAAATTCTAAATTCTTCGAGAGGTAAAGCCCATTTACTCAGTGCATATTCCAGAGCATGCTGTTCTGTTGACACTAATCCAATCTGGTCAAATAACAGATACAAACTGCCATGTATATCACTATAAATGCCACTTCCACATGAAGAGCAAATGTGTGACAGATATTCTGAATCAATGCATTTATAGATAAGATGTGAGGTTATAGTCCTGAATATGCTTACCTGGAAGCAAAATTCCATCCAACTTATTTTATAAGCCTCAGAATAAAATGTGTTCGGCAATAGCAAACCTGGATTGCAAATTGCTTATGTGAGAGCAGACAGCTACTTATGATTAAACCCATTAATTCCATTTCCCCCCAAGCAGCTCATTGACTGTTTCTTCACTGATTGTGGATGACTTGAATGATTTCCAGACCACCACTGTTAAGACTGTGGGAAGGCCTTGTCCCAGTTTGATTTTTCCAACCTCCTTGATATATTTGTTTACAATTTAATCTGCCCCTTGTGAAGAGAAAGAAAAGTCCCTTAATCACAACCTCAAGTAAGACCGAGATAGAGAGATACTCCTGAGATACACAAAATGGTGTCTCCTTGTCCCGCAGTAGCATCTGTCGATTCTGCTGAGACAAACTTAGAAGTTAAAAAGAGATACAAAAGGAAAGTATAACTAATGAAATTCTAATAACACTGATAGGACCCACTGTATATTACAAACATGGATATCAATGACCCAATACTTCTGCTTTTACATAGCTATCCTAACTTCTTAGTGCTTTTAAAAAAACTGTATGACATACAAGGCATTGTGTTCAATTGATTTATGGGACCAACAAACTGGAATAATTTAGAGGGACGTTTCTCAAAATTGGTAATTTGAAGATGTGTGGGCTTCAACTCACTGAATTCTGGGAGTTGAAGTCCATGCATCTTAAAAATGGTCATGGCTGAGAATGACTGATTTAGAGAGAAACTCCTTTGAGCAACTTTTGGTGACTGCATAGCCATGTTCATCTTTTCTTGACAGCAATACAATGTTGCCTTCTTTTAGGCCAGGGGTGTCCAAACTTTTTGCAAGGCCCAAAATTTGAAAACGGGAGCAATTGCCTCCCCCCCCCCCCCCGGTAGACTTTGGGCATGCCTGTTTTAGGCAATGTTTTTCCCCCACATCCCATTGTAGTTTATGGCTCTAGGATTTCCTAGTGGTCTCCTCTTCAGGCAGTTTATTTTATTTTTAAAAATCAGTCAAGGTTCTTTACCTACCATTACTTTGCACATTCTCACATCTCGCGTGCAAATGCATCTGTAAGTTTATCTCACTATTCCCAAGAAAGCAGTCAATCCTTTGGTGGAGGACTATTTAAATGCACATAACCCGATTTTACTATTTCGGTACGGCTGGAGAACTGCAGGCGCTTTAATGAAGTTTGCGAACCTAGGTGCCTTTACAAGCCGCTAGTAAAGGCCACCCTAACCATCCGGCTCCTCTGACGCTCGTTTACTCGGAAGTAGGCCCTGGGTTTGTGGGCTTGTTTCTTTCTCCCGAGGCGGCTAAGAAATCGTGGCGTCGCGGCTTTGCTTTTGGAATTGCTGTTTACGACACTTTTAATCCCTCAGCCCAGCAGATCCACAGAGAACTGACCGGCGAGGGCATGATTTCTGAACCGCAGCCCCAGCCATCCCCGCAAGATAAATCAAACCCCATCGTGCGAACGCTACAACAACCTTGGCCCGAGTGGGTGGGGATTCGGAAGAGGAGGAAAGGGGCGGATCGGATCCGAGGAAAGCCGAGAAAGGGAGCTAACAGGCGGGTCGGGCGATCGGTCGGTCGCTTCAATTTGAGCTAAGCTGGGAACCGGCTCGGCAAGGGTTAACGCGGCAGCAGTTCCTCTCCGGTGCTCCCCGCAGAGCCTGTTATGGCCTTTAAGCAGACGTCGCTAATGCATCCCGCACCAGCCCCCTCTCGGGCTGCCACTGGGGTTTCCTGCTTGTGCGGCAGGCAGTGAGCCGAGCGCGGCAGCCTTCCCGCGAGCCCAGCTGCCTTAACGGAGCAGAGCCCGGGAACCGACCGAGGCAAGCAAGCCTGCCTTCAGCTGATATACCCCCGAGCCCGGGTTCCTCAGGTGCGACGCTTTGCACTCAGCCGGGAGCCTTGCAGACAACAGGTACGAGGGCTGGCGGGAATGGGCGGCCAGCAGCGACAGCCGCTGCTCCTCTTGCCGGCTAATGAATGGGCGCGAGGACGCCGGCAGCGCGTGCAGGCCCCACTGGAACTCGAGCGCGAGGGTTGGGAGAGGGGCTGGAGACCTGGGGTGGGGGAGGTTGGTGCACCCAGGCCTCCACATCTCAAACCCCCACCCCTCCCCGCACCGAAGGAAAGGGCAGAGAGAGAGAGACAGAGAGAGAGAGAGATGGGGGGCTGTGGACAAAAGGTGGGAGGGGGGAAGCTGGCAAGGCTTCAGCGCAACCCCAGAATGAGGAGAGGAAGGGCCTCGAGCTGGAGCAGCAGCAGCAACAGCCTCCTTTCCCCTCTCCTCGTGATTTAGGAGTTGCCTCCCGCTCCCCTTTTTAGTCTACCCCTTCGCTTGTAGCTTTTGAGGAGGAGAAGGGGGGGTGGGTGGGGTGGATCCCGTAGTTGAAAGAGCAAGAGTGGGAAGAGGCAGTTTAATCCTGGAAAGGGGTTTTCCTTCTGCCTCCCCTTCCCCCCCTTCCCGAGAACTGTTTTTTAAAAAAACTTTTGTCTCCCACAAAGTCCCATGTGGGGTGCTGAGCAAAAGGAGCCATCCCACAGAAGAGTGCGATTCTTGGTGGCTCTTGAAGGGTGGAGAACTTGATTGGCTTTTGTTGTTGTTGTGGTTGGGTTTCCTTTGATTTTATTTATTTTTTTTAAAAAAGATTCTGCAGTTAGGAATACTGTAGATAACTTGCTTCATGCATCCAGTTATTCTCCCCCCCCCTTTTTTTTTTGGCCTTTCCACAGCACCCTGGACCACAAGCTGAGCAGTGATTGTGGATTTGCATAATGTGCTAGACTCCAGTGTAGTTCATATGTAGTTCTCTGTGTGGTTCAAACATAGACACTATGTTTATTTGGATACCTTGGTTTTTCCCTGTTTGAAAACCACTTAGGTAAAAATTATCTTCTTGATGAAACACACACACACACACACACACACACAGAGTCATCCCACCAAATCCAAATTTTCTTAGTGCTTCTTAACCTCTCACCAGTTTTATTTCTACCAGCAGATCTGACAAGAAGAGTCCTTAGCTGCCAAGGCACAGCTTAAAAATATGAAAACCCAGCACACATAAATACCAATTGGAAATAATACTTGGTGCTTAGATTGCTTTTCATCTTCAAAGTGCTTTCACACTCATTAGCTGAATCTCTGCATCCCCTGGATGGCGGCTTAACCTGGAATGATTTATATAGAATATCAAAGGGGGCTCTTTCTAATGCTGTCTTGCGCTTCTGAGTCTTGCTTTGTTCTTCCTTGGTAAGCTCATGCCTGAAGCTGCAATTTCTTTATGTCAGGAAAGGCTGCACCCCAATTCTGAAGATTAGAGAAGAAATGGCACAGTGGCTGTGTACACAGGTGATGGAAAAGTGGCCAGGAATTTTCTCCTCTTCTACATCAATGATAGTTTAATAGGGATGTTAAAAGAAAGAGGAAACAAGGCAGTCAAACTAATTTCCTTCTACTTTCAAGCAAATAGCTCAATTACAAAATCCCTATACTGTTTGTGACAAAACAAGATTGAGCCGAGTGACAGTTATATTGCTGTTTTCCATAGCATGCTATGGAAAAAAAGATGAGCACATCCTATGGCATTTTCTAGCATGCCAGTTGCCAAACAGGATGCTGATATGCAAGGGCATCACTGATGATAGTGTGGAACAACACTGGGTATCTAACTTTATTAAGACAAGGATATTATTTTTCCACAAAATATTTTTAATTGTTAAGAAAAAATGTATATGGCTACCCAACTTACTCATGGTGACTTCGGGTGGCTTGCAGAAGTAAAATCCCAAATACAAAATCATCCTCCCTCTCTTTGCAATAACAATCAAATCACAAAACATCAAGTGCTGAGTATTGGTCCAGAATGTCCAATCTTGGTAAAATCATTGTTCTAACAGTGCCTTAATAAAAAGTGGAGTTAATTACACAAACCAGGCCAATTGGAGAATGTGTAAGCAGAATATAATGATGAAACATATATAAAAAATAAAAGTGATGCTCTTATTAATGCTGGAGACCACTAAGTAAAAGGCAAACAGCTGGAATGAAAATGCCTGATTTTCAACCCATTGTTTGAAAGAATAATTAAAATCTGGAAGTTAATAGCTAGCAGTGAGGTTGTTATGAGGAAACAGAGAGCCAGACTTTTTAAGGGGCCAAGCATTTAATTTAGTAAGACATTTTAAATTAAAATTCCTAAGTGTATTTTGTAAAATTACTATATTGTTCAATATTTTGTGGGTTACTACATTATTACTGAATGCACTTTTATAACTTTAAAACTGTGTGCTTGGGTTGATTTGGGAGGAGATAGCAGGAGTCACAAATTAGCAACAGCTGTTATGCATTTTACTCCTCTCTTCAAACATCATAGGAGCAACTAAGAATTTCTTCAAAAGATGGCATCTGTTGCCTTCTTTCTGTGCTGGCATTTGAGCTTTGGCGCAAGAGCTGTGCCAAATAATCACACTGTCTTGCTGCTGCTCTTAAATTACTCTGGGTATTTCAAAGATGCCTGATTGAGGAAGCAGGTTGACAATAATGCTTGGCTCTTTCCTCCTGGAAAGAGTTGTTTATAAAACAAAGGAACAATGTGGTACCTAGGAAGGATGTATCTGTGTAAAGGCTGCAGTCAAATAATAATGGTCTGGTTTATATTACACGTAAGATTACAGATTGAATACAACTCTAAAGCTAGGATTGCCATATCTTGGCTATAAAAATCTAGATTACTAAATGAGAGCAAACAAGATATATGAGATGCTAACTCTTTGCTGCCAGGTACTGGTTGCCTGCATTTTTGACTTAAGATAATCCAAATTAAACATTTTTATAAAAGGGAAATTTTCTAAATGCCACCCTGAAAGTCCTGTTGGAAGATGCATGTTAGATTTGCAAATATAGATTCTTTGGTGTATATTACGTAGGTTGAAATTGATGGCAGTGATGAATGGACTTGTTACGATGATGTGCAGTAAGACGTCTTCACTTCCTTCAGGAAATCTAGACACTGGCTTGGAATTGTTCAAGGAATACCCCCTGCCCCCAAATCCTTTATAATTAGCAGAAATTGTCAGAAGCCCTATATAGGTAGTTCTCTACTTATGACCACAATGGAGCCTAAAATTTCTGTTGTTAAGTGAGACATATGTTTTGCCTCATTTTGAGACCTTTCCTGCCACAATTATTAAGTGAATCACTGAAGTTGTCAACTTGGCAAGTAGGTTATTAAGTGAATCTGGTTTCCCCGTGGACTTTTCTTGTCAGAAGGTCGCAAAAGGGAATCACATGATCCTGGGACACTGGTTCATAAATATGAATCAGTTGCCAAGCATTTGAATTTTGATCACATGATTATGGGGCTGTTGCAAAGGTCGTAACTGAAAAATGGTCATAAGTCACTTTTTTCAATGCCATTGTAACTTTGAATGGTCACTAAATGTACTGTTGTAAGTCCAGGACTATCTGTTGTTAATACCTGATATTAGCTGCAAACGTTCACATGACCACTAGAGAGCAGCAAAGAGATACATAAAAGTTTCTTTGCTGCCATCTCATGGTGATCTGGATTCACCATAAATCTAGTACTATAACTGCACTAAAGCTACAGTACTACTTTCTCCTTTCCCACATAGTTAGCAGGGTGAAAAGCACTGTTCCTCCTCAGAGACATCCCTTGACTGCATAAAGCCCTCATCCCTTTGTGCTTTCCAAGTCATCTTCTTTCAAAAGGTGCTCTCATAGGACTTATGGACAAGAAAAGGTTGAAGTATACATGATAATTGAATTTAGTATTGAAGATCACTAGACTAACAGAATGCCCCTTGTTCTCTAATTTTGATCTAATCAGAGGTTTCAGATAGCTGCCACAAAACAAACAGGTGGAGGGATCTCGTTCCAGTAGCAAAGGTAAAAGGAGTCGCTGTAGGCTTACTCTGCTAGTCATAATTGACTTTAGGAGATGGTACTTATCTCCATTTCATTAAGTCATTGAGTCAGCTTGTTCCAAAGATGTTTCTGGGTGCCATTTGGCCAATATGACATCACACCACAGTGCAAAGTATATGGTGAAACTCAGAACAATGTTAACTTCTCACCCAAGTGGTACCTATTTATCTATTTGCATTTACATGCTTTCAAACTTCTAGGTTTGCAGGAGCTGAGGCAAGTGACAGCTGTTCATTCTGTCATGCAGTGGTAAGGACTCGAACCGCTGGAGTACAGACCTCCTTTGGCGTCTTTTAAGCCACGCAGACACCGTCCCCCTGTTTCAGGTAGTTGCCACAAAAGAAAAGAGTGGTTCCAGTAACACCTAGATGAAAATAGTTTTGAATGAGAATCTTGCCCCATGTTGCTGGGTAGGAGAGAGGGAAAGAACTTGAAAAGAAATTGCATTAATTAAAAGAAAGGATTAAAGGAAATCAGCAAATTGCAGATGTGCAAATTAGCAACCTCCATGTTCTGTGTCTGCAAGTCTTTGTATTGCTCTGGCTTGAGCCTTAAACAAAGCACTTTATAATCCCAGCTGGAAGGCCACTTTTAGCTTCTGAATTTACAGCACAGCTGTAGCATTTAGCCAATAATGAGCTGGTGGTGGTGTTTCTTCCTTTCCCTTTTTTATGGGTATGTTTGCCTGCTCTTTCAGAATTCTATTATTTTTTAAAATCTGGTTAATGGTAACTCTAAAATGTGTATTGCTTCATGGGGATGTAAATTCTCTTTCCAGTTGAGATTGGCTCCTGGTGATTTGATGAACATACCTGTACAGTTTTCTGTTTACCGCAGCATGGAAGTATTGCCATTACCACCTTTCAGGATAGTCTTTCCCTTTCCAGGCTAACTATCTGGAATTTCTGCTAGCTACCCATCTAAGTACTGACCAGGGCCAATCTTTTTTTTAGTTTCCAAGTCCAACTGGATGTCGTTATCCAGTACTGAAAACTGAATTGGAAGTCTCTTGCCTAGGCTTCCAATTTTAATCTTATGTACCAAAATAAAAATACTGTATATGTATAGAAATTTTAAGGCATTATAATACCTTGGTTGACAAAAAAAGCATAAATATGTTTTAGTATCTGTTTAGTTAATATATAGTAAGTATTATCTTCAAACTTGGTCTGGAGAAAGCAGTTGGAGTGCAACACATGGAAGCAGATGCATAAATACTGTACTGCCCTTGGACGTTCTACATAGATCTGCTTTAGCTGTGATCGATTTGTACGCCCAGCTTTTCTGTATGCTCTTTAAGAGCAGAGTCCCTATTCAAAAATTTAAAAAATGTGCAGAGTCCTGATAATCTATTTAGAGCATTAATAGAAAATTACATGCTTTATTATATTTTGCAGTTTTGCTTTCTCCCAGAAACATAGAATCACAGGGCTGAAAGGAATTTTGAAGGTCTTCTAGTCTAACCCCCCTGCCGAGAGCAGGGATTTTTTTTTTTTTTTTTGCACTATAGCATCCCGGACAACAGCTTTTTCCAAAAATTATTCTTTCTGACTGCTTATTTGAAGATTTGATTAAAGCTCCTGATTTATTAAATATAAAGTAGAAATAATCTCATAGTTGATTGATGTGAATGGGTTGGGTAATAATTTACATTGGAAAATTAAGCCTAACAATCTATATTCATCAAGAAATAAAATAACTTGAATTTAAGAGATTTCTGAACACCCATGTATATTACCGTGCTACAAAATTACTATAAAATAGTAGGTTTTGTTGTGGAAGAACCTCCATTTATATGAATGAAAGTCAAATGCTGCCATCTAATTATGCATAATTATTTATTATATTACAACTTGCAATTATTTAATTGGGTTGGTAATATTTGAATACAGTGATACTGAAAAGTTGTGGCTCCAGTATCTAGCTATCAAAACTTTCTATATCCTAGGAGAAGACTATCTATCTATCTATCTATCTATCTATCTATCTATCTATCTATCTCTCTCTCTCTCTCTCTCTCTCTCTCTCTCTCTCTCTCTCTCTCTATCTCTCTATCTATCTATCTATCTATCTATCTATCTATCTATCTATCTATATGATAGATAGGTAGACAGATAGATAGATGTGTGATTCTTGAGACTATATAATAATTTCAGTTCCTGTGATTACTGCATATAATATGCTGTGGCCATTATTAACACCAGATACTATTTCCTTGGGTGACTAAACTTGCTTTTTAAATTTTTATTTGGTGTGACCGCCTGCACATCAGAGGTATTCTGTTGAATGAACCTAGAGAAGAGTGTTTATCTTGCAATAGGGGTCTTTATATGAATGGAGGGGAAATTGATAGGTGACAGGTCTCTGAGTTGCTATAATCTTATTTTTATCTTTAGAATGACTTAACTTTTATTGCCTTCTGCCAGATGACTCCTATGCATTTCACTGTATAATACAATCAATAAGATTACCCTGTTTCCCCCAAAATAAGACATCCCTGGATAATAAGCCCAATTGGGCTTTTGAGTGCATGCGCTAAAATAAGTCCTCCCCCTGAAAATAAGTCCTCTCTGAAAAAAATTGCAAGACAGCAGCAGCCATGAGGTGACAACGCTCGCTGCCTCCTGTATGTCAAAAATAATAAGACCTCCCTGAAAATAAGGCCAAGTGCTTATTTCAGGGGTCAAAAGAAAATAAGACCCTATCTTATTTTGGGGAAAATATGGTAATATAATATATATATATTAACATGGCAAAATAAATACTTAAGCAATAACTTCCGTAATGGAAAGGGAGGCATTATTGGTGAAAGTGCCCTGTCTTCTGTGACCAACCATCTAATTTCAAATGGGGAGGATATCTGGAGGAGAGTCTTCACAGCTGACTCAGTATAGTCCTCGACTTACAATTGTTCATTTGATGACCATTCAAAGTTATAACAGCACTGAAAAAAAAATGACTTATTACTGTTTTTCACATGTACAATCATTGTAGTATCCCCTTGATCATGTGATCAAAATTCAGACATTTGGCAACTGATTCATATTTATGATAGTTGCAGTGTCCCTTGGTCATGTGATCACCTTTTGCGAACTTTTGACAAGCAAAGTCAACAGGGAAGCCAGATTCCCTTAACAACCGTGAGACTGAAAAGTAGTTTAACAATTGCAGTGATTCAGTTAACAATTGTGGCAAGAAAAAAAAAAGGTAAAATGGAGCAAAATTCACTTAACATCTGTCTCACATAACAACAGAAATTTTAGGTGTCATTGTGGTCATAATCAAAGATACCTGTATTTTTGCAGCAGACATTCCTTTAATGTTATTCCTAAAAGGAGTAGAAATTTCAAAGATCTGAAACTGAATTCTATTCATTACTCTTCTTTAGAACCTATTGTTGTACATTCTCAATATCTGGCGTCTAGTAATCATTTTCTGAACGAAGTAGTTTTTATATAGATTTCAAATAATCTCAAATATGGCATATTAGAATAGTTGGTGATGTATTTATTGAACTGTATTGTTATTGTATTGTTATTTATCGAACTGAATTGCTAAAGACAGATTATCTCTTTCAGAAAAGGCTCTAACAGATGGTACTGGTCTCATATAGTGAAATATATTCCTTCTGCCTCCAATGGCAAAATATTGGATTTAGAGTACCTTCTTACATTACAGTGAGACATAATATGGTTTGCTTGGTTTTGCTAAATGTATTTTTTGAAAACAGTTAACTTAATATGTAATCCATCTTGGTTTTGTCAGCACATTATGGATG
The DNA here is from genome assembly GCF_009769535.1 of Thamnophis elegans. Lineage (NCBI taxonomy): Eukaryota > Metazoa > Chordata > Lepidosauria > Squamata > Natricidae > Thamnophis > Thamnophis elegans. Next base: position 91,258,847 of record NC_045542.1, read on the forward strand.
ACAAAATAATAGCATAGTGCAACATAAAATCATTGTAATTGTGGGGAAATACACTCAGACTAAAGACTATCTGTTTGAGCAAAATGCTTATTTCTAAAACTTCTGTCAAAATTTCTAGATTACTGGTTTAATCCAGTCCATTTTTGAATTTCAGATACTTGTTCAGCATTTCCAATCACCTGACTCAGATGTAAAGAATAAGAGTTGGGTATTCTTGTACTTTAAACATTTTTATTGTTGAAATATTTATATTTAGATGTTCAAACTGTTAAACTATTATATTTACAAGAATGTATTAACAAAAATGTACTATCCTGTTTTGTTTTCCTTTGTCCACCATAATCTTTTATCATGTCATATTTTAGATTAAATTTGGGAGGACCGTCATTACTTTGTACAGTAAGATATGTAAAGAGCCTCCTTTCTGCCATATTGCTTGAATATAATCCTTTTAATAATAAAGGAAGAAAGGAAAGACTGTGCTCATATGCAGAGAAGAGGCAATAAAAGGTAGGAAGGAGAGAGTGATCTACTCTGAATGGGGATAATACATTCTTGAAAACCCTGTTTCTTGTTTCGTAGTCTTTAGATTATGCATGCAAATAAACTCGTTCTCTCTTTTCTTCTATCCCTTGCTTAAATAAGCAAAAACAACAAAGGAATTACCCTGGAATATTTATTTCCATGTTGTAAAATGTTTGGGCATAATTTGAATGGCTACTTTGGGACTTCTGTCTGTGGCTTCTGATTGAGACTAATAGCAATAGCACTTAGATTTATATACCGCGTCATAGCGCTTTACAACCTTCACTAAGCAGTTTACAGAGTCAGCATATTGCCCCCAACAATCTGGGTCCTCGCTTTACTGACCTTGGAAGGATGAAAGGCTAAGTCAATCTCGAGGCCATTAGGATCAAACTGCTGGCAGTGGAATGCAGAGTTAGCCTGCAGTATTGCATTCTAACCACTGTGCCACCATGACGCATAAATGACTTACAAACCATGGACAGACCTTTCGTGCTTTGTTTAACTGTTTCTGCTGGTAACGGGAATAGACCTAGTTGTAAATAATTGGATTTCATAGACATGCATGCTCAACAAAATTTAATAAGCCAGAACATTTTAAAATTTGGTTATTGGCATTGGATCATTGTAAGCTATAGTTTACTTTCAATCTTTGATTGTAGGTAACTGTTTGCTTAACTTGAGAGAGGGCAGTAAAATGAATAAGGTAATAAGGTACATGAGCGCAGTGTTTAATTATTACTCTGTTGGCTTTGGTGATAACTGATACAGATACCTAAGCAAGGATTACTTGCATAGATCTAAATTAGATCTTGTTAGGTTTTTTATATATATTTAGTAGTCATGAATGCTCTGTGGAAAAATACTAAATCTGAGCTTCAGATCTCTGGAAAGTCTTTGAGCAATAGTGCTTGTCATATTTCTGATTCAGATTTCATGACCAATTGGATGTTTTGTGTTGATTTTAGGGCTTGTGCTTCCAACTTCTCGTGCAAGGACAGCCTATTTAAAGCTCATATTTGAGTTTGGAACAAACTAGTTCCACACACCCCTCCCCCTTTCTTCATGTGTAGGAAATTATGACATCTGTGGACCATAATTTATATCCTATTTTTAAAATTCTGGCTTGTACAAATCTTCCATTTCTTATATTTAGATAAATAGCAAATTGCAGTTGCTCCCAAGCATCATTCAAAAATGAATTTTGTACACATGGTTTTCTTCTCATGAAAAATCATGGTCTTGATATTTCACCTGAACTGATTGACAGTATCTACATAATAGTAAAACTCTGGTGTCCGTTTGATGCTTCGTAATCTTCATTTATGTGAAATGCTGCATCATAAGGCAAAAAGTTTGTCAACAAAGGTACCTCAAATGGTCTAACTTACAGAATATGTTAGAACTATTACTATCAGGGGAATGAAATTTGGGGAAAAAAATTGCTGCTTCAGTGCTGCAGTGCACAGTCAGCTGCGTTCACATGATTCTAATATTCAACAGCTGACAACTTCCCACAAGAGGAAATCCCAAAGGCGTTGATAATTGCCGACACTTTTGTGATCCTTGCCACATTCCCACTACCAATGTCTTTGGAGAGTCAACGGAGAATTGGTCCAGTTCCTCTCTGTTAGCATGCTCTGTATTGGCCACTCATGCACTCTCTCCCCTACTGGGCAGTAGCCACTTATCTGCCTGCTGGGGAAGGAGGGATGGAGGGAAGTGGGGAGAGCAGAAGAATGGAAGGAGAAAAGACAGAAGAAGAAAAGAAGGAACAGAGAGGGGGGGGCTTACCTGTTTACTGAGAAGGGAGAGCTTGGTAATGGACAACATATCGATTTCATAAATAAAAAAGAGAGAGATAAAGGATGAAGGGAAGGGGGAAGGAAGGAAAGAAAGAACAAGGAGAAAGAAAGGAAAGAGGAAGAATGAAAGGATCAAAGAGGGAGGAAGGAAGAAGGACAGAATATCACTGAAATGATAACCCAACAGGTCATGGTTTTTTGGAAGTTAGATCAGCATTGCTTGTGATTAATTTTATGTCAGTATTTTGTTCCTGACATGTCAGTATTTTGTTCCTGACATATGTTTTTGCCAATAATTGCTTTTAATTTACAAATGAATCTAAATATTACTAGAAAATCTTCAGAAACCATAAAAATTAAATTTGTGAATTTGCAGACCAAGGCTGTTATGCAATTATTTGGCCTGTAGTTCCGATTGCTTCAAAAATTTTCCATGAACTTCAAAGTCTTTGCAGAGTCTTGGTTACAAATAAAAAATAAACAATATGATGCTTCTGTATTTCATCAGCTTGGAAAATAAACTATTGTATTCCAGATGATTCATGATTTTCTACCTTTTTAAAAAGAGGGAGTATTCAGCAGCTGTAACAATCAGTTTGTGGCTTCTGAGCTGCATTGCAAAGGCTGTTTGAAAAGGAATTAAAAACAAGGAAATATGTGTTCTTTTATTCTTCAGAAGAAATTCATTCAGCATACCGAATAACAGTGCAATTGTTAGTAATTCTGTAGAAGCATTGACATTCAGGGAATACCCTGATATCCCAGTCATCCTCTTGCATTTTTTGTAAAAGTTAACAAATTGTTCATAGTACTTTTTGTAATCCATTGTTGAATGATGTCATTTCACTAATTGTTTTTGATTTTTGCGTTTTCTTTGGATCAGTTCATTGCACTGCTTATAATGTAGTCATTTTAATGATACAAATATTTGTGGTGAATTTTGGAGATGATTGGATAGCACAGAAATAATAGAATAGGATGTATAATAGTGCCATACATAAACATAACACTAAAACTACTCTTATCTCACACTGCATTAATGTAAATTAATTGGTAACGAATCATAAATGAAAGAAAGTCAGCAGCTGTTTCTTGATTCTTTCTACTGTATGAATCAAAAATCTGTTGAATCCTCATTGATCCAAAATGTTATAATTGAAGGGGTAGGTGTTGTGGTCCACCGGCGGCCTGGGGAGCTGGCAGCAGAATCGGACAGTGAGGAGGATGGGGAGGAACATGGGCCAGTCCTGGAGTCTGGGGAAGGCTCGGACGAGGGCTTTGCATCAGAGGCAGAGAGGGGGTCAGGGCCATCTGGGAGTTATATGCTACCTCCGGAGCCTCCAGAGTCAGACATCAACGAGGCAGAGGAACAGGGGGAGCCTGTTCCCATTGCGCGCATGCGTAGAGCTGCCAGAAGGCAGGAACAGGTAAGTCAAAAGGGACGACTTGGAGGTGATTGGCCTCTCCCATAGGACATAAAGGAGAATATATAGCAATAGCAATAGCAGTAGACTTATATACCGCTTCATAGGCCTTTCAGGCCTCTCTAAGCGGTTTACAGAGAGTCAGCATATTGCCCCCAACAATCTGGGTCCTCATTTTACCCACCTCGGAAGGATGGAAGGCTGAGTCAACCCTGAGCCGGTGAGATTTGAACCGCTGACCTGCTGATCTAGCAGTAGCCTGCAGTGCTGCATTTAACCACTGCGCCACCTTGGCATGTGAGCCTTTGCAGGAAGCAACTTCGTTCGTTCTGCTTGGTTTAAATACTGAAGCTCCATTTTGACTGTGCTCCATGTAGCCTTGCAAAGCTAATTGCCAATTAGGTTTTGGCAGCATTTCAAGGGAGATAAAGGTGGGTGCTTATCAGCATCCCAAAGGACTGTGGCAGACTTCTGTCAGACTCTTTTACAAACTATTTGTGATTCATTATGGGCTATGAACGAACACACAGTCTTCGAAATAAACAGAGGGTTTTTAGGACTAAGCGTGTGCTTCTTACTGTATCAGGAAGTGTAGGTCAGAACAAGCTCACTTTTGGGACAGGTCACAATGAGGGCCTACTACTGAGAAGGCCAGTCTTCTGTTCCGTGGCCCTCATATCTCTTGATGGTGGCATCTTGAGTTGGGCCTCTTTATGTCCGTAACCATAAGCAAAAGAGTCAGTGGGGATAATGACTAGTCGAACTCACATAAAAGAATTTAAGTCCAGCTTCAGCAGTGGAAGTTCCTGTCTATGTTTCTCTACAAACCCCTAAAGGAAAGGTTGGGGTATAAATCTAACAAATAAAAATGTCTTCCTTTGCCCCAATGTATGGATCTTTTGGGGTATAAGCAATACTTCGACTTGGGCTTGAAAACATACTGCTAAGTGACTACAAAAAGGTTTTGCAAATCTCTTGTCTTGCTGTCCAATAAATCAGCTCAGAATTCTCACTTCAGGCAAGAATGACCGGGCTCAAATTATCCTATGTTGGACACATTATGCAAAGACTTAGTTCTCTGGAGAAGGTTCTAATGCTGGAGAAGGTGGAAAGAAATAGAGGAAAAGGATGATCAGCAAGAAGATGGATGGACAGTTGTTAGAAACTGGCCGAGCCAGGGGGAGGAATCAAATGGAGAATTAGTCTGGAATCCCTACATGGTCATAAGAGGGTGAAGTCTGACCTCCTCCCCACTTGAATACTGTTGAACCTTATCTAGCCTGACCCAGGAGTAAACCACCACTCTAAGAAAATTTCGATGCTGTGGGCTTGAGCAATAAAATATTTAATTGAACTAATGTGTGGATCTGATTGTTCATACCTGATGAATGATTATAATAGGCACTGTTGCTAATAATTCCATACTTAAGAGACAGGTAGTAGATAGTCTTCCTCTCCTATTGTTTAAGATACATAATTTGAAGGAATGGAAGAAATAGGATTCCCGAAACTAAAAGACTAAAAACTAAACTCAGCCAAACTGAAAAATTAGTTAAACTGGTGTTCTTGGATTTAAGCCCCTTCAGAAATAATAACCTGAATTCATACAGATTTTTAAATTTGTTTTATTGTGTAAAAGAGCCAGGGTACATTCCCTAAGCCAGTGGCCCCCAAACTTTGGGGCACCAGGGACCAATTCCTTGGAGAGAGATTTTTCCATGGACCGGAGAGGGCATGGTTTCACATGCTGCCTGCACCCTACAGATGGGGCTTTGCTTGTTTGTGCAGCCCGGTTTCTGGCATGCTACAGCCTGGTGCCAGTCCATGGACCGGGAGTTGGGGACTCCTGCCATAAGCAATACTTTTGCAAACTCTATAGTAGCTTATATGGTCCTCCAGATGTTCTTAAAGCTACCCCTTCTGACATTCTTCACTGTCAAACATGTTGGCTAGAACTGATGGGATTTGCAGTCCTTGAAAGGCACCGCAGGATTCCCAATCCTGTACTATGATTCTGAATAATATATCTTCATCCTTTGTTAGTATGTCTGGAATCTTAGTTATCCAAATAAAAATAGTAAAAATGTTCTCTCTTAACAGCAGTTGTTTAATGCAATAATTAGCTATTTTGTGTGGGGAAAGGGGTTTTCAACCTAAGGTCCATTTTTAATACTGATTTGCAACATATGGTCTATTTTAACTCCCCCCCCCTTATTTGAACAAAGAAAATGCGGCAGAGTTGCAATCAAGCTTATGTCTATGTGCCAATGCTTAAGCATTACCAGTATTACTACTGCTGCTTCTACTACTTCTACCATATTCCAGTGTTCCCAAAGCGATGCCTTTTAGATATTATTACAGGTTGCCTCAATCTATGACCATAAGTGAGTCCAGTATTATGGTTGAAAGTTGTAGTGGTTGTTAAATGGGTCACCATGTGACCATGCTTGATAGTATGACCTTTTTTAGTCCTTGTTAAGCAAACACTGTGGTTATTAAGCAATTCCAATGGAGGTTTTTGTATGGACAGCTGGAATTGAATGCCTAAAACTGGTTTTAAAAAAATGCTGAAAATTGCAGTCACATGATGCTGCAAACAGCCATAAATTTGAGCCAGTTGCCAAGAACCCAAAATATAATCACATGACCAGTCAAGGGTTGTGTGGTCATCAAAAGCAGGGTGTAAGCAGCTCTGGGAGATTCATTTTAAATTGGAATGGTCATAAAGCAACCAGAATGGTCCTTAAGTGAGGACTACCTATATGTTGAATGTTTTAATTCTCAGTTTCCTGTCAGCATGAGGCTTCAAAAAGTTATAAACCAAAATACATCTGAAGGTAACCAGCTGTAGGAATCCAACTGTTATAATTCAATGACATACATTGCAAATGTTCTGTTACATTTTTGGAATCTCTATTTAAGGCTTAACAAATCTGTGACAAATGATGTTGAATGTGTACTCTTAAAATTATAAAGTTGATATGCTAGATCACAGAAAAGTCTGATTATTCCAGCCGTTTGGCCTCTCCAAGCAGGAGGCTGACAGGAAGCTATGTCTGCTAACTGGAGATACACTAGCATCAACTTTTAAGGCAGAATTTTTATAATAGTTATGGATAGATAAATATTTCCTCCTTTTAATGTATTTGTCTGCTTGTCTTTCTCTTTTTTGTGTGTGTGTAATTTGTCACAGACCCAAATTCTACAGTCAAAATAATGTCCTTAGATGCTTTCTTGTATAGCCTGTCAGGTCTGACACATACGATAATACTCCTTTAAATTTTTTTTTTAGATTTTTAAAAAATGGCACGCTGCAAATCAAAGCACCATCCTCCAGCATCATTATTTCCAAGAATGTCTCTGGCATCTATATGGGCTCTGTTGCTATTATTAGAAAATAAAATAGTATTTTCCAAAATGTGCTGATCCATTCCTGCCCCCAGTAAAAGTTACCTGGGTTACTGGACAGCATCTAAGAGGTCATTTATTGATTTCAATAGGCCTAGCAGCAAGCCAAGTCCCTTGCCTTCTACCTAATGGCGTGAATTGCTAGATAACTATCTTACACAAGATGATTCTGGTTCCTTAGGATAACCAGCTTAGACTTCATTCTCCAAGAATCCAGCATCTACCAGATGCCAAGCACTTCATTAGAAATTGGCAGTGGTCTTACCTTTGCCAACCTTAATTTGGTGTGTGTAATCCTTGGTGGATTCCTGATTTTAGTCTTGAACATAAGAGTGTGTTTTGACTACTGTGCTACAGGGAGCTGTCCATATAACTGGATCGGTAATGTTGATGCTAGTAGGTCATTCTGCTTTTAGTGTAATTGGCTGACACAACATGTTTCCCCACAGACCATCCTGAATCTATATTAAGGTTTAGCAGGAAGTGATTTAATGACTGTATTGACTGGTTTGTTACCTAGGAATTGTTGACCAGTTCCTAGTTTGTATCTTTGCTTTATTCTCTGTCTTGTAGTTTTTGTACTTCTTATCTGTTAAATGTCAGCTAATTTCTGCCTGTCTGTTTTGCACCCTTGCTGCATTTGTGGTACTTCCTTCCACATTCTGATAAGTATTTATGTTGGCATGTTTCTGCCCAACTGTCCTTCATATGTATCTATATCTCTTTGGCTCAGCCGAGCCCTATTTGTTTCCCCTTCATCCTTTCCCACTGATTTCTTGGCTTAAAATGAATGTTGCTGTGATTGGATAGCCATCAACTACAACACTGAATTTTATAACTCAGGTGGTAGAAATATACTTAAGTATGATTTACTTGTAATGTCAGTAACCGACCCACTATTAATGTGCAACTGCCTAATGTATACCATCTGTGTATATTGATTAGATCAATATTAAACCTTTTGCCTGCTAGTTATGATGATCACTTTAATTTTATTGGGATGTCTTTGTTCACTATGTGGAAGGCACTAATATAACATTAAAAAAACTTAGGAATTTACTTTATTCTAGAAACCCATGGACATTGTTGTGGAAGCAATATGAATTGTGTACATTCATGTTGTTGAAAATTTATTGTGGAATCTCGTGAGCCAGATCCATTCTGAAGATACTATTCCTGAGGCAGCTTCTTTTCAGCTTGATATCACTGGCTGCAATTCCATCCTGCTATAACGGTGGAACTACACAAAATTGTGTCAGTGTTGAAACCGTTCTTGAAATCAGTTGAATGGCTTTAGTTGGAAATAATGAGAGGAGCTTTTAAGAATCCCTGGTGGGTGCACATTTTATATTAGTCCATGATAAGTCAGTCATGGTTTGAATAAACTACAGTTGGCTGGACTCATAATATCCTAAACTGCAAGTGATTGTTTACAAATCACAGTGGCTGGGTTGCCACAATATCCTAAACCAAAATCAAATCAAATAAATTGTGGCTGAGCTTACAATTTCTCCTTTGGCACTTCGATAAGAACCAAAATTAATAAAAAGAAGATCAGGATTTATTAAGTTCAAAATGTTTTTAAATAATCTGATCTTTTTCTACTTTTGGCTCCTCATTTTCTCAAAAGTTTTTTTTAAAAAAAGAGTGGCAGATGATACAAGATACAATATTTTAATATAGAACTATTATATTGGTTTTAATATGCTTCCCTATTTTATTGGAATGGCACATAGAAGAAAAAATGTCAAACATTTAAAACAGCTGGGAAAGTACATCATCCTCTGTATAAATATAAACCAGCATTTTAAATATATACTCTAATAAAGTTACAATTGGGCAATTTTCTAGTAGAATATATCTAATTAGATACTTGCAAAATAGGTTCAGTTGTAACAATGCAGGAAGTTACATATTTATGGCATGCTTTTATTGGGTGAATATTGATTAAAATCTTGATTTTTATTTAATCAGCTTTACGTGTACTACAAAAACATATGTTGGGGTTTTTTTCATAGAGCATGTTTAATTTATTTTGAATGAAGATTGACTACAAAGAACTTTTTGAATTCTACTTATTAATGTCCCATCAGAATGGTTGGTTGGTTAATGAATAGTTTCTTTTTAAAAACATAACCTTAAAAAATTGATAAATTACTGTTTCCTAATATATTGATAACTGTGGTCAATAATAGCAATGGCTGGGCAACAAAATCCATGACTGGACCATGGACTTAGACTACAGAGAAACATTCAAGCAGTGAAAAATGGCAAAAATGGAGTCTCAAGAGGTTGTGCTTGAAAAGTTAGATTTCCAATTATGGAACTGGATAGTATTTTCTATTTCATTTGAATGACTGTATATTCTCTTAAGTGTTTTTGTAAACATAAAGACTAATTATAAACATAATACACAAAATAAGGGCTGTTGTCCTTCAGCTGTATTAGCTTACAGCTACCATCATCTCCAGCCCAGCTCTAGTTGATCTCGAGAGTCATGGGGGCTTGATTTAATTTGTTGAATGTGACAGGTAATATGTTTCTCTGACACTTATAAGAACAAAGGATAGCAGGTGAACAGATAGATATGTAGGATTTTGATTATCATAATTCTTTGCTGTGAATTTGAATTTTGGAATTCATGGACAAGGAAGTTTGCCCTGCTCCCTTAAGATTGCTAGTATTTAATCTGGGATTAATATTTTTCTGTTTCATTCCAATTTTTTGTGATCCATTTATAAAGTCTCTTTAAGTCCATCAAAACATTTTGATAGTTTTTGCAATGCCACAGCAGGTGACAATACTTGCTAAACTTGTCTGACCATGAAAATGTGAAGAAGGCCACACTGGTTGCTACTTTAGATGGAAAACTTGGGGAATTCTAAACCTGTAGCCAGGATGGGGGGATTTAAAAAAAACTTGGAGGAAAGTAGTGGAAACTCATTTCCATGCTGTTGCCAAGCAAAGATGGGCATATCTGAGTAATCAGCAGAAGTTCAGCTTGATTTATGGGTATATTTTTGTCAAAGATGAAACCACATTCTAAGTGCAAGCTAAGATTTTTTTGGAAAAACTGATCAAGTGTATTAGTGGAAGCATGGCACTTCCCAATATGTACAAGTAGAAGGGCAAAGACATATTCCTGCTACTGGCAAGAACACACAGAATGTGTTTTATGTCTCCCTTCAGTTCATCTATAAAGCAAGGACCTGGCTATTCCATTTTTTTCTTTGAAATACACAAAGGAGCATAGATCATTCAATCTTCTGTTCTATTCTATATGTTGAAACCTTCTTGCTTTTGTGTTATGATGGTTTCTCCATTTTCTTGCCTTACGCACGGTGGCATAGCCAACAGAGTTCTGTGATTACCACTTTATTTTTACTTACTTTTTTCTTGGTGTCCTCCATCACATCCTTGAAATTATCCACCAGAGAAACTGTACAGTCTGTCAGGCAAATAACTTTCACTGAGCTGCTTGCTGGTCATACATCTTGTAGTAAAAAATTTCAGCACAGCCTTTTATATTTTGCAAAAGTTCTGTTAATCTCATCCCATGCTGTACTGAATTAGTGAGAAGTCAGTCCCATTAGTGGAGTGGAATTTACTTCCATATAAGTATATTTCAGTGGTATATAATGAACATACATATCCTGTTAATTAAGCAACATGAATGACACATAATTCATTGAACCCAAGGAACAGCCGTTGCCACAGTTTTTGTTCTCTGTCTCTTTGTCCATGGAGCCAATAAGGATGACCTTGTATTCCTGTTCTGTGCTTTCCAGACAGTGACTTTTGTCTTACTTACAAGCAGTCTTACTTATTTCTGTGAATGTTTGTGTGTGTATGAGAAACAGAAATGGGTCCTTTGTCTCTAAAAAGAAATATAGCCGTGGTTTTAAAGGGCTTGCATAATAATAAAAAGTTTTAAATTATGCTCCAAATCTGTTTAATGGCTCTATTTATCTACCAATCAATATGTTTAAATTTCTGAAATGATACTTATTAATGTTCATTTTAAAATGGTGGAATTTGATTTTAAACCCAATTCATCCAGTTTTTATATGCGGCTTATTGTTAATTGCTGGATTTCTGCTGATTTATTTGTGTAAATTAAAGGTCAAGTTACATATTCCACTTTACTTATTTAGTTGTTTACTTTTCAAATTTTCTGTTTTGTATAACTGTATATAGCTTTGTATAGCCTATTCTTGCATAAATTCTTTTCCAGATGATCATGCAGTGGGTTTATTTTGAAAATAATATGTAAAGGATTGCAGTCTTAACATAACAATGTGTTGTGGACTCTACATCAAAATGGAAAATTGTGAGCTGTGTTAAATTTTGTTCTCTTTGTACAGTATATGGCATTGTTTTTTTAAAAAATCTGCCCTCATTTACTAGCTAAAGAAAGAGTTGGTTTATTTGCAAAAGCATGTTATGACTTTTGCACAATTAAATACCTACTCTTTTCATACCCAGAGTAATGACATTCTCTTTCTTTTGCTACTCCTGCAAGCATTCATTTTTAAGCAACTTTGTAGTTGAGATACTAGAAGGGTTGCCGTCGAGCAGAATGTAGTAGTGTCAATGCCCTGTTTTAATATATGCATGAAATCTTATTACAACATACGTTTAATTCAAACTCCTACTGTCCTATGCACTCAATTTTAATATAAAACAATGATTAGTTTTATTCTATACAGGTTATGGGCAGATTTCCCATTTCCAAACTGTAGAACAAATACTGCACATTTTTCATATTTTGAAACAATAGAGCTGTGGGATGCAGGCCTTCTGTTATCTTTGTATATCAGGGAGATGAAGATGGGGAGAGGATTGCGTTTTTTCTGTCAGGATGTTTGCATGTGAACCTGCATCCCAAAGGAGTTAAGAGACTGTTCTTAAGAGTGTAATGAAGCTGGTGCCAATGAAAGGCAATCATGTGAAAGAAAAGTAGGGGGAAGGGCTGGGAAACCATGAAGGCAATTAAAGCTTCTCTCGCCACCCTCCTCCCCCCTTTGCTTCGTGGCCTTCTCTTGGCGGTCTCTCATTACTTGTCTGAACAGAGGAAGCGGATCAAGTTATTCTAAAGTTCAGATCAGCTAAGGAGACATCCGAGAGTGGCCTGTGGTTCCAATGCACAGAATGTTTATGAGACAAGGGCATGGCCAGCTTCTGTATTGCATTGTTCTGCTGCAAAAGCCAGCGACAGCCCTGACAGGGTCTGAAGGGATGAATCGATACCAATGATGCATTTAGCACATGACAGCTGGTTGGCTAGCTTTGGAATGGGTGTCTCACTGTCAGTTGCCGAGTGCAGTTGCAGACTTTTCTTTCTCTTGGGGTGGGGGTGGGGTGGGGGGAAGAAAGATCATTTGAAAATCAATGCAGGGCTTCCTTGAAATACAAGAATTCAGCTTTCCCCCTCCCCCAGTGGTGAGTGAAAGGCAGTTCCTGAGAGCTACAGCTGCTTAGATTTCTGAAAATCAGTTCCCTCTTTGTTTTAATGTCCTGTTTCCAAATTCCAGGGTCCCAGTGCTGCAACCTTTGACCTCCTTTTGTATGTGTTGTATGTCTGATCTACATCAAATAAAATTAGACAAGACATACTCTAATTGAAACCTCATCATTTCTCTTCCCTTGTAACGGTCTATATATATTTTTCCTCCAGACTTAACATTACGTGACTAGAAGGTTCTTTTGGAATTGAAGACCAATAGTGAACAGGACATAATTAGGCTTGGTTAGGAAAGAGCGGGATTTGAAATGTTTAAATAACCTAGAACAAAGTTGTAATGAAGTAGCTTCATGAGCTTGTGCTATGTATTTTTGCACAAACTGAGGCTTTATGAATAAAAGATATACTGGAAAATGTGAAATTAGGGTCTCTGTGAATTGTGCTTTTGGCCAGTTCCTCTTATTGAGTTCATTTAAGAGATTATATTTAAGAATATTTGACCTTGCTGATCAGAAAGGTCGGCAGTTTGGCGGTTCAAATCCCTAGCGCTGCATAACCGAGTGAGCTCCCGTTACTTGTCCCAGCTTCTGCCAATCTAGCAGTTCAAAAGCACGCAAAAGATGCAAGTAGAAAAATAGGGACCACCTTTGGTGGGAAGGTAACAGTGTTTTGTGCGCCTTCAGTGTTTAGTCATGCCGGCCCAATGACTATGGAGATGTCTTCGGACAGTGCGGACTCTTCGGCTTTGAAACGGAGATGAGCACTGCCCCCTAGAGTTGGGAACATGTAGCACATGTAGTACCTTTACCTTAAGAATGTAATCATCATGAATCCAGATTATACAGTTTTGTATAGTTTTGAAGCAATATATTTTATCCAATACCTGTATGTTATTTCAGCTTCTATTACCGGCATCTTCCTGTAGGCAAGCATTTCTAAATTGGAGAACAAATATGCTCTTTGGATATGTTTTCTAAGCAAAAACCACAGTTTGTCTGTCATTTTTCTCCCTATATGGTCAAAATGATTTTTTAATGGGTATAGAAGTAGTTCTTTCTAAGATGTATAGAAATAGTAGCTAGTTCCTATTTTTATAGGATGTTGTATATGTTCCTGTTCCTTTTCTGTGTTAGAAAGAATATGGATTTATCAAGGGTACTTTAATGTCAAGACTTAAAAAAAAACATTGAAGACTTTATAAACTGCATAGATGTGATCTAGGTAGTCCTCGATTTATGGCCATAATTGGACGTGGACCTTTTGTTCTAAATCACTACAGCTATTAAGTGAGCCATCAGATGATTATGCCCAATGCTAGACCTTTTTTGCCATGGTTTTTTAGCAAATCCACATTCTTCCATTGACTTTGCTTGTTCAAAGCTGGCTGGGAAGGTTGCAAATGGTGATCACATGACCGCGGGATGCTGCCACTGTTGTAAATACATGCGAGCTGCCAACTATCTGAATCGTGATCACATGACCATTCAAGAAGGACTACCTGTAAAAGTTTGGTTGGAATAATCTGGACAGTTTTCACAATCTCAGAAACAAATGCATCCATCTGGTGGATAAGGAAGGAAGATTAGAGACTCGGTCCCCTATATATCAGCATCTAATGACTTTCTTGGACTGGTTAGAGAAATAGCTAAATATATCCTCTGTTCACGTCTTTGTCCAGTAGCCTATCTAGGTTGCTCACTTCTTTCATCAGCAGTTTGCCTATTGCTAGCCAGTTCCTTTTTTCCTTATAGCATATGTCCCGTCCCCCCCCCCCCCCGCAAACTGACTCAGTATTCCAGTTCTCCTTTAAATGTCTTTTGAGAAGGGAGGATGTTTCCCTTTGCCCCCTTTCCTTTTACAGCTTTAGAAATCTTCGGGAAGTCCCAAGTTTGCTAATATTTCTCCCTTGTGCAAAAAAATGCTGAAGTTAATCTCTGAAAAATGCATTACTGAAGAAAATAATGGCTAATAGTTGCCTTTGTTTTGATACCCCAAGAAGTTCTTTTAGATGTAATATTTATTGATATTTTGTAAGCATTATTATTAAAGCAACTTCTGTTTTATAGCTGTTGTGCAGCTGTGGCTGATGTTCTTGTATTTGTAGAGTAATGAACATTCTCACTTCTAAATTGTAATCAATATTTTAGTTCTCTTGAGCTTAGAGGAATTATTCAGGCATCTAAAAAGGTATTTTCATCTTGGGCTAATTATATTGGGGCTGACACCTAGTTAAGTAACTTTAGATTGAATTGTCATAATTTCTCACTGATTATTTTGTTTATTCATTTATTTAATTTGACTTTAGCACTGCCCAACTCCAGACTGACTCTGGGCAACTCACAGTTTAAAAAACAAACAAATTCCATAAGACAAATAAAAATACAGTAAGGGGAAATAAACAAAATGGCAAATCCAGACATCTAACCTCAAAACATATTCAACATATACAAAAACATCTAGTAAAGTGTTCCATGCACCCTACCACGAGGCCTGGTAGAAGCTTTAAGAACTTCTGGAATACCATCAACGTGGCAGCCATTTGGATCTCATTGCAGAGGGCAGTGCCATAACAGAATATGTACTTCCTGAATCTAAAAGATGAATGTTTGATCAGGGAGGCTAGATTATACCCAATCTGTCACCTCTTAGCAGCCAGTCAGACTACACAAGAGATGAGCAGTCCCACAGATAACTGGCCTCAGTGACATGTGCATAGGTATGTCAAAGCCCCGTTGTCATGTCGTCATGTGACATATTGAGACTTTCCCCCCCTTCGTTAAGCCGGGGGTGGCCAGAGTGTGATGCATCCAGGCTGCAAGTTTGACACCCCTGGTGTAGCACATAACCACTACCTTGAACCAATATATCTTTATATTAAGATAGTGCTGAGAAGTGCTGCAGTAGTTTGAAGTAATAAAATAACTTTTGCTGCAAAGGACATCTTAATGAATTAATTTGGCTTGGTTTATGTTCCAAAAAAGTTTAGGACATAGGACAGTAACACTGGCTCCAACTCCAGTATAATTTGATCTGCCCCTCCCTATAGTTTGAAGAAGGAGCATTTTATAAATGCTCAAGGTCAAGTTAGAATCGATCCATTCTTTAAACTTCTGATCATGGATAGCAGGTAGATAGGACTGAGGGAGATCTGGTTTAACCAATTGGTCCAACACTGCTTTCTTATTTCGGAAGAAAGCCAGAGATGAATAGTGAAGAACAGAAGAAATTAATTTGTCCTCCTTATGTAGAAAGAACCAATGATATGTGTGTTTTTGTAACGTCTGTTAAAAATATTTTACGATTTTAGAAAACCTTTAACCTGATCACTTGGAGCATCTTAACTGAAATGCCTTAAATTATACTTCAATTATTTCTTCTGCTATCTCTTTAATTTCAAAATAAGTTAATATAATTACATTTCCTTTCTTTTCTTCTCATGAGGAAAAACATCTTGAGAACAGCAATGTAGATGCAGTACTTAGTTAAACATTTTGCTCACACTGGTACTGGAACTGATGGCAAAAATTGCCTGAAAATAAGGGAAGCAAGCAATGAAACAGATTCATACTTGGAAAGGTGCTGTAAATAGCAGGACTGGAAATAATTGTCAGTAATCAGCAAATTTAGAAATAGAAGCTTTGTTCAAACATATTCCACTTTAGAAGCTGACTTATTTTTTTCCATAATTGAATAATAACTTTGTGATTTTCTTTTCCAAGTTGACCTGAAATGTGCCTTACCAATGCTTTAAAGATGTAAGGATGATATATTCTTGTCTTCTAATAGAAAATACTTCAGTGCTATTCAGTCAGTTGCTTAGAGCTCAAGAAGCCAATTTGCTCTTTACTCTGTTCTCACTTTTTGTTTTCTTTTTTTAATTGACACTCAGCATTCAGAGGCTGTTGTACACATTTTGTCTTTTGTTTGCTTGTTTGTTTAATATTTCAGATCACTGGAGGATCCTGAGCTTGCCTTCTTGTTTCTTAGTTCTCCTGGCTCAATTTCTTTCTGTGAGCGCTAATAACAAAACTTTTGAGGAAGGAAGGAATGGCTTGAACATCAATATTCATAGCTAAATCTTGGCACAACTCTATTGGCAAGGTAGGATGCATTCCCTGGGATTTTTGCCAGGCTTTGAAAGGCAAAATCCTAATCCTATTCATTCTGAAAGCATTTGCTTATTCCTGGGCCTTGTTTTCATGTGTTGGGCTAACATGGAATTAGGCTTTAGCTGAGCCAGCAGGAGTATATGGAAGGAGATAAAGATCTGTGCTAAGCAAAATCGAAGGCAGATGAGACAAAAGGTTAGAGCGACTAAATGCTCTTATTTACATACAGTATAGATAAGGACAATTACATCCAGTGCAAGGCAAATATACAATTACCCTTTCAGGAAAAAGAAAGCTCATATGGTAAAAGTAAACTAATACAGCAGATAAAATAAATAATGAAATAATGTTTACATTTCATATGAAATCAATGCCTTCTTAAATATTAGAAGATGTCAACCTAGTCTATTGAGGGAGTCCCTGTGGATTTTACTCAGCTAGCTATTGCCAACTATAGGGGGCAATGCTCATTTCTGTTTCAAGGACATTGAGCCAGTGCTGTCCAAAGATATTTCTGCAAGTCACGTAGCCAGCATGACACAAAGCACTGTTATCTTCCCACCAAAGTGGTGCCTATTTATTTACTCATATTTGCATGCTTTCGAACTGCTAGGTTGGTAGGAGCTGGGGTGAGGTTGGGAGCTCACCCCATTGTATGGTGCTCAGATCTCAAACCTGGGCTGCTAGCTTTCCAGCTGACAAGCCCAGTCCACTGAGCCACTGCACGGAATCTCCTGAGACAGGAAATTAAATAATTTTGGTGTACCCGTGGTTAAAGCCTTTCTGTTTCCACCGTTTTTACTATGCAGAGCAGGCCCTTTCCATCTGAATGTGAGCAGACTAACACAGCAAAAAGATACAACCACATAAGACATTCTGGATCTATATTCTTTATTGCTGGAAAGTCATCATCAATACTTTACCAAACCTTTCCAGGTACAGATCAATCAGTGGGATTGCTTGAGATAGTATCCTGTTTCTAAGTGCCCCTTTCTAAATGCCCCCCCCCCCCGCATTCTTGCTGCTATTTTCTGAATCAATTGCACTTTTCAATTGCACTTTTCAACACCTTTTCCAAGGTAACTAAAGGCTATTGTTCAATGCATTGCAATAATTTGATGTAATACTATGTCCTGGGTAACCAGAGCATGACTATGTATTGCATAGTTATACTTGATTTTTTCTTTGCTTCTGGATTTCTCTTTCAAAATTTTGATAAATATATATTTGAAATAAAATGCTAATATTGTTGCGGTTGAATCAAATTTTGCCTGATTTGCCTAATTGTCTAATTCAGAATCACTTTAGAATGTCAACTGTTAGAAAATGAGTATAGTTTAAAACCATGACATTTCAGAGTGATTTATACTAAGATGTTTAATTTGAGTCAATTTGATTTTAGCTTCTTAAGCACTCACAGTCTGATATTGGTTCTTGAAATGAATTAAATTGATTTTTTTTTGTAAATGACCTTTAGATTCAGAAAGTTTTCTAGGTGTCTGCCAAATAACCTGAAACCTATAATGTGGTTCACAAATTACAATAAATTGGCTATCTCTTTATAGCTTGAGAAATAATTATAAACATTCTTTGTCTTAAAGTGATATGAACATATTTAATAATTATTCCTTTTTCTTATTTACCTTATTTTCTTTTAACATTAAACATCAGGAAATACAAAGCACATAGAAATTTCTTGAGATTCTTCTTGTCCTAATAAAATATGATTTACTTTGCAATTCCTGTTTCCTCCTGTAAATGAATTTTGTGAAATACCAATATTATAGCTTAAGGAGGACTTTCTTCAATACACAACAACCAACACAGTCTTTTATCTATGGCGGTTGTTTACAGAAGAGTTTAGTTTAGTTTAGACAGGTATTAATACATTTGTATTATTGAAAAAAAAGTTTAAAGGCTAATTTAAAGGAAAGAAATTGAATTTAAATGTGATGGAACTTTTATGGAGGACAATGAGAACTTCTGTTGACTTTTGTGAACTGTTGTAGATTATCCATACTTTATTATTTTGCGCATCCTATCCTAGAACTTAAGTGATCATAACAAAATGTGATGCAGATATAGTGTTTTGTTTCTAAAGATTGTGAGCTTTTTGCAAGTTACTGTTGATATTCCCCTGCTGTTGCTGATTGGGCTTCTCAGCTAACTATGTTAAGATATTATATCAGTCAGTATGATCTGTGGATGGCCAGTGTGATTTCTAAACTATGCTCTGCAGATTAGCACAATGAATCAATCAAGCTATTACACAGCTTGATCAAGAAACCATGGTGTGACTCCAGCCAACAAGTTCAGTTTTAAGTATAGGCTAAGGAAGGTTCAGGGATAAAACAGTGTGTGCCCAGGGGTAAGGATCATCATCTTTGCTTGCAAAACATTGAAATAGACATTTCTACTCTCCAGAGCCTCTCCCCAAGGAAATGGGCACTTAAGAAATATGAAATATAAATAATTTTATTTTGGAAAGATTTGCTATTTAAATACATTCTGAAATGTGCTTTTAAAATGAATTAATGTGTTTTCATGTACACATATAATACAATAGCAGAGTTGGAAGGGACCTTGGAGGTCTTCTAGTCCAACCCCCTGCCTAGGCAGGAAACCTTATACTGTTCCAGACAACATCTTCTTAAAGACTTCCAGTGTTGGGGCATTCACAACTTCTGGAGGCAAGCTGTTCCACTGATTAATTGTTCTAACTGTCAGGAAATTTCTCCTCAGTTCTAAGTTGCTTCTCTCCTTGATTAGTTTCCACCCATTGCTTCTTGTTCTACCCTCAGGTGCCTTGGAGAATAGTTTAACTCCCTCTTCTTTATCGCAACCCTTGAGATATTGGAACACTGCTATCATGTCTCCCCTAGTCCTTCTTTTCATTAAACTAGAAATACCTAGTTCCTGCAACCATTCTTCATGTTTTAGTCTCCAGTCCCCTAATCATCTTTGTTGCTCTTCTCTGTACTCTTTCTAGAGTCTCCACATCTTTTCTACATCGTGACGACCAAAACTGAATGCAGTATTCCAAATGTTTATGTAGCCTAGAACTGTGTTGGCTTTTTTGGCAGCTGCTGCTGCACAATGCTAACTCATATTTAAATGGTTGTCCACTAGGACTCCAAGATTCCTCTCACGGTTACTACTATTGAGCAAGGTACCACCTATACTGTACCTGTGCATTTCATTTTTCTTGCCTAAATGTAGAACCTTACTCTTTTCACCATTGAATTTCATTTTATTAGATAGTGCCCAATGTTCAAGTTTGTCAAGATTATTCTATATCTTAAGTCTTTCTTCTGGAGTGTTGGCTATTCCTGCCAGCTTGGTGTCATCTGCAAATTTGATGAGTTCCTCATTTATTCCCTCATCCAAATCATTGATGAAGATGTTGAAGAGTAATGGGCCTAAAACAGAACCTTGGGGTACTCCACTGCATACTTCCCCCCAAGTAGATGCAGTTCCATTGAGCACAACACATTGAGTGCGGTTAGTCAGCCAGTTATGAATCCATCTGATGATGATGCTGTCCAACCCACATTCTTCTACTTTATCTAATAGTAGGTTATGGTCTACCTTATCAAATGCCTTACTGAAGTCCAAGTAAATTATATCGATGGCATTCCTCTGGTCCCCTAATTTTGTCACTTTGTCAAAGAATGCAATAAGATTAGTCTGGCATGATCTGTTTTTGACAAACCTATGTTGGCTTTTGGCTATTACTTTGTTTACTTCTAGGTGTTTACTAATTTGTTGCTTGATTAAACACCCCCACAACATGAATAAACGTGACGATACCTCCCGTCTACCAGACATTTGGAAACCAGCCCTAGTCAACAAACAAGCCCCACCCACCACCCAGGCCATTACAACACGAAACGACAACGGACACACAGCCAGCACCAATCAGCACCAATCTACCAATCATGATACAATCACACAACCAATCATTGCACTTACTGAAACAAAGGCAGCACTCCACACACCCCCACCAAGATTTATAGAAAGACAGCAGTTCTGACCATGCTTTAAGCCCAAAACTCAGCCTGAAGATGGCGAGTGAGACCTCGCTGAAACGTTGCCAAGACAATCTCAATCTTACATGGGAAAAGACATGAATGCAACAAGACCAGCATACCTACACTCGTGAAAATCTAGGAATATATACATACATACGTGTGTGTACACACACACACACACACACACATATATATGTTCTGAGTCCCTCCTCCATCCAGTAACGAAGCTGAGACAAGCTTAAATGAGAATGTCCTTTAATAACAAGTTCAGACTCTCGGTGGCTGAAAGCCAAGTAAACAAACAGATAAGAACCTTGGCAGCAAGGCCGACAAACTTTGGCAGCAATTCAGACAAACTCTGGCAGCAATCCAGCCTGCCAAGTTTGTTTCTCTTTAGTCTTGACTTCTGCAAGAAGGCGTGGCACAAGCAGAGGAGCCTAATGACCATCAGCTGAGCGTAATTGCCTCCTGTAATTACGTAATTGTTCTTGACGGCGAGTAGCCCTTCGACGGCATGCATCTCGGAACAACTCACAGTTGGTTTCTGGATCACTCTCCCTTGTCTCCTCCCCACTGATCCAAGGCTCAGGCACCACCTGGTGGCCAACCAGTCTCTCTGCGCCCTGCTTGGAGTTGGAACCCTGTCCAGGGTCCTCCACATTCTCCAGGGCCGATTCATAGGGCCCCTCGCTGTCGGAGTCTGGTGGCAGCTCCAATGGCTCCTGCTAGGCCACAACATACGTACATACGTATGTACGTACGTACATACATACATACATACATACGTACGTACGTACGTACATACGTACGTACTAAGGTTTGTTTGGGTATTTTTGGGGGGGGGCAAGCAACGTCTCTTGGGTTTCATGCATTGTTTTGCATTATTTTACTCTTCCAGTTTTTGAAAGTACTAGGTTCATGCATCATCTTATGGAAAGGTTAAGGATGTCCATTTAAGGAACAGAGATAAATGATTGCTGCAACCCTGACTACCCTTTAGAAGGCCAGATCTTGAAGATGAAACTCAAATACTTTGGCCACCTAATGAGAAGGAAGGACTCACTGGAGAAGAGCCTAAGGATTGAGGGCAAAAGAAGAATGGGACAACAAAGTATGAGGTAGCTGGACGGAGTCACCAAAGCAGTCGGTGTGAGCTGAAATGAACTCCAGACGATGGTAGAGGACAGCAAGGCTTGGAGGAACGTTGTCCATGTGGTTGCGATGGGTTGGACACAACTTCATAACTAACAACAACAACAACATAATTGACTGTGATTTTAGAATGGCTTTCTTATAGGAAATAAAACTCTACTGAAAAACTGACAGGAAAATGAAATCCCAAAACAGTTTGATTCCCATCTGTCTTGTGTTTTCTGTCATGCCGTCTGCCAGTCAAATACTAAGAACAGAAATCTGTGGTTGTTTTAATAGCCTTTAAGCTGCTGCTCCTGATAATAATGGTTCATTTTTCCCAATGATATTGAAACATTTTGAAAAGTGAGGCTCCAAGATACTTTTTCTGCAATGAAATGTGTTTTGCCTCTTTGTACTTTTTGACTTATCTGGAAAGTTCAGTGCTTGGCATACTTAAGAAATGTTAATAAAAATATGAAGTTTGTCCCCAAATATTTCAAATGATGCATCTTGTTTCAATTCTCCATAATTCTCAATTGTAGTCTAACTATATATCTCAATTGAAAAAAAATGAAATGGTGTATTTTCATCTGCAGCCTGCCACTGATTAAAATCTAGTTTTATTCAGAAGCCCAAATTAATTACAGTTTAATGATATAAAAACTATTTCAGTTACTTTTTGGATTCAGATATTAATAACAAAGTTTGGGGTTATTCATGCTCTCCTTTTGTACTTAGGTGCAGTGATTCAACACTTTTAAGATTTGTATGGGGAATTTATTGCAGATGGCACAAATGTATTTAAATGACTGTTTTTCTTTTGATGCATACAGAAGACAAGCCTTATGCTATTATGATAGCTTTTGAATTGTCCAGGAAGTTGTTGAAGGAGGAGAAAAACTGCATGAGATACAGCTGAGACTTTGAAGAAACAAAAGAAATAGAATATATGGCTCTTGATTTTAGATTAAAGTAGGATACAGGAAAACAGAATGCGATTCAGATGGGCAGGGATTAAGAATTAAAAAAATGATGTTCTGATTACTTGGCAGTACAAAAGTGTGCTGCATAAGCTCGAATGCTTAAAAGATAGGACTTTTTAAAAATGAGTTTATGGTGTATGTGTTTATTTAGTCAAGCTCATCAATACACTTACAGTGAGTTATTCTGATTGTAGAACATTATGGGCAGGCATTCTGTAACTGCAAGTTATTAGACTGTGGGTGAATAATCTTAGGATTTTTACTTGCTCTCATGAATATAATGCTGTTTGAATTAGGTTTTTGTCTGTGAGTGTAGCCTTGTATATCCATTCTTCCATGTGGCTGCATGTGCTGATATTGTCTCTTCTGTATTTTGAATTCTTTGTTTAAGCACTACTGGTGAGCTCTTGTTATGGATCAGAGCACCTGCCGCTTGAATGCCTTGTTCTAAAGGTATGCAACTCAGATCACGCTTTAGGCTACTTCCAGACCAAAGTTACCTACTGAAATCTCTCTGTTAAATGTAAAACATTCATTCAGCAGTAAACAGCTTAATTTAGTGTTCTGTATTTGTAATACATTATCTCCTGGCCTCTTTTGCTCTCCCTGCATTCATTCTTCCATTTCTGCACTGCTAGATAATTCTTTAAATGTCTATTTTATCTTTTGACCATTTTATTTTCATTTTCTGTACTGTGTGCGAGCGCGTGTGTCTATGTGTGTGTGTGTGTTCACAGGTCTCTGTGTGTAAACTCATTTTTTTCCTCTTTGTACTCCTTTTGCTCTGTTTTGTATTTCTCTCATCTTTGCTTTGATGAGGATTTTTTGCCATAGCACCTCAGGCCTCTTTGGCGAGCAATTCATACTAGTTAAAGAGCCTTAGACACAAATGGACCATACAGATGGCAGGCTGATTAAGTTACTGAAAAAGCTGCAGCCAAGATCACAATGCATTTTTAAATCAAGAAGAGAAGTACTGCACTGGCATTTCTTGCACCCCATTCCTAGCGATTTTCGATAATCTTTAGTTTGCATCTTTTCCCATAAAGGAGCAATATTTTTTTCTATTCTCTAGGTTAACCAGACATGTAAGGGAATTTGAGGGGCTTGTTAAACCTTGCACCTTGCAAACCTATCTTGTTGCATAGAATAATAGGGGAATGGGAAGAAAGCAAGGCCGAGCATGTATGAACACATCAGAAAAATAATTTGTCCCTGGGGTCATTGACAAGGGAATAAACGGTTTTCAACAGAACAAGTTGAAAAGGAAAATTAAAGGTTCAGAAGACTGATTATTCTAATGATTCTCTTGCAGTGGTTTACTGATAGTGTTGTAGGATGTCAAGATTTTGAAAACCTAAATTTTAGGCGTAGCTGCTCCTTGGCACCCTGCCTTTTTTATTTCCTTTCTATCGTATTATAGGAAATGGACATTTATTTTTAAATTAAGACTGAATGAGAAGGCCAATGCAGCTCTTGACCTCAAATTTTATCCTGGTTAGACTATGCATAACAGAGCACGATCTGTTTGCTGCAATTTTGGGGGTAGTTGTGAAGGGAAAACAGATTTCTAGATTTCTGTGTAGGAGATTAAAGAAAGTTTAGAATTAGTAGGAAAATGAAGGGAAGGTGGGAAAGATGAATTTACCAGCATGTTGGATGAGACCACTGGATCAAATTCCCATTCAGCCATGAATGTACTTTTGCTGCACAGTGTTACTATAACAAATGACCCCTGTATAAGAGAGAGCTGCTTGGGAAAAGTTAATAAGCAAAATAAAAAAATAACTTTGTCATATTGAAGATTATGTTCACACTGACACACTAGTTCACACTGACTACTCTAGAGAAGAGAAGGGCCAGGGGAGACATGATTACAGTGTTCCAATATTTGAGGGGTTGCCACAGAGAGGAGTGGGGGTCAAGCTGTTGTCCAAAGCACCTGAAGGCCAGACAAGGAATAATGGATGGAAACAGAGAGATTCAACCTAGAAATAAGGAGGAACTTTCTGACAGAACAATCAGCCAATGGAACAGCTTGCCTTCGGAAGTTGTGGGGCTTCATCACTTGAGACTTTCAAGAAGATAATGGACTGTCATTTGTCAGAAATGGTGTAGGGTCTCCTGGTTGAGCGGGGGTGGGTGGGGTTGGACTAGATGATCTATAAGGTCGCTTCCAACTGTTAATCTGTTAAATCTGTTAAATTTATGTTCATTTCTACAAATCAACAAAGTGATGATCTAACTTTTAATTTTAGAGTAATTGAAAAAAATATAATGGAGATATTATTTGAATATAATATCCCAATGTGGGTGGCTAGAATAATTTTTAATGGTTTAATATTTCAATAATTGTAATATGTTTATAATTATAATTATAAAGTAATGATGATCAACATAATTTTGTGATCACTTTCAAGAAAAAAAAATTGTTTTCTCCCATCTACAGTAAAAGCAAAAGTTTCCGGAAGGTAGATCTGTTGCAGAAATAATTAAGCTAAAAAATGCAGTTTGCAAGACAAACCAGAGCAGCCATCTGCTACAAAATTATTTTCAACAATTGTGCAGACTGTAGCATTTTTATAAGAATTGATGTAACAGCAATACTATATTGCGTGAATAATCTTATTATAGTAATAAGAAATATTTCCTGAATGTGGTTTAACAAATATGATCTGGCATTAATATGGAGGGATGAGGATCAGATTTAAATTTAAAGCACTCAAGAAATTTGATTGGAAGCCCTGGGAGGTTAATGTTGAAGACCTAGACCAGGGGTCTTCAAATTTGGCAACTTTAAGACTTGTGGACTTCAACTCCCAGAATTCTCCAGCCAGAAGACCTCTGACCTAGACTATTTTATCTACAGATTTGTGAAAGTTGCTGTTCACTGTCTTTGTTCAATGGTGGAAAAGTGGGAAAAAGGCAGGATGATGGTAACCTGCGGCAAGATGAATATTCCCAATTGCGAAACCTGAAGGACCAAGCTGAGGGCAGATCTTCCTGCAGAATAACCATCTATATGGTCTTTAAGTGTCAATATTGACTTGGTGGTACATCTGTCAATGGTTTTATGTTACACTTGAAACCCTCCACGTACATCAATTTTAAGGCAATCTAGTACGGGAGGTCAGTGTACTGAAGTGGCTGGGCTCTAAGGAGATACTCAACTGAAGCAAGATTGAGTGAAGGATAGGAGATTTAAATGGAAGGTGGTAGTGGGAGTTGGATCTGATCTCTGCTATTGTGCTATCTCATATAAAAATAGTTCATTTTTAAAGTATATTCCTTAGGATTACAAGTATGTTTTTGCTACAGTTCTTCTAAGCTGTCTTGGTTTAGGTATTTTGAGGGAGCAACAGTCAAAATGGTATAGTGGAATAGGGGATGTCATCCCAGTGTAAGATTAATTGTAGTGTTTAAGCACTTACATTCTGTTTTCTGGCTCTAAAATATGTTTTACAAATGTCAGTGCTCAACTAGACTGCACTGCAAGAAATACATCGTTAAGAAACAAGAAAAACAACCTGTTTTTTTAGCTTCAGAAAATACATCTTTCTTACCATACAGAAAAAATTACTAGAATCTAGCAAGACTGAGCTTGTTCAGGGTTTTCTGAATGATTCAATTGGGTTGCATGATATTTTCTAAGTACTTGCTATGGTAATATATTTGAAAGCTCTGGCTACATGACTTAATCAGAGTTGTGGACATAATGGCCTGGAATTTATTTATTTTTTTCCACAAGAGTGTTCCCTTTAATTCAGCTGTTTGCCTTTCCTATGTCTTTATTAGACAAATGGTATTAGGGGAGAGAAAAAGACCAAGGACTAGAAAGTCATAGCATTTCTTTTGTTAAAGCACATGCCCTCTCTTTCTCTGCTCTTTTCCCTGCCTGGATGTTGTTTGTTTTATCCCCTGAACCCTGTGACTACTGTTTGCTAAGCACTTAAGCAGGCTGTGTAATCTATTGCTAAGATGTTCCTTATCTCCGTTTTATAAAACTCCTTCAAAGCCTGCCGGAAGCAATCTTACTGCTATGAGGAGAGTGAGAATGCTGGTGAAGATGGCATTATTGGCTTCTGTTTATGATCATTAAACGTAGACAAGTTTTTCCCCAAATGAAAATCGGGTGTCCCCAACTGCCATCTTTTGAAATAGTCTGACTGCACATTAGCAAGACTGCCTAAATATTGGCCAGCTCAGCTGGCATTCCACAAAGCAGTCCATGGCGAAAGTGATCACATCTGATTGTGAAAGCATGACCTTCTGTTGAGTATTGCTTTTAAATACTTATCTGAATGTGATAATGTAGATTTATGTCAAGTGATGCCTAGTTCGAACCCGGTCTTTGTTTTGAGCAGGGAAATCTGCAAGCAGTTGGCTGGAATAATCCTATGTTCATCTATCTGAAATATGAGCTCCTCTCTCAAGCATAACTGAAAAAAGATATAGAAGATTTATAGAATATTGGATATATGTGCACCTATTCCAAATGTTGTTGCCTCTAAGAAAAAAAAATTCTTAGGATATTCAATGGATCTTTCTCCTAGGCTGTAAATACACTGTATTTTATGTGTTCCCACATAAAAGTGGGAGCTTTTATACAGCCTAATTTTGGTAATCTCCTTGGTATGCCTCTTAATGGCCTAATTATAATAAATGCCCTTGATCCTTTTGAATAGTCAAATACTTCTTTGAAATCTTTCTTGCATTTTCCATTTTCTTCTTGGGCCCTGGTATATTTTATAAAGAGAAATCTTGATAGCAAAGATAATCCCTCGATAGTACGTACACGTGCTCTTTTAACATATTTGGGAAAGAGGGATAACCTAAGATATTTAAAGGATAATTGTTTTCTGATGTGTCTGTTCCATTTTCACACAGATCAATAATGACATGGCCCGCAGAAAGGAATGCTTTCTGAAATCTCACATGAAGTTTTCTCTTTGCAGTGTCCCAAATACCCCATTTTTTTTTGGTTCTCCAGATCTCAGGGGGCAGGAAAACCACTGCCTCCCTCCCCTCCTCTTGGCTTTCCCAATTGTCTTGGGGCTGTGTAATTTGGCTTTCGATTCTATTGACACAGTGCTGCTGGATTCAACTGCAAACCAGGACGTGGAATGTAGTCAGCAGCCAGGGGAAGAGGGGGAAGACCTGAATTATTTATGAAGAACAACTTAACAGGCTTGTGGCCTAGCTGTTAACGATCAGCAGAGAGAGCTCTGAACATGGCTAGGTTGTGGGGGTCTCTATTGCTTGTTCGGTCTGAAAGGACGTTATTGTCTTGCATGGAACAGTGTTTGTGGGGGTCTTTGTCAAGGGCTTATTCAGAAAGTCAGACACTGTATTATGCAAGAACCAAAAAGCTGCTTTATGCTTGGAAATAGAATATCAGCAATTGTACGGCCCCCTTTTTCCTCTGCTGCCCTGGCTTTGCTTTCATTCCAAAGAGTTGGGGACATGGTGCACAACTTCCGTGTGATCACAAGGATAGTTAAACTGGTTAGAGAACAGATTTCACTTGTTAACAATAAGCAGAAAACCTGGCCAGGCTCAAGAGAACAGTTAGTTGTGTGTGCAGCAATATTTAAAAATAGATTCTAGATTTGGGAAGAATAATTTTCTTCATGGGTGAAGCAGGTGAAGGATTAGAGGCATTCTCTTCCACTGCAGTTGTGATCTTACCAGGAAGCTCGATCCGTACATTTAGATAAAACTATTACATCACTTTTATGCCAATGGAAGCATTTATTTGAGAAGAAACAGCAAGGAGTGGGGGGGGGGGTGATGATCACAACTGGTGATTTAAGAGAAAAGTTTTGTTTCCATTAGCTGCATCCAGGCATTTAGTATTCATATTATTTAATGAAAGATGATAGTGTATGTTATGCTATTGGTTGAATAAGTCTCACAACTATATAACACTTTTTTGTTGTTGCCTTTTGCACAGTAAAGAATATTCTAGCAATTTATTTTCTGGAAACAGAAGCCAATTTAGAGACTGGTTTACTATACAACATGTGATTCATTGTGTCATTGTGTTTCAGGTATATTTTCTTACCACATGGGTGGACAAAACCCACCAGTGGAAGCACTTCTGACCAGCTTTCCCATTGTGTTTTCTTATAGGAAGCTAGCAGATAGTGCTGGAAATGGTGGTTACATGACTGTAGCTAAGTGCGGCAATGCTAAAACAGCAACAACTTTGCCAAATTTCAGTGCCATGAGAATCATGGGTCCTAGATTTTGGATTCATTCTGTAAGTTAGCCCAAGTATGTTGATTACAAAATTGTTATAATGCATTGTTTTGCCCAATTAAAGCTTACAAACAGACATGAAAATTTGTAGTACTATAGTACAGAAACCACACAAATTTTGCAACTTTAAGAGTTAAGATAACTTTGCTTTAACAAAGTTAACAGGTGGCCATGACTGTTAAGCTCTTGTTTATGATCCAGTAAGGTGACTTTCATGAATTCATCAAGCTGTAGCATTTGAAACTACCAGTTTATTTAATTTTGTTGTTTTCAAAAAGATTTGCACTATAACGCCTACTGCAGAACAGGAAGTAAACATGAATTGTTAATACAAGGAGTCCACGACTTATCACCATTCAAAATTATGATGGCGTTGAATGACTAAAGGCCTATCTCTGAAGTTATAGCAGCTGCAGTGCCCCCATGGTCACATGGACAAAATCCTAGCGCTTGGCAATTTGCCGGCGCTAAGGACTGACCTCAGGGATGCTCCCTGACCTATTTTCTCCCCCCCTCCCTCCTGCCCCACTGGGCCTACCTCCAGTGGTGGAATTCTCAAATTTTTACTATTGGTTTTTTGGGCATGGCGTAGCTTGGGGTGTGTGGCTTGATGGGCGTAGCAGAGGAAGGATGCTGCAAAATCTCCATTCCCTCCTTCTCAGCTGGGACTCAGGAGGCAGAGAATAGATGGGGGCGGGGCCAGTCAGACGTGGTATTTACCGGTTCTCCAAACTATTCAAAATTTCCGCTACCGGGTTTCCAGAACTGGTCAGAACCTGCTGAATAACACCTCTGCCTACCTCCCAGTTGGCTGGGTCCCTCCCCTGCCTTGGGTTCATTTCCTGCCCCACTGGGTCCCACACCCTCCTTCCCCATTAAACTCCCTTTGCTTATTTTTTCAGGAGATCATCTATACAAAGTCCATATGGTGCCATCTTGGAAGCAAGCAACATTTTGGGAGTGGCTGCAATTCTCATGATCCGGGAATTGTGGATGCTCCCAAGCAAGTGTCTGCTTTCAGGACTGTGCCATACAGATTTCATATAGGAAGGCGACAAGGTAGAATCAAACAATTCTCCCTTTTGAAGGTGATCTTTGGAAAACATAAATGGACCAAGCCATGATGGGTCCACTTATGGGGGGAGGAGGCCCAAGAATGTGGGATCCAGCAGAGTAATTAGTGGAGCACTGGGTGCCTTGGGGTTGAGGAGGCCCTGATAGGCTTAGGGCAGGCTACCTATGAGCTTTGAAGATGCTGTAGTAAGGACCTGGGCATGCACCAAGCTTCCTAGGGCTTCCTCCACCCCCTGAGGCAACCCATGCTCCACTTAATGACCCATGTAGTTGTTAACCACATCAGGGACAGCAGGGGTTATGGTCATTAAGTGAGGAGATCACATGGGAGAGCCTTGCATAATTACTGCCATAACCTATGACCATAAGCAGACTCTATTGCACTTGAGGACTACCTGTATGCATAAATGCAAGGCATACACCTGTATTCAGCTGTGAGAGTTGCTGCATGGTCAAGAAAGCGTTATGCCATAATTAATGTTAGTCTTTAAGGAGCTATAAAACATCGTGGTTTTGTTGTGACAGAATAATAGTTATTTCTTTTGCAAATTCTTAATGCTAACTCAGAATGTTTGTCATTAAGATGCAAAATATGTCTTTGCTCCCTCTTTCCCTCCCCCCCCAATGTTATCTGATCTTCCTTTATGTCAGATACAAAACAAAGTTGCTAACAGAGAATTATTCCCTTTTTTTTCCTTTGACCCCCTTTGAGTATGAAAATGATCAATATGCGTTGTCTTCATCCCATGACTTAAGAGGTCCCTCTAGACTCCTAGATTATATTTTTAAATGCCTATTAACATTTATATAGCATTCAAATCCATGATAGAAATGCAGATTACATTAACGAACTCTCTCTATTTCCACTGTTTTATTTGAGCAGAATGGTGGTCTAGATGCTAAGAAGATCTAAGGCCAAGACTAAGTCATGAACTTTTGCACACATCTTTAGGCCATTTGCACCTAGTAATGCTTTTTTAAAAAAATGCTAGCATTTCTCAATTTCTTAGCCTGCATCAATAGCATAGTTTTAACAGCTTTTTTAAAAAAAAGTTGTTTCCAGGAATGAGTTAGTGTTCTTGATTTAAAAGGCTCTTTGGGAAATAGAAATTTTTAGCTCTTGTTTCTTTTGTGTATCTCTGTTATTCAAGCATTCTTGGATTTGGGCCCATCATGGTGGTATTGAAAAATTCTTTTTTCCCAACCTAAGAAAACAACTCACATTTCTTTAACAATTGCCAATCTCTAAATCTTGTTGGCAGCGTGTATCCCATTTCTACGTGGCCATATCTTAGAATTTTATATCTGTTCTCTTGCCTGAAAAGCATAAAGGAAAGATCTTGAAACCCCAACCCCATCTATGAATGAATTGTTTTAGAAAAAAAACATTTACTACTTAATTTCCCAAATCTTAAATAGAATTATGCCTGTTGATTTGAATAGAATATTTCATTTTTCATTTCATTTTAATTTATTTGTATGCCGCCCTTTTCCCTAAGCGACTCAGGGCGGCTCGAATAGAATAGGATAGAATAGAATAGAATTCTTTCTTGGCCAATTGTGATTGGACACACAAGGATTTTGTCTTTGGTGCATATGCTCTCAGTGTACATAAAAAGACAAGATACATTCGTCAAGAATCATAAGGTACAACACTTAATGATAGTCATAGGGTACAAATAAGCAATCAGGGCACAATCAATATCAATATAAATCATAAGGATACAAGCAACAAAGTTACAGTCCTGCAATCGTAAGTGGCAGGAGATGGTGATAGGAACGATGAGAAGACTAATAGTAATGCAGCCTTAGTGAATAGTTTGACAGTGGTGAGGGAATTACTTGTTTAGCAGAATGATGGCATTCTATAGTGTCATTTTGAGGGTAGGGGTTCAAACAATTTATTTCCAAGATGTGAGGGGTCTGTAAATATGACTTGTGCAGTGTACAGGTCCTCAATGGAAGGCAGGTTGGTAGTAATTGTTTTTTCTGCAGTTCTAATTATCATCTGAAGTTCTGTGTCTGTCTTGTTGGGTTGCAGAACCAAACCAGACAGTTACAGAGGTGCAGATGACAGGCTCAATATATCAGCAGCTCCTTGGGCAGTTTGAGCTTCCTGAATTGGCGCAGAAAGAACATTCTTTGTTGTGCTTTTTTGATGGCGTTTTTGATGTTAGGTGTCCATTTTAGGTCTTGAGATATGATAGAACCTAGAAATTTGAAGATCTCTACTATTGATACTGGTTTATCTAGCTATTTAACTCTTAACTGCTTCACAGCTAACCCAGGAAGTATTAGCTAAGAGGAAAATTGCCATTTTGAAAGAAAGTCAGATAGAGATAGGTATTTATTTTTATTTATTAAATTTGATTGCCACCCATTTCACCTTAAGATATATATATATATATCCTCATGTAAAGTTGGGCAGCGGAGCGGGGGGAGATACCCATAAACAATCTTTGGAGTAGACCGCCTCTTCCCAAGGTTAGAGTGACCCTCTGCCTTCTCACATTTGAAAAAGTAGTGTAAGGTTTAGGGTAGGAGATGTCACGGTATTAGAGTCATCTGTGTAGGAGGGGTAAAGGAGTAATGCTGTTTGAACTGTGATTATGCTATTTTTTTCTGTTCTTGCTGGTGCATTGTAAGCTGTCTAGAGAAGATGGCATACAAATGTATGTGATTCATTCATTCATTAATGTGCTGGAATTTTTCACCCTGAAACCTATTGTTAAATTATGAGCCTAAAATTTATCTTTTAAAATAAATGCAAAGGCTTTTTGGTTTTCTGAACCTTGCCATGATAATTAATGAGGTGGGTTTTTTTGTGTTTTTATTTTTGCAATTTGTAATAATCAAAGGAAAAGCTGTTGTGTATAAACTAGGTTTTTGCTGGTTTAAGGTTGATATTTTGTATGTAGCATTCCCCAATATATTCTTATTATGTAATTTAAACCATAACAAAATGAAACATTTAAAAAAAGGGCAAGTGCTGAGAGCCAGATCTTTCATGACAATGTGAGAAACTATCACTCTTATGCTTGCCAGACATGAGGGAACACATTTTGCTCACATTTCAAGTGATTAGCACATCTCTATTGTTCTGGGAGGAGGCCCTGCTCTGGGGACCAAGAACAGTGAGGTTTGTGATGCACTGATTAAATAGTTAGGTACTTTCCAGGTTCTTTGCCTTCCTTCAGGTGTTTTTGTTGTTTTTACTTGTTTTGTTTTGAAATTGTATTCTGTAAAAAAAAAAAAAAAATTAAACAGACTCCTGTAAAAGGGAGAAGCAAGAATAAGGACAAAATAAACTATTTGCTCAGCTTTGCTTTCTCCTTTGAAACCTTCTAGCAAGTGCAGTCTTCTAGATAGCATTGGTATGGAAAGTATTTGTATTTAAAAAGAAAATATATCACCTTTTCCAATCCTTACATTGGGTCTCCCCCTCTCTCTTCCGCCATCCCCTCCCTCTTTCTCTTTCTCTTTGTGTGTGAGAGACAGACAGAGACACAGGGAAGAGGGATAGAGAGAACCAGTTACTCAATTTCGGTCATCTTTTTTTTTATCCCTCTAGTTCAGTGATGGCAAACCTTTTTTGCACCAAAAGGTCGTAGGGAAAACTTTGCGTGCATACACATGCTTGTCGGGGCCACACTCTGGAAAAGCCAAACTTCGGGTTCTAGCACACATGCCCCCCCAACAATCAGCTGGCCAGTGTGCATGCGCAGGCCAGTTTTTGGCACTGCCGTATGCACAAAGGGATCACGCTTCAGAAAAGGTGAACTTTCAGTTTCTGGCCCACATGCACACCCAACAATCAGCTGGCCAGCGCGCATGCACCCACCGGTTTTCGGCACTGTCGTGCATGTGAAGAACAGCTGATTGTTGCATACACATAAGACAAACAGGCAAGGCCACACATGCCAGGCAACATGGCTTCGCATGCCACTTTGGGCACATGTGCCATAGGTTCACCATCACAGCTCTAGTTGGTATAAAGTGCCTCTTTATAGAAAAGAAGGCATCTAAATACCCACATGATACGTTCTTTTGGGATTTAGTTGAAACAATGAAATGAATATTAATGACATGAAATAAATTCAATGGATGTTATTTTTACCTTTGACAAATGGTGGCTAACATATGAGAGCTAGAAAAGTATCTCCCTCTTTGTCAATTGTGTTATCATTCCATTTTTAATGTCTACTTTTTATGGGAGTGGCAGGGATTCTGTCATTGTATTTCAAAATAAAAATGTGGTAGAATTAAGCAGTTTCAGGAAAAAACTTTTCTTGCATCATCTGCTTTACTTGCCAAGCTCAAGTCTGGGCTCTCTAGCAGTAGCTGATAACGTGTTCTTCATTTTTCTCTCTTGCAACATTTGAGACAAGTCCAAATACTGCCATGTAAGTAGAAATGTATTTTTACTGGCTTAGATGCTATTCTATTCTTGTTTCACTGTTCTGTGTTTCTGTTGGGGACAAGCAGCTATTTGTTGATGACCAT
Source organism: Thamnophis elegans (assembly GCF_009769535.1). NCBI lineage: Eukaryota > Metazoa > Chordata > Lepidosauria > Squamata > Natricidae > Thamnophis > Thamnophis elegans. Next base: position 91,293,568 of record NC_045542.1, read on the forward strand.
AGAGATTGTCACAGAATGTACAATTTGTGATATTGACATGGAGCTGATCTTGGAACTTGTTTTCATGTGAAAACCGCCTGCTCTTTTAAGACAGCCTATTAGATAAACAACCCAATAATGTTGGAGATCTGCAATCTCTTATCAGAACCCAGTTTCCCAAGAGACAGATAGTAATTAGTATAATTCCAGTTTTGCTGAAAAACTGGGACAGAGAGTTAATAATCTAAATGGTTTATCACCCAAAGTGCCAAATTGAAAGTAATGTTCAAGTCATCTTCACATTAGTATTCACATTTTAAAAAAGTTAATTCCTATGTTATGACACAGTGTAAATTGTGAAGAAGCAGTAGCTTTAGAAGTTGGGGGATTTTTCAGAGAATCTAATAATTAATAGTGAAGATTGCCGGATACTAGAAGAATAGGTACTAAAATAATCAAACATGAAAGTGTGGGGCCAGCTTTAAGCAAAAGCCAAATCGGCAATGGCCTGGTGCACCAATGTTGAGCTGGCACCAATACTGTCCCTCTTTCTGAACCATTTTTAAAATGCAAATCTTTGGTATGGCATGACAAGGTACAATCAGGGTGCCATATACCCTTAAACCAGCACTGTTAGTGCACATATTTGCTGTATTAAGAGATACAATGGAGTAACATTCCTTAAATATTCAATGGGGAAGGATAAACTGGTTGTGTCCTTTCAAGAGAGAGACTTCTCAATTCAGAGTTCCTAGTTAAAGCATATTTGACAAATGGCTATCCAATTTCTGCTTGAAGTCTCTAGAGAACGAAATGGGCCAACTTGCTGCAGGACAACTCATGAAACAATTTAACTATTCTATTTGATTATTTAAAAAATAATACTTTTTGCCATTCATGTTTCATTCTGTCTTTCCTTTTGCCTCCTTTCTTTACTTATTCCATTCCACTATTTCTTTAATATTAGTGTAACTCTTGTTGTGCAGTGAGTTGTCCTGCGGTAAATTGGCTGTGGCGAGTTAGCTATGGCAGGTTAGCCATGGCGAATTGTCATAGACCGTCAGAGAAGTAGGCTTGGCCCCACTGGATTTTCTTAATGCACAACAAAAATCTGTACTGTTATAACAAGATGCTGCTATTCCACATACTACTCTTAGGGACAACTCATAATCTGCTTGAAAGTTGCTATCATAACACCCCTGCTCAATCAAGCTGCATTGTAATTGAAGACTTCAAGGTGAAGCAAAAATGGGCCTTCCAACTTAAAAGTCCTGTATTGTAATACCTGGTCAAATTCTATTAAAATATCTATTATCCAGGATAAAAGTGTTGATGCGGCGTGTATTGCAAAGACTTGGCTGAGAGATGAAAGAAGAGATAATCTCTCCTAGCTACGTCAGTTGGGTTCTTTATGATGAAGAACATCATAGCATAGAGTTAGGAAGAAGACAGAGCTATAGTTTGTAGGAAATCCTGATCAGAAATTCCATTTAACAATCTGCTAGTTTTAAGAACTTTTGGGGATGATTTGGATTGAACATGGAATAGGGCACTTTTTCTCGATTGTCTGAAATCCTCTCCCGCTATAGTGATGCCTGAAGAGAATTTACTTCTCTGTCTTTATTATTGACTGCGTAGAGCAGGCCATTGAGGCTTTTCTATACTGCTTTTAATTATTTATTTTTATGCCTATAAAATTGGAGAAAGAGAATACAAGAACGCACACATAAACTACAAACAAAACAAAATCGTTTGTAAAAGTAAAAGTTTACATCTATGCGTACCTACATACATACAGTAATCTTTCAGGTTTAAAGAAAACATGCTGTTGAGCAATTCATCTGTGGACATGCGGATGCTTTGTAGTCCCAGTCTAGAAGTGCAGAGTCTAGCACAATGGGGGAACTGGAAGGCCATTGCTATAATAATTGTGGGTGTTATCCTTGACACTCTCATGGGTTTGTATCAGTATTTGGGAGCATGTATCTTCAAAACCAGTGGAGTCTTCATAAAACAGCGAGTTCTGTCAGCAGTTGCACCTTCTAATTCCTTTCATTGGATGTCACAGGGGCATAGGATTCTTGCACAGCATCTTTGCAGAGCTTGCATGGTTGACCTCGAGGTCTCTTCCCAGACTCCAGTACACTCTAGTGCAATTGGTAAGGCATACAATGGTCATCCATTCTGATGACATGTCCCATCCATTTAATCTGGGCTCTGATATTCAGAGATTCAATGCTGGTGAACTCTGCCCTCCAGTTTGTAGGTACGATCTTGACAATAAATGCCCAGGATGAAGCAGGGAGCCTACATGTGAATTTTCTCTAGTTGTTTGATGTATCTTCCATACAAAATCCACGACTTGTATCCATTTAAGAAGGAAGGGATGGCCACAGCTCTGTAGAATTTTAGCTTTGCAGAGATATGGATGTTGTGTTGATTGAGAACTCTAGTATGCAGCTCCCCCAGTGTCTGGCTGGACTTGCTGATTGTGGAGTAAATTTCTTTGTCCAAGGATCCATCACTCTACATACATGCATGCATGCATGCATGCATGCATGCATGCATACATACATACATACATACATACTGTACTTATGGTACATACAATTTAGGGGCCAACTTTCAATGACTCTGGACAGCTTACAGTTAAAAGCAAGAAAAAAGATATAAAACTCCAGAAGAAATCACGAATAATCTAAGACAAACTTGCAAACAGAACACCCCATAGCCAAATCTTTAATAGTTTCCTGAACAAGTTCCAGGTGGGAGCCGTATGGATCACTGAAGGGGGGATATAAAATGACAGTGATTTCAATTTTTATTTTAATTGTATTGGATGACAACAGTATTTTATATTTGGTATTTTATTATTGCAAACCAACTTATAATAAGCTTGTATGCAGAGAAAGGCAAAGCATGCATTTAATAATAATTTGACACTCTCTGTGTGATTTCCTTTGACATATGGTCAGTGGTTGACTCAGAAAGAGAAATGGGTGAACATACACTGAAAGAGCTCCCTCCCTCCCTCCCCTCCCCTCGGCATTACAAATTGCCTAAGGCAGAGATACAGTCGCTATTCCTGGCAAGGCAACAGGAGTTCTCTAACTGAGGAGCAGATGCCAAAAGGATTCCCAACCCTGTACTTCACTTTACAAGCTTCTGAGGTATTCTCAAGAGAGAGATTATTCGATCCAACAGTGCCTTTCCCACAGTTTCTCCTTTAATTTGATTTTCAGGGAATAGAGACACTAAACCAAGCTGCTGCCCACACTCCAGCTGTAGCCAACATACTCTGTTTGCTCCCAAAAGAAACAGTGGTGCTACTACACATAGCAGCTCTATCCTGTAAGTCAATAGTATGCTAGAATGAGAGAGGATTTCCTGTCAAATTGAATAACTAGGTAGCCAAAACAACACTAATGTGCTACTAACACTTATGTGCTATGTGTGTCACTTTGAGCAATAGAAGCAATTCACTTATGGCCAAGGCCTACAAATTGTAGATGCATTTCCTGTGTCCTGAGATTTCAACACTGGTAATGTTAGCCTAAAGAAATTGGTGATGGCCTTTGTGAGTTATGGCTGATTCTTCCATGGATACCATCCAGTTTTATACTAGAGCCTTGAGTGTAGTTATCATTTAGGGTAGGGCAGTCAAACTCCCGGCCCATGGGCCGGATGCATGCTAGCCACGCCCACACCCGGTTTAGCAAAGGGGGAAAAAGTCTGTATACATCACGTGATGCTGCCATGACAACGTGAGTCTGACACTCCTGATCTAGGGGCAGATCCCTAGAACTGGTGCTGAATTGGAGCAAGGATAAGAAGACCTTGTTTGCAGTCCATAGAAAGAGGTGCAAGCAGAATTGTAGATACATCTTTGGTTCCCATTTGCAGCTGAAATAGAACATCTTTTTCCTTTTACATGGAAAGTCAACACAATCCAAGAAGATGTTTGTTCCCATACCTGCTGCTTCCAAATCCTGTATGTGGAAGAAGCCATATAGGCACCCAGATTCTTACAGTTCTGTGCTCTAGGTTCATCAGTAGAGGAGGGGCAAGTCAGTCTAGTTTTTAGGTAAGAAAAGATCTGTTGAATCAAGCTAAGTGTCAGGGCTCCAAGTAACACCTGTGGAGGAAATCTTTTTTGGATCTTCAGGGCTGCCATTCAGAGCCATTTTAATCCGAAATGTTGTTTCTCACAATGGCCAACCTGGTTTAAAGTGCTTGCAAGTAGAAGATAGAAACCTGCCTATCTATTGTTGAATTTCTATAATTGATATTATCGCTTCTCGGCCTTTTGGCTAAGATCAAGTGTAGTGTAGTCCAACATACATGCCCCTCAGTCCCTTGGAAATAAACATTGATAGACCTGTCATCCATGAACGTATCCAGTCTACTGCTAAGCCTTTCAGGTTAGTGAACTTGAACGTTACAACATCGTACAGTAGTAAATCCCACTAGTTAAATATGCATTACCCTCAGCTTCAGCTTGCTGATTTGAATATTATAGAGTATTACTTTGAAAATAAATAAAAGATGACAATCCACGTGTCCTTGATTAACAATGGCAGATTGCCATTTATAAGCGTCACGGTCACATGAGTTCGCATTTTATGAGCACTGGCTCATAACTGAGGACTAACTTTAGAGTTACTTTTTTGAGGTTTAGTCAAGAGTAGATCCATTGACCTCTGTATTAAAATCAGCAATCGACAAGCCTGTCACAAGCTATTGATTTCCAAATCTTTCCTTCTGCGATAAAAATGTTAGTGTGGAAAAAAAAATCACTATCTTGATTTCTAATTATGCTTCTCAACTCTGTGTGTTCACTCTTAGATAGAAAAAACAACCTTTGTATTTATTTTTCTTTTTTTAATAGAGAATTTTTGAATAGCTTGCCTTCCGTTTTACATCAACTTGAATTTAGACATACTTGAAAAATTAATTTTTTAAATGTTTTATTTTATTTAAAGAAATATTAGATTTTGATCCAGCTAGAGTTGTTGAGAACAATCATTAGTGGAAATTTAAATGTGTATGCCACTTATAATAATGGCTGATTGCACAATGTGTGTGTTCATTTGGTGTTAATATTTCCCATCACCCCCAAACTCTACAGTTTCTTTGGCTAATGTTCTTTTTTGAGACTTTGGTCAGTCCTGACCTTAGCAGGAAATGTTAAGCATTCTCTACCCCTGGGGATTTTCATAAGTATATTTCTTTCAGCAGGTGGTCTTCTAGATTGTTTGAGAAGAAGAAAAAAAACCTAAAGAAGAAATATTTCCTGAAGCTTAGTGAGTTGGAGGTGACCTGTGTGTGTAGAGAGAATTTGCCTAGAAAGCTATGTTGATTGTAATGCTGTTTGTCAGGGATCTCAGATTAGGAGAGGCTGCATTAAATACAGAGAGTCAGCCTACAGGCAATTGAGCTGGGACATAGTTGGAAGGTGAGCTTTTCTTGTTTGTATGCCAAATGTGGAGATAATCTCTCCCCAGCCTCCCCCAGTCATTTTGCTTCTACTTTGGGAAGCAAAATAAATTTGACTGAATGCTTGGAGGAATTATATCTATTGTCTTTGAAGCTACAAAGATAAGAGACTTCCTGGACTTTAATGTTATAATGCAGGTGGATTTTCTGAACTGGTGACAGATTCTACCCATGCCTGCTTGGCAATGGATAAAGAGATGGCAATAGAGGGAGAATATCAAAGGATTGATTGGACTCTGTTGTTGGATGAGAACCAAGCCAAAAAGAAAATACCTTAATAGGCATTTCTGAAGCAGCCCTAAACACACATTAAAATGGTGTTGTATCAGAAAGGTTTTCCCCAGTAGCCTATTAAATTGAACTACTATTGAGTGTAGAAAATTGCACCAGATGCAGTTAGATTTTTTTTTTTAAAAAAAAAGCAAAATTGTCTTTTTGTTCTGTGTTTTATTTTGGTTCCCAATTCTGATTTTATTGCAAATCAACATGTCATTCAAATATTCAAGAAATACCTTTTTCCAGCAATAATTGCAATTAAACCTCTGTGTATTTAAGTTGATTGTTTTAAGCCAATACCAAAGGATACAGAATGAATTAGGATCCTAAATATTGTGGAAAAAGCAGGAAGGTCTGGAAAAATCTTCTAGCAGTAAGAAAGAATGTTCTGTGATTTAATTGTTATTGTACAGAATAGTAACAGAAGCTCTTTGGAAGGTAGAGGGCTCTGTCTTCTTCTAAAGGTTCTTGAAAGGTTCCTTACAGTCTGGGAACTCTGGTCTTTGGTGTATTTGTTGAAGGATGGATACCCAAAGGACCGAATACTATCAGCCTAACATATCAGAATTACTTTTTCATGGAGACTGATAAAATTAAACAAGGTTTTCAGAATAGAGTTGACTCCAGGTTGTCCTCCCAATAATTGAAGCTCTAATCATGTGAGTAGGCGAAGATGAGAGGGTTTTTTCTAGTAAAAAAGGTACAAAAATCAAGTTAATAAGTTGGTCATTAATAAATTACTGGTTCTGAGAATAGAAAGTGCCTGTTTCTTAGAGACACACAATTCTAGAATTGTCTCTCTACAAAAATCACAAATGTAAGCATAAAAATGGAAAGATTATTCTACTGCCTCCTGAGACAATATTTTTAAAATCATAATTACAGATAGAGATTTTTCTAGAAATCTTCTTTATCCTGACAAGTCATCTGTCTAGCTAGCTCGGCATTTCCTATCCTGACTGATAGTTTTCTGGAGTTGGGGCTTCTTCCAGATAAAAACATAAGCAATTGTTTTATCAGATTCTATCACTTTTTTGTATCGGTACCTTGCTATGTTCTATTTGTACAGAAAACTGGTATAGCCAAATCAGCAGTGTTTCTGCCACACCTTTTCCCAAACTTTAAGTGTATATATTTATAACTGATTGTAAATCCCATCAATTGCACCTGTGTGAGGCTGATTAATGGAATTACAATCATGTCCCAACATTGACCAATTAGTTGCCTGCTAAAACAGCATCTTCTGGAGCTGCATGCAGAATCTTGACTACTCAAGGCTCTGAATTATAGCTCTGCAGAAGACAATTGTTTGTAGTGGCCTTTCATCAATCATGCACTATGTTCTTTGCCCTCTATCTCTATTACATATCTTGGGAATAAGTAGAGCCAAGGAATCTTCTAAAATGGAGGAGTTGTGCAGTAGTGACTTTCTGACACTACACCACTACTAGTAGATGCCCAGACCAGATGACAAAGCCATATTTTCAGCCCTTCCAGAAGACCAGAAAGATTGGGTCCAGTCTGATTTTGAGAAGGGGGGGATGTTTTAGAGCGTGAGTGCCTTCTAGGTCCTGACAGATGACGTTCTTTCCCATTAGACTCTGCCTGTAATATAAAACTAAACAATTATAGCAGGCTTGTTTCCTGATAAATTTAAAAAAATGGGAACAAGTTTAATTGATTTCCCCAGAGAACTAAGAGTTCTTACTTTCTGACAAAGGGTCTAATTTTATAGCTTAGTCAATTTCACGAAACAATCTGTTGGCTCAATTGTTCCTGTTGGTTGGCTGGGGAACCCAAGTGTTAAGAGAAAATAATTCAGGACCCAATCACCGGAGTCAAAGTGCAAAGTAGTTCCTATTTTAGTTATTCCCTAAAATATTTACTTTGCTGAATTATGCATACATACACCGAAAGAATAAAAGAAAGAGCATATTGAACTCCATAATTAAGTAACTAATTGGAGGGTGCAAGGCTAAGATAATACCTTCATTTCAGAAGAAAAGAACATTTAGGAAGCCATTCGTTAAAGCCTTATAAAGAGAAAGGAAAGGCAGGAACTGTTTTTGAGACAAAAGTGCTTTCCTTCATATTTTTATAAAAAAAGAGATTTGGAGACCAGAACAGCTGGAAAGCACTTTTTTTAAAAGGACTAGTTGGAAAATGTGGGACAATTATAAATGAGTAACACAGTAATTTGGAAATTACATGCCCATGATTCCCCCAAAATAAGACTGGGTCTTATTTTCTTTTGGGTTCCAAAATAAGCACTAGGGCTTCTTTTTTGTGGTGTCTTATTCCCCCCCCCCCCATGTATGGGAGACCCACATCTTCTGCTAACTCATGGTGGGGCAGGAGACCATGTGGTGCATCAGTGCAGCTGCTGCAAGGTAGGGGTGTAACTACCCCATGTGCCCTGCAATGGCTCACCTCAGGGCTCCTGCAGCCAGGCTAGCCATGCCCCAACACATGCTTCACTTTGTGGCGGTGGCTCGGCCAGCCCCGTCCAGCAGGACCCACAGAATAGGAGGTCGAGCAACACACCGGTACCACTGCCACAAAGGCAAGGCAGGGTGGTGGTGGTAAAGCTGTCCCACAAACCCTACACTGACTTTCCTCAGGACTCCTGCAGTCAGGCCATCCACGTCCTGACACCTGTCTCACCTCACAGCTGTGGCACACTACTAAGCTTCCTGCTCCATTGTGGAGCAGGAAGCTTAGTAGTGTAATTATAGCAGTTAGCAGTTAGCAATAGCAGTTAGACTTATATACCGCTTCATATGGCTTTCAGCCCTCTCTAAGCGGTTTACAGAGTCAGCATATTGCCCCCAACAACAATTCGGGTCCTCATTTTACCTACCATGGAAGGCTGAGTCAACCCTGAGCCAGTGAGATTTGAACAGCTGAACTGCAGATCTGCAGTCAGCTGAAGTAGCCTACAGTGCTGCATTTAACCACTGCGCCACCTTGGCTCTTCAAGTCAATTAGAAGAAGTGGGCAGTAATTAGAATAAGTGGGCAGGCAACCATGTGGACTTCTGCTTCATATAGCTGTTGGTGCTGCTGCCGCAAGGCATGTGTCGGGGCATGGATGGCCTGGCTGAGGGGGCCCTGAGGTAAGCTGGTGTGAGGCAGCTCCACCACTCCTCACCTCGCCTTGTAGCCATGGCACCGTGAGCAACCAGATGGAATAGGCGGGCAGCCGGCTATGGAGGCTATTAAGTAGGGCTAATTTTGGAGGTATATTAGGCGCATGCATAAAAACATGCTAGGGTTTATTTTCAAGATAGGTCTTGTTTTAAGGGAAACAGGGTATATATGTCACAAAGAAGGCATGGCTCTTAACAATTAAAAATGTTGCTTGGAAGTATTCTCAAGACATGTTTTTGTTCCTCCCTACCTGAAGATCTTGATGACCGAATTAAACCTTCTCTGAGAACAAGTGAGATACACTAGCACCATGTTTACTTATTTTAGCTAATCAGCTTAAAATTTTATACTTTAGAAGATACAGCTGCCATATTAATCTAATAATTGACTAATTACAATCTGGTGGAATTTCTTCTTCTTCTTTTTTACATCAGGGACCCACCTACTAAAAATCACCTACTACTTTATATTTTCCTAATATGGTTTTGACGTAGTTTCTGTGCTGTACTATTGGTCTCTTTATACCATAGTTTTTCAGACTCACAGTGAAAGTTAGCACTCTGGCCATCACTGCCAAGCTATAGCTTGAAGTGTGGAACATAATCAACTCATAGAAATGTCTTTTCATGCTGGAAACTGTTGTGATCGCATATCTTGAGTATGGTTGCATGCTCTAAGATGTGTTTGTTGAATTCTGTGGGTCAGTGATAGGTGGGAAGGAGCACTAAATAATACTGGTATGTTGTCAGATGGGCAACTGTTTTCCTTGTTTTAGTTTTCCATGCTGATAATCTTAAAATCTGCAACACTACTGTACTGAATTAGCACATGCATACTAGGCATTGACACAAGGTAGTCAAAACTTAAATATGAATGATTGCTTTAGCCAAGATCTACATTCTTAAACTATGAGTGGAATTTAAGGAGGGGAAATTATTTTTAAACATCTTTTTGCAATTGATGTACGCAATAAAATCAGGAAGACTTACTTTATCAGAGATATTGTAGTTCTGCTACCACCGATATTTTCTTTTTAATATTTATTTTCATCCACATAAATACTGCTATGCCAGACAAATATTTCACCAGCGTTATGGTTCTGTAAGAAAATACTACAAGAGTTTAGTACTTAAGAGCTATGGTCAATAAAAGGGAAGCAGTAGTAATTGTATATGACTGTTAAGTAGTATGCTTTGCACAAGCGGTTCAGATTAAAGGTAGATAATAACATGCAATCAAAAATGTGTTCAGTTCCACGTGATTTAGAATTCAATCCTATTCAAAGATTCTTCCAGAGAAAATCTCAATCTGGTGGACTTCAAAATATTTTAATTGTTCCAGACCGGTTGACCAGGGTCTTATAGGGCAAGTAGGATAATGCCCCCCTCTCCTCTCTTCCTCTATTTGGCCTGTTGGTGTGCCCATCCTTCCTTTGATTTCCCCTTAGCTGTGCACCATTGGTGTAATGTTTTAATTCATGTGTGGCATATCAACTGGTGACTTGTTCCTCCCAAGTATTCCTGTGCTATCCTGTCCCTTCCCTTAGAGGCTCTGAGTTGGAAGGAGGAAGACTTGCCTACTGCTGTTACTATTAAAAGATTTGCAGTTATATAAACACAACCTAGGAAGAACCGAATTGAAGTTATTTTACAGTAGTCCAAGAAAACATGCTTCCTATCCTACATGGCTCTATCTCATTTTCATGATGGTTGAAAAAAGTTGAGGTTATATGGTCTAGATGTTGATTCAACTGAAAAATAAAAACACGCATCCTGGAAGGAGGCAATTATAACAGCAATACAATAGAAGTGGAAATCTTCCCCCAAGGGGAAATAAAACGTAAATGGTTTTATTTTGTCTATCATTTTGTCTATCATCATGTTTATCATTTTCTAAGGAAATTTTTAGGATCTGTATAAGACATGGCTGTATTCTGGAATTATAAACAATAATGGAAGTCCTTTTTCTTCTTCTTCCTCCTCCTCCTCCTCCTCCTCCTCCTCCTCCTCCTCCTTTTAGATTGTCAATATTGAGGACTAATGGAACTTGATGTAAGCCTATGCTTAGGTAGTTTTGAGGAAGCTATGAAGGTTATAGCCCACCTAAACATATTTATCTCTCTCCATTTCTCTCCTTCTCTCTCCCTCTCTCCCCCTCTCTCCCCCTCCCTGCCTCCCCTTTCTATGGGTATCTTTGAGTTACTTGGGTTGAATTATTTTGTTCTTGACTTTTGAGTCACTAGCTCCTAAAAAGAAATATGCTAAATTCAAAAGAATGGAACATTTAGCCTCTGACCAAGTGGAATAGAATTTCTCCTTCCATCATCTGTTTTATTTTGTTCCTTTTTTTCCTAATTGGAAGGAAAAGCAAGGAGATATTTAGGGTGGTTGTGATGGAGAGGACTCATGATTAAAACAAAAGTTATCAGTGCCTTGTTCTCCCAGTTGCTTAGGGCTCACTGATGATTAAAGAGGCAGAGGTGATATTTCCCTGTCAGTCACTGTTGCCTGCTCTGCCTTTCCTTCCATGCATTGCCATTAAATCTGTTGGCTGTCAGTTCTCTGGATGTAGCCATGGGAACTCTGATGTCACTAATGAGAGCTTGTGACTTTTCTTCTGTGCAGGAAGGAACTGGAGGACTAGTGAAGGCAGGAGGTGCCTGGACGGTGCAATGTGAAGGATTGAAAATGGCAGAGAACAAAAGAAAACCATCTTATGACTCCAAGGTGGAATTCTTGATTAAATAGTTTTTTCTTGCGCCCGCTGCCTTCCGTGCCCTGTACATATCACAAGTGTGCATTTTCCCAACAAAAGAAAAGTGCTGAGGTGTGCTCTGTGGATGGAGAGGAGGGAAAAGTAAATGTAATGGTTAACGTCTAGTAAGCACTTTGGGAGATTAAAAGGGCTATTTGGAGCTTTAGGAAAGGAAGTGGTTGAAACTGTGGCAGTGCTCCTGTCATTCCAAGCAATTGCCTCTGGGAAAATTACTGATTGACAAAGGAAGATGCTGAGTTCAGTGTAGGGGAACAAAATGCTGTTCTGCTCAGCGGCTGCAAGGAAACATCTTTCTAGGAAGTCCTAACATTCTTTTTCTTGTCTATTCTTGATCTATATAAAATCTTGTTTAGAGAATGCTGCTTTCTGTACAGATTGTGTGTGTGTGTGTGTGTTGTGTTGTGTTGTGTTGTGTAGTGTATACCTTCGGGCCACTGCCTGGGCAAGTCCTTGCTGTTTTCTTACTGAGGTTTTGGAAGTGATTTGCCATTGTCTGCTTCCTGAGCTGAGAGAGAGTAACTGGCCGAAGGTCATCCAGCTGGCTTTATGCCAAAGACAGGATTCGAACTCATGACCTTCCAATTTTTAACTTTCTAACTTTGTCCTTTATCTGCCCCAATACCTGGGTCTTTATATGGAATGACCTCCATCATATTAGCTGTGCATGTATACTCATGCATTGTGCGTGTTATATGTTCTTCTTGTTTGAAAAAGAAAGGTGGCTGCACAAATTTCATTCATTACTATGATGTCTGAATTTTACTCCAAGAAGAAAATGGAATAAACTTAAAAAAAATCAAAGGTATAGTAGTTCTAGCTTATAGCTTGTTTGTATAGGAATTATTACCTGTAATCTGTATGTAGGGCCATTATCCCTTTATCTCAGGTAGGGACAAAAATAACTGGATTAAGGTAGGTATAATCTGATCTCATCTCAAATCAGCTTGTTTTAATAATGTCGTTTGAAAACTTATTTTAGGTAATTGGCCTTTAAGCATGGTATAAGCAAATGCACATAAAGGCTGAAAAACAGCAGAATCTTCAAATTCACAGTTTGACCATGAATTTGGTAAGGTGTAGCCAGAGGCTGATTTAACTATAGCTTCGGCTATAGCCATTAGAAAAGCCTCCACTGAATAGCTGGAGACTCACGCTGGCATTTATTAATATCCTTGCTTTCCCTGCTAAGATGTCAAGGTGAGAAACGGCAGGCCATCGACTGCTGCTCAGCCTCAATTCAAAGGCTGCTGCTGGCGACCTAGATGTCTCTCTTCCAGCTTTCAGCAAGGCATAACAGCTCCAGCTTGGAAGATGGGAGAGTTGAAGAATGTTTAAAGCACTTGCAAGTGATGAAAGGAATGCCTTTTACTGCAGATAGATAGAACAAATTGTGACAGGCAGACCTTGTGAACATTTCCCAAAACCTGCATAAAGCAGAAGTTGATGTGCGTCAGGTGTATGAGAGCAAAATCCATGAGATAGGCAGGGTGTCATTTTTTGGGGGGAAAAAAGATATGTTCATTTCTCATATATACATTCACAAATATACAATCTCATAACTGTTATTAATAATGTGTATTATATTTTAACATTTATAACAATTTCCCCTACAATTAACAATATAATTGAGATTGCTTTTCTACCATCTCATACACCCATATTATTTTACAACAACCCTACTTCTTCCTTCCTTCCTTCTCTCCCTTTTTCTCTTCTTTTCTACTTCCTTCCTCCTCTCCTTCCCTTTCTCTACTTCCCCTTCCTCTCCCCCACTCCTCCCCGCTTCTTCTTCCCTTTCCTACCCTCTATCCTACTCTTACTTCTCCTCCATTTCTTCCTCTCCTTTTCCCTTTCTTCTTTCTCTCTCCTTTCTCCTCTCCTTCCTAGAGATAGGGTGTAATCTAATTGGAGATCTTGAAGGCCAACATCTTATCTAAGGTTCAGTTGTGCTTTTCCTATGGTGCATTGGTTGTGACAGATCTTGCTACCTTTTCCATGGTGGTCTGGCTCATGATTTTGGCTAAATTTCCATCAGAATTGTTGCACCATGGGTTCCTTGCCAGTTTGCGCCAGCACCCTGTGTTCTATTTTTCAAATTAAGATTATTTGCATTTGGACAAAGCCTTTCCTGCCTGGCAAACCATATGGAAAAGTCCAGAGGAGTTACCAGGAGTTGAATTTGGTCTGATGGAGATTTTACTCCATCAGGAGATTTTCGGTTATATCTAAAAGCGACAAGCAATATTTTGTTTCAGCTTATTTGTTAGTTAAGTTTGAATCTCAATCTTTCTTTAGAAACTCCGTTTAAAATATTTGCAGTCCTTGCCTACCAATTTTATACTCACTGTAGTTTTATACTGCAGGTTATTGGAGTGACAATGACTGAGTGACCTCAACCCATCACTGAGATTCATAGATCTGAACCTAGATGTATTTATTTAATCAATTAATATTCCCTTCAACCCACAAATTACCGCCCTAGGGGGTTAATATAGGTTTGCAAACCAGACCAACATCAACAAGATTTTTTTTAAAAAACACACAAAGACAGTGTAACTGTAACCAGTCAATATTTCTGGTTTCTGCTCCCTACAGAGGGACTCATCCATCACCCCAGTCCATTTCTTGGGGCAAAAAACAGTTCTTTAAGACTTTTAAAAAGCCAGTAGGATAAAGGCCATTTGAATCTTGCAGGGTAAGCTGTTCCAGTGGCTGATGCTGCAACAGACAAAGCTTGCCTTCTGGCTAGGCCAGATGATACTTTCCTACAGAGGGGACTAGAACATCTTACTCATTTGGATCTCTTGGGGTAGGCAAACTCAGTTGGATATTGGCAGTCGTTCAACTAACCCAGCCCTGTAATCAGGATCATGAATTGTTCCCAGAAGCCTATTGGAAAATAGCAACAACATATAACTCTTCTTGTGTATTCTTATCAGAGCAAATGATCACAAATTTTAAAAATAAGTCTATCAAAAGACAACCCACACCAACCAAGGGCTCTGTTTCCAAAGTAACAAGCCAATCTCCCACCAGAGGAGCTGTGTAAGAACATTATTCAGATGAGTACAAACACACTGCAGCAAGCCAGAACACCAGAAAAAAGAAAACAGATCGCCTATACAAAATGCGATACCCATGCAACAACATGCCTGACCATGCAATCACTACAGCACAACCAACACAAGCTAGGGAAAGGATAACATTGGCAGATAAACATAAAAAAACAACTTAGGAACAAGCAATAAACCATTACAACAACACAGTTTCAAAGCAGCACAGAAAGCAACTATGTCACTATGCTAGTTAGGAGAGCCAGTTTGATCTATTGGTTAAGGTACCAGGCTAAAAACCAGCTGTAGTCTCGCCTTAGCATGAAAGCCAGCTGGGTGATTCTGGGCCAGTCACTCACTCTCTGCAACCCATTTCACTGGGTGGTTGTGGGGGACAATAGGAGGAAGGAAGGAATAGAAGAAGCGGGATTCAATTTGAGTCAGTCACTGGATCAAAGGTTTATTTTTTTCAAGCTTTTGGGCTCGTCTTGGAACCCATCCTCAGGGAACTTCTCTCTCTCTAGAATGTTTGCACACATTCACACATTCTGGGGGGAGAGGGAGGGAGAGAAAGTTTCCTGAGGATGGCTTCCACCATGAATCTGAAAACTTGAAAGAATAAACCTTCGGGCCCAGTGACCAACTCATATTGAATCCTGCGATATTGTTGTGGGACATGTATATTTGCCTTCATTTGTGAGTATTAGATATGTTTATAATCTTGAATTATTTATCAAAATAACAATGGTAGATTAAACATACAAATAAAGAACACAAAACCAGCAGTCGGAAGACGTGACCCGACAATTGCGCAATAGACATATGCGCGCCAACAAAATAGTGCCGATTAAAACGCGACGTCAAAATCGTGACCACAAATTTGTGACGTTAAAATCGCGACGACAAGGACAATAAAATTGAAATAATTACTGTTAGGGTTAGGGTTAGGGTTAAATAAAATCGAAAAAATTACTGTTACTCTTTGATTAGCGAATTAGTTCAATGTGACCACACACCATTTAAATGTCGGTGCGCATTTGTTGGCGCGCTATTGTCAAAAATCAATTAGCGATTTTGACGATGCTCATTTGTCCGTCGCGGTTTTGTCGGCGCGCATATGTCTATTGCGCATTTGTCAGTGAACCGTCAGAAGACACTATGCCTTAATCTCACAACATATGAATAGGTTCTACACAGTTTCAGCTGGGAATTGTAAGTATCCTAGACCAAGCTAAATTCAAAAATGTTATGGAATTTTTGGAAGCTTGGCATTCTGACAATCAGCTATCAATAGACACTCAAAAATAAACTACATTTACACCATACAAAAGAGTTAATAAAAAAGCTAAGGAGACAAAAAGGCCAGAACATATCCTCTCCAGAAGCCAACATCAATGTGGGGATTAATACCAGGTAATCAAGCAAGAAACAGTACCCTAATCAAGAAACTATATAAATAGACCTTGACTTAGAAATATTCATTTAGCAACTGTTTGAAATTAATGACAGTGCTAAGATAAGTGACTTACAATCAATTGTCGTAGTGACCTTGCTGGTCACATGATTACAATTTAGGCACTTGGCAACTGATATGAATTTACATTGGTTAAAGCATTTTGGGGATTATGTGATTGCCATTTGTGATCTTCTCGGATTTCCAATAAACAAAGTCAAGGGGGGATGGATGACGACAATGACCAAATTCACTTAATGACAGTGGCAACAAAGTCATAAAATCAGGGGTGACTCACTTAACAATTGCATTTCTTAGCAGTAGAAGGTCTGATCCCATCTATGCTTGTAAATTGGGGACTATCTGTACCATAGAGAAAACCATACTTAAATCAAAACTGGGATTAGGCTACTGTAGCAAACCCCACACTCACACTGATAATGCTACCTAGTTGGATAATGAAATGTCTGTAAGCAAACAACCCAGTTCAGAGAGCATCAAGGACTTCACAGTTCCTAAGCTACAAACTGTACACTCCTGTATTGAAAAAATAGATTTGTATATAGGCCCTTCTAGTTATGGTTGCCATCTGCTCTTTAAGTAGGAGATAAGAGTCCAGGAGTTGGATAGATGGAGCTAGGGATGCTTTCCCTCTTATGATACTCTTGTTGTCTGAGATTATCCTATGCCAAACTTTGTTTCAATGTTTTCCACCTTTTCATTTACAAAAAAATGTGTATCACATTACGGTAGTTACATCGCAGGCTATCTCTGTTGGCCAGCCAGATTAAAATGTTCTACTAGTAGCACTCATGTATCAGGGATATAAATGTCATGCCTAACTGATCTGTCTGATTGTCCAGTCTGTGTAGGGAAAGAGCTGTTGTCCAGCATACTGGAAAAGCTCTTTAGATTCAGAGTAGTGTCTTCCTATGGACTGATGGAGCATCTGCCCTAGGGAGCTTTAGCTTGTGGGAAAACGATAATTGTGATTCATTCTTTGTGTTTTAAAATGTCTGAGTAATGTCTGATTAAGATTTAATGAAGAGTAGAATACAAGACTGAGCACTTCACAACCACATTTTGGAAATTTTGCCAGATGTCTCAACTTGCAACTGTGAATGGGGCGGGGGAGAAAGGGGGGCCTTGTCCTCAGTTGTAATAATTAAGTGTCACTAAAAAAATCAGTAAGGAAAAATATTGTGCCTATTAAACTTCAACCTTAATGGATAAACTAAACACAATGGTTTAACCTACAGTATCTGCATTTAGTGAGCCATAGCTTGGAAATAAAAAATTCTGCCGCTGCAGGGATTGATCTTTTTCAGATCAAAGCAGATATGAAGAAGGTGAAATGTATCCTTTCTTTTCCCACTTACCCCCAAGCACTGCTATTTGCATTGTAAGGAAATTCATAATCCGTAACAGTGGGGATTTTCTTCCTGGTGCTAATATTAAATGCAGAATTTTTTCCCCCTAGGATAAGAGCAGAGGCACAGAAGAATATGTTTCATGTCATATACCTGCTGTGCTCTGGATTATTATCAGTCTCAAGCCAAAGATAGATTTAACTTTATGTCTCATTTAGTCCTAAAAGGAAATTCAGATGGATGTTCAAAGATTGGCTTTTACTGAATAAGAATACTGTGTGGAATTGTCGTGATCTAACGTGCTCCACACGTTAAGGATACATTTGCTAGTTTGGTGCTATTACTTTGTCTATTCTTTGCATCCCTGGAAGCAGGAATGCCAAAAGTTACATCTATGGGAAAAGTAATACTGTGATTAAAGAAAATATGAAGGTGCACATATATGATAACTGATCTAGCTGTGAACTGACCGGCATTATGGCATGCAAGTCAAATCTGTTCACCTGTGTGGGCAGTATGACCATATCTATGTGAAATGCTGCGCTTTCTATATAAGGTACCGTATTTTTCGGAGTATAAGATGCACCTTTTTCCCCTCAAAAAAGAGAGTGAAAATCTAGGTGCATCTTAAAGACTGAATACAGTATTTTTGGCCTCCCGAAAACCCGCCCCCTTTGCAAAAATGGCCGTGCATAGCCTTTAGGAGACTTCCAGAATGCTCCTGGGGGCTAGGGAAGGCAAACATGAGTGAAAAATGGGCTGTTTTTTGATCATATTTGCCTCCCCCCCCCAAGAGCACTCTATAAGCCTCCTATAGGCTATGCATGCCCTTTTTGGGGAGAAAAAGTTTTTAGGAGGTCTGCAGAGTGTAAAACCCCTTTTTTTACATTTGCCTCTTCAAAATCTTGGTGCGTCTTATACTCTAGTGCATCTTATACTCTGAAAAATATGGTAGTTGTTTCCTCACTCCTCTTGTCTTTATTTGGCAGTTGGGTTAATTTGCACCTGGCTCAGCTTGGGTCCTTGGAAAGATCACTTCCCAAATACTCTTTTAAGCTTTGTAAAATTACTTGTTGACTGAGAAACTGGAAAACTTACTGCACTGATCTGCAGCAGTGAGAGAATAAAGAAACCGGGTTGGCCTCTTAAAGATGGGATGGGTGAAATACACATTTTATGTTTATCCTCTTTATGCTTTCCCGAAGCTGTCTTGTGTCGATGTGTACTTTGAAGATGTTCTAAGCTACAGGTAAAATACCCCAACCATTTGCACTGAATAATGTTCTCTTCCTTGGAAGTGTAGCCTTGGAATGGCTCTTTCAGTGGCTGCCTATAGGAGAACATTTGTAATTGTTTCATGTTTTTGTTCCACGGGTGAAAGCTGGGCTGAGGACCCCTCTGGCCTTTCCAAGCATACAAAGCAATGGCAGTATTGCTTGCAGTCCTCTACACTGCCAAAGTATTAAAGGCTTCTTGTGGTGTGTTGGCAAGTGATTGACACTAAGCTGAAGCAGGTGCAGAGAGTGTGGCGGCTACCTCAAAGCTACATGGGAGTGATCAGCAAGACTGGGAAAACAAACTATGTGTCCTCTCTAAGTCTGTTGCATGTATAGTTCTCTGAAGGGCAGCTGGCTTTTTTTTAATTGATGCCCTGAGATTGAATTGAGGGTGGGGTTACTGCAATCTTACATTTATAGTTTCTCTATAAAGCTAGTTGAACTTGGTTGAAGTTAGTCTATTATTCTCTTTTTCTCTTCAGCAGATTAAGGCCTGAGAAAGATCCAGTTTGCATGTATATATATATTTATGCACGAGGCTGCATATTATCTTCCTTAGTTATTTCTCTGACTCCTTTCTTCTGCTGTTTATGTGGGCTTAAATAGCCTGGGAAACTTTTTTTTTAAAAAAGATGAAAGAATGAAAAGAGTTGAATGCTCTGGAAAGAAAAAAGAGCATCCCTAATCATCCACCCACTGGCATATTCTGCTCTCCCAAAGAATTGGCTTAACAAGTCCAGCTTTTATTATGCAATAGTGGCAAAAAGTTCATTGCATGCTACATTAATAATAATAATAATAATAATAATAATAATAATAATAAACCAAAACAAAAGGGAAAAAACCACTTATTTATGGGTATAGTGAATTTTCTCCCACTCCAACTGCAAGAGAAGCGAAGTAGATGTAAGGGGCCCATACATTCTCTGTTTGGAAACAAATGTCTTAAGAGGCAGAGCTTCTGTACTGGGAGATGAGGCTTTTCTTCCCCGCTGCTAACATTTCCCCCCCTTTACTTCTGTTCACAGACCCAAGGAATCACCATGTGGTCCCGCTTCTTGAGAACAGTTCCCGAAGGCCAAGGCTGTCAGATTTCCATCCTAATAAAACAGTGATGATGAGAAACCATTGGTATTTTTATCTGAGAAAGGAACTTTGAATGGATTTGCCATGGTGACATGAAAAAGGACCAGGATGGAAAATAGACTGTCACAGGGGCAATTCCATACATGTATGGCCTCTTTGTGAAACTATCTCCAGTCTTTCCTGAGCTGAGACCTGGAGGGAGGGAGGGGGGAAGGGTGGGTGGGGTGGGGTGGGGAAGGAACCTGAAAACTCTTTTCCAAAGCAAGGATGACTTTAGTAAGGATCCGGAGGAGCTTCCGGCATGTATCTCCTCAAGTGGTGCTCTTCTTGCTCTTTGCCTTCTGCCTGCTCAGTGTTTTTGTCTCCGCATATTATTTATATGGGTGGAAGAGGGGACTGGAACCCTCAGGAGATATCCCGAGCCCAGACTGTGATGAACCGAAGATTGCTCCTTCACGCCTGCTACCAATAAAACCCATCAAAGTGGTAGATTCTTCTCGGACTGACCCCTTGGTCCTTGTGTTCGTGGAAAGCCTTTACTCTCAACTGGGACAGGAGATTGTGGCCATCTTGGAATCTAGTCGTTTCAAATATCTGACAGAGATTGCTCCGGGGAAGGGAGACATGCCTACATTGACTGACAAGGACCGAGGGCGCTTTGCACTTATCATCTATGAGAACATCCTGAAGTATGTGAACCTGGATGCCTGGAATCGTGAGCTCTTGGACAAGTACTGTGTAGAGTACGGTGTAGGCATCATTGGCTTTTTCAAGGTATTTCAAATTTGAGAAAGTGTTTACTGAAATGATGGGAAGAGGAGAAGCGATACACTGACTTTTGGAGATAAGATTTGAGCAACAGTGAAAAGCAGAATAGTATATGTTTAGCTGTTTCTATTGTACAATGAAGTTATCAAAGGGGAACTATGAAATTTCAGGTTATAGTTCCCTTTCCTGATTTCTTGTGAGATTATTCTTTGTTAATATTTCCCAAGGGCTACTTGTGCTTCTCTGCAAAAAGAAAGTGAACGGAGTAGCTAAGTAGCCTTTATTTTTTGACATGCAATTTTTTTTGTTTGTCTTTACACCTCAGAGGCGGAGAAATGTTTCACACCTGAGATTTTAAGAAGGCCAGAGGCATGCAACACAACATTGTATATCCTAATCAGATACTTGCTTCACATTTTATGCATAAAAATAGATGGTAATACAAAGACAGTGTAAGAAAGCTTTCTCCTAGCAGATGTCTCCATAGCTGCTGGCCTGAATCATTTATCTTCTTAGCATGGTTATGGTTGCTGGGAAGAGTGGGAATCTGTGAATCCCAAGAGGACACTCAAATTACTCACTGGTTTGACTAGGGAAGTCACCCCCCAGGCAGAATTAAAGATGGAGAATTTCCAGAATTGTGGACCCTAAAAACCCATACACACTCAGTTTTGCCAAGGTTGGAATAAAGTACTGGGAAAGGAGCTTGATGGCATTACTTGATTAGCCAAGCCAGAGACCTACAGCTCTGCCATCAACATACAGATGACCTCCCCCAGCTGCTTCACGTTAATGTTAAATGCAACCCTGAGGTACCCCAAAGGAATGGCCTGGAATCGGCCCCGAGAGAAAAGAGGCAACCCCATAACACTCTGAGCTCCATGTCTAGAAGGATATCATCATCAGTGGTATCAAAAGCTACTGAAAGGTTAAGGAGACACAAGATAAATGTAGTACCGCTATCCAGGGCCCACCAGAAGTTATTGCCAAGCATAAACAATGCCATTTCAGTGCTTTGGCTTGGACTGAATATTGACCAGATGATTTGTTTTTTTTTTCTAAAGCCTTCTGGAGTTGTAAGCCAACCATCTTCTCAGTAACCTTTCCCCAAAATTCCAACTGGTTTTGTGTCTAAGGTGGAACTAGAAGTCACAATTTCCCAGTTTTTAACCTGGTTCTTAATGAGTACTATATTTGATCTTAACTAAGCTGCTATGGTGTGGCCTGAAGATCATAATAAAGGTTTAGGTCACAGGATTTTACCCTGCTTGAGTACATGTAGGCAAATTCATTCTCTCCCTCTCTCTCTTTGTTTACATATGAACAGTGCCTTTTGAAACATTTTTAGTTCTGAGAGCCATCTATATCTGTCCCCTGAAAGCCATTTTTGGGAAGTGTGGGTTAAGAGTAAGAGAGGAGATTAATAGACGAGGGGAATATTTTGACCTAACCTTAAAACAAGTTTCTTAGGTCCCTTATTTGTCTCTGTCTGTCTCTGTCTCTGTCTCTCCCTCCCTCCCTCTCTCCCTCCCTCCCTCCCTCCCTCCCTCCCTCCCTCCCTCCCTCTCTCTCTCTCTCTCTCTCTCTCTCTGTGTGTCTACACACAAACACACACACACACACACACTCTCCTCCTACAATATTTTGAATCAAGGGCAGCGCCATTATTTATTTTGCATTAGCTTAATGGCAGAGACATGCAGCCAGATGCTATGAGCAGCTCTGGACTCTGTGAGGAATTAAATGAACCATCATAAATTTAAATCCTGACATTTTATAATTCTCAGAGTGCACGAGCACTGGATTCTTGCTCTCTGCAGCAAACCTTGAAACAAGTAACCTATTCATTTCTTATTAGGTTGCTTGTGTCTGTTCAGAGAAAAATGCCATCTGGAGTTTGAATGCTAGAGAGCAGATTCCCCCACCCCCCACCTCCAGATTTGTTGTTTTGTCATATCCAGTGTCACATGGAAGCGCCTTCAGGATTTCTGTTCTCGGTGCTCTCCTTCCCTTCAGTCTGCTGATATTTAAATTGGAGATAAGTAATGACTGGATTCCATTCTTCTCCTTTTATAACGGGCAGCTGAAAGAATTTTTTTTTTTTAATATGGTGACGTTTGTAAAATAATTAGTTTATATACAATTAACTAGCCCAACCCACTGCACAGGATTGTTGTGGGAAAATAGGAGGCAGACAAAGTATTCTGTTTGCTTGTCGCCTTGAGCTATGTATAATCTGGATTCTTCTTATAAGAAAAGTTTCATGTTAAAATTGGTAATAAACTGCTCCATGTTCCATTGTGAACCGGATCCTCCAGTTGCTGAAATGCATATACTAATGTCATTCTTAGGATTTGACTGAAGATAGTAAATGTGTTGACTGTTTTAGGAACCTAATTTATAGCTTAATCTAAGAGCAAAGCCTCAGTGCTTCTAAAAGAAGGCTCTGGGTGGGATAAGAAGTAAAATGATTTCAACCATATTAAAACTAATCTAAATCTAAATTAAAGTTACAATAGTCTCAAAGGTGCTTTTTCAAAAGGCAACTGGACTTATTTTTCCCTCAGGAAGAGGAAGTAGTAGTTTAGCTTCTCATTCGAACCAGGTTCTGGCAGGATGGTGGGGGACAATGGAAGCAAAGTCCACTTTCTGGATAGAGAGGACTGTTGGCTTGAAAGAGGGGTAAAAGAGGCCATTTATATTAAGATGGAGCAGCCCTCTCTCAACAAAGGGGGAGGGATAAGACACCACCTATCTCCTATCTACCATGCAGCAGTTCCAAGAAGATGTCATCCCCATTTGCACTCTGGTACCGATGACTCCGAGGGACCCCTGTGGCCTCAAGAGCTCTCAGGGAAAGTGCTAACGATCAGATGGGTGCAAAGAAATATGATTCCCCCCCCCCAAAAAAAAAATCCTGTCAGAAGAAATCCTTCCATTGCCCACACCATCCTGTCAGAACCGAAGAAGCTTCTTGGATGAGAAGCGAAAAGTATTCTTCTTCCTCAGAGAAGAAAAACAGTCCAATTGCCTTTTGAAAAAACCTTTGAGACAATTGTGACCTGAACGACTGAAAATACGGTTCCACCACAAAACCGCGTTCGACTAAAGCGCGCTCGACGAAACCGCGTAGCTGACGTCATCACAGTGCGATGAAAAAAGCACGCTGTGAATGCTAAAGCTAAAATTAACACCTAAACCTAACCCCCCTAAACCTAACCCTAAACCTAACCCTTAACCTAACCCTAAACCTAACCCTAACCCTAACCTAACCCTTAACCTAATGCTAAACCTAACCCTAACCCTTAACCTAACCCTAACCCTAACCCTTAACCTAACCCTAACCCTAAACCTAACCCTTATCTTAACTTGAATCGGCTTGCTTTCAAAGCGCTTTTTAAAGCACCCTTTTTTCTCCGCGGTCGCTGTTGTCGCGCTGCTGATGACGTCAGCGACGCGGTTTAATCAGGCACGCTTTAGTGGAGCGCGGTTTTGTCGTGCCACGGAAAATACCCACAGACTTAAGAGTTACAGTAGTAAGGTCACCCTCCATGCCTGTAATAACTTTCCCTACCAGTTTATATTACAAACAAGAATTCAACTGTGGCTTCTTGATGCTGCATGAAAGCTTTTGAATGGGGAAGCTTTTGATTTATACATCTCTGCTCAAAGTGTTTAGTGTCCTTTGGCCTTTTAGTCCTGAAGTTGGACTTGCCAAGCAACTAGGACACATTGTGCTTTGTGAAGATTAAAACAGAGAAAGTTATCTCCCTGATGGTAAGCCGAAATTCTCCTTGTTTGTTCTTGTTTTTACTGTTGCATGACAACTTCCAGTGTGAAGTTGTCATTCAGATCATGTGATCTCTTTACAGGCGAATGAGAACAGCTTACTGAGTGCTCAGCTGAAAGGTTTCCCCCTTTTTCTCCACTCCAACCTTGCACTGAAGGACTGCAGCATCAATCCCAAATCACCGCTTCTGTACATCACGCGGCCCAGCGAGGTAGAGAAGGGACTTCTTCCAGGGGAGGACTGGACAGTCTTCCAGTCAAACCATTCCACATATGAACCAGTCCTCCTCGCTAAAACCAAGTCAGCTGAATCCATCCCACACATGAGCATTGATGCTGCACTTCATACCACCGTCGTACAAGACCTGGGACTCCATGATGGCATCCAGAGAGTCCTTTTTGGCAACAATCTCAACTTTTGGCTACACAAACTGGTCTTTGTGGACGCTGTTTCATTCCTGACCGGCAAAAGGCTTTCACTTCCCCTTGACCGTTACATCTTGGTAGATATTGATGACATCTTTGTTGGCAAGGAAGGCACACGGATGAAGGTGGATGATGTCAAGGTAATTGTTCTTAGACCAGCATATTGTTCTTTGTTTTATGGTTGTGGGTTGATGTGGGGGCCTATTGACCCTCGAGTTCATTTCATTAAAGGAAAAGTTTAAATGGGTTTCATTGATGCTCAGATCAGTGACCTAGATCACAGAATTATTGTTGCTTGTTCTATCTGCTAGAGTTTGGATTGCAGGTGTCTAAACTGGTTTAGCTATAGATGGGTGCACATGCACTGACATGAAACACTTTGCATACAATGGGAAAGTTCTGTATGTGTGGTGCTAGACAATTTTTTGACATCTTATGAAAAATACAATTTCTCTTGAAAGGAATTTGTTTTGAGAACATATATGGAGTAGGGACACAGTGGCTAAGATGCTGAGCTTGTTGATCAGAAGATCGGCAGTTCAGCGGTTCGAATCCCTAGCGCCACGTAACGGAGTGAGCTCCCGTTATTTGTCCCAGCTTCTGCCAACCTAGCAGTTTGAAAGCATGTAAAAATGCAAGTAGAAAAATAGAGACCACCTTAAGGTGACAGTGTTCCGTGTGCCTTTCGCATTTCACATGCCAGCCACATGACCACAGAGACGTCTTTGGAAAGCACTGGCTCTTTGGCTTTGAAATGGAGATGGGCACCGCCCCCTAGAGTTGGGAATGACTAGCACATATGTGTAAGGCGAACCTTTACCTTTATCAGTCAAAGGTTCAAATAGCAGGTGCTTCCTGACTAAAGACCCAGTTTGGCAAGATCTAAATGTACTGAATAAATATTTAACATTTTTCCTTATATACCCCTACTTATAAATAGAATTTATCTAATGGATACCCAACATGGGCGCGGTTCATAAAAGATATCTCAAGTGAACTTAAATATCTGTTCCTATCAGAAAGGTGAAATGTGAGTCCAAAGATTGCTTTATTAATTGTGATCTCTGAACTTGTATATTGCAGAATACATCTGTAGTTTACAATATAGCTGTTTTGTAAAAATAAACTTCTAGTACGGCATTTGAATTAATGAAATGCATGTATTAACACATGTTAATGAAAACAAATATCTCAACTAGCATACCTTCTTGTTTCACTTTCTATGGTAGCATGGAACTTGATGATGCCTAGCTTTTGTTTTTTAACCTCTAGGACAGTACTAAAATATTTTTCATTATATAAGAAGCTTCTTCCTCTCACTTTTTGAAAGTGAAAGTTTCAGCAGGAATTGTAGACTGGCCCTTATGACATCCAGCCAACTATTGCAACTCTAATGTTAGCAACAACAGTTCAAGAAGAAGACAGGATGCTGTTTGTACATTTCATTCTTCAGTATGTTGTTGAATGTTTTTGAAAGCCAGTCAATGATAGACAGCTTTTCAGAAAGCAGGAATATCAAATTTAGAATTACCCATTTAGGGAACCAAGTGATAATTCAATAACATTACATTAATAGAAAGAGCAACATTCTAGTAATAGAGCAAGAGAGAGCAATAGAAAGAGTAAAAATACCACTATAACCATGGCTCAAAGTTGTTTCAAATTTGAACAATGTGATCAATATCTGTGATAGAATGTCCAGAAACTTCCAATCTTGTGAGTAATTGAGCAAGGGTTTCTGTTATCTGCAGTAATCCATACTCATATAGTAATCCATGCTATATGTGGGCTTTTGGCGAAAAATATGGGAAGTTCAGGAATTAATAGAATAATAGTTGGGAGTTCTTCTAATTCAACCCTCTACTTGAGCTGGAGATCTTATACTATTTCAGACAGATGGTTGTCCAATCTCTTCTTCAAAACCTCCAGTAATGGAGCACCCACAACCTCCAGAAGCAAGCCAGTCCACTGGTTAATTGTTCTGCTAGAAAATTTCTTCTTATTTCTAGATTGGTTCTATCCTTTCCATCCATTGCTTCTTGTTCTGCCTTTAGGTGCATTGGAGAATAGGTTGACCACATTTTTTTGTGGCATTCTCTTAGATCAAGTCACCCCTAGTCCTTTTCATTATTATTATTCTAATTAAAGTAGGCATACCCAATTCCTGCAACTGTTCTTCATAGCTTTCAGCCTCCAGTCCCCTAATTGTTGCTCTTCTCTGCATTCTTTCTAGAGTTTCAACATCTTTTTTATATTGTGGCAACTCAAACTGGATGTAGTATTTCAAGTGTGGCCTTAACGAGGCATTACAAAGTGGTACTAATACTTCATGTCATGTGATTCTATCCCTCTGTTAATGCAGCCTAGGACTTTGTTGGCTTTTTTGGCAGCTGCAGCACACTGCTGGCTCATATTTAAGTGATTGTCCACTAGGACTCCCAGATCCTTTTTGTAGTTACTACGATTGAGCCAGGTATCACCTAGTTCACGGCTGTCAAACTCACAGCCTGCGGGCTGGATGCATCACGGGCTGGCCCTGCCCTTGCCTGGTTTAGCAAAGGGGAAAAAAGTCCCAATATGTTATTTGATGCTGCTGTGACAATTTGGTTTGACACCCCTGGCCTAATTCAAATAGCTTTGCAGGTTATGTAGATTCAATCTTTTTGTAAGCTACTCTTTTAAATTCTCTTTTCTCCATCCTGTAGGCTTTGTTTGATACTCAGAATGAACTACGTACCCACATCCCAAATTTCACCTTCAATCTGGGCTACTCAGGGAAATTTTTCCACACAGGTAAGAATACAAATGGCAAAGTTTTCTTCATAGCCTCTCAAACCTTTTATTCTCTGTGACTGGTAAAAAGATACCTAATGTAACTTGAATATGCAAGTGTCTTAAAGCAGTAGGGCAACTGTAAGTCCTCCAAATGTAATCTATAACAACAGGCATCCTTTGTTATCTTTTATGATGTCTAAGGCTGCTGAGATTTGTACTTTATAAACCACCTGAAAGGTCACAGGATCTCACCTCTGCATTGCGTTCTGGACATGGAAATGATAGTGTTGTAGGTCTGGTTAATAAAGAAGAGTGCTTTCTCTATTCCTTTCTACTTGGGGAGATCCAAGGTTTTGGGGTTAACTTAATTCCTGCAGTGTACTCCATTTAATGCTGCTCAGTATAGAAGCTGTCAGATTGTGTGGTATGATTTTGTGAAGCCCTGCCTTCATTTGTGGCTTAAACATTGCTTAGTGATGATGATGGTGATGATGATGCTTTGGTCCTGGCAGGTACAGATGCTGAGGATGAGGGAGATGACCTTCTGCTCTCTTATGTGAAGGAGTTTTGGTGGTTCCCCCACATGTGGAGTCACATGCAGCCTCACCTTTTTCACAATCAATCTGTGTTGGCAGACCAAATGGCCATGAACAAGAAATTCGCCGTAGTAAGTAAAATGCTGTCCAGAATTACTGTTGTAGTGAGGAGGGTGGGTTTTATAAAAAAACAGAGGATAGTTTGACCATGTATAATTATTAGTTTGCTTACTTCCCATCTAGAACCAGTGGCTATAACAAGTTTATCATTGCAAAATGAAACAGGAATTGCCAGAACAGTGTGACTGTACATTAAACTACTAAAATGAGAAAGTCTTTAAATGCTATGGATTTGTAACCAGTTGAATAATTATTTCAGATAATACAACCTGAAGCATTGCATACACGAAGAGTGGAAGGTTTGACTAACAGAGATTCCCAAATTGTTTCAATTCATGGTGCTTCTAGCAGTTCCCAAATTGTGTGCTGCTATATTTGTCCTCGTGTGTGTCTCCTGCAGCTACTGATCTGTAACTGCATTTTTTTTTACTTTTCACATATGCTAAAAACAAATAAGGCTTCCTATGACACCATCCAAATATCTGTTTAATACATGGTTCCAGTAAATATCATACTATTGCCTACAAGTCTTTGTTTTAAATTTAAATTGGGATTTTGTTACTATACTCCTGAAAGCTTAATACTTATCTCAGAACCACACTGATGGTTGGTTGTGTTGCATGTGAGCTCTCAACATTACTGTCAATGCAGGGGTTGCCTGGAAGGTTTCTTTTCCTAGTAAGGACATACAGAGACAGATAGTGTTCCGAGTATCTCTTAAGTGGCTCAGTTCCACATTAGCAATTTTTTTCTATTTTAGTAGTGATTCATTCCTGGTGCTCCCCAACTTTTCCTAATGTACTGTTCTAATTTTAACATTTAGCATATTACTCCATCACATCCAGATGCAGCTGTGTTGGAATGTGCACCTGTAACAGCATAGGGAGAGGATTTGGCCAAATTAGAGCTTTCCCAGAAAGTGCCCCAGACCAAGAGACTGCATGATCCAAAGCTGGAGGGGAGAGTGAGAAAAAGATTCAGGGTAACGGCACCCTAGAATCTCTCAGGATATACTAATAGTTTAGAAAATTATAGCTTTAATTTGGCAAGATTCTGTCCACTACATGTACGCAAATAAAGGATTGAACTTGGTTGGGTCTTGCTGTCTTGTCTCTGGGCTTGGGCCTGACATTAGAAAGTGTATATTAAAATATTACTATACTTTCAGTTGAAAAATAACCTAAAAAGTTTATTCAGTCAGTGCTTTTGCTAGATAATTCCCAACATCTTTCAGCACAGTACTTACCTGACCTTGTGAAATTACTTCCTTTTTAAAAAAAAAAGCCTGCAAAAGATACTTCTTAGGGGTATGAAGTTTTGGAAGTGTTATTCACACTATTACATTAATTAACAAAAACTCAATTAAAAGGGAGAGGAAAACAAAGCGTAATATTGTAATTTCACAGAAGGCGCTTCTTAAACTGCAGGTTGTCCTCAGGTTACAATGGCA
Organism: Thamnophis elegans; assembly: GCF_009769535.1. Taxonomy (NCBI): domain Eukaryota; kingdom Metazoa; phylum Chordata; class Lepidosauria; order Squamata; family Natricidae; genus Thamnophis; species Thamnophis elegans. The sequence goes on from NC_045542.1 coordinate 91,323,346, forward strand.
GTTGGGATTGGAATTGCTGTTGCTAAGCGACACAATCATAAAGCATGAAGTCAAGTAACCACATCAATTAGAGAGACAAGAATCCCTATTGCTGCTGTTACCCCAAGAGATACAGGTTGTTAAGTGAGAAGTGATGGCACTCCCAGATAAGGAACACAGCTTACTGCGGGAGCAGGAGGTGGGGAGAATTGGTGGGAGGGTGCATTAGAGTTGGAGGTGAGGTGAGGCCCAGTGCAGGCCACACATTAGTGCAAGAAAACTTGGGGGTAGATAGCATAGTGTAGAGCAGGAGGGCTGGGGGTAAGGAGTGCAAGTGCAGGAAGTGCAGAAGACCGTGGAGGTGGATGGCATGCCATGAATAGAATGAAGGAGCTGGAAGGAAACTTGGAGGTCTTCTAGTCTACCCCCCTGCTCAAGCAGAAGAACCTATACCATTTCAGACAAGTGACTGCCTTTTCTAAAAAAACCTCCAGTAATGGAGCACCCATGATTTCTGAAGGCAAGCTGTTCCACTAGTTAATTGCCCTCACTGTCAGGAAGTTTCTCCTTAATTCCAGGTTGCTTCTCTCTCTGATTAGTTTCCATCCTTTGTTTCTTGTCCTGCCCTCCAGTGCTTTAGAGAATAATTTAACTCCCTCTTCTTCATGGCAGCCCCTCACGAGCATAGGAAGACTGGGGGGATTTACCAGAGCGACTTGCAGCTGGCTTCCTTATTCATGGGAAGTCAGCAGGGAAGGTCGCAAATGGCAATCATGTGACCATCAGATGTTGCAACTATCAACATCCGGTTGCCAAGAGCCCAGATTGTGACACGTGGGTACTGATGCCATAATTTTAAGGGCTGATTGTAACTACCACTTGTTCAACTTTGTCTCCTCCGGGATTGGGCGGCCTATAAAACTAATAAATTGAATTGAATTGAATTTAACTTTGAAGAGTTGCTGAACAAGTGGTCACTAAGTGAGGACTGCACATACTGTAATCCAATACTTTGGATTGTTAGCTGGGATTTGTTCATATTCTACAGCCGTGATGGCGATCAGAGCCATTTGTTAGAGCATGCAAGGTGTTGCCCCGTCAGCTCCAGTGCTGGCCAACTGACTTTGGTCTTCTTTTGAGGCCATTTTTCACCCTCCGGAGGCTTCCTTGAAAGTTGGAAGTTCAGAAATGGACAAGAAACGAGCAAATCAGGACTTCCAGTTTGTCCCTAGGGTCATTTTTCGCCCTCCGAAGCCTTCAGGGAAGTCTCCTGAAGGCTCAGGAGGTTGAAAATCGGCTCTACGGACAAACCAGAAATCACCATTCCTGAACTTCCGGGTTCCCTGTAGGTCTGTTTTTCGCCCATTAGAGGCTTCAGGAGCTTTCCTGAAGCCTCAGGAGGGCCGCTGGAGGTGTGTGTGTCTGTTTTCACTCTCCCCGGGCTCCTAGAAAGCCTCTGGAGCCTGGGGAGAGCGAAAAAAACCATGCCGGGGGTGGGGGGCGCTGGTGACCTGTGCATGTTCGCAGGGTGTGTGTGTGTTGTGTGCATAGCATTATGGGTGTGGCACGCCCATGCATGACCACCCCCCTGTGCTCCCCCCGCTTTCGGCACCGGAGCCAAAAAAGGTTAGCCACCACTGTTCTACAGCATTGGGTTTTTTTTTAAACTACTGCTTATTCAAATGTGTTTTTAACAGCATTTCTTAATTTCCATAAAAGAATTGTTTAGATGTGAAATAGAATATTTTCCAGTTCAGCAGGGTAGAAATTTAGTATTTGTTCACTTATCTATCTCCTGAAAAACTGTGAAGCATGATGATTAAAAGTCATCAGGCCAGTTCTGTACAAAACCTGCTTTAAATTGAGCATAAAAGCCTGTAGAAAAACAGGAAACAATAAGACTTATGTAATGCTAGCTACTCAATCCACTCCCACTAATTCAGCAAGAGCAAAAAATACACTTTGAACTACGTCTTAAACTAGAATTCCGCCTGGATTAGACTAAGATAAAGAAATAAAATGAATGCTTGGCTGTTCCCATTTGCAATGTAATTGTTTCATTAAAATTCCTCTCTTAGCACTAGAGGATAACAGTTATGAATTACTTTTCTTAGGAACATGGCATCCCCACAGATATGGGATACGCAGTGGCCCCTCATCATTCAGGGGTGTACCCAGTCCATGTGCAACTCTATGAGGCCTGGAAACAGGTGTGGGGGATCAAAGTAACAAGCACCGAAGAATATCCTCATCTCAAACCAGCTCGCTACCGAAGAGGATTTATTCACAGTGGAATCATGGTTAGTAGAAAACATATCAATCTTGTGAACTATGGTGATGAATGCTTGCTCCCCCCGCCCCCAAGATTGTTTTATAGAATGCTAAACATAAATCTAGGAATAAACCTTTTATACCACAAATTGGTCAAGATATAAAGAAGGGGAAAGTTAGAAAATTATTATTTTTTAACTTTTGTTTCCTTTGTTCTTTTTTAATAAGCATAAACAACAATAAGTAATAATACAGTGGAATCCTTGTAGGGACTCGTGATTTATGATACGTTTGATCCCACCCTCGGGCTCAGCCAGGTCATCTCCTACAAAACCTTTATTATTTACTATAATAATCAATTTAATGAATTTTGTTGTTATTTATCAATGCTGCGGTCAGCTCTAGAAGATAGTTAATGTTGACATATTTTTTTTCCTCTTTAAAGATCTAGGTTGAGGTTGAGGTTTATTGGATTTATATGCTGCCCTTCTCCCAAGGACTCAGGGCGGCGTACAACATAAAAGAAAACACATATTACAAAAATTAAAAGAGACATTAAATAAAGTATCCAAAAAAAACCAATTGATATTTACAATAAAATTTTAAAAATTAATTAAAATTAACAACCAAATTAATCCTGTATTTTATTCCATTCAGGCCAGGCTGGCTTGCTGGAAAAGCCAATTTTTTAGGGTGTGTCGGAAGGACCAGAGGTCGGGGATTATGCGAAGCTCCAGGGGCAGCTCATTCCAGAGGGAAGGTGCTCCCACAGAGAAGGGTCTCCCCCTGGGGGTCGCTAGCCGACACTGTCTGGCTAGCGACTCCCTATAGATTATCTTAATCTATAGTCAGTACTATATAAATACCAAAATAATGTATTATTTGTGTTTTATAGCCATAAAATAAAATGTATTACTAAATAATAAAAAGAATAACCCAAACCATATCAAATAATAAATCTGCTTAAATTTGAATTTCAGTATTATGTATTTCTAATTTCATTAAAAAAGTTGTCTGAGGATTACAGTTAAACTTCACTATCATTAGCAATTTTTAACTTTATAAATTAAATGTATATATTCATCAACCTACACAGATACTATTTCTGAATACAGTTTAAACTAGTTTACATGATTTTATTTTAACCCAGCTGTCAGTCCATGACCAAATTAAAAAATAACAGATTTGATCATTCTTTAATGAATTCTTGGACAGAATTTTTCAACAGGTTTGTGTTGTGAGATTCTATGCAAGGATGCAACAGTGGACTCCTGAAGGAAAGTCAGTTCTCAAAACATTAGTGTCCCAGGTCATGCAGGACTTTTAACGAATAAAAATATTATCTGGAATTATGCCTAAAAGCAAATTGGCAGCCACATGTAATTGGCACAAAATTAGCTGAATATGCACCTGTTTCTAACCCTTGATGCAAGATGGACAGCTGTGTGCAAGATACTCTCACGTAGAGTGAATTGCAATGTGGAAATCAGTAAATGCGATGGCAGTCAGGACTGAGGTAGAACATTCTGTCCTCTACCACTGGTGTGGGCGGGGGAGCTGCAGTTGGAAAACAACATTTATATCCACAGCTTTTAACTGCTTTTCAGAAAAATAAGTACCAGTGCCAGGTTGTGCCCAAGGTTGTTATCTAATCAGAAGGATTTACAGAGGTGCTCTGGTTTAATGGAGGCATATTTCTTCTTAAAAGATGGCATTCATCACTAGAATGATTATCATATTGTCTGGATTCATTTGCAAACTTTTTTTTAACGTATCCACTTGCCTGTAGGTCTCAAACACATTAAGGCAGAGAGAGCTGCTCTTCATTTCTTACGTACATAGGTACCTATTTGCCCATTGTGCGATTCCCAAAGTATAACAGAAAGGTTTAAAAAAAGCAAGCAAAAGAAATTAAAGGCAGGAATGAGGCAAAAAGAAGAACAAATAAGTCTATTTTACAACAATACCATTCACTATACCCTTGAAAACCTTTCTATTACAGGTAGTCCTTGACTTAACAACCGTAATTGAGCCCAACATTTCTGTTGCTAAGTGAGACACTTGTTAAGTGAGTTTTGCCCTATTTTATGATCATTTTTGCCACAGTTGTTAAGTGAATCTCTGCAGTTGTTAAATGAGTAATATGGTTGTTGAGTGAATCTGGTTTCTCCTTTGACTTTGTTTGTTAGAAGGTTGCAAAAAGTGATCACATGATACCAGGACACTACAATCGTTTGTGTAATTTGAGTCCGTTGTCAAGCAACTTAAAGGTTAAGGATTTTTAAAATATATATATTGAGGCTTCATACAGGCTTAAAACACTAGTTTGTCCAGAATTACCTCTAGAAAATTGTCTTCATAATCAACCATATCATATTTATACCACAATATTGGTTGATGATTCTGTTTCAGTTACATCTGAGTTTTGAATAATGCTAATAAATACCTTATGAAAAGCCAATAAGATAATACTGCGTTAAAAGAATAGTAGGTTTTAAGAATGGGAAGTGGTAAACATTGTAAGAAGTCTGTTGATAAAGAAATGGGAAGTGGTATTCAGGATAATCCAGATTCCAAGAAGTTTGTTAATTAGAAGACAGCATAGTTAAAATGAGATGGCCAAACTTACTTTCTAAGAAGAGAAAAGGATATTTGGAGCATCTCATATTACTTATTCAAGGAAATTCTATTACAAAACTATTAGTATAATCTTGAACTCCTGAGTTTTGCATGATTTTCAGCAGTGTATAGCTGTTTTAGGAAAATTAACTAATTGCACGTGTTAGAAACGCCACATAATTTCAAGAGCATGCTTTGGATATTTTTAATATGGGTTATCTTAAAGGAAAACCTTTATTTAGTTGCATTGCCAGTTGTAATTAGAATTGTATAATTGCAACTTGAAAATATCTGAAGTTTTATGTTGAGAGAGAGAAAGAGAGAGAGACCATATTACTTTACAATAAAATTTATAACAATTTTTTTAGCTGGATAGATAATCCAAGCAGCTAAGGAATCCTTTACAATTTCCAGGTGCCTGGCCCTTTAAATAATTCCTACTAAACATATTAGACAAAAAAGGGCTTAATCATTTGGTGAACTTTCCCCAATGGCCTGCCTTGGTTGTTATGATGGACTGCATACTGTGCACGAAAGTTTCTGATGGCCATTGGTGATTGTTTCTTTTTCCTGAGATAGTCTAATCAGCTTGAAAGGAGCAGCTGCTGGGTGCTTTGCCTTTGTTCTCAAATTCGTGAAAAAGCGTAAAATGAACATAGGAAGAGATTTTTCTCCCTTGGGAAAGAAGGAACTGGAACAAAGTTTCTTCCTTCTGTTGTCCTCACACTGCATCCCAAATGCATGTACCAGATGCAGATTGTACCCTTTGTCTCAGCATGTACATTTAGTCTTTTGGCAACATTTGAAGTAAGCCAGAGCCATATATGATAGGCGGTGGCTTTGCCAAGGCCAAGCGACTGATCTCAGTTATGTCTCTTAGTTTTTCCAGCGTCCACTGCAACAGTGTCTTAATAGGAGCACATGGTAGAACTTGCTTCATAGCTTCCCACTTATCAGGATTCTGCACAGGGTATCCTAAATTAGGTTAAGGAGGCAAACTGTGCAGACCCAGCACGACAGGGCTTATATCAAGCCACAATAAAATAAAACAGTGTTTCAGCACGGTATTATTTCAGCACAGCTTACATATAGAGTGAAACTTTAAAAAATCATGCATAAACAGAGAACCTCAGCAGATGAAAGATACCTCAAGACAGACTTTTTGTTCTCAAATTAGATAATGATTTTTTTTAAAAAAAATGCATTTTTGTATTTATGATCAACCCCAGCGTCAGAGGCTTTCGGTACCCCAATGTTCCCTTTGAAGCATAATGAAGCATATTTTAGTCTGATACATTTGACATAAATCAGATACCAGGAAACTCTGATTTTTCCATTTAGCTTATCTTTCCCTGGTGTGGGGATGGGAATTGGGACATAGTTGTTTTGTGAAGCAAATTGGAAAGTATTCTTTTGTTTAAAGTTGAGAGGTACTAAAATAGGCAGTCAGTCTGCTTTGGTTTGAACTAATGGGCTTGAAGGGATGTGTGTGTGAAAGAAGGGGGAGAGGAAGGGAGGGAAGGAAGGAAGGAAGGAAGGAAGGAAGGAAGGAAGGAAGGAAGAAAGAAAGAGAGAGAGAAAGAAAGAAAGGAAGAAAGAATTATAGAGTTGGAAGGGACCTTGGAGATTTTCTAGTCCAATCCCATGCTGAGGCAGAAAACCTTATACTATTTCAGACGAATAGTTTGTCCAGTCTCTTCTTAAAAACTTGGAGTATTGGAGCATCCACAACTGCTAGAGGCAAATCGCTCCACTGATTAATTGTTCTGTCAGGAAATTTCTCTTTACTTCTAGGTTGCTTCTCTCCTTGAAAAAGAAAAGAAGGGAAAAGGAAAGGAAAGAAAGAACAGTTATGCACTTAAATGAATGAATGCATTTATGTGTGAAAATAAGAACCCCAATATCATGGTACAGGATCAATTCCACCCTTACTAAAAACTTCTCCACCTCCAAAGTCAGTAAAAAGTGAATACAAAACAGTAGGAGATTTGGTTTTAGAAGCCTTGAAAACCAGACCCCAATATTCAAATGGAAAGAATTAATGCTGACAGGATGAATTTGAGGAACATCTGTTTAGCCTAACTGTTTCCGCAGAGGGACACTTTAGACCTACATGCTCCATTATCCTGTATGTTGTGGGGAAGAGTGGTGCAGAGTAAAATTAAGCAGTACGCAATAGTCATAAGAAGATGGCAGTGCATAATAAGGTATTATTATATTGGTCAAATTATCTGCAACTCATTCTCAGCAAAGTCAGGACACCTTGAACCAACTTATATGGGATTTGTAAGAAATAGCACAGTGGATTTTAGATTCCTTTTAATTTGCTACTTGTCCGTCTTCCCTCTCCCCCCCCCCCTTTTTTTTTCCTTGCTAGGTTCTTCCACGGCAAACCTGTGGATTATTTACACACACCATATTCTATAATGAATACCCAGGTGGCTCGAGTGAATTGGATAAAATCATCAATGGAGGCGAGCTTTTTCTGACTGTTCTCCTTAATCCCGTAAGTATTACTTCAAGGACCAATGAGCTGAAATCCTTGCAGTAAAGAAAAGGTGGGATATAAATAGAATGATTAAGTTAAAAAATCCATTAGCTACTAAAAGGTTCTGGAGTTGATAAATTCTTGAGCTGAATAATTTTCAGAAAAGTATGTATATGTAGGTGAGACGGGGTGTGTGTGCGTGTTTGGGTGAATGGATAGATAAATATGATTTAGAAGTGATTAAGAAGCTGAAAGGGCTTAGGCATAAGAGTTCAGCAAGAGCCATAAATAGTAATATCATTTGGATAATTGCCTGGTCAAAGTTTATTATATGGTATGAACACTGTGAAATACATTAAGTGGGCATAATTATGAGTGCTGTCAAGTAAACATTTTTTTTTTCTGAAGTCAACAGAAATTAGAACTGGAGAGAAACTGACTGAAGTTGGGAGCAAATTTAGAATAGATGAAAGCATTTTCTGACTCAGCATTTAATCCATTTATGGAATATATTGCCACAAGGTGTGCCAATCAGCTTGGATATTTTTAAAAGGGCAGAAATGTTTCCTAGGTGCACTGTTCTTTGTAGAATATATGGTAGGTAAATAGTAAGGAGAATCTTTAAAAAAATTAAAGTGAATTAACAGAAGCTGTAACATTTATTATTGAAAGTAGTTTACTTCTTATCCTAAGTATAAAGATTTTTTCCCCTCCATCCTGGCTAGAATTTTAAACTTCTGTGGGATGTTTGGATAGAGGATAGAAACGTGGTGGTCCTTAATGCAGGAAAGCATTTTTGTGGCGTTTAGTTAGTTCATCTGCATGTTTGTTCATCTGCAAATGAATGTTTAATATTTCACTGAAAAAATTCCCTGAATACTACAGTGACCATTCTGTTCTATGGGGTTCCCCCCCCCTTTCTTTTTCCCTCTCCTGCACAGATCAGTATCTTTATGACCCACCTCTCCAATTATGGAAATGACCGCCTGGGTTTGTACACCTTTAGGCATTTGGTCCGTTTTCTGAACTCCTGGACTAACTTGAAGTTACAGACGTTGCCACCTGTGCAGCTGGCACAGAAGTATTTCCAGATATTCTCTGAAGAAAAAGACCCCCTTTGGCAGGTGTGCATTCACTGCCCCCCCCTGGGCCTGCGGCGCACAAATTTTCCACTGTGTTTTATTGTTTTGTCTCTTTCTTGGTTTGAAAATCTGGGCAAGTAGTTGCCTGTTATATAATACTCAATTTGGTTAATTGCGGTCATAGACCACTAGGATACTTAATACTCCCCAGGAAGAGTGGCAGATGTGAAATAACATTCTGTGAAATGTGTAGTGGCTGGAGACTTGCAACAGTATTCAGGGAGATTTGCTTCTCTATCCATTGAGCAACACATCCCATCTGGTCACTTTCTTTCAGTTGTACATCTGTTTACAAAAAGGGTATTCTGATAATTCTAGATTATAATACTGGCCCCCTGGAGAGGAGAGACTGGTTTTGAAAAATGTATTTCTCTTTCCTTTTAAGAGGGTGAAAGTCAAAAACAAACAAACTATAGCTTCCAAAGTGCGGAGCAGACTCAGTATAGTAGCGAAGTAAAAGATGATATCTTCCTTCTCTTACTTATGATATCTTCTATTACTTATGACTTACGACCACAATTGAGCCCAAAATTGCTAAGCAAGCCGGTTGTTAAATGAGTTTTGCCCGATTTTACGACCTTTTTTTTTTAACCAAAGTTGTTGAGTGCATCACTGCAGTTGCTAAGGGAATCATGCAGTTATTAAGCAAATCTGGCTTCTCCCATTGACTTTGAGTGGTGGAAGCCAGCTGGGAAGATTACAGTTGGGGATCACGTGAGCCCGGGACAGCACAACTCATAAATACACGCCAGTTGCCAAGCGCCCCCCCCCCCCCCCAAATTTGATCAATGACATGGGAATGCTACAGCTGTCACTAAATTAATGGTTATAGTCAAGGACTACACTTGAAATTGCTGGCTTTTGAGATACCTCTTCAGTTGGACTATAAAACAGTTGGGCTATAAAACAGTTGGGCTATAAAAAAATCCTGTTGTTATGGATGGCCTGGCTGATTCCCAACACATTGTCATGTTTTAGGATCCTTGTGAGGACAAGCGCCACAAGGATATTTGGTCCAAAGAGAAGACCTGCGACCGGTTCCCCAAGCTACTAATTATTGGTCCTCAGAAGACAGGTATAGTAGTAACTGATGTATGCGGTATTGGTGAAATATACTATCCCAATGATTAAATTACAGTACCTTTTTAAACCATAATATATGAACTAAGCCACAATTGACTGAGCATGTACAATCCACTACCCCAAAACTTAACAAGCCATCTTAAGGTGTATTAGTGTAAGCGGTTTAATACTCTTCAACTTATTGTCATAGTAAGGACAATGAATGTTGTTTCAAACAATGGTGAGTACAATTTGAAGTTATTGAACAGTTATTGTTGGTGACATTTGTCATCACTTATAAGTGTTCATGGTTCAACATAGGAAACTGGAATAAATTAAAAAAAACAATCTTATATTTCGCCCAATTTTTTTTTAGAAAGAGATTATTTTTTGTAACAGCAATGTAATTCATCCTCAGAGTTGGAGAAGCAACTGCCAAAAACATTTAATACAGTTGAAATCTGATAATATTTAGGCTAAATCTGCAAGGCCGACAGAAATAGGAAATCTAAGTTAAAGACTCAGGCTTTACCTCACAGGCTTCTCCCCCCCCCCCCCCCCCCCCCCGGTGAGATGATAGCTGTTTAAAAGGCCATGTAGTAGGATAAAATATCATATATGCCGTAATTAACAAATGCACTGGAGTAATCGTTGGTTTTTAACATTTTTATTGAGGATTGAACACATCAAATCCGCTTATCCCTGGAATAATCTAGATCAGTGTTCCGCCTCAGCAACCTTAAAGTCTGTGAACTTTAACTCCCAGAATTCTCCATCCAATATGCTGGTCAGAGAATGCCAGGAATTGAAATCCCAGATTTTAACATCATTGACGTTGAGAAATAGTGATTGTGAATTCTGTCAGAGGCTTGGTGGAAAAGCTCTTTGTCCCCTTACCCCATTTCTTCTCTTCTTCCTTGAAAAGGCACCACTGCCCTCTATCTCTTCTTGGGGATGCACCCTGACCTGAGCAGTAACTATCCCAGCTCGGAGACCTTTGAAGAGATCCAGTTCTTCAATGGACATAATTACCACAAAGGCATTGACTGGTAGGCCTCATTCTCAATTTTTGTGCTGGGGTGGGTGGATGAGGAGCTGCCCCTTCCACTTATATTTTGGTTCATAATGACACTTCAAAGGAATGAAGGAACAGCTTTGCAATGTCCTAATCTATTTTTCCAAAATGTTTTGAAAATCAAACATATCTAGTAAGGAAGGGGCAAACTTCCCTTTGGATTTAGATTTGTGGAAGAAATATACACATTTAGCTTTAGATTTAATTAATTAATTAATTTTATTTGCCATCCATCTCATTTTGAAGTGGTTCTGGGCAGCTTACAGCATGAAAATATTAAAATCAGAAGTAAATATGCCTAACACAATAAAATGAAGTACAATCAAAGTAAAATCATAGTTACAAGATGGAGATGGAGACAGTGATGGGATTCAATTTTTTTTACTACTGGTTCTGTGAGTGTGGCTTTGTGGGCATGGCAGGGGAAGGATACTGCAAAATCCCCATTCCCTCCCCATCCCACTAACCTGCTTTCCAGCTCCGTTCTCCTGTTCAGGGCCATGAAAGAAGATCAGCTGGGACGCAGCGGGGGCGGGGCCAGCCTATTTTCCGGTTTTCTGAACTACTCAAAATTTCCACTACCGGTTCTACCAGAACCTGCCAAAACTGGCAGAATGCCACTTCTGGATGGAGAGAGCCAAATGCAACCGGGGGGTTAGGGGAGGGGAAAGGAGGTAAGGTTGACTCTTAATTGATCAACCACCTCCCATTGGTACCCAAGCCATCTGGTAGAACCTACTGTAAGGCTCTTATGGAAAGTCAGAAGGGTGGTAAGATATTTCAAGGGCCGGGACCAGTTAGTTGTTCTACTTTGCCAGGAAACCATCTCTGTAAGCCTGAAACACAGAATTGTTACACACGTTTTATCTGATTCTTGTACCAGGTTTCTGCAGTGATGCCCTGTAAACCTGTGTTAATCCTACTGGACTAAAATGTGAATGAGGAAAACGGGGTTTTGTGTTTAATGTCTGTTGTAACATTTCCCCCCTCTTTTCTTAAAATGTACCATTTATTCCTATCTGTCTGCTTGGGAAGAATGGGGATCAGCAGCTGGTCTGTTTGTCTTGTGTTCAATAGTTCATGCTGCATTTGCCGTATGCTTAATCTTTTCCATAAATGTAATAAATTGCAGTCTGTTAATTCTTTGATCCAGAAGAATGCTTCATTGGTTGTTCAGGCTTAAGTTCTAAAATCAGCTACATTCTAATGAATGTCTTGACTAATACGGTTTGGGGCTGGAAAGAAACCTTTGATGTGTCTTAATCCTTGCTCTGTTTAAAGTGGCATAAACAATTGACATTGAGTAAGAAACTGAAACTATTTCTGTATTGCTTCACCCAATCTATTTTCCCCTTTCTGCTGCTGATGTTTTTTTTAAAGGTATATGGAGTTTTTCCCCATTCCTTCCAACACTACTTCTGATTTCTATTTTGAGAAGAGTGCCAATTACTTTGATTCAGAAGTCACACCAAGGCGGGCTGCTGCACTGCTTTCCAAGGCAAAAATAATCACCATCCTCATCAATCCTGCAGATCGGGCCTACTCTTGGTATCAGGTAAGCTGCTCCATGGCGGCGGTGTCTTCTTGACCTAAAGCACTATTCATTAGTGGAAAGGCAATGTAGCTCTTAAATGTAATAACATCAGCTCTTATGTCATTAGAGAAGCTCTTCCTGGCTGCCCACCAGTCTGCAGGGATTTCTGAAGCAAAAATTTCCCTTTACCGTTAGAATTCAGCTTTCTAGTTTGTTGTGCCTCAATTTGTCCTAGACCTCACATGACCCTAATGCTGCCTGTTTTTCTTTGTGCCTTCCTCTCTTTCTTCCACTTTCCTCTTTCTTGTTTCCTCTCTGCTTCTTTGAATGTCTCTTGTTCCTGTTCAGCAGAGTTCAGCTCTTAAAATTGGTTTTTTTTCTTCTTCATAGCATCAACGGGCACATGATGATCCAGTTGCTCTGAAGTACACTTTTCATGAGGTGATTACAGCTGGACCTGAGACCTCTCAGAAGCTTCGGACTTTACAGAACCGTTGCCTAGTACCAGGCTGGTATGCTACCCATATTGAACGCTGGTTGAATAATTTCCACACCAATCAGGTAAGCAAGTCACGAATCTTCAGTTTTACCTTCTCACAAAACAAAATAGAGAGAAAGTTTTATAAATCAGAATTTATATATATATAAACGGCTCTGTGTGTGCGCGCACAAACACACACACACACACACACACACACACACACACACACACACACACGTATGTATGTTCCAGCATAACTCTGGAGTGCCTTGAGCAATTTCAACCAAATTTGGTACACAGATTACTTACCCTCTGGAAACAAATACTATAAGACACCCATAACAGCCCTGGGGTGTGTTCTTCTAAGATACAGCCTGTTGTGCCTTACAGTGGCTTCTATCGTACTGCCATAAAATGGCTTCTGTGCAGCGCAGTGGAGTCTCCATGGTAACAGCTTCACAGTACTCCACAAGGGGGCTCACTCTGGAAAGGGGGGGGGAATCCAACATTAGAAATTAAGGTGGTATCACCTTTCTTGACGCTTCTGGGGGCACAAGGAAAACATTTATAACTAATTGTCGCCGAAATCAGGGCTTTTCCTGTCTAATACAGGATTAGGATAAATAAATACCCGGGAAATGCTGGGTTCAGTAGTTTTTATATATACAACCATATATTCAATGCTGTTTGTTTCTTGTGGAAAATGCATATGTTTTCTGGAATGTTGGAATTCACTTAATTCACTCTGAAAAGCCTGAAAAGAGGTTCCCTGAGAATTGGATAAAACTCGTAGTTCCTTCCAATGGTAATAATTTTATCCTGTGAGATTAGTTGAGAATAGCAACTTAATAGCAGCAAAAAATTCACCATACTTGTGTTTTATTTTGAAGTTAAGGGAATGAGAGATGCAGCTGTGTAGTTTGTCAGCTGGCCAATGTCAGGATGGATTAAAAGTCCTATTACCCCAACGTTATCTTCATGGTTTTTATAACATTAAGAAAGAAATCCATTAATGACATGGTGAACATTTCCAAAAAACCTTGCTTCTGGCCACAAAATGCAGATCTCCTTTGTGGGTGGATACAGTACTTAAAAAGCAGACTGTTATTCCATCCTGTGACAACTGCAATCAGTATTGCAATTTACAGTCAGTATATATGTAGGGACGCGGTAGCTAAGACGTTGAGCTTGTTGATAAGAAAGGTCAGCAGTTCGGTGGTTCGAATCCCTAGCACCGCGTAATAGAGGGAGCTCCCATTACTTGCCCCAGCTTCTGCCAACTTAGCAGTTCGAAAGCACACAAAAAATGCAAGTACAAAAATAGGAACCACCTTTGGTGAAGGTAACAGTGTTCCATGCATCTTTGGCATTGAGTCATGCTGGCCACCACAGAGACGTCTTCGGACAGCTTCAAAGCTCTTTGGCTTTGAAACAGAGATGACCACCGCCATCTAAAGTCAGGAGTGACTAGTACATATGTGGGAGGCATTATCTTTTATATATGTAGGCCAACTTTACAGTCATGGGGATAGTAAGCAATTTGTCAGAAATGGGTAATATTCTGGTTGGTTGTTTGCTCGTTTATTCATTTTCTATTAAATTTATATGCTGCCCATCTCACCATTGAGCAACTCTGGGTAGCTCGCAACAGATAAAAACAAGAATATAAAAATATTAAAATGAACAGAAATGGGGTCAACAGGGAACTTGAACTCTGGTGGAATGGAGGTGGAATCTTCTTAGTCCATTAGCCACTTCCAGTATGGAACACCCTCTTCAGGGCCCAAAGCCAGTCTGCAGAACCAGGTTTTGAAGGTCCTTCAGAAAGCCAAGAGGGTAGGGATGGATCTCATCTCCAGAACATCTTTCAAAGATCTTGTGTAGAATAAAGCCAAGCAAGTGAGCCCTACAAATATTCTCAGTTAAAAACGTATGCCATGATTGCATTTTGAAGGCAATCAGACATTCTATCTATCTATCTATCTGTCTATCTGTCTGTCTATCTATCTATCTATCTATCTATCTATCTATCTATCTATCTATCTATCTATCTATCTATCTATCTACCATCTATCTATCTATCTATCTATCTATCTATCAATCATCTATATCTATCTATCTATCTATCTATCTATCTATCTATCTATCTATCTATCTATCTATTCAGATGAATATAAAGATTTATTATAAGCTTAAGCTATCTACAAAAAATGGTCAAAGCAATTTGGCACTAGATAAGAAATTCATGGTGAACTCAGATCTCTTGGCATGAAGAGACTCATGATTGATGTCGCATCTGACCCCTTCCTCGGGCTCAGCCTGGTCATCTCCTGCAGCTTCTTACTAGCACTGATGTTATCTAGCTAGGGTAATGAAACATGCAAGAAAACCAGCAAGCTCAGAGAGCCCCAAAGATCCCTCGTTTCAGCCCTGAACTACAAATATTCTCCTGCATTGGTATATATCACACCTACTGATGGTTGTATGCAAAATGAAGCAATGACAGAATAAATATGTGAACAGCCAGGCTAGCAATTTATTTTGAGGATTCTTCCCTTTCATGGGAAGTGAAAAGTGAGGCTTCTGTTGTTCCACAACTGTGTGTCTGCTGCTCCCCCACAAGCAACCACCAGCGTCTTGCTCTTGCTGTATCATTTTATATATCTCTATATAAAATATAAAATATATTTTATATTTATATATTACAGAAGCTAGAGGGAAAGAGGAAAGGGAAATACGTTTTAAATGATACAGCAAGGGCAAGACGCTGGTGGTTGCTTGTGGAGGAGCAGCAGACAGACAGTTGTGGAGCAACAGAAACCTCACTTTTCACTTCCCACGAAAGGGAAGAAACCTCAAAATAAAAAACTCTGCAGGTCTCTGGATGGTGACAAAACAGAGTGCCTAATTTTAGTGATTTGAGGGTCATTGTAGATGTGATAGAAATAAATTAACTCAGATGTTGAACCCAGATTGTGACATGAGAACAGAGCTGGAGAGGTTCAAAAACCCACGTGGAATGCCTTAATAATAAACTAAATAAAGTTCAAATCGGAAAACTAATGACATAAATAATCTAGCTAGAGTTGGCTAAAATAAACCTCACTGAATTTAGGATTTTACTGAAAAATCATTTGGACAGAAACCAAGAAAGCATGTAAAGTTTCTTTGGGGTCTGAAATCTAATCAATAAGCATGGGGTGTCTTTAGTTTCAAGACCCGAGGTGGATCATTATAGCACCTGTACGATCTGTGGACTTCAACTCCCAGAACCCCTGAGCTCAGGAATTCTGGGAGTTGAAGTCCACAGGTCTCAAAAGGATCATAATTGCCCATCCTGATCTAAACACATGGCTATTTAATTGCATTTTTACAAACAGTAACTAGTTTCCAATTCATAATCATTTTGAAGATGAAGCCTAAGCCTTTAAATCAGATGAATGTAACTACCATGAATACAGTCATCTGATATATTATTTTCTGTTAGATTATTGGTATTTTGGGATTCAGTAGGTGGGATCAGGAAATATAGGATAATTATTTTTATTATTTAGAAATATTTTTCTAAATATTCTAAATTATTTTTTGCCAAGACAGGGATCCTTATCCTAGCATTGTGCATTTGGTTTCTTAAGTGATAGCTATGCTATCTGCCAAACTGAGAATCATTTCCTTTATCTTGCCCAACCCTGACATAGACACAGTGCACTGTGGTAGTGCAGTGCTTAGTTGTTGTATTGCAGGCTAACTCTGCCCACTGCCAGGAGTTCAGTCCCGACTGGCGTCAAGATTGACTCAACCTTCCATCCTTCTGAGATCGATGAAATGAGGACTCAGATTATTGGGGGCAATATACTGATGTAAACCGCTCAGAAAGTGCCATAAAGCACATGGAATAGTATATAAGTTTAAGTGCTATTGCTATTGTTTTATTTGAAGCCAGCTATTATTAATAATAATTAAAAATCAAAATAATTTTAAAGAACCCTGATAGGGGTTGAACCTTGTGATTTGCCAATCGGTATGTTACTCAATTTCGATGAGAATTTTGATGCAGTTTTAGTACAATACTAACTAGCTTTGTTTCAACTTACTTCTTTGTCCAGCCAGCATTTAACTAACTTGCTAATCATAATCTCATGGGGACTTTGTCTTAATATTGTAGACATGGTGTATTTGATTTAAGCAAAGCATTTAGCAGTCTGCTAAGAAAATTAACATTAAGTCTGTCTTAGTACACAAATATTACATATGTTGATTGGAGGCTGTAACTAATAATTGGGTCTGGTGCAAAGCCTTTTATTTTAACACTGAAAAGGATGTGCTTGTCATCAACAATAACAAATAGTTTTAATTTAAGTAGCTTGCTAGCACCATCAATTGTGAACTGTAATGATGGAAATGCTCCATCTTATCACTTGAGATGTTCATGTTAAAATATTTATATTGAGGGAAATAATCTAGTATGATCTATATTAATTTTTTTTAAAGAAGCTTCCTGGTTTGTTTCCATCAGGAGGATTTGAATAAATCTGGAAGGTTCTTGAAGGTCCCTTCTCAATAACTCCTGTTCATCCTCTTTATTTTTTCCCCTTCATCTCTTTTTGGCTGTTACCTTTGGAAGGATGGAGTGTGTGTACAATACAATAGCAGAGTTGAAAGGGAACTTGGAGGTCTTCTAGTCCAACCCCCTGCCTAGGTGGAAACCCTATACCGTTTCAGACAAATGGCTATCCAACATCTTCTTAAAGACTTCTAGTGTTGGGGCATATACAACATTATTTCATGTATACCTACTTCTTTTATTTCTAAATTAATAGTTTGCATATGTTGGTGGGCATTACTTATTTTTTTTCAAATGCAGTACCATTAATTAATTAACCTTAATGAATTATTGATTATTTTTTTATCTCAGTGTACACTTTTTTTTGAGTGTGGCTTCTGACAGGTGTGTGCGTTAGATAAATATGAGAAAACTGCTATGTAGAGATTAAGAAATTGGATTGGCACTTAGGAAATCAAGCTCAAATCCACTCTCAGCCAAGGAAGTTCACTGGGTGATTTTGGATTAGTCACTTTCTGTCAGCCCAATCTATTTCACATGATTGCTGTATGTTAAATTGGGATGAGAGATAACCAACTTGAACTCCAGGATGGAAGGCAGAAGATAAATCGAACAAATAAATGAACCCTTTTATTTGAGAGAGGGAAGTGTCTAGGATTGGCTTTGACCGAAACTTAAGTTTATAAGGTTGAAGAAGCTAGGAATTGTGCAATATTTTTATTTGCATTTGCAATTTTTATTCTGACTTTGGTTGGGGAAATCATCTTGTATTATTCTCCTTTTGGTAAATATAATCATTTGAATGAATTTTAAGCCACATGGAACAGTTGATATGATTCTTCATCTTAGGTTTAAGTTAGGAAATATCAATGTAAGAAAATGACTTTGATTTATTTAACAAATTTTAGTGGAGGGTAGGACATCGAGGGACCATATGTGTGCCCATTATTGTACTATAAGTTTAGAAATACTTGTTCACTAAGTTAAAGCAGTGTTTAGCTTTTTCATGCTATTCGTCTCTCCTGTGCTTTCCAGTTAGGATATAATAGAAATGAAATACAAATTCTACACAAACAGAAGTGGATTTATTTATTATTTTGATTTGCTCTATTACTACCTCTGAGGAGTGAAACTATCTCTGTTCCTGATGCTATACATTGCAGTTAGGAAGGTGTATGTTCAGTATAAGAGAGGAACCTAACATATATATGTATTTTAAAATGTTTTTCAGATTCTTGTTCTGGATGGCAAGCGACTACGCACAGAACCAGCCAAAGTAATGGAAACAGTCCAGAAATTTCTTGGCGTGACAAACACCATAGATTATCATAAAACTCTAGCGTGAGTTCATCATATCTGCTTTTGTTGAATATAATCTTTGAATATATTTTCAGCATTGGATCCTACTTGCTTGCATCCCTCACATTGCTTGCATTTTTTCCCCTGTCAATCGAAGAGCTGATTGGAGGACTATAGAATTGGCTTCCTTTCATTTTGCAGACATCAAGACTGCTCTGAAGCTTTGAAATCTTTCATTGCAAAGGATCATTGTAGTGGTTAGCAGTAAGACTGTGCTCTACTCTGGTTTTAGTAGCAATAAAATGCAGACTACTAAATACTGTTTTCTGTAACAAATGCATAAACATTACATTGAACATATCTTGTGGTGCATAGATGACTGATTGTCCATAACAGAACACTATGCATTTTCTTTCAAGTACATATTATATACATACAGAATATATGTAATAGGAAAATAATATTTTTTATCTTCATTCCAGGTAATGAAGATAGAAAAGGGATTAATTTCCCTGTTTACCTTCTTGCAAACACTTTCACAAGGAGTTTCTTCCCTGGTAGAGTTTAAAATGTGTGAATCTGAATTCCTGTGGAGAAACAAATTATGGGGACAGGAGGAGGGAAGGGAGGGGAGGGAGAGGATAACCATGCTCTCTTCTCCATGTCTCATTACTTTTTTGTAAAGAGGATATATCCAGGGGGAGGTCTACAAGCATTTGCACAAATAAAATAAGATATCAGCCTACCATTAAGTTGCATTAGTGTGGAGTGTGTCCTTTGAAATCTGCAGAAATTATCATTCTCTTGTTCAGAGGTGTGGAACATTTTATAATCAATAGGTATTCATTCTTTTCCTTCAGAGCATTTGCATTTGTAAACAATTCTGGCTAGTGCAATTCCTAGTGCATGACTTAAGAACCATTTTTAATAGGTGTGTGTGTGTGTGTGATCTAAATTTAGGTCAAAAACGGGTGGGTTCCAGCAGGCACTACTGCCAGTTTGCTCATGTGCGTACGCTTGGTGTGTGCTGCACACGCAGGCGCAGTGCAATTAAAATTGTTCTTGAAAAACAAATGCCGTCTTGAAAAACAAGATGGCAGTGCCAACAGGGCCACCCAGGGAACTGGTTCGGGGGCATGGCAGGCCTGGGTCACTGCCGGTTCCATCGAACCAGGTCGCCAAACCACTACCGGTTCAGCTGAACTGGTCCGAACCAGTAGGAACCCACCACTGGACAAGAAGCAATTTATATCTAGCTACAGGACCACCACACAATGCAGTTTAAAACATTGGAATTAATAGATTAGCAAACAAACATGAAAGGATTCCAATTTATTCTTTCTCTTCCACTGCTATTGAGTTCTGTAGCAGAGTAATAGTGCGACATGGTCATTCCATATGTTTGATAAAACGGATCTCCTTTTGATCAGGAAAGTTGGTTTCCATATCTAATTATATGTAATTACTGCATGTATAAAATAAGTAGTTCTAGTTACAAAATGGAGATCATTTGTATATCATCTTCTTTGTAATTTGTGATAGGTTTGATCTCAAAAAAGGATTCTGGTGCCAACTATTAGAGGGAGGGAAGACCAAGTGCTTGGGTAAAAGCAAAGGAAGAAAATACCCAGAGATGGATTTAGATGTAAGTATGTAAAATGTGGGCATTTTTCACCTGCTGTTCTTAGAAGATAATGGCACAGTTGTGTGCTGGGTAGCCAGCCGATCTGATTTTGTAAGGACAGAACTAACCCACTAATCTTTGCTCTGTATTCAGTGAAAGCTGCTTCCTCTCCATGATGAGATTCCCTGCCACTGCAGGAAGGCTATGAATTTATGAAACACATGCGCCCCAGTCAGTTAGATTTGTCCCCACAATCATAGTTCACAAAGTGTTGCAAGATAAGATGTGAGCCTACTTGGGCATTTTTCATGAATCTTTCCCAGTTGGGCAGTTAGACTGTACATATTACCATATTTTTTGGAATATAAGAGGCACTGGAGTATAAGACGCACCAAGGTTTTGAAGAGGCAAATTAAAAAAAAAAGTTTACACTCTGCAAATCTCCCCAAAACGGTCCGTTTTTTGTGAAAACTGGCCCATTTTTTTTAAAAAAAAGGGTATGAATAGCCCTTAGGAGGCTTGTAGAATGCTCCTGGGGGGGGGGGCAAAAATGAGCAAAAAGGCCCATTTTTCATGAAAACGGGCCCATTTGTTTTAAAAAAAAGGGCATGGATAGCCTTGTGGAGGCTTATACAGTGCTCCTGGGGGCTGGGGGGCGCAAAACTGAGGAAAAAGCAGCCCCAGGATCTCTCTGAAAGCCTCCAAAAGGCTATGCACGGCCATTCTGCGAAGGGGACGGGGTTTTGGGAGGCAAAGAATGCTGTATTCAGTAAATAAGACGCACCCAGATTTTCAGCCTCTTTTTTGAGGGAAACAGGTACCCTTATACTTCGAAAAATATGGTAGTTTTGCTAGGATGGTTCTTGTATCCTTACCTTGCCGAAGGGTAAGATCTCCTCACAGCTGATGCTGTTTCTATGATGCTTATAGTAAATAGACCCTAAATTTGAAGGCTTGTAGGTATATTGGGAGGTTAAATCAACATAACATGTTGCCTTTGATTTTTTCTTATATTACCTACCGAAACCTGACCCCCCCCTATAGAATAATGCTTTAGAATCATCTTACATTTTGCAATTTTAGGATTATAGCTATTTTCTGTTGAAAGACAAAGAATCCTTCATAATTTATGAGTTAAATCCAAGTTGAAAACAATCTGTTTTGATTGGGAGCCTGCCCTGATTCTGCTTGGATTTACTTACTTATTTAAATGGCTGCTTATTTCATGTGACTTTAGACAGTTTACAACCACCAATGGAAACATGGTTAAAAACAAACTATTCTTCTCCCAGCCACCAGTCCAATTTTTCTTGCACCTCAACCCCCATCCTATACTTGTGGGAAGAGCCAGGTTTTCATATCCTGTTGTAAGTCTAATAGGATAGGGATCTATGAGATCCCAGGTGGGAGCCTGTTCCAAAGGGTTGGGGCGGCCAGCAAGAGGTCCCATCAGATGGCAACATTTAAGGTAGGGGGCCTGGACATCAGCCACCACTAGTAGGATGTGTAGACACCCTCAGGTATATACTCACTTGCCATATAGCATTTCCTCAGTCTTCAGATTGGAGAGTAACTTTCATTTCAGAGCCACCAACATTTTTGTGAATTATAGTACAACCACTGATTTTAGAGAAAAAGATATGATAGCATTAATATATTGTGTTCTGCAGCTTCCAGAGCAGTGACGTTCCCATTGCTGCACTCTGTCGTGGCTCCTGTAAGGATAGCCCTGGTTGGCAGCTAGTGGAGGAGATGTCTCCTGTGGCTTGATAATTCATGCATTCCAGGGTTCTCCGTCCCTCTAACACCATCTTATATTTAATCATAGCATTTAATTATGTTTCTTTGTTCTTTTCTTTCTTCCTCATGCAGTCCAGAGCATTCTTGAGAGATTATTATAGGGACCACAACATAGAGTTATCCAAGCTACTGTATAAAATTGGCCAGACACTGCCAACTTGGCTGCGGGAAGAACTCCAGAACACTAGATAGCCACTTCAAATCTCTTGTATTAAGCAATAGTAGAATGGATCCTTGGGGAGGATCTCAAACCTCTACTCCAGGCCAACAGGATGTGATAAGATGTGAGATATTCAACAGAGAAGAAGCATTTTGACCAATATCCATTCAAGATATTTGAGGAAAAATGGGAAACTGCCAACATGGTTAAACCTGGAAGCTTGGAAGAAAGCAGCCATCTGAAGAACTACTGGAATTGATGTACAAGCTGTGCCTCAGGGCCAAGCCAGGACTATTACATCTATTTCTGCCAGATTGCTGAAGACCCCAGCTTTACTGAAAGTATTGAGGTGTGCCTCCTTGGCTATAATGCCAGGTTTTGGTGAAGAAGATTTGTAACGATCTGAGTTTTCCTCACATGTTATTTCCAATATCTGGAATAATATTACAACAAAATGACTCTTCCTCTTTGGATAGATGGCACGAGAGAACCAAGAATTCGCCAGGGATCAAGAATAATAGTCCTGCACATGTATGGGTTTGCAGCAGAACATCATTGGTAATATGAACATGGAGCCAGAGGGAGGTCATGCTTCAAGCATGGACCTAATTATGCAATTTGGGCTCAGACTGAGATAGGACTGACATAGTGTTCTGGAGCAGAGTTCTTAGTTAAAGCAGATGCTCTGTTTTTATACGAAAGACTTTGGAGGACTTTGGTATTGGCAATATTTAGATTATCCCAGATGGATTTTTTCTGTCTTCTTATTTAGAAATATATTGGGAAAGGGATGGAATGACCAAGCGTGAGCAACATAGTCATCTGACAATGTTGGCAAGAGAATTTGCTCCAAAGAGATCTTTTAATTTGTGCCCTTCTTACAGCCCTGTCTCTGGTTTCAACATACAATTATGTGAGATGTGGTTTGAGATTCAATAATTGAATCCAATATTTTTTTTTTTATTTCTGGTGCACATATCCTGCCTGTTTGAAAGAGGATGACATTCTAGCATCATGTGTAAACTTTGCTCTAATGGTCATCCTAAATACAACTTACGAGAATTGATCTTCATGAGTACTGAACAAACAGTATTTTAGTAGTTTTCTTTTTGAACATTTTGGAGTGGGATAGGGGATACATATTAGAGTGGGTATTCCCAAGTATTAGGGTCTTATTTTCCCACCTTTTTGCTATTATAGAGGATAGAAAAAAATGGCCCATGGGTTTGGTTGATTTGTCATCATAATGTCTGTTTCTGTTAGAATCATTTTAGGATAAGCCTGTGGCTGTCTATTTTTCAATTACTTCCTCCTGTCCAATGTGTCTTATTGAGCTGTGACTGAGACTTTCCGATAACCCACTTATTCTAGTTTACTAAGTTCCTTTGTGTGTATATGTGTATGTATGGAATTTATAAATATGCTGCTAATAGTATTGTGTATTCATGCATGCACACACACATATACACACTTGCCCATCTTTGCTGTCTGTGTTTGGAGCTACATTAACAAGGTAAATAGAACCCATTTCCCCCCATTTGGCTTATTCTGTTCTGTCCTGCTACATATTGGATGTGTCATAGGAAAGGCATGTTAAACTTGCAGTCCAGAGGGGACAGGAAAAACAGAGGTCATGACAAGAGTCAAAGCCTTTTGAAAAGCCTTTTTAATTCCTCAGTGGAGGAATTAATGGCACTGGAATTTAGACTGGTCTGACTACTGTTTGATCCAAAGTTGGAGAGTTGCTATAATATTTTTTTTTTTAAAAAAACTTGTTAGTATTGCTAATGAAGAAACATTTACTATAAATGCAACAGTGGGGTATCAAAAAGATTTCCAAGCTTTTTCAATTTGGAGGTAGATGTCTCTTCCTCCTCCCTCCCAGAATATCTTCCTGTTTTGCCTAAAGGTTTCTAATACTGGAAGCGATTTGCTAGACCAGCCATATTGTCCTGGTTTTCATTGAAGCTGTAATCATACTAGCACTAGTTCCATAAATGAACATTTGGACAAAAGGCAGAAGCAAGAAAAGGTTTCTTCTTAACTTAGACCTTGACTGCCCATAATTGCTGCCAAAAGCTTATAGGCCTCTTTTGGGTCAGAGTAACTCCGTAGAGGTCAAAAGTTATTCTCACACCAGTGTCGGCAATTCTTCTAATACTGTCTGTGGCTTCAATTCCAGTTCTTCTAAAGTCCATCACAATCTAGCTATAGCTTCAACACATTTGTTCCCATTGATCCTGTGTGTTAGCACCATCTAGTGGATCATGAAATTCCATAGACTCGTAAACATTTGAGTAAAATAAGAGTAAAAGCTGCAAAGAGCTGTATAACCCTTTAGTGCAGTAATCTAAACTGAAACATGCCCAGTAGCTGACTGCCTTGCCTCACCTCTACTTGAAATTAACCAGTAAAATAATTTATTTCACTGAAATTCAAATTTCCCTGAATATTAGGAGGAGCTCCCCACCCTCTAATAATCACAATCTGTCTTTCTGTGTCTTAATCTATTTTTTTGCATCCTGCAGTCTTGCATTGTAGATAACACATCTCTGCGTGATGTGCTTTCAGATATAGGAAGACTGAGATCGAATCCCTCTAAATCTTAATATTATGATTTTTCAATCCCTCTTTATAGTTCTTACCATTGTTCTTCTCTGAGTTAATTACTCCTCTTCACCTTCATTATGTTTGTTTAGGCAGCTATGCCAGTAATTAATGTACATTTGAGACAAGCCCGAGTAAGATCAAACACGGGAAGATGACATTTTGTTGCCAACTCTTTTAATACAGTATTTTACGTGCAGCCTTCTGTATGAACAGATTTGCTCTATTTGAAAGCAAAGTATGCTGAAGAGTTCCAAGCTTCCCAGTACCCCTAATTAGTTGGACATTTAAGGTAGAATGAATATGACTGGGGGTGGGCAGGAGGCAGAATTGCATCTATTGGCAAATTTAGCTTGCCCTTCTGTTGCAAATCATCCAGAGGTCTTGGCTGGCTGGGGGAATTCTGGGAGTTGAAGTCCACGCATCTTAAACACCTGCCACGTTTGAAAAACATGGATGTCGAAGGAGGCTATTGGCAGAAAAGATGCAGTGACAGACTTGAAATGACAAGACCTTAACATTTGACATTTTCAGCCTTATGAAATAAGACACAAAGTCAGCAGGCTGTCCCTTCCAAGCCATTGTAAAAATAGGGAGGGGGGAGTCAAGAAAAAAGTGACTGCTGAAGTATGGTAACGGAAAGACTGTATTGGTCCATTTGGGATATGGGTGATTAATCAGAAATGGTAAGCTTCCTTTGAGAAATTTTGGCTTGGAGCACACAAAAGGCTGTCCAGTACTGGGTTGATTTTGCTACGACTTCAGATTTCTGAGTAGACTTCAATGCAGAAACCAAAAACAAAACTCTGAAATTATAATCTGCAAAACAATATATTTTCCTTTGCCCTTTGTGGATAGAATAAAACTTTACAACTTAAGAACAAGGGATTTACACCCCTCCCCTTTTTACTCCTGTTGTTGAGTGCAGTTTCTCTGTGCATCTTTTGTGCATCAGGATACCTGAATCAAACTACCAAGTTAAGCAATTGATAAGGTGAAAATACAGTCTTACTTATCTGTATGATGGCCTTCGGGAAGCTGTTTTAAGGCAGTCCACAGAAGCAATGGTAACTGCTACCTAAAAAGTCATTCTCATTTGAATATTATTATTATCCCTGTCTTACAGTAATAAAATGATGTACAACATTTAAAGTTTAGCTTCTCAAGATAACAGTCTACATGGTGTAGAATGTTGCCAAAAGCGAGACATGCAAAAAAGAATTAAAATTTAGAATGTGCGTAAGGAAAGTATTAATTTGTACTGCTCCCAAATGCTGGTGTGATTTAATGTACACTAGAGAGAGGAGGAAACATTTGCCTTTTCACATAGTAAGTTGGTCAGCAATAGTTGGAAAACACCACTCTCTCTGGGTAACAGAGGACTTAACTAAAATCTGAATTTGAAGAAGGACACTTTTGTTTTTTGTTTGAGGTTTTTGTTTTTTGTTAAAAGGAAGAACTCTGGGAATTCCTTTTGTCATGTTTGCATGAGATTCTGTATGTTTTCCCATTGGGAAGGGTAGGGGTTATTTTGTCATGGTGGGAGGGAGGAAAGGGGAGGGAATATTTTTAAAAGTCTTTCTCCCGTATTTTTAATCTGTACTTGAACTCATTTTGGGTTCAGAAAACTGTGTCACTAATGTAATGTCCTGGTGAACTAACTGCTAATAAAATGGGGTTGTCTGTTTTTAGTTAATTTTGTGGCCCGTTTTTGTATATCTGTAAATTTTCTCTGACTCTTTGATATTGATGTTGAAATTGAACTTTATTATTTTTTTTAAGTCCATGAGGGTTGAAATAGAACTAACAAGCTGAAGCTCCCAAACTTGATGTAGTCCCTTGCCAGAATCTTGGGACAATTCCAAAGCTGTTCCAGAAGTTGTTACTCGGTTATAGTTTTACAATTTAGATTTTTGTACCAATTTAATTTTCCTTCCAGCACCTGCCTCAAGGTCAGCCAGTGTGACTCTGGGCAACCTCCCTCCCCAAACAATGGCTTTCTTATACAATGAAAGAGTTCTATCATCTGTTGCAGAGGTGGGTTCCTACCAGTTCGCACCTATTCGGTAGAACCAGTTTGTCAAATCTACCGAACCGGTTAGAAAAGGTTCCACCAGTGGACCCGGAAAGCAGGCCACACCAACAGAAGAGGTTCCAAAAATTTTTGAAACCCACCACTGATCTGTTGCCTAAAAACCTTCTCTGACCACAAACAACAGTTCGATGGTTTATATGCTCATGTTTGGGACTGGACAGACAACACCCCCCCACATACACACATATTAAATTCATCTGTACTCTATTTAAGGCCCAAAAGATGGTATCCTAACATTTTACCATGGTCATAGTTAATCTTTTAAATATGTACGAGTTGCATAACAATGCAAACGAAATAAATAATGGAATAATCCTGTTCATTGAACTGGGTTTGGCTGCCATTTACTTGATGCCAAATATGTAAGAACACTGAGTTTTTTTTAGATCAGATTTGCTTGTATGTTGATTTTATTTATATGCCGCCCTTTTCCCCTGAAGGGGACTCAGGGCGGCTCACAATTCAACCAGGGAAGGGGGGGATACAGACAAAATTAAAAACGACACAAAACAATACATAGCTTAAAACACACAACAGTCATACCATTCGAGACGGGGGCCACGGTTCTTTAGCCCCAGGCCTTTCGGAACAGCCAGGTTTTAAGGGCTTTGCGGAAGGCCTGGAGGGTGGTGAGGGTTCGAATCTCCACGGGGAGTTTGTTCCAGAGGGTCGGAGCAGCCACAGAGAAGGCTCTCCTCTGGGTAGTCGCCAGTCGACACTGGCCGGCGGATGGAATTCGGAGGAGGCCTAATCTGGCTTGCTTGGAATTCAAGATTTCATGATTTATTTAACCCTAAAACCACTGGAAACCATTGCCAGGTGGCAGCACTTAGCACTGGGATCAAAGCTGGCTTGGCCTATTTTGCAGAAAGCCTGACTAGTACTCTGAGGGAATTCTCGTGCTACAGACTAAATGAGGGAACTGAAGACTTCCGGCCAGAATAAAATAAGGGACAAACTTTCACGTATTGTTGCCAAGCAATGGCGTGGAAATCTCCATAAAGGCATCGGGAAACCTCCATAAATAAACTCATCGCAGAGGGAATATAACAGCCCAACGATCACCAATCAATGAAAGAATTATGTAATTGACCATTTTTCATCTATGGGGTCTGTGCTACATTTGGTTTGACCAGTGGTTTGGGATATGTGATTCTAAATATATTTGCAACAGACCATAAACAGGCGTTTTGTGGAGACTGTTCACACAAAATAACCACGAATTTAAGATAACCCTCTTAAAAAACTGTGTGTGTGTGTAGGGGGGGGGGGGAGAAATCATCTGCAGATAAAATTTCAGATATAAACTGGAAGGAATAAGAAATGCGATGGCCACCAACATTCAATGTATTCCCTGATGATAATGTGTTTTTCCCAGAAGGTGGCAGCATTTGCCTAGAAACAACTTGGCAATTGGCCGATAAAAATGAAGTTTCTCCAATAGTTGTATTTGTCCTCATTTTTGGAGATATGAAAAACTGATTGAAATAAAGCTGCTTGGCTTTAGCTTTTGTTTGGAGCGTAGAAATGGTTCTGAATGAAATGATTCCCTTGCGTGGCTGCAATGCTTTCAGCCAGATAATTATAGCAGCCACAGAAACGGCATCACTGCACTCTTTCTATCTCCCTGTTGCATTTCATCAGTATTCAAATAATGTAGGTATTGTTATTCTACATACCAACTGACTTTTATTTGGATCTGAGGCTTTTCTCCAGTGAGGACAATGGGGTGAAGGCTCCTCATATTCAAAGATCCAAATTCTAAGCAGGTAGCAGTTGCTCATTACTTAGAGGGAGTAGATAGGAAGACCTGATTGTGGTTGCTGCTGGTCAGGGGATGTGGCTGGTAAAGGAAACAGAACATTGAATGCCCCAAATGATTTGATTAGGAAGGGCAACAAAGTTTATATGTGCATGGTACAGCTAACTCTGATGCTGGTTATAGTAATCGGATAGTTGAAGGGCATGAGAAGAATTAGAAGGATTTGCACACGATGATACCAACAGCTACTTTTATTGGAGAAGAGATAACATTTTACCAACCAATACGAAAAAGTGTACAGGCAGTCCTTGACTTAATGACCACAATTGAGCCCCAAATTAAGTGGGACAATTGTTAAGCGAATTTTGGGCCATTTTCTGTCCTGTCTTGCAGTGAATCACCGCAGTTCTTAAGCTAGTGACACTGTTGTTAAGTGAATCTGGCTTCCCCATTGACTTTGTTTGTTGGTAAAGTCACAAATAGTCATCATATGACCCCTGGACACTGCAACCGTCATAAATATGAGTCAGTTGCCAAGAGGCTGAATTTTGACCATGTGGATGCTGCAACAGTCATACCGTGTTATAGTCATGTCACTTTTTTCAGTGTTATTGTAATTTGGAACAGTCACTAAATGAGACCATAAGGCAAGAATTACCTATATTTCTGATTTTGCAGTGCCTCCTGGCTAGAGGAGAGAGAAGTATCTGCTTCCAGGCATCACTGAACATGTGCTTGCTTGTTTTAGCTTAGGCCATCTCTGCTGGAGCTCTGCTGCTCCACTAACTGGAGATTTTCCAAAGTCTTTATTTTTGAATTTAGCAGGTTTTTCACTGCTGGAGCCTCACACAAAGATTTGGTCTTTTCATCCCTAGTGAAAATTCAGATTAATATGTCCCCAGTTTATAAAACCTGACATTTTGTATTCAGAGGAAGTAAAATGAAGTGCAAGTAATTTTTGTGGTATTCCATGTTCTCACAGTTACATACAAAATACATACAGGCAACTACTTCAAAGGAATAATATTAGCCACAAGCTCATTTTCCATCTAAATTTAACCATGAGGTAATAGAAAAACATTTTATTACAGGGTGACACTTATAGTGTGGACACTGCATAAGCTCTGATTTAGGGCGTCTTTTAAAGGTCTTGAATTCCACACGCAATCATTGGCAAGGATGTACTTTCTGTGACTTGGTTTCTGCAGAGAGAAAAAATATTTTCTTCCACTGCAACAGGGAATATATTGTCAAATCAGCTTGCGGCTGGCTTAAGAACAATTCAGTATCATAAATTTTCTTCACAAAAACATGTCAGTATTGCAGACCTGGACATTTTATAGCTCTGAGCCACATCCGGCCCTTTGGCTGTCCCTGCCCAGCCTCATGAGGTCAACTGGAAATTAGAAATCAAATATAAATGAGACATAATATACATTCTTATCAGTAGCAGCTAATAAAAACCATACGATTTACTGTTTTTTTGTAAAGTGTTAAAATTATGATGATGCCATGAAGAAGTGCTATTTTTATTTTATTTATGAAATTTATTGGCCGCCTATTTTACTATAACTTACAGTTACAGTTTAATATAAGCTAAAATATTAAACGTTAAAATTAGACATTAAAACCAAGGACACATGGGGAAGGCAGGGGAGAGTTGGGATCTGTTGTTAATCAGCCACCTCCATTGCTCTACTCCTCCACTGGGTTTCCAAGCCGACTGGCAAAGCCACATCTTCAGGTCCTTACAAAAAGATAAGACAGTTGGAACCAACATCACATTGTTGGTGGTGGTGGGGAACATGTCCCAGAGGGCAGGAGCAACAGCAGAGAAGGCCCTCTTCTTGGAGTCTGCCAGCCGAAATAGTTGGCTGACAGGATCCGCAGCATGCCTCCTCTGCCAGCATGAGTGGTTCCTTATACCACTGCTTCGCTGCTAATTCCCGACCTAATCCTAGGAGTAGCACAATCCTCCAGACCTAACACATTTCCCTGCTTTTGAAGAGAGATGTTAAGCTATTCTTGCTCAGAGGAAGAAAGGGAGAATATTCTTACTTTGGAGACAAGTCATAATTGCAACTTGAAAAATGATTGCTGTCCTAATTAGTGAGGCAGAAAAAGCAGGGCCCTAAGGTTCTGTCAAATCACACTGCTCCAACAAATAGTAACATGTGCGGAAATGGGATCCTTTCCAAGTCTATAAAAGGAATATTATGCTCCTGAACAGTCAAGGTATGTTTAAAGCAGTGATGCGATTGAACTGACAAATAAGCCTTTCCAATCCATCTAGCGCTATCGGTCAACTAATTTACATTACCCTTTTTGGGGGGAAGATAGAGACAAAGTGTGCATTGGTGATATCTTATAAGCAGCTCTGGCAAGGGAATTATTGCTGTTTCATGAGCCTAGAAATGGCATGTAAATTTATTCCACTTCCTCTAGGAGGGCATTTAACTGTGATGGCTACTTAAAGATTTCAGTCGTTGGTATATGTTTATTTTGTGTAGCTGCTGAGGCAAACCATTGATTTTATTGTTTGAATACAAATCTAGAGATATTGTGTAGAAACAGTAACCAGAGAAGGACAATTGATAACGAACATCCTCAAGCCTATCAATAACATCATCTCAATTGTTTTGTTTTGAGCCTGTGGAGATACTATTAAGTAGTGAATATACCAATGAATGAAGGTGAGAGGCTTGACTCAAAAGGAAATGATCGTTCAGGAATTTTGACCAAGGACTATGGATTTTTTCCAGATGCAAAACAAATCAGAGATTGCAAACTGCTTCCCTGTTCTATAATATCCATTTCTTCAACCATTCTCTGATTCTTTTTTTTTAATATCATATTTGTATAGTCTCCCATCTCACATAGGCTGTTAGAAAGTATTAACTCAGTATAACCAATTCTTTAGTTCCCTTTTCTGGACAATAAAATTGTCTCAAGGCCAAGAAGAACCTGTTGAATTTCCCACCTACTGCAGAGTTTGATTCCTAGTTGATACCAGAGTAGTTGAAATTTCCCATTATCACACACCTATGATACCAAGATATTCTCATCATCTGATTTGTAAAGGCTTTATCTATGACTTCTGGTAGGCTAGATGGCTTATTGTACCACCCACAACAGTGTAATTATTATATCTTTATTTATTTATTATTCATTCAGATGCTTTCAGGTGGCTTTTCATCTTTGGTGTCACAGATTTCTGTACAGATGTAATTATTCTCCACATATGAGGTAAACCTTTTGCTGCATCTGTTTCTTTTGAACACCATATTTTAATCATGGCTTAGATTTCAATAATACCAACATCACCAATGTCATGTCTAACACACACACACACACACACACACACACACACACACACACTACAAAGACTTCATGTTTTCCCTGTTTGGTTCATATTCCAAGTGTTGGTGTACTAATATCTGAGCTCTTTAGGTGTGCTTGCTATATCTCTCTGTCTATGTCTGAGAACTCCATCCTTCTTAGCACTTCCTTGTTGAGATTTATTGCTTTATTTGACTTATGCAAACTAGATAACAGCCTTCAAATGTGTGAAAGGTTCTCACAAAAGTAGGAGAACTGTCCTCATTCTGTATTGCACCAGAAGGCAGGACCAAAATCCACACATAAAACTACAAGGAAATAGTTCAAGTTAGACATCAGGAGGAACTCTGTAAGCTGTCAGCCATTGGAACAAAGAGGTAAGTTCTTTGTCATTGGAAGTTTTCAAACAGAGGCTGCATATCAGTGGTGGGATCCAGCCAGTTCGCACCTATCCGGGAGAACCGGTTGTTAACTTTCTAAGCAGTTTGGAGAACCGGTTGTTGGAAGAAATCTCCTTTTGTTTTTTCCCACTTTTCAGGGCTAATCCTGTAAGGAAGGCAGGAAACATTCTGCTGTTGTTTCTAGCCTAATTTTGATTGCCCTCCTTACAGAAACTGCCTCTCCGGTTAACCCTTATTCCATTGTAACAGTTAAGGCGAAGCGCCCATCGACCTGAGTGATGTTGAGTTGGCCACGCCACCCAGTCACATGAACACTGAGCCCCGCCTACCCAGCTGGTCATTAGGGCAGAGAACCGGTTGTTAAATTATTTGAATCCCACCACTGCTGCATATCCATCTATCAGAGATATTTGAATGGATCCCGAATTGAACAGCGGGGTTCAACTAAATGACCCTCAGGGCCCCTTCCAATTCTGTGGTTCTGTGTCTCTTAATTTTATGTTTGAAGGAAAAACTACTAACTTGTACCCATTTAGGAGCAATTTCACTTTTATTGAGGGAAAGGGCAGCTTTCCTAGCCACAGAAGAAGTTGTTACTTTGATAAACAAGTGACTTTCATATGGTTGAACCCTGGATTTAATAGAGCTTTTGATTTCATTTTCTTCTATAGTGAAGCTGACATAAAACACCCCCGTCTATTTAGGTAATTTAGAGCTAGCATACAAAGTGCTGTAAGGAACTTATTGAAAAATCGGGCATAAATGAAGAAAAGACAATTGTAGGATTACGGCATTGTACAGATTGTAACCTATATATTTCTACATATAGGCCATCTTAGTGTTTTTTTCTTGCATAGGAACTGAAAATCTAACTTTAGCTGACCTATCTTTTCAGTTTTCACGCTAATATAGCACAGGGTGGATTCATGAGCTATTAGCAGCATCACCACAAATAGATCTCTCTGCTAATTTGGCAGCAACATTATCAAAGAGGGAACAGAGCAATGCAAGTTAGAGTTTTCTAATATTGCAAATCCAGAGAAAGCTTCCCCAAAGTGGCTCCGAATAAGTTAGCGTGTCTTCAGGTGCCAGATTTGGTTCTTTGTGTTAGCCACAGAACTCCTGCTATGCAGCTACCAGGAAGCCATTTGCAGTGTTTTGGTGCTTGTGGCTTGTTCCTGCTGGAATGTATTCTCCAAAGAGGTCGGATGACAAGGACACAAATAGAGTTCCCAGATCCCGTAACGGGGATACAGTTTCAGCTAATGTGTTTTGGTTTTTTCTTCCCTTGTTTGTTGTGTAACAGATATCCTTCCTCTAAAAAAAAAACCTTCTGTACTGCTCACAAAGCAGTGGTTTCAATGAGCAACTTGGATTACTTAACTTGTCTTTCTCTGGTTTTCTCCAGAATTTAATCTAAAGCAAAAGTTATTTTCGGGATCTTAGAAGCTGCCAGTTGGCCAAAGAACATCACTAATGGATGCTGAAACAAAATATCATAATGGGTTCGTCCTCCTATCACTTTAAATGCAGCCTGAATGTGCCCCAGTACTATTTTTTATATGATATGACCAAAGTTCCCTCTAATTTTTTTTCAGTGTATGCGAAAAAGTATAGTGTTTGAGCGGCATATTTTCATGCCTGAGCACCTGAATTTTTTTCACAGATGTTTCACAGAGCAATTGATTTATAGGATCTGAATTGGAATGGAGAAAAATGGTTTTGTTCGTGCGTGTGTGTGTGTGTGTGTGAGAGAGAGAGAGAGAGAGTATCCCTCCTTCCTTCAGCCCAACACTCTCGCTGGCATCCCGGCCAGACAAGAGGGACTGCAGAGGGTCTCCCTGAGTCTAGGGCAGTGAGTCATTCAATGGGAAAGTTGCCTCTTGGAAGGAATGACCCGGCTTGGCTCCCGCTTTCGATCTGCTGCCCAACGACCGAACAGAGAAGCAAAGAGGCAGGAGAGACGAAGCGGGAGCCAAGCCAAGTCATTCCTTCCAAGAGGCAACTTTCCCATAGAATGACTCGCTGCCCTAGATTCGAGGAGACCCTCTACAGTCCCTCTCGTCTGGCTGGGATGCCAGCAAGAGTGTTGGGCTGAAGGAAGGAGGGATTCATTCTCTCTCTTTCTCCCTCCCTCCCTCCCTCCTCTCTCTCTCTCTCTCTCTCTCTCTCTCTCTCTCTCTCTCTCTCTCTCTCTCTCATGGCAAATCCGAGCAGCCGCTGCTGGGAGTCCGTCCCATGCCTTCTCCCAACCCCCACACCCCTTCTCTCAGCTACTTTCTGCCTTGTGGACCTAGAACTGATTGCTGTCTCCAGGCTGGCTCTCCTCTCCTATTATCGTGGAAGGCGTCTCACAAAAACCACTGCGCGGCAGTTGGAAACTGCCGCACGATGTTTTGTTGCCAGGTGCGCGGCCGTGCACCCGCACAGCTTAGAGAGAACATTGGATATGACCTCATGACCTTTCCTTTATTTCATCCCAACCCACAGCCAAGAAACCTTAAGATCATCTTTAGCTGTTGCGTTTTTAAAACAATTTCCCATAACTTTTGCTCTGGACAGAGTCCAGCATTGATGTTGTGATTGATGTTACAGTCAGGGACTGGAATCAGTTCAGCTGCTTGTGACCAGGCTACTGCAGATATGGTGCCTCCCCTCTGTTAGAGATTCCCCCCCCCCTTGGCCATTTTGACTAAAAGAGACGGGTTACCTAAGTGTTGAAAAGTGTGATGTCTAACCAACCCCTTCCAAAGCTCACATCAGGTCTTACTGATTCCTTAAATACTTAGGTTTAGCACAGGTTGGGAAGATTGCCAGGGCTCTGTGTAAAAGACTCTAATTCTACATTTCTACAGAACATTCATTTCAGTTAGAAAGAGGCAACACCCTCTGTTCTCCCAGAATTAATTTCTGATTGCAGGAAGATTTCTGAAGATTTGAGCAATCCCAGGAAAGAAAACACAGAAAAATGCCTTTAATGGAACAAACAGATAGACAGAGAAATAAACAACATTAAAATATGTTAAGCTACAGATGGTTCAAAATGTAGTGCTAGAAGCAGTAATGGGCACTTCTTGCTAGGCCTATCTTTACTATCGAGCTGCATTGGTGACCAGTAAACTTCAAGGTGCTGGTCATCATCTATAAAGGCCTTTATGGCAGAAGCCTTCTCGCTATCTGAAGGACCACCTATCTCCAATTATTTCTGCTTACCCGGGACATTTGGGCACACTGGGTGCATTCCATTTCCCCTCAATTAAATGTTGCCATCTTGAAGAACTGAGGAAGCTGTCCCTGCCCTCTGGAACAGCATCTCTCAAGATATGCATGGTGCTCTCACTCTTGGGGTTCCAGAAAGTCCTGAAGCTCCAGCTCTACTCCCAGAGTTGGGACACTATTTGGGAGGCCCCTCTTGTGTTTTGATTGTTGGGGTTGCTTTTAGTCTGGGCTGCTTTTTGGAGTGTTTTAAAAACCATTTTAACTATGTATTTGGATTATGCAAGTCTACCGGATTGGATGAACACAGCATATATATTGTACATATGTCCACAGACCGTGAATGACAGATATCATTTTGTACCCAATGATTTTGCAGTCTACCTCACTGTTTTAACAAGTTTACTCTCAGATAATATGTATCCGATTATGGCTTTGGACAGCCCATTTTTCCTGCAGAGAGGGTAGAAAATGGCCTCGAAAAACAGAGTGCTAGGCAGGAAGATAAGTAAGAGATTTGGAGGGGGTTGGGGTTGAGCCTGGGCCAAAAAGCAACTTTAGACAAGATCTCAGACAAACCTCTCCCTAATTGACAATTCCATAACATTTCTGTAGTTGAAATAGAACTTATAGCTGATGCTTTTTGAAAGGGAGCCAGAATTAAAAGGATTTTGGAGAATCTCTAATTTAAAGGGTTGTTTGGGACGATGGTTGAGCCTGTATTTTGGCTATGTTGGTTTATTTTGGTTTGTGACATTGGTTTTAGCTTGGCTCCCATATCTGTTGCTTTTTTATTTTCCTATGAAGGTTTTATTTTGAATTTATTCTTTACTACCTACCTAGAGTCAAATGTTGGAGATGGTCAGACATATGGATGGATGGATGGAAGGCAAGCAAGCAGGCAGGAAGAAAGGAAGAAAGGGAGGGAGGGAGGAAAGATAGAAGGAAAGAAGGCAGCTGAAATGCTTTTAGCCTTGCCTAGGTTTTTTTCCTGTCCAATGTAGCTTTAAATTAGTAATTTTAAATTAGTACCGGTCATTAATTTTAACTGCACTAAATCTTCAATGCCCTTCTAGCATCTAAGTGTACTCCAACATATTCGGTTACAGGTTGCCTTCCAACAACTCTGCTGTTGGTGAGCACTGAATGCAAACAGAAATGAAGGTCATCATGTCCTGGATCAATAAAGCTGTTTGGTCAAGGGTCAAATACTGGGTGCTGGTACTCCTAAGCAGGCTTTTTGTCTAATTCCAATAGATACTTCTTCCCAAGGGTGAGAGGAAAATCTACTTATTAACTTTAGTTGGAGAGGAGACACTACTAGAATTTGGGCTGGATTTTTGGTTCCAAGTCTCTGCTGCATTACATGGAAGGCAAGTGATTGCAGAATGAGGGCAACGGAAAACTATATGTATCTCTTTCCAAACCGTTACAGTGCATGCTCAGCATATATTTTCTTTTCTGATGTTTTATCAAGGCTGACAAACAGTTGTTTTTTTCCTTTTCCTTTTAATCATAGAAACGCACAACCCTGATAGAACATAGCAAATTGTTCACTAGAAGGAAAAGTGAACTGTGGGTGATACAATTATGGCAATAGAGATGAAGTTCATATTACCTAGCTGCACCACTGGAGGGGGAACGAGTATTGTCGACAAGAATAATGAATTTTAAGCAGCCGGAAAATTTCTTTAAAAAGAGCCTAGTTGGAGACAATACATCTTAAGCTCTGCAAATATGCAGACATATCTAGCATCCTTACATTTGTATGTTATCTTTTGCTTCCAGGGCTTCATTTTGGCTTCTGACAAATAGAGTTTAAATCATAATGAAAACTCACAATACAGCAAAACCAACAAGGAAACATTCTGAGGGCTGTGAGCAACAACAGCTCTGAGAGTTTCTGGGTTGTTTTTATTTTTCCACAACCAGAGAGCTAATCCTCACAGGCAGCAGGCATGCATTACATCTGTTTCTGCCTTGACCCACTGCGGGCTGCAGATGGGGCACATGAAAATACATTTCCCTTCCAAAAATCAAAAGCTGCTTTCACCCCACCCACCCCCAGTTCCCCGCATTGGGTCCTATTTATATGGAAAACAAGGACTGACTTTGCACTCATCTAACTCTCATGGCTGCTTCCCAAAGAATTCTAGACTTGGATTCCTCCCATTCCGATGAATGGCCCTTGACAGGGGTTTATAGCACCAAGGGGAATATGCCTTCAAACTGTTACAGTTCTAGGATGACTTAATTCAAGCTAGCAGCATAGGATCTGGTTTGGGGTTTTTTTGCACGGCATTTTTGCAGCTATCCGAAGACTGCCATGTCCACCCTGGACTGCAGGAGCCCAGACGTACCAGGAAACTCCTCTTGGCTCCTCTCCCACTTTAATTTAATCACCAGGATGCTTTGCACAAAACCCTTCTGGTCCTTCTAGACTATTTTCGTGTCCGGTGCTGCAGGATCTGAGAGAGATGGCTGGAGATTAGAAATACCTCCAATTAACTCTGGTCAGAGCCGTCTCCTTTTTTTGTGACTGATGTCTGAGGTACCGGAACCAGTTTCTGATTAGAGAGGAATGCTGTCAACATAGCCTTCATAACTGTGTAAATTGTATTTCCTCTCTCTCTCTCTCTCCCCCTCCCCTTCCCATTGCTATATTTGTTATGGATTTGGGAGGGGAGGGGGAAGTTGGAGAAAAATAGCATGGATTCTTAACAAGCTTTCGCCCAAAGGAGAGAAGAGGGAATGGAGTGGTTTCTTAGAGGGTTTTGGGCTGTTTTCTCTTCCCTGGGACGGTCACAGGTCTCTAATCAATTGAGAATATGGGAGGAGCCTTTAAGTTTGGCCAGGTATTTGTAGATATATTCACTAAAGATATGAAGTGTGTGTGTGTGTGTGTGTGTGTGTATTTGTATACCAGGGGTGGGTTCCTGCAAGTTCTAACCTCTTCTATATAAGAGGTTCCACAAATCTACAGTGCCGTTTAGAACCGGTTCCAGCTCCCTCCTCCCGCCCGTCTTCACATCATCAAGATAAAGAGTGAGAGGAGGAATTCTGGGAGTTGAAGTCCACAAGTCTTAAAGCTGTCAAGTTTGAACACCCCTGAGTTTTTTTTTCTAAAGGGTTAGGGATGCAAGGGTCTTTTAACTTGACAACTTTAAGACTTGTGTGCTTCAAATGCCAGAGTTTCTGAGCCAACATTTTGGTTGCTAAGCAAGAGCGTTGTTAAGTGAGTTTCACCACATTTTACAAGTTAGCCACGCCCACCCGGTCACATGGCTGGCAAGCCACTCCCACCCAGTCACATGGCTGGCAAGCCACTCCCACAAAGCAGGCCACACCTACAGAAGAGTTTCTAAAAAAATTTGAAACCCACCACTGGTGTATACACACACACAAACAAACACACACAAACACACACAAACACACACACACAAACACACACACACACACACACGGATATGGCAGTGTTCCAATGCTAATCTGCTTGTCTCCTGCACTTATTTCCTGTGCGACTCCTGCATTGCTCTTGTGTTCCA
The DNA here is from genome assembly GCF_009769535.1 of Thamnophis elegans. Taxonomy (NCBI): domain Eukaryota; kingdom Metazoa; phylum Chordata; class Lepidosauria; order Squamata; family Natricidae; genus Thamnophis; species Thamnophis elegans. The sequence continues at coordinate 91,362,409 of NC_045542.1, forward strand.
GAAGCCAACTTCAAAAAAAATGCAGTCTGGATTATAATGGTTTGATAATGGATTTGTACTCCAGACTATCCAGACTATAACCACCACAGGCCCTGAATGGTTGTTCTTGTCCTTCTCATCTGTGAAGAGAAGGTGGACTTATTGGCTTTTGCCTTGTGTGGGCTGGATCCTTTCTCACTAGTTCTCATGGCTTTCCTTTGATTTCCAAACCGTTTGCACAGATGTATGATTTCATGCTCTCTTCCCCAGTACCCTTCTTTGAGAAGCCCTCCCCCCTAATTGTACCATTGTTGTTCAGATACAACAATGATCAAAGCAAAGAGAATAGGTTGCTTCTTTGATCTTCTGAAGGGCCAGCAATAAGAAAGGAACAAGTGGGCAGGGAATCTGCCAGGTGTCCTAGCCAGGAAGAAGTGAATCTGTCACAAGAAAGTACTGTTCTGAAGGGCTCAAGATGACTTCAGACCAAAACCAGCATTCAAACATAAATGGGGGCTGCATTTGCAACTGTGAGTGGATAACTTCATTGTTCCTTGGTTTAAGAAGTGGTGGGTGGTGCATACTGGTGAGAAAGTAAATGAGAAAGTGATCTCTTCTTAGTGAGCTAAACATACAAGCCATCAGGGTTCCATACTTGGTTTCTTGATGAGTCAAATTATGATAAACAAAATGCAAGAAACAAAAAGGAAAGGAAAGGAAAGGAAAGGAAAGGAAAGGAAAGGGAAGGGAAGGGAAGGGAAGGGAAGGGAAGAAAGAAAGAAAGAAAGAAAGAAAGAAAGAAAGAAAGAAAGAAAGAAAGAAAGAAAGAAAGAAAGAAAGAAGAAAAGAAAAGAAAAGATGAGATGATAGATAGATGACAGATAATAGATAAAAGATAGAAAAAAAGATAGAAAGAAAGATAGAAAGAAAGATAGAAATATAGTGTTGAAAGAAATGTCCTTCTGGGTTTGGCTCCAAGTGGGGAAAAAGACACTGGAGACATGGAGGCTGCTTGGAAAGATGGTTTAATGGTGGACAGGACCACATGGCTTGAGTCCTGATCAGAAAAGATGATCACATGCTTCAATGTTGGTGGAGAAGAATAGAAGGCAGGACTGAGATGCTGAGTCCCTGGTTTTATGTTCTCTCTGGCCTTTGATCTTGAGCTTGTATTCTGATTGGTTGTCAGACTCCCATGAGCCCATGCAGGGGTAATTCTCTAGGCTGCGTTTTGAATCCAGGTTTGGTTGAGTTCTCAGATGCCATGTGGTGAGTTGGATAAAGGGCCAATCTTATCATGCCTTAATCCCATCCTCTGGAGCTGAAGGGGAGAAATCTTTATTATGTAAAGGGACTGGGTTGGCCTTCTTAATGGCCCATTGACAAAGTGAGTGGGAGCAGGAAGCTGCAGGGAGCTATTCTCTCTTTATAATTTTTTTTTCCTTTTCACATCCAGAGAAATATAATGTTCTGCCTTTCCAATATTTCCTAGGATATTTCATTTTTCTGGGAGAGGGCTGGGTGATAACTTTCCACAATAGAAAGATAGAAAGAAAAATAGAAAGATGATAGCTAGATAGAAGGATGATTGATAGCTAGAGAGATAGATAGGAGATCAATAGATAGATAATTAGATGATAGATGATAAATAGATGATAGATAGATAGACAGATAGATAGATAGATAGATAGATAGATAGATAGATAGATAGATAGATAGATAGATAGATAGATAGATAGAGAATGATAGTTGATAGATGATTAGATGATAGCTAGCTAGAGAGAGATAGAAAATATAGATAATGATAGATGATTAGATGATAGATTGATGGAGGGAGGGAGGGAGGGAGGGAGGGGGAGACAGAGAGAGAGATGGGGGCAGGGAGAGAGAGTTGATGTGTCAGGTGGTGTGCTTTATTAAAGATTTGGCTGAAGAAGAACTTAAGTTTGCCCCTCTTTGTGCACCAGCTGATAAGCTTTCCATCAGGCGCCAGGGGTTGAACAGATTCCCTTGTGATGTGGCCTAAAGGCCACCAGAATGTAAACTGAACCAGAGGACTGTGGAATGTTATGGTGTTACATTCAAATGAAGGTCTTCTTTAGATTAAACGATAGAAGTGAGCTTGACTTTCCACTTCACCCCCAACACACTGAAGCTGATGGAAAATGCTTGAGGAAATTAAGAATGAGCCTAATGAATACCAGACTGGGTTCTAAAGAGGTTTATTTTAACCTGTCTTCATGAAAAATGAAGTTTAGTTTAGTTAAAGCTTCATAGTTGGAGTCTAAAGAGGAGAGAATACAGAGGATCAAGATGGAATGGTAGTTTTTCTATCTTGTGGTAAATAGAGAAGAAAAAATAATCTCACATCCCCAGAAATACAATTAATATTGCATTCTGATCCTGGCAAAGGGAAGTTAGGTGAATTTCACTAAGCAAGAGAGCAAGTGAGCAAGCAAACAAGCAAATAGTAATTAAGTTTGAAACAAATGGCTCAAGCAATTAAACTAGAAAAATATTATATTGCTTCCCACATCACCCCCATGCAGATTTTGCTTTTATAATCTTGCATTTGAAACATATTTAGATTGGGGATAGAGCCATTCTGATAGATACATGATTAGACAAATTATATTTGGGTTGCAAAATTCTAGGTGACCATTAGATGGCAGCAAATAGCAACCGAACACTTGTCTTTTGCTGCCATTTAGTGGCCATCTGAAGTTTTGCAGTCCATATATAAGGTAAAAATAAAGGTTCCCCTCACATATATGTGCTAGTTGTTCCCGACTCTAGGGAGTGGTGCTCATCTCTGTTTCAAAGCTGAAGAGCCAGCGCTGTCCGAAGAGGTTTCCGTGGTCATGTGGCCGATATGACTAAGTGCCGAGGGCATACAGGACGCTGCTACCTTCCCACCAAAGGTGGTCCCTATTTTTCTACTTGCATTTTTACATGCTTCCTAACTGCTAGGTTGGCAGAAGCTGGGACAAGTAACGGGAGCTCACTCTGTTACACAGTGTTAGGGATTCGAACCACTGAACTGCCAACCTCTGATCAACAAGCTCAGCATCTTAGCCCCTGAGCCACTGTGTCCCTAATCCAAATATAGAAGGACCTAATAAGAATTTGGTTTGTGCCCTTACTTCCAGTAGGAGAGTGTGGATTGAGCTAATGCTATATTGCTGACAAAAGGATTGACTTGTCTTTTCTCAGCTATTCCACTTCAAACACAAATTATGTTAAGATTGTATATCTTTATGCTTCAATATACGATATAGATGGAGACCTTGGAGTTATCCATCTAGTTCACCACATCTCTGTTAGCATTTAAATTCAGCAAAATGTACCCTATTTGGCAGTATGTGCTGCCCAAACCAGATCATTTCTAGATGGCAGTCAGGTTTTTCTCTACCTGCGAGATATTTATAAAGCAAAGGGGTGACTCCCTTTCAATCCAAATGATCCCCCTTCAGATTTGAAAAAAGACATTTATTTGGGAAGTGTTCGATGAAATGCAAAGTTTGACCTTTGCTTTATTTCTCCCAATAAGCACCACTTTTACTTTATCATTTTATTTCACATGCAATATTTTAGATGGCTTTAATCAGCATGCAATCAATCAGCCCCTTTGGGTGGAGAATGTACTCAATGACTCCTTGTCTGTGTTGGAAGGATGCACAAAGTTACTCTAACACAAAGGCCGTCTGCTTTGCCGTTCTCTGGAAGTGGGTTGGGTCAGGTGGCTTTGAAATATGCAAGAGCTAACTTATTCCAGGCTGTTGCCAACAACAATTTTTGTCTCTGTGGAAAACCCACAGACTAGGCAAACTATTGCTGGCTCGGGGCCAGCAGCTGGAACAACAGCATGTATTGGTAGTGCTGCTTTCCAACCGGAAGAGAATCAGCCATCCAGAACGTGGCCTTTTGACTCTCTCACACTCAACGAAGGAGGAGGAAGTAGAGATTGCCCCAGCTTGCTTGCTCATACCATTCAGTTGACATTTCTATCATCATTCCTATGTATGTGACACATGTTTTCTAGGTTGTGGTGACAGCTCACCTGCTCAGGGCTATTACAAGCTGAATTCCCGAAAGTTTAACAAAGGTGAGCTTTGCTGTGTGCACTTTGCAAATTGGATCTTTTGCTACGAACAAGAATTGGTTTGAAACTCTATATGTATATCTGATAGCCAGCTACTGAAAAATTATGCTCCTGTTGTAAGAACTGCATTGGCTAGTGGTGTACATTTCCATGTGCAATGCAAAGTGCTGGTCATATGAAGTCCCATGTGGCTGAGGCCTGAATATATGAGGCCATTTTTTGCAGAACTAAGTTGTACTAACTGTATAATATTTTCCCAACCAGGTGCCAGATATGTTAGACCCGTGGCCATGCTAATTTGGGAGAATATCTAACTCATCCAGAGAATGCCAATCCAATAATGGCTATCATTTGCATCTAATGTTGCAAAAGAAAATGGATGTAGATTATTTCATTGTCTTTCTTCACTTTTCATATAGATTGTGTTGTTTAACCTAAATCACAGTAGCCAGTTACATGCTATCTCTTGCATTTGACTCTAGGACACTGAGTCTGCTTTGAGGGAAGATTTTGGTTGTGCAATTCTCTTGCTTAATTTATGGAATGCTGCTTTATCATTCCCCAATTATGCCTCTCACATGTTTTCCCACTCCTTCCCCCTCCTCTCATCTTTTTTATCCAAAAAAGGAGATAGATGAGGTCTTGATTAGTAAGGCTGGAAGCTTACTAATGGAAGGCTTTTTGAAGCCTTCCATTTCAGAAAACTCTTTTTGATTGGAACTTGCTTCTCAAAGGATTCCTCCACATCTGCAATATAAGAGGAATTCTTGGGGTCATTAATAAGTCAAGGCAGAGCACTAGCTAAAACTCTTGATCCTTGCCATCATCCTATAATGGCAGTAAGTTCATCTGACCATATGCCCAGTACACATGCATTCTCTTCCTCACAACCAGAATCAGAATAGAGCTGGAAGGTACCTTGGAGGTCTTCTAGTCCAGCCCCTTGCTCAAGCAGGAGATCCTCTACCATTTCAGACAAGTGACTGTCCCAACCTCCAAGAAAGGTTGTTTGCAATTATTGCTCTCTAGGAAAAACATCAGGCTCCCTTGGAATATGGTTTGAAAACCACTAGTTCAAGAATGTCAAACTTGCAATGACTTATATTGTCATCACGTGAAGTATTGCAACTCCCCCCCCTTCGTTAAAACAGGAGTGTGCCATAGGTTCACCATCACAGCCATAAATCATGTCAGAATATGGGTGTATTATTGATAGTTTTGGTGTATTGTTAATAGTTACATCACAACAAGGTTATTCTCCTGAGCAACTTCTACCTGAATTTGGAGAAAAATCTTCAGATAAGGAAAGGGAATGACTCTAGAATGCATATTGCCCTCATATTTAATTAATTTATAATAGGAAACTGTTATTAAACTGCCAGAATTGGAACAGAGGCAAGTAGAATCAAACCTGGAGGTCAATACACTAATAATTGCAAATATAGAGAAAATAGTCACAATCAAAGTAGAGAAAATATAATACTCATTATGAAAATAAAAATGGCAAGTGAAATATCCGTGTCCATGTTAATGTTAATTCTAAGGAAGAAGGCAATGCCAAATTTGGACAAGATAACAAAGATAAGAGCAGTTCAGCAACAACAAAGAATACAGCAATTAAAACAATGGTATTTCCTTACTAAAATATGGCTATGGAATCTGAACACTGAGAAAAAAAACAAGAGAAATAAGATAGAGAGCATTAAATTAGGTCTCCCTGTTACTAAATGTACTATAAACTGTAGCAAGAACCAACTAATCAGTTCTAGGCTCAATAAATTCTGACATTAGGCAATGATTTTTTTCTAACAATTTTATTAAAATTATAATATGCGAGTAAAGATACAGAATAAAAAAATTCATTAAAAAAAGAATAAAAGGGCAAAAAAGATTTTAAAAAGATTAATTAACATTAAGAGTTTATCACTATTTCTTAAAGTAAAACCAAACTTTTTTTTCCTCCTTCGTTATGTCATCCCAATTAGACAATGATCATTTTTAGAGATAAAGTGGGTTTTCATTAGAAAAAAATATATAACTGACATGAGAAATTAAAAAAGGAGATTAAGTGGGTAGATATGATCAAAGAAATTGATCTAATATCTCGGAAGTGCAAAGCGCTATTACAATAAGCTCAATATGCCAAGCATTTTTCCCTATAGTCACCAGTCCTCAAACCTGACTCAGTGGTATCTACATTAATTAATTCATGAAATAAAGACAGATGCTAAAACATATGTTAGCTTTCACACTTGTCAATTTCTTCACAATTACAACACTGTGTAGAACTGCAGAACTAGTTTATGTAACCAACCCAGAAGAAATAACCTTGCCATTCATCTGTATACCAGAGTAACATTTGTATCTAAAAACCATACCAGAATAACAATGACTCAGAAATTAAAAGGTTCCATTACTCTAATATAAGCAATATTTTTTCTGTAAAATCAGTGGTGAAATTCTTTTCTTTTTTACTACCGGTTCTATGGGTGTGGCTTGATGGGTGTGGAAAGATACTGCAAAATCTCCATTCCCACCCCACTCTGGGGCCAGCCACAGGTGGCATTTGCCGATTCTCCAAACTACTCAAAATTTCCGTTCCCGGTTCTCCTGAACCTGTCAGAACCTGCTGGATTTCATCCCTGTGTAAGATTCCTTAGGTGCAATTTCTGAACAAAGCGTCTATTCTGCTTATATAGTTAGTCCCCCAACTTATGACCACAAATTAATTTCCATTGCTATGTGAGGCAGTTGCTAAATGCGATGCAATGATGACTTTTTTGCTACTGTTTCTTAAGTGAATCACTGCAGTTGTTAAGTGAATTACAGGGTTGCTAAGCAGTTTCCCTTATTGTTTTGTCTGTTGGAAGCCAACTGGGCAGGAGGCAAATGGTAATCAGATGACCCAGGGATGCTGCAACCCTCATAAATACATGCTGCTTACCAAGCATTTGAATTTTGATCACATAATCCTCAGGATGCTGTGATGGTCATAAGTGCAAGGATTGGCTGTAAGTCATTTTTTTCAGTGCCGTAACTTCAAATGGTCACTTAAAGCAGTGGTAGTCAACCTGGTTCCTACCGCCCACTAGTGGGCATTCCAGCTTTCATGGTGGGCGGTAGGGGTTTGCAGTAACCAGTGGTAGGTTTCAAAAATTGTTCAAACCTACTCTGTGGGTGTGGCCTCCTTTGTGGGAGTGGCTTGCTGCCCATGTGACCGGATGGGAGTGGCTTGCTGCCCATGTGACCGGATATGAAGATGCCGACGACACTTGTCAGAACCACCTTAAATTACCTCACACACAGCACTGGCATGCATAAGAATATGATGTAAACTTGTTTTTTAAAAGGCATCTTTGCTTTGCGTTAAAACAACTTCAACACACGCAATGTTCTGATCGCACCACAAACGCAGTCGTCATCCTTAACTTTCACAGAGGCACTGAGTTTTATAAATATGAGCATGATAGTGTAGAATAATGATATCCAAGGACCAGTGGTGGGTTTCAAAAATGTTTGGAACCTCTTCTGTAGGTGTGGCCTGCTTTCCGGGTCCACTGGTGGAACCTCTTCTAACCGGTTCAGTAGATTTGACAAACCGGTTCTACCGAATAGGTGCGAAGTGGTAGGAACCCACCTCTGGCTGTAACTCTGCTTTATAAATTTTATAAAGTAAAGTTACTTCCCTACTTTATAAATCACCATGACTGTGGAACCAGTGGGCGGTTAGAAAATTTTACTACTAACAGAGATACAAAAGTGGGCGGTAGGTATAAAAAGGTTGACTACCCCTGACTTAAATGAATACTGGCAACTTAAGGGCTACCTATATAATAGCGAAATAAATTTATCCCAAAATATATGACTTTGAATTCTTTATTCTTCTTCTTCATTATTCTGAGGTTAACTTCCTACTCAGATGTAGCAATTAACAAGTTTGAAAAGTACTATCAAAATAGTCAGCAGACTTTTGGAACCTGAATCCAATGTATCTCTTCTGGGGAAAAAAATTATGAAACTATAACTAATTGAACTCTTCCCTTCAGTCTTAATATTATCATTTTTTTTAAAAAAAAGTGATATATAAATCTTAGTGCTGTTGCTATTGCTATCTTTGTCCTGGCTGGTTCTATTCAGAGGTTGACAGACTAGATGACTAGATGTGCAGGAACCGGGATTCCTCCTTGCTTTGCCTTATTGGGCTGTCTCTTTGCATTTGGTTGGGATCAGAGGAGAAACTGGGAGGGTTATACAAACATTTCCTGATCCTGGAAAGGAAATGGATATTAAATAGTGCCTTTGGGAGGCCAATGGCAGCCGAAGGACAGATTTGTGTTCACTTTGGCAAACTTTTTGCCTCCCTGCAACAGAAGGGCCTTGTGTGCTACGCGCAGGGCTGGACAGAAGGGAGGAGACATCTGGCATTAATGGAGTCAAAGAAATGGCTATTCTCTGGCTGAGAACACCAGAGAGTAGAGGTGCAAGGAAAAATAAACATTCCACGGAGAACAGTTTTCCATCATATGCGAGATCTATGCATAGGGGCTGTATTTTCTTTGGAAGGTTAGCTACATAAACATGGTGGCTCTAAGGGGAAGCTTCTGCTAGGTGAAAGGACACAAGTGGGGCCACATGAATTAATCCAGAATAATAGGACAAGACCCTACATACACACAAAAACAGGACTGATGGAAAATTTCTAAAGGTTTCTGGACTACAAGGATCCCACTATCTCCCCGTGCCTCCCGGCTCCAACTTTGAAACCTAGTGTGTTATTCTTGGCATTTTTCTCAGTTTAAGCCCACTCTTTTCAAACCACCATGGGTCAGCCTCCAACTTGGGAGCAATGTTTGGACTCTGTTTCTAACGCTTGCTGGAGCTTCAGTTGGTCTATCATACTTTTAATATCTTGGCCATAAGACTGGGCTTATTTTTCATGTTCCATAATTAGTAAATTCCCAAGCTAAAAACAATTGTCTTGGTCTGTTCTCCATCGGCCATGGACTTTGGGGGTTGCTCAATCTGAGTCAAGGCCAATCCAAGACATCACGTGTTGAAGCAAAGCAACAACTTCTATCCCTTACTCAACTAAATCAAGGTATACAGCATTTTTAAAAAGCCAAATGATTTTGGAACAGGGGACACAACATCCTACAAGAACCCCTTTCCATTCTCCATTGTAAATATACAATAATAACAGAGTAAACAACAACAACACTTGCTGCAGTCTCATAACACTGAAAGTCTGGTGCCTGAGGTAGTCACCTCACTCTGTCTTATGAGAGGCCAGCCTTGATACAAGTCAGAAGTTCTCTTGTGAGATGTTCCTGCTTTGAAGATTAAGGCCCTATAAAATATGAATCCCTGTGTAGGTTGCAGTGGACTCAAGAGAAATGTATGCACTTTGTTATACTCTAATGCACATTGACTTTGAGTCATGACCTAGAAACACTGCATATTTATATTTGATCAGGTAAATATAAATAAGGACATCTGACATGCTATCTATTCACCTATTTCTTGATCTATAAAAGAACAGGTTGGTTCCTTTTATAGCATGCTAAAAAAAATCCCAAAACAAAAGCCGTCTTTACAAGCAAGTTAAGCATAGGAAGAAATATTGGAGTAGGAGTCATACTCTCATACAGAAGATTCTCAAAGTGAATATAAAGATAAAACCAGAAACTTTTTTTCTTGGATTTAATGGAAAACGACTTGGGGAAAAATTTGGAACTTTGATGTTATGAATTTGAAAAAAAAATTGATTTTCTATTAATTATATTTCTTAGTGCTTAATAAACATCATGTTGTCTGGGTATTTAGTTTGCTTAGCAATATAGATTACATTCTTAATCTCCACCCTTTTTTTCCAACCACTGATAAAATAGATTCCATGTTTGATAGTGTCTTCTTTCTGTTTAATTTTCAATGTCATTCTATCCATTTCTGCACAGCCTAGTATCTTCTTAATTATCTCTTCGTCTCACGGTGTTTCTTCATTTTTTCAATATTGTGCGAATATAATCCTCATGATGTTATATATCTTGACGGCAGCAAAATTACTTAATGCCCAAAAGTGGAAGGGTGCTTTAATCCTTACAATGGATTGGTTGTGTTAGCAGAGGTGACTAAATTAACTGCTTTAAATGAAAGAGGAAAAAAACCATGTTTCTAGTTGGATACGGCTTCTGGACTTTGTGCTTGAGGTGGGAAAAATGAAACTTTGATTTTGAGTTTTACTGATTCGATCGATTTGTTGTTATAGAAATGGCTAGTTTATACTATTAAGTAAAAGTAAAAAGTTAATGTTATTTCTTATTCTACTGCAACAAAGAGAGTCAGAAATCATTGTCTTTTTTTCTTTTTTCCTTCTTTTCAACACTTTCTCTTCCCTTTTCCCTCTCCTACTTTTTCTATTATATGCTTTCATATTGTTATATTTTACATTATAAACTAATAAAAAGGAGGGGGGAAAACCAAGCAAGTTAAGCATAGAAAAGTTGAAATAACTATACATTTCCCGAAATTGTATTAAATTCACCTTTGCAATAGAATCTCCATCTCCTGATCATCAGGAGACTCCAGTTTAAAAAACACCGCCATTTCATCTTGAACATACATAGATTAGGATAAAGTGAAAATAACTATCATATACATTTATAATGCTATGAAGTTCACAGGAGACAATTTGCTTTGATTAAGGCATCTGGCTAGAAACCAGGAGACTGTGAATTCTAGTTCCACCTTAGGCCTAAAATCAGCTAGATGACCTTGAGCCAGTCACTCTCCCTTAGCTCTAGGAAGCAGGCAGTAGCAATCCACTTCCAAATTCTTGCCCAGCAAACTGCAGAAACTTGTTCCAGAAGTCACCCAGAGTCAAGAGTGACTGGAAGGTGTGCATGTGTGCACACATCTGGGCATGCACAACACACACAGAGACACCAGAATTCGCAATGAAACCCCAACCACTTGGCACTTGTCTTTTCTGTCTATTAACTATAAACTATTAAGAGCCAAGGTGGCGCAGTGGTTAAATGCAGCACTGCAGGCTACTGCTAGATCAGCAGTTCAGCGGTTCAAATCCCACCGGCTCAGGGTTGACTCAGCCTTCCATCCTTCCGAGGTGGGTAAAATGAGGACCCAGATTGTTGGGGGCAATATGCTGACTCTCTGTAAACCGCTTAGAGAGGGCTGAAAGCCCTATGAAGCGGTATATAAGTCTACTGCTATTAGCTGGTCCATGTTTGCTCATTAGGAAGCAATCTTATCCTAGTCTTCTAGCACCAGCATCCTTGGGGGAGGGGAAAAAGCAGTGTAATAAAAGCCCCACTCTATTTGTCACCATATCCTCCCCCCACCCCCAACCAATGGTGGTATTCAGTCGGTTTGCACCATTTCAGATGAACTGGTAGTGGCGACCTGGGCTATGCCGTTCTATTTAGCCATATTTTCTAAGCATTACGCATGCGCGGAAGCCACCGAGCAAGCAAAGCGAGCATGTGCACATGCATGCTCACAGTTTCGGTGTATTGTGAACCGGTGGTAAACTTATGTGAAACCCACCTCTGCCCCAGCCTCCCCAAATGGAACGCAGCAGATTGATAGATTTTCCTAGGGATTCTGCATCCACCATCATTGCAAACGTCTGTGGCTTTCCAAACACACAATGTGCCATTATGCTTTTGTCCTTGTTTTTCTAATCATCTAGCATATAGCTATGATTGGATCCCAGGATCTTGAATGGATGGGTGGGAGAAAGCCAGCCTGAAATCTCTTTTGAGAAAAGAAGAGACCCCTTTCCAGTACAGGCAGCAATATATTCCCAGTTCTGAAGTGACTTTTCTGCTTTGCCATATCATCTCTCTGGCCTGGTGTAATGTTATGTCAAAAAGATGCACAACTGTAAAGCCCTTTATGATGCCGTGTATCATCATAGAAGTTATCGGTTATGAGTACCAGGATTCTGCCTGCATCTGGAAAGCACATTTCAGGGAAAGTCTCAACAGACTGAAACAGCACAGCATAAAAAAAGAGGTGCAGAGACAGGAGAGACACACAGACCTAGTTCGTTTAGCGCACAAAGTTATCATGCGGTTTGTTTGATTTGGGCTAATTATATTATTGTGTGAATGTAAACAGCTGTGGTTCCTTTAATAAGCCACAGTAAAGCAAACTATGTGGTATATGAAGCTTGCCTTAAAGTGAAGATGTGTTATAAACTGGTTTCTTAAAGAGAAGGTTCTGTTTAATGTAACTTCTGCCCAGGTCCTCCTGGTTGCAAGTACTACTGGAAATAGAGCCTGTGGTACATTCTTTCCTTGGGCAAGTTTGGACTCAAACTTACTTTTCCCTCACACCTGCCTGAAAGACAATCAAATGGAGGGCTTCATGCCTTGATGGAAAATAGGGGAGCAGTGAATGAAGGAGCAAATGCATACTGTAAACATCTGCAGCATTTGTGGTTTGGTGTGGAAGCCATTTGCTAAAACTCAGACTGGGGAAAAATAAAACTGGCTAAGAAGCCGGAAAACTTGGCAAGTCCATGTTGGGATGGGAAAGTTCCAGGAACACACTATTTTTTAATTATGCTAGTGGCATGGTTGTTTGAGTATATAAACTAGAATAAATATAATTTTTATCTTTTGCTGGGAAAAACATTGCATACAACAATGCAAAAATGCGTTATAGAGAAGTTTTAATGTTACTCCAATGTAGGGCCATAAAGCAGAATTGGACTCCTGCTGTTCCAGAAGTGTGCCTGACTATGTTTTCCTCTGAGTAAAATCACAGGAATTTCATCCAGGCTTGTGCAACATTCACATCTACTCCAGTTACTATTCCTGTTGTTTCTCTGCTAACTCCTTCCCAGACCTTCTTACTGGCTGGCTTGTGTGAGTTCTGCGGTCTAAAGCATACAGACCACAGCTGGAATAGAAGAGAATGACGAATCGGCAGCCAGCACAATTCCAGTAAAGAGCTTCAGGAAATGGAAATAGAAGAAGGAACTGACAGCCATCCCAATTGTCCCCAGACATTTACAGATGGTTACAATAGTGATAGTCTACGCATGGGAAAGGCCCCCTATTTCAGGAGCCTGGGAAGTAATTGAGTCATATTCCATTTCCACTTAACACCTATACCTTCTTTATGTTGAAAGCTTTGCTGAATTCTCTTATTTTCCTTATAATTTCTACAGTTTAGGTTGCCATGGTTCGTTCAGTGGCATCTTGTGAAGGATGAGAATATTTAGCACCCCATCTTTAAGTGATAGATTTCCTGATATAGTTGCAGTGCTCATTATGGTTACTAGTTTCTATTTCATTAATTAACTAATTAATTTGGCTGGGCATCTCAGAGGCATGGCTCTGGGCGGCATGCAATATAAAATCATTGAAATGTCTGCAGCCTTATTAAACTCTACATAATCCCCTCACCAGGTAACCTCCAGATGTTTATGGAATAATGCTAGTTGGACATGTTGAGGATTGTAGTTCCAATACATCTGGAAGGCATCATATTACTGAAAGTTGGCTTAATATACTATATATAAAACTGGCCACGTTGTGGAAGCTAAGGAGACATTTCATTGCCATAAGTAGCAAAAACAGCATTTTCTTCCATTCCTGCTCTTCAGCTGCAAGAAGGAAAGTTATGTTTTAGGTGAAAAACAAACCTCTAAGGCTGCAGCATGGATGTGATCTTTTTTCATTCCCTCTTGGTGTGAGTGCCCCAACATATGTGGAATGAAGACAATAACGCTCCACTAAGCAGTTATTTTAAGATATTCTCTCAAATACCATGTATTCCAAAACTTTATACAGCCATAGTTTTGTTATTTGAAGGATTATTTTGTGCAGAAGGTTCTTCCTTGGCAGACAAATATAAATACAAAGAAATAAAAGAAGGCATATATTGAAAGACCATGATATGAGAGATTTCTTAGGGGGGTGGGGAATGGGGTTGTATCAATTTTCACCAGCACCTATTTTCAGTGCAGATGGTAGGCTTTTAAATCAAGTAAGTCTTCCTAAAGGCTACCAAGAAGCAAGAAAGAGCATCTCATTGTTTAGAAAGAATGGGTAGAATATCAGGAAGAGTTGACTTCAGACTTAAGCTTCACTTAGAACCAGTTGGAGGAAGATACAGTGGAATCTCTCCCTCTCCCTCCCTCCCTTCTCCCCCCCTCTCTCTCACACATACACACACACTACACACAGAGAGAAATTTGGGGATTTGTTGATCCATTTAGGATAGAAGGCACAGGAAGCCCCAGAAAGGTATTTTTATGGCAGTAGTCTAGTTAGCAATGATCATATATAATATTGGACTTAATTAAATGAAGGCATTAGTTCTTATATAACCAAGTATTATTAAGTTATTTGAATTCCATTATACCTATTCTTTGTTTGTAAATCTTGTCTCTGATCCAGCCAGTTTTCCCCAATCTTGCCCAGGGGGCCTCTTTAAACTGCGCCAGAAACAAAAATACTTGTTCTGCCAGCGACACAAAATATGCTGCATTTTTAAAACATTGATAGTTGTTTCTGCTCCGTTTTTCAGACTCCCCCCCTCCAACTATGGAAATGAGTAGCCTTGCTGTGCTGATTTACAGGTAGTGAACTTCAAAATAGAATCCTTTTAGCCTCTGAACACTTTGGACAGCTGTTGGGGCAAATGCAAACAGGTATTTTTTTAGCTGGATGATCCATGGTTTTTCCAATGTACTTTAGTAGATCTTGAACATCATTCTGTGACAAGGGTGATATCTACTTACCTTCGCTATCAGTTTGCAAATGTGAGTGCATGTGCAGGATCTTCCGTGCATGTGGGTGGGTGGGGGGAGCCTGCTATTGAGCATGCCTGCTTTTTAGCTAATATAAATTGCGTGTCACAGCTTATCATCAGAAATACTGGTTGGCCTGAAATGGGAGCATTTTTTACTACCGGTTCAATCTGAACTGGTAGCATTTCACCCCTGTTCTGTGCTCTTCCAGATTTTTTAAAGTAACATCAAAGGGGAACAACTTCTAGGAGGAAAAAAAAGCCATGTTTATTTCCAGTTCAGTTTTATCAGAACGTTTAATGCTGGCATGGAAACCAATGACCTTAATCTGAGTTAAACCTTGACTGCTACAATTTTGGTAACCTGTAAGTATCAATTATGTTATGATTACCTCTAGTGTTATTCTTTAAACATGATTTGTTATGATTGCATATCCTTATACTGTAAGTACGCTTTTCTTACATATTGATGGTGCTTATTTCATACTTGCTCTGGTGCAGCATACTTTGCTTACTCTTCCATACAGGTTTTCTCTCTGTTTGCAGAAAAAAAAAGGACAAATCAAGGATATGATGCTGGCAGATGGATCAATGTGATGACAGCAAGGCCAACATTAAGGAGAAGTTGAAGAGATGGCCAGCCCGGGGATTTTCCTTCCCGGATAAGCTGCTTTAGAGAGAGATACAGTGGATTCCCCAGTGGTGAAATTTAATTTTTTTTACTACCGATTCTGTGGATGTTGCTTTGTGGGTGTGGCGGGGGAAGGATATTGCAAAATCTCCATTCCCACCCCACTTTTGGGCCAGTCAGAGGTGATATTTGCTGGTTTTCCAAACTACTCAAAATTTCTGCTACTGGTTCTCCAGAACTTGCCAGAAGATGCTGGATTTCACTCCTGGGATTTCCCATCTCATTTTTTGGAATAGTCTTTTGTCAAAGGTGGCTGTCAGGACTAAGGGCAGAGCTGGGAATGAGCAGTCAAACCATGAAGTAAGCTTTGGGAAAGAGGTAGGAACAAAAAGAGCTGGTTGCTTCAGCAACAGGACAAACAGGATGTCATTTCTCCCCAGGCAGGGGTGAGGCCAGTCCAGAGTTTGGGAAGTGAAAATACTTTACTGCTTGAGAAAAGAAAGAAAAAACTTTCAACTACAGGATGGTTGCCCATAAACATTTCAGCTTCTCATGAAAGCTTCCCAGATGGAATGGGAGCGGTGCACTGTTGCCCCAGCTTCATAATGCGGCAGCCTCCACAAAAGCCAGCAGAAGGATGTCCCTCTTGGTGGGCTGGGGGAGACATACATAGAGGGCTTTGCAGTGCTGAATGGGAAGTAATTCCACCGTGTGTTTTCAGAAAGCAGGATTTGACTAGTTTTTGACCACTGTTTGCAGGGCTGAAGAAAGCAAGAGTAGAATGCATATTTAGATAGGGACTTTGTAGAAAAAAACCCTGCAAAACAAACAAAAAAATCTTGTTCTAACCCTTCTTCCAAATCACATTATGTGGAGAAGGGCATGTCTCTGTGATTGTCTGCAGGAACGTGCAATTCTGAAACATTTTGTTGCATATTTTCTTCATCCACTTCCATTTCTACCGCTAATTACCAAGAAGGTTTTTGTCATTGCTCTGTTACTTCAACGCAACCCCCCTTTTTTTCCTGGTTCGGCTAATAACATAGTGCTTGATTTGACTCTGGATGAATCACTTAAGGCTGCCTCTGTGGTTCATTTTCTCTCAGTTAAACATTTGGTTTAATTATGGTAGGAGAGATATTAAACACATGGAAGCCAATTCTTGAGCACTGCTTAATTATAAGCTGCTTGATTGTTTCACTTAACTGATGTTTTTGTGTTAGAAACTATGAGTAGGCAGGAGAGGCTGACCACTTCCTGAGCTGCTCCTTCTGTCCCTTCTGTTGCTTCATAATTGTATATAAATTGAAGAATCTAATTCATCATAAATCTGACAGCCCTGGAATCTTCACCGCAGTAATCCCATGCCGATTTTTCTTTATTTCAAACTTTAATGGGTAGTCTTAGATTTCAGAGCATCTTGCTTCTCCAAGTACTCTATTAAGGAGTGTGATGGTATGTGGGAAAGACCCTGGGAGATGAACCAAAAGATGCTGCCAAGAAAATGATCTGATAAGAGGCAACATAGCCTGTGACTGGATAATGGATGGAATAAGAGGTTCAGAAGAGACTAGTTTCTCCAGCAGTAGTAATAGCACTTAGACTTATATACTGCTTCACAGTGCTTTTACAGCCCACTCTAAGTGGTTTACGGGGTCAACCTATTGCCCCCAAACATCTGGATCCTCCTTTTACCCACCTCGGAAGGATGGAAGGCTGAGTCACCCTTGAGCCTGGTGAGATTCAAACTGCCAAATTGCAGGCAGCCGGCAGTCAGCAGAAGTAGTCTGCAGTACTGCACTCTAACCACTGCCCCACCTCTGCTCTCTGCAGTACTGCACTCTAACCACTGTGCCACCACAGCTCAGTAAAGGAGATCAGGGACGAGGGTGAGGAAAGATGTGCTTTCAGATTTGCAAGATTCTGTCAATGTATCTTTATAATAAAGTAGAATTAGCTCATTTGGTTGTGATTCTTATTTGCTTTACACTGTGAATCTGACAAGGAGTTTCCTAATCCTGACAAAACACTCTTACTGTCAATAAAGTATACTCCAAATCCATGCTCCATCCAAACACCCTAAAAATAAATATTTCTTCACAGTCCTAAAGTTATCACACACCCATTCAAGATTAACATATACATTTAATAAATAATTTAACGACTTTTGAAATTTGTTTTTGAGATTTGATTGTTTACTCCCAAATGTAAAAAAATTAAGCAAGTAGATTTTCCTTTGTAGGGTATAATTTCAAGATTGTAAGGTTGGACAGTCTGTGCCCCCAAGTCCTAAGGTAGCTATAAAATCATGGCAAGTGACTCCAGAGTCATCAAAAACTAGCATTGTATAATAATTTTCACTACGAAGAAGGGGAAATGATAAAGTAGGTAGTAATCTACTGATGGCATTTAATTATTTTAATTAACTGTTGTTTAATATGCACTCCACAAGCAATTCCACCAACAGACACATTGACTTACAACCAGCCTATGAATCCTCAGGATCCAAATCAACCATACAGCCAACCAGAGACAGCACCAACTCTCAACCAACCCATGCAACTCCCCCACCAGATCACCTCCCAATGACCTTCACCTGATGTAATCTCCTTATCACAAGACCCATCACAAGACTCACTGATGATTCACAGCTGACCCATCACAAGACCCTCACTTGACACACTCACATCTGAAGCCCTTATAAACCGAAGAACACTGACACTAGCACCCCCTAAACTCCACTGAAGATGTTACCTAGCCTGGTAATTAAATGTTTGGAAACCAACTCACAAGCTTGGAGAATGAACCTTCACCCTTATTGTTCAATATTTACACAAATCAGATATAGTTTTCATCTTGGCTTTGTACACTCTTTAATTATTTTTTATTAATTAAATAATTGATTCAAATTTGTTATAATTAATTTTTAATCCATATTCTCAAAGGTGGTTATTGTTCTCATCTTGGGAAAAAAGTATCATGGTATATAGCCCCTTTTTAAAACTGTCATTCTTACCACCTCTTGTTTCACACACAGTGTTCTACTGAACATTTGAAGAGGGATTACATTAGCTGCAGTATTGGGAGATGGATGAACTCAAACCAGTATTGAATTTGTGCATCAGCCCTACTTAGGGAGATCTGCAGGGTCTTCTATTTCTGTAGAAATTATACACTGAGTGATAGTCATGGAATTGAAAATGTGGATGGGTCAATTTCATCAATTCTTGATGAAAGTTAATTCTTTCATTTTTTTTCTTTGTCTAGGCATTATTTTTTTAAACCAAAGTTCAAAATTTGTGTTGTTTTGTAGGTACATTTCTCCCAATATAAGTATTTTTGTTTGCAGTTTTAGCTAATACCTAATTTTTACCTAGTACCTAATTTTTGGATATAATTTTCCTATCATGGTGTATATATATAAAATATGTTTATGAGTATTTGTAGTTTTGTAAAAAATTTACACATTCATTTTCATATGAACTGGTAAATTGCATTATAAAATTTGGAGAATTGTTATATATATTTTAAAAAATATTTTATATATTGACTTGGATTGAATACATTTAACCTTTTCCTTAGTAGAATGAGAACCTTTTTATTACCACAAACTAAAACAAACATAGAAAAAACTCTGTTAATGTACGTTCTTATCTGTTTCTCTGATAACACAAAGAAAGGCTCTCATATCTTGATGTGGTTGAACTGCATTGTTTAGCATCCCTGGAAATATTATCTCATCCCTTTTCTTCCTATTATGGAAATAAATTTTAAAAAATCAACAAGGAAGGAAAATGTTGATACTAAGATGCTTAAGAGTCATGAAGACCTATTTGCTGGGACTGATGTTTACAACTGTCTGAAAATCCCCTTCCTCCCTTGAAGTCTTAAATTACATTCTGGGCACCAGATGAAACTGTGCACATGGAGTGCACAATGCACATTCCACTATTATAAACTATTAAGTGGAAGATATCATGTTTTCCTCAGAGTTGACTACCCTAAAGCAATATTGCAAACTTTTCATACTTTAGATTTTTAGACATGAAGGTAGAAGTCCTGCCAGTGATAAATAGCTATTGCAATCAACCTAGACGAAGTAATGCTGGTCGCTTTTTCATAACTATCAAAGAAAAATGTGAGCTTATTTATATTGCTCCTAACCATGGCTCAAACATGTTGCAGCAACATCTTTTCTGCTGTGTCCCCATGCCACTGTATTCGTATTCTCCCCAGACCAGTGATGGCAAACCTTTTAGGCACACGGTGCCCAAATTGGAAGGTGTGTGTGTATGTGCGTGCGCACACCAGAGCGCCAGAAACCCAATGATTAGCTGCCGGTGCGCATGTGCACCTCAGAAACCCAACAACCAGCTGGCTGACCTGAGGTGATGGCAGATGTGCCCACAGAGAGGGCTCTGAGTACCACTTCTGGGAGGCATACCATAAGTTCGCCCTAGGCAATGAGACAAGCTTCAAGTCTCCTTAGTTGCTCCCTAAATTGAAATGATACTTGCCGTGCTTCTTCTGAGTAAATTCAAGGACATTCTTGAGATGTACAATATCTGAAAGTCTTTGTCATCCATGACCAAGGAGGAATATCGGGTGATCTAGAGCAGTGGTCCCCAACCCCCGGTCCGCGGACCGGTGCCGGGCCGCGGAGTACCTGGCACCGGGCCGCGCAGCGGCCGGGGGCCATGATCCCTGCAGCTGGGCGCCGTGGCTCTCCTGCTGCGCCAGCCGCTCCTCTTCCAGCCGCTCGCCCAGCGCGCAAAGCTCCCGGCAGCGGCGCCACAGCTCCTCGAGGCGCCGGCGGCTCTCCTGGTTCTGCGCGCGCAGCTTGCGCAGGTCCTCTTGGCCCAGGCGGCCCCCTTCCAGCTCCTGCATCGCCCGCAACTCGGCCTCGTATCGCTCCAGGCTCTGCGCGCAGCTCCAGCTCACCACCAGCGCGTAGTCGGAGGCCAGCTGCCGCTTCTCGGAGCGCCCGGCCCGGAGGACGCGCGGGGCAGACAGCAGCGCGGCTGGCCGCTGCTTGCGCGCTTCCTGCAGCCCTTCGTGCTCGGCCAGGAGCTGCTCCAGCAGCGCCTCCAGAGCGGCGCAGTCGGCCCACAGCCCCTCCAGCTGCTGCCGCCGCCGGGCCAGCTCGGGCTCCAGGTGGCGGAGACGCAGCTCTCCAAGTTGCGCGCTCAGCCTCTCCAAGCTCTCCAACTCGTGGCGCAGCGCGTCCCTCTCCAGCTCGCCTTGAGGTGATCTCAAAAAATAAGCTAGGTTGGATATGACTGGGATAAGATTTCCAGATGTTGACTTGGCTCAAGTCACCGGTTCCTTTTTCTTGCTGAATGAAAACTCCTGCATCATGGTTGTATGTAGGATGTATTTAGAAAAATTCAAGATGGGAACCATCTTGGTTTTTATGTGATGCAAATAAAAGAATAAATAGGCTTTTAATTTCATAGTCATGGCTATTACCTTGACATTTTCGATGTCACTCTGACACCCTTGTCCCAGATAATTTGGTGAATGGACAGAGAGGCTACCAGCTAGTAGTAGGCTGGCTTGAATGCACTTACTAAGAAAGGATTCACAGTGAATTCAATGAATAACATTTTTGGGTGATCATCAATCTGATGGGAGCTATATATCTATTGCAGCATTTACCTGCAAATTTAAAGGAAGTCCAGAAAGCGATTGCAATCTATTTGGCATATATTTACAAATACATATTGAAAATAATGCAACATTTAACATTTTCTGATCATGGTGCTGTCATTGGTGTACTATCCTGGTAATTAAAAATGGTGTCTGTAGAAGAATAAAAATGTGGTTGTGTGTTAACAAAAGAATAGAAACTATAAGCATATAATCTTCCATTCAAATAGTTAGAAATTAACTAGAAATAGTTAGTCCAGTTTACAAGCAACAGCCTGACGGTAGATCAGTTTACTGAAATATGGATTACTTAAAGGGGTACTCCGGGCTGGGAGTTTTTTTACACCCCCACCCCCACCCCTGCGCGCGCTCAGCGGGCCACGGTAAAATTATCACAGGCTGACTGGTCCGCGGCGATAAAAAGGTTGGGGACCACTGATCTAGAGGAAGGCAGACAGATGACTGTACTGGGTTGAAACAAAAGCAATAAAGGCAAGATAAGGCTTGACAATGGAGACAACAAAGTTTATGTTGCTGCATTCTTTTGTTAACTTGCAACTTTTAAATTCAGCAATGAAGTAAAGCTCGAAGGCCTCTCTTCTCTGAAGGCTCCACTAGCTGAGATTCTGAGATTTTTCTGTTAAAAAGAAATTGTATTAATTCATTTATCAGATGTATAAGATTATATCCGACTTCACGAAGAGAACATGTAACAATGTATCAGAAATTAGGAGGGAAAACTAATGCCTGATTGGGGTACAAAATGTGAAATAATATTATATTGTCATTATCATTCTTGGCCAGGTGACAATGGAACCACCGCAGTCTAAGTAAACAAGTAGGATTGTTTAGAAATTAGCTGGTGCCTCTTTGATCATGAGGGACTGGAGTCTAACGGGACAATTTTTATCCAAATAAATTAATTCACATGCTGACTTCACGCACTTGAGTTTCTGGTAGGTGGATATGCAAGTCTTTTACTGTTTTTGCTGCTTCAGCAATAATTGATTCTGACGAGGGCTTCCCAGAGTCCTAGTTTAAAGGGCTGAAGTTGGCTCATAGTTCCAGTTCTTTAACTTTGACCTGCCGTAATGAAATTCATTGAAAGTGAAAGAGTAATTAAAAATAATGTATCTTTCTACATGGTTATGTGATGTATGGAAAGGAAAGGAAAAGAACTCTCTCCCTTCTCTCTTCTTCTCACACCACACCCTTCAGCATCTCTCTCTCTTCCCATTCCACCTGCCATTTCCTTGCGTTGAAGTGAACCATATGTTCCTTGCATAAGAAGCTATTGTTGCTCCCAGGATGGCTTATTGAAACCACGTGTTGAAATGGGCTCTGGGCCTGGAGTCATGCGTGCTCATTAACTCTGAAGGGCCTTGCAGCAAAGGAGAGGATGATTTCGCCTTCACTTTACTTGGAAAAAGCACAGCCTATGCAGACGGTCCATTAGCAAAACTAAGTGTCCCAGAGTCAGAAAGCCCTAATTCTGCCAAGTGATGTGTTGTATTCTCAATGATTTTGCCTTTCTAGATCTGATCTAAATACAATCACAGTGTATTTTAGTCCAACATAAGACCATGCGTTTGGTTCCATCTAATCATTGACTTTCAAACTTGCAAGGTAATCCAGATAAGAAACATATACAGAAGTACGGTTCCACCACAAAACCGTGTTCGACTAAAGGGCGCTCGCCGAAACCGCGTAGCTGACGTCATCACAGCGCGACAACAGCGCGGAGAAAAAAGCATGCTGTAAACGCTAAACCTAAAATTAACCCCTAAACCTAAATCTAACCCCCCTAAACCTAATCCTAAACCTAACCCTAAACCTAACCCTTAACCTAACCCTAACCCTAACCCTAACCCTTAACCTAACCCTAAAGCTAACCCTAAAGCTAACCCTAAAGCTAACCCTTACCTTGAGTTGAATCAGCTTGCTTTCAAAGTGCCCTTCTTTCTCCGCACTCGCTGTTGTCGCCCTGTTGATGACGTCAGCGACACGGTTTAATCGGGCGCGCTTTAGTCGAGCGCGGTTTTGTCGTGCCACGCAGAAGTACTAGCTTTATTGTGAGGTTACAGCAGTCTGAAAGTACATCCCAAGAAATTTGGTTCTTTCTGAGACATTTGCCACCTCCCATTCCTTCTGCAGACCTTGTGTTTCACCATTGTTTAGTCTGCAGCCCTTCCTCCTGTCCCCCAAAGCCATTCCCATATACTATTACCCAAACATAGAGAGAAGACCCCACTTTGCCACTCTGAATGTGAATGGGATTGGATATCCTTAAAATGTAATATAAAATAATAAGATTTGGAGGGAGGTATTTGGGAGAACACCAAGAGGTGGGGGTTTTTTTGTGCAATTTGTGTGTGTTTGTTGTTCCTGTGTGTATGGTTTGTTTATTACTTCTTGCTGTTTTTTGTTCATGTAACGATCATCTTTGGTGTAGGATATGAGATGGGCAACAAATAAATTTCATAATTCTTCACTATACTTTCTGATTACCTGCATCCAGCTCATTGCTACTATTTTCAGGGGAAAGGGGATGAAAGAAATGGGGGGTGGGGGTGGGGTTGAACTCCATACATATCACAAAAATAGGAAAACTCTTACAATAATTCATGCTGATCAGCAGATAAAGGGCAAGAGGCCGCCCTAGTACCCTTGGCTGGGATAGAGGATGAAACCAGGTTGATCGCGGTAGATCTGAAGAAAGCAGTGTGAGACAGAGGGACATGGAGAGTGCTGATCCATACAGTGGCCAAGGGTCAGACACAACTGAATGGCTGATGACAGTGACAATGCTGGAGTGCATTTTAAATAGCTGTCAGAGGAATGCTAAAATACATAGTTCTTTATTTGCTAGAAAAGAGTTAAAATCATTAAAACCTCTTTTTTTTTTGCATAGATCTATAGTATTCAGAACTTAGAACATAGAATAATAAAGTTGGAAGGATCTTGGGGGTCATATAATTTATGTAGGTATGTGGCAGTGGTGGGTTGCAGGGGTACGCCCTGGTACCATTCCGGTACGGTGCTCTGGAGGACCCATCCGCCCACCCACGCTTCTTACCTGTCCTTTAAAGCCTTTGATGTTTCCACGCATGTGCATGGTGTGTACAGCGCCTATGAAATGCTCCACCAAGCAGCTGGAGCATCGCGGAGGTGTCGCTGGAAGGCAAGACGCATGCGCGCACTGCACACGTTCATGTGGAGGACGCTGGGCCCCTTTGCAACCGTACCTGTTACACCGGGATCCGAAACCCACCACTGGTATGTGGGTATATACATAATTTGGTATTTATTTATATCTTTGTCATGTCTAAGTAGTGTATATTGGAGGTGGAGACTCTTTGAGAACTGCATGCAGCAAAATTTCATTTTAATGTATTCCGATTAGTGTACATTCAAAGTGATAATAAAATTATTCTAAGTCTAAATCTTCTAAGATCTTCTAGTCCAATTCCCTACTCAAGCAGGAGACCGTATACCACTTATACCACCTTTAGACCACCTTATATCCAGGAATATGAATCCTGAAAACAACCTGAAACAATTGCAAAAAAACCAAACCCACATACACTCTAGAGGCAAATGGTTTAACATACCCCAGGTTGAGGTATTTTGTCCCGGATGACTTGGTCATCATTTGAGAGCATTCCTCAGTCTCAGACAATGTCTCACACAACCTGCCTTTTAAGGGCATTCTTTGTACAATTGCAGACAGATCGACCTTAGCCTGGATTAAGAGGCTCCGAGGGATAGCTGACAGCAAAAGTGTCTTCTCCTTCCCACCCTTTTCCCTGTCACATGGCAACTTTCACATGGCAAAGAAAGGAAAGTCTGAACTCAAGCAGCCCTGAACTCTGTAGAAGCTCTGATCTGTCAATGAGGCTTGCAGCTGTCTCCTAATTCTGTAATGGGAAACAAAGTGACCTGTACTCTCTGTTATTTTAAGACTGGGCTCCATTGTACATGCTGCAACAGGTTTGCGATGAGAAGCAGCCCAGAAAGGAGCAGGTGACACATAAGAAGGCAGGAATGAGCGTAGATTTCTTCCCCTGCCCTTCTTGCTACCTGATCATTGAGGGTCATTGGTGGGGGAGGTTATCCACTGCGTGACCCGTCAAAACCGCGGTCCACTAAAGCGCGCCCGATCAAAGCGCGTACGTGACGTCATCAGCAGCGCGACAAATAAAATTAAAAATAAATTAAATTAAAACTAAAATAAAATTAAAGCAAGCCGATTCACATAAAGGTAAGGGTTAGGGTTAGGGTTAGGGTTAGGTTAAGCGTTAGGGTAAGGTTTAGGGTTAGGTTAAGGGTTAGCGTTAGGTTTAGGGTTAGGTTAAGGGTTAGGTTTAGGGTTAGGTTTAGGGTTAGGTTTGGGGGGGTTAGGGTAAGGTTTTCGCGTTAATTTTAAATTTACCGCTCACAGCGTGCCGTTTTCGTCGCGCTGTGATGACGTCACGTACGCGCTTTCGTCGAGCGCGCTTTAGTCTACCGCGGATTTGTGGTGGAACCATCCACTGAGTTGCCTGAAGCTTTCACAACACCATGAACATGTTATGTTCATGTGAAGATGTCAATGTTCTGTAGAGGTGGAAAAAAATGCAAAACCTGGCTGTAAAAATGAATTAACAATGTAATGTAGGCCTTTTTGTTAACTGGGTTTTCAGGGCTGTGAACTTGAATAGTAGGTTTGAAAAAATGATCTCTCATCTACTGACTCACCATCTCTCATTGCACCAGTGGGAGCTCCCCGCCACCAAAGCTTAAGTACAATATACGTAAACATGGAATGATGCAACATCATGTCCCTAAAAGACCTAGGTGTAAATTCTCAAAAGTATTTCTGGCTAGATATAGGCCAGATCTGGTACTTTCCAAGATTGGGGAAACCCACAGAAGGAATGGGCTAGGAGGAACTCAAGAGCTGTAGAATTGAATCAACCATTTTTAATATAACTGATATTTAATTTATTTATTTAAAATGTAGCAACACATCTTATGCCATTATTATTGGTTTTAATTTATTTATGTTTTAATGTAGATGTATTTTGATGACTGCAAGCCTCCCAGAGTTACCTTATGGTATGATGAGGTGGGGGGGGGATAAATTTTATAAAGAAACAAACAAACAAATTACATCCTAGGCTTTTGGGAAGAATTTGATGCTTCTGAAGGCCAACCCCAGCTGAAGACCTGAAGCTGTGATTTCACATTGTTGGGTGTATGACTCTCAAGAACTCTGGGCAGCTCACACAATCAAACAAATTACAATAAGTTACATAATCATTATATATCACCAAAACTCTCTGAGTAATTTCAGGAAGCCCTTAGAATAGCAATAGCACTTAGACTTATATACTGCTTCATAGTGCTTTACAGCCCTCTCTAAACGGTTTACGCAGTCACCATATTGCCCCCAACAATCTGGGTCCTCATTTTACCAACCTCAGAAGGATGGAAGGCTGAGTCAACCTTGAGCCTGGTGAGATTCGTTTTGCCAAATTGCAGGCAGTCGGCAGTCAGCAGTTGGCAGAAGTAGCCTGCAGTACTGCATTCTAACCACTGTGCCACCACAACTCTTAAAATCACCTCAGCATCACCCAAAGTCACCTGGAAGGCTCATCCTAATGGTCCTCTGCCCTTACAGAGATCCAGGGAACAGTGATCCAAGCTTGACAAGAAGGTGCCCTGATTATTCATATGTTCTTCATCTTCAGATCCCACACCAATACTAGGTCTAGTATGGAGGACATATCACCTCCCACTCCATAGTGATTCAGGCCATTGATTATATGAGGTAAACCTTTGGTTCCCGTAAGGCAGAGGTGGGTTCCTACCAGTTCGCACCTATTCGGTAGAATCGGTTCGTCAAATCTACCAAACCGGTTAGAAGAGGTTCCATCAGTGGACCTGGAAAGCAGGCCACACCTACAGAAGAGGTTCCAAATGTTTTTGAAACCCACCACTGGTCCTTGGATATGATTATTCTACACTGTCATGCTCATATTTATAAAACTCAGTGCCTCTGTGAAAGGTAAGAATGACTACTGCATTTGTGTTGCAATCAGAACATTGCGTGTGTTGAAGTTGTTTTAACGCAAACCAAAGATGCCTTTTAAAAAACAAGTTTACATCATATTCTTATGCATGCCAGTGCTGTGTGTGAGGTAATTTAAGGTGGTTCTGACAAGTGTCATTGGCATCTTCATATCCAGTCACATGGGCAGTAAGCCACTCCCATACAATCACATGGGTGGCATGCCACTCCCACAAAGGAGGCCACACCCACAGAGTAGGTTCGAACAATTTTTGAAACCCACCACTGCCGTAAGGGCTATAAATTCCTAAGCCCATAGACCCAACTCCCAGATCATAGAGACTGAAATTCTCTGATCGAGAAGTTTTTTCATGACTATCACTCGCCCCGCTTTCCTTGGCACTCTTGCAATGCTTGCTGGCTTCCAGATGGGGTTTACAGCTTACGATGAACTATAGAGCACAAAGCAAGGCTATGGTCTGAATTCTAACTCCATCTGTAATAACAGTAAGAGTCTAGACACAGACACACCAAGACACTGCTGCCCAAGCACTCCAGCAGGGTAGCTGGCAGGAATTGCTACATTCATCACCTGGCTCAGCAATTTGAGCCAAGCAGCGCACCTCTGAGAGAAAAAGTCCAACTTTTGAAGGGAAAGAGAGTATAGGAATCAAACGGAGAGAGGTTGTCCTTAATTCTCTTAATAATAAAACATCTACATTATAAGCAATATTAGACCAACACAAAAACAGAAGTTAGCCAGATACTTATTTCATTGGTATAATTATTTTTAGATCAATAATAAAAGTGCTCTGTATAAAAACGAAGTGTCATCAGCAAATATTTTTTTTCCTTTTTGTTGTCTTTGCTATTTGAGAGATGGATAACTTTTAAAATCAAGTATCATATTTTATATTTCTTTAGAAGTCATCGGGGGGTGGGCATTAAGAGGGTAGAGTAGATTAAGAACTGCAGTGGTGCAGTGGTTAGAGTGCAGGTACTGCAGGCTACTTCTGCTGACTGCCGGCTGCTTGCAATTTGGCAGTTCTCAATTTGGCAAATCTCACCAGACTCAAAGTTGACTCAGCTTTCCATCCTGAGGACCCAGATTATTGGGGGAAATATGCTGACTGCCTCTTAGAGAGGCCTGTAAAACACTGTGAAGCAATATATAAATCTAAGTGCTATTGCTGTTAAGTAATGGATGGGACTGGAAAGAGAAGGAGGGAGAGAGAGATTAACATATGGTCCTATAAATAATAGGCAAATATAATTACAAATTCGCTTGGGCCAATTACTCAGGTTGTTATCCAAGACAGGCTCTTTGGTACATGCCTAAATTGAAATTATTGTTTTCCAAGCAACATTCTGACGCTCTCATTAGCCAGATTTGTTGGGAAGAATGTGTTGGAATTACAGGTAATCTTTCAAATGGTCTATTGAACTAAACTGAATTATTTCCTATCTACCTATCTATTTATCTATCGGGAGAGAGAGAGAGAATATTTCATTCAGATAGATAGATAGATAGATAGATAGATAGATAGATAGATAGATATAGATACAGAGATAGATAGATAGATAGATAGATAGATAGATAGATAGATAGATAGATAGAGATAGAGATAGAGATAGAGATAGAGATAGAGATAGAGATAGAGATAGAGATAGAGATAGAGATAGAGATAGAGATAGAGATAGAGATGGATGGATGGATGGATGGATGGACGGACACACACACACACACACACACACATATATATAGAGAGAGATAGAGATAGAGAGGTAGAGATAGATAGATATAGATCTATAGATCTATAGATATAGGTCTATAGATCTATAGATATAGGTCTATAGGTCTATAGGTCTATAGGTCTATAGGTCTATAGGTCTAGATCTAGATCTATCTATCTATCTATCTATCTATCTATCTATCTATCTATCTATCTATCTATCTATCTATATAGAGAGAGAGACAGAGAGAGAGACAGATAGAGACAGAGACACAGAGAGAAATTCACTGTGTGTATATATATATTTTACCAAACTTTTTACAAAATGCAATGATAATCACTTGATTGCTGCTGATTTGCAATAAATGCAGCAAACACTACACAACAGGACATAGCCTATTAAACCAAGAAGAATATCTGCAAAACTTCTCATTGCGTGATTCAATCACCTGTAGCCAAATGAAAACAATTTAGCCAAAAAGAAATAATCGGATTCTGGACTTGAGCCCTTAGCATTTTTAATGCAAGCCACAGGCATGAAAATCTGTTTGAATATCTAAATCATCAGCATTAGAGTGATGATCTAACCACTATTTAATTTCTTCTTTAATTTCAGCAGGTGTTTGGATGATTTCCTAAGAGAACTAGCTCCCCCCCCTTCCACCAATGTATTTCTTTTTCACCTACATACTGTAGTTTTTGCATGTGGTGATGATTACCTCAATACAAATGGAAAACTATTGTTCCAAAACAACTTGTATTTTCTATGGATATTTTGTTCCCCATGTAATACAATATCACAAACAGTCAGCCCTAATTTTATTTAAACAGTGCATGTAGTTTTGGACAGGACTGAGTTTTCTCTTTCCAAGACACCCCAGAAAACCATAAATATTCCTGTCAAAACATCCATAAGAATGTAAATGGCTTTAATTTTTGCTTTCACAGCTGTCCTGTTCATCTACCCTGATGGAGGTAAGAGTCAAAATCTTTGTTCTGTCACAGTCAGGAATTTATGTGAACTGGAAGATATGCAACTTTTTCATGAGACCTCCCATATTCTCACAGGGCCAGTGGCATAGTAACCATGTGCAGGTCAATCTGGTTAGTATTTCTGAGCTCAAGAAGAGCTGTTTACATATGTTTTGGGCTCCTCCTGAATATGAGCAGATTCTGATGGTGTTTTCCAGAGGTGGGTTCCTACCAGTTCGCACCTATTCGGTAGAACCGGTTCGTCAAATCTACCAAACCGGTTAGAAGAGGTTCCACCAGTGGACCCGGAAAGCAGGCCACACCTACAGAAGAGGTTCCAAAATTTTTTGAAACCCACCACTGGTCCTTGGATATGATTATTCCACACTATCATGCTCCTATTTATAAAACTCAGTGCCTCTGTGAAAGGTAAGGAGGACTACTGCGTTTGTGGTGCAATCAGAACATTGCGTGTGTTGAAGTTGTTTTAACGCAAACCAAAGATGCCTTTTAAAAAACAAGTTTACATCATATTCTTATGCATGCCAGTGCTGTGTGTGAGGTAATTTAAGGTGGTTCTGACAAGTGTCGTCGGCATCTTCATATCCGGTCACATGGGCGGCAAGCCACTCCCATCTGGTCACATGGGTGTCAAGCCACTCCCATCCAGTCACATGGGTGGCAAGCCACTCCCACAAAGGAGGCCACACCCACAGAGTAGGTTCGAACAATTTTTGAAACCCACCACTGGTGTTTTCCATATAAACTGTATGACAAGCACAGACATGAGTTGCATCCCCCCCTCATACCCATCCAGTTGGACAACATTTAATGCAGTGTAAGTTCTTCCTCACCAGAACGCTTTTATGTTGTTGTTTAAGGCAGAATAATGTTGGACCAGAATCTGTTGCAGAATCCTAATCATGGCGGTGTTAATAATGATGATGCATTGGAACAGGTTTTTGGCATTTAGTAGGAACTTCTAAGACTGTCTTGGAGTGCTAGGAATTTCTGTCCTTTATCCAAGATGTTTTAAATACAAATTATTCAGCTTAACTAAAGATATATAAGTTGGAAAGAAAACTCAAACATATGCTGAACAGTAGTAGCAAGAATATTATATATTTGAAGAATGAAGTGCCTCAGGTACTTAAGTGCCTTGGATCTTGTTTGAATATGGCTTGAATTCTAAATTCAATCTTGTTTCTGTTGTTGCTATTGTTACATGTTCTTTTAGAACTGTAGGCCCCAGAGTTTAGACCCCATTACTTTATTTGAAATGGAGCTTTACGGTTTTGGCGGAAGCCACTTGTGGAGCATTATGAAACATCTGATGTTAAAAACCAGGCTGCTGCGTGCCGCTGAAAAGTGTCATTGAATCTGACACTCACAACTATTTACCTCAGCAGGTAAATATGATCCTACAGCGTGTTCCAAATTGACTTGCAAGTTTCCAAAGTCTTGTCAAGCCTGAAGTATTCTGTAGTGTGTTTCAGCACAGTCAGCTCGTTGTACTTCGAGATTTTAAATTATACCGTGGAATTGGTTTCATTTATGGAAAATGAAGAAGGTTCAGATTTCAAGACTTAGAAGTGATCTTTCAGTGAACCTGAGACTTGAAGGCATTTTTGAATTATAGAAGATGGCTTTCTTTTCTATTCAAATTTGCCTTTGCAAATAGACAAATTGGATACATGGCGGAACAGGAGTGATTCACTAGGAATCCAAGCCTAAATCTTATATATAAAAACACCCAATCAGATCACAATCAGGGTAGCCAGTCTTCTGTCTTCTGAGAGACCGCCTGCTGCCAATTACCTCCCACAGACCCATTAGATCTCACAGGGTTAGCCTCCTCCGGGTTCCATCTACTAGCCAATGCCATCTGGCTACTACCCGGGGGAGGGCCTTCTCTGTAGCAGCTCCGGCCCTCTGGAATGAACTCCCCGCAGGGATTCGGACCCTCACCTCTCTCCAGGCCTTCCGAAAAGCCATCAAAACCTGGCTTTGCCGGCAGGACTGGGGGTGATGAGTTCCCTCCCCTCTCGACTTGTATGGTTGTGTGACTCTTGCTTATTTTAATTATCTGTATTTCGTTTTTATGTTCCCCTTTTCCCCCTTTTGAATTGTTCGCCGCCCTGAGTCCTCCCGGAGAAGGGCGGCATATAAATAATAAAATTCAATTCAATTCAATTCAATTCTAATCAGTACAGTCAAATATAATAGGCAGCAAGTCCCCAAGACTTCAGAAATGGCCTTGGATTTCTGCCTGCTTGAGGTCTTGTTGATATCTGAATGTAACTTCCAAGGCCATGTGAGCAGAGACCTATTTCCTCTACTCTGTGCATGCATAGCAACAGGTCTTGTCAAGTGACCATTGGCTCATCTAATCTTATGTTTCTCAAACTTAGCAACTTTAAGATATATGGAACTTCAACTCCTACAATTCTCAAATTCAAGATTGACAAGAATTGATTGACTCAGTATGCCTGCAATGATTGACAGCAGCTCTTCAGCATCTCAGGCAGAATTTATTTTCACTTCTGTCGTGAAATTCCAACTTTTGAATCAAGGATCTTTTACCTTAGCAGAGGTGCTCTGTGCTCTCAAGAAGAGAATTCTAAGAAAATAGAATCCTAAGGGGAAAAAGTTCTATCAACCTGTGGTGGGTATTTTTCTAACTTCCTAACCAAACCAATTCAAAATTAACTAGCTGTTTTGTAAGTTATTTCACAATAAACTTTAAAGGACTAGAAGATATAAACAAATATAAAAGAGCCGAGATATAAAATAATATAAAATATAAAAGAGCCGAGATATAAAAGAGCCGAGGTGGCGCAGTGGGTAGAGTGCAGTACTGCAGGCCACTTCAGCTGACTGCTAGTTCAGCAGTTCAGCGGTTCAAATCTCACAGGCTCAGGGTTGACTCAGCCTTCCATCCTTCCGAGGTGGGTAAAATGAGGACCCGGATTGTGGGGGCGATATGCTGACTCTGTAAACCGCTTAGAGAGGGCTGAAAGCCCTATGAAGCGGTATATAAGTCTAACTGCTATTGCTATTGCTAAATAATATTGGGGAAAATAATTACTGGTCTCAGTAGTCAACTGAGTAATCTAACTGTTGCAGGGGTGGGTTTCAACCGGTTCGCGGCGGTCCCTGCGAACCGGTTGGTCGCCGAACCCGGAAGTAAATAACTTCCAGGAACGGCGAAGGGCGCGCCTGCCCGCCCGCGGTCCTTACCCGGTTTTGACGAGCTCTGTGCTTCCACGCATGCGCAGGATGCATACAGCGCCTGCGCGATCGTCCAGGAGCAGTTGGAGCGTCGCACAGACGCTAGTACGCATGCGTGCACCACGTGCGTGCACGAGAACGCCGGCAGCCCCGTTCCAACCGAACCGGTTGGAACGGGGCGAGAAACCCACCCCTGAACTGTTGCCATTTATTTCCATCTAAGTAACTCTACACACAAGGAAATCTTACATAGTTCAATAAATTGATATCTTTCCCATAACTTATATATTTTATGTATCTCGTTAGTTTTTGAACCACTCGTCGCCTTGAACATATCACTGATTAAGCATTATCCAAATCTCAGACTATGTTATTTTTAGTTTGATAGTATTACTAAGTATATTTTTGTTCTTTGTTTTTTTAATACCAAATGTACCTTATCAGGGTTAAATTATCGCTCTTTCATGTTTTTGTAGATTTGCTTTGGTTTCTTCCATATATCAACCTATCATTAGTTTGCACTTAAAAACAATCTGTACGTTTTATATTTTTCAGTTACTTGAGAAATGTTCCACTACCCATGTTATTTATTCCCATTTGTTAACCTTTGGCATATGATTATAGTGATGTTTTCTTTTATGGGGTGGGGGGTGGGGTATATATTTTATTTTATTTTATTTGGTCACAGATTCAATTATTCAAGTATACTCCTGTGGCCATTTTGAGGCCTGAATAAGATGGTTAATGGTAAACCTATCTTTAAATATTTCCCCATTAACAATTGAGCTGCTGATTTTCTGTCCAAAACAGGAGTATTTTTATAAGCCCAAAGAGAAGGAAATAAAATTAATCCAATATAGATGTTCTTATTACTCTTTCAAGCAGCTTGTATTATTCTTTCTCTTCCATGTTACTGAGCATACAATGGATACAAACCAGCATGTAATCTTTAATCTTTAACCAATTGCCTAAATTGATCTGAAGAAAACTGAGCTCCATGATTAGCATTAAGTATTTCTTAAAAAGAAAAGGTAAGCTGTAGTTTGCCAATGTGTGGGGTGGGGGCAGGGAAATTTAGTGAAAAGTCCCAAACAGTTTGTTTATTTGGCTGACCTGAGAAACAGAAAAGGAAACAAGAAGTCCAGCAAAAATTCCATCTACTGAAAGAATCTTAAGAAACAAAAGTGAAGCTAAACAGAGAATAATCTGCAGTTGTGAACTTCGGTGCTTAAAATATGTTTGAATTTCTGCCTGAAGACCATCTGGTATATGTCTGCAGCCAATGCAAACTTGTACTCGACCTTGAAGTAAAGTCTATAGATTGGAGCAGTCAATGACCACATTTCCGCCAGGAGAAATTTATGATATCAAAGTCAACATGCGTAACAACCAAAACTGACAGAGGAAGCCTTTCTCCATAAGAAAAAGAATCAAACAAAATAGCAAACCAGTGTACAAAAATGATGTCCAATATTAAGATACACACCGTGTTTCCACAAAAATAAGACCCTATCTTATATATTTTTTGCCACCAAAAAGGGCATCAGGTCTTATTTCGGGGTGGGGTGGGGTGTCATCCACTGACTAACCTCACTTGCACGAATCACCCCTGGCCTCCTTGTCACTGTCAGAGGCCTTCAGGAACTTCTTCTGCAGCCGGCAAGGCTTTCCTGAAGGCCTCTGCAGCCAATAACAGAGCTCCAGATCGATCTGGAGCTTTGTTATCAGCTACAGACGCCTTCAGGAAAGCCTCGCCAGCCTTGCCAGCTGCAGAAGAAATGGGCCAGCGAGGCAGGTGTCAGAGTGTGTGAGACCTGGCTGCAACTGTCCAAAAGTAAATAGTAGGGCAGCTTCACCCCGCATTCCCGCCCAATCTTAATTTTTACCTGTGCACTCTGGAGTGGGCGGGATCTTCATTAGGGTTTATTTTGGGGTAGGGCTTATATTGAGCACATGTGTAAAAATCAGGCTAGACTTACTTTCAGGGTAGGTCATATTTTTGGGGAAATAGGGTAGAAAGTGTTGTATATCTCTGTAACATATAAACAGATTCTGAGAGAAGAAACGGGCTCTGAGCTTTTGGGCAGAGATGTGGGGAGAGAAAAGAGACACTGCAGAGTAGGAACCAGGTTGATGGGCCCTTGAAGAGCAGTGGGGTTGGAATTGTTCAGTGGTGGGTTCGGGTGATATGCCCAAAGCTGGAAGGACGGGTGGCTTCTTTACACCGCTTGTTGGAATGGGAGGAACGAGAGAGAGAGAGAGAGAGAGAGAGAGAGAGAGAGAGAGAAAGAATGTGTGTGAGAGAGAGAGAAAGAAAGAGAAAGCAAGAGTGAGAGCTGGGAGCAGCAGGCACTGTTCTGGTACGGTGCTTCAGAGGGCCCACCTGCCCGCTCACGTTCCTTAGCTGTATTTAACCCAGCCGGGCCATTTGCGCACACAGCGTACAGCGCCTGCATGACACTCCGCCAAGCAGCTGGGGCGTCATGGGCAGTGGGTGCGCATACATGTGCAGTGCACGTGCATGTGGTGGACACCCGGCCCCATCACAGCACACCGGTTGTGACAGGATCCGGAACCCACCACTGATTTGTGCCTTGCAAGATGCGATAGTTGGTGACTCATTCCATGAGGAATGGAAACCATCATGTGCCAACTGGACACATAAGCTTTCTGAAGTGTGCTTTCTGCTAAGAGCAAGGATCAAGGATGTAATAAATCAACTTCCAAAAATTCACCAACAGTTATCATTTCCTACTAATCCCTGTGAGGAGAAAAGATACAGCACAAAGTAAACAGAACCATATCATGATGGGCTTCAAATATCTAGGAAGAAAGCTCAAGAATCTGCCAGTTTAGGTGGTCTTCTTATCCATCCTTTCTGTCTTTGGGAGAAGAAGAAAAAGAGAAAGAAGATTCATTGCAAATGAATGGAACTGAATGGTGCCAATAAGGGAGATTTGGATTTGGGCATTGTGATTTGTATATCTGAATGATGGACTGAGCCCCAAAATAAGTAGTAATGTAGTTGTTACAATGAGGCCTGTGCAGGAAGACATATAACAATAGGTATAATGGAAACCTTTAAGATGATTTCTATTATAGATATAGAAATTGAAGGATACAATAACAATAGTGTATGTTAAATATTTCCTGATCTCTTCGGAAATCCAATTTGACAATATTAGAAAGAATCTAATGTTAAACTAAGAGGAGAGAACATATTAAAGCAATACTATTGGTGGCATCTACTATTCCTTGCCCAACTAAGGGAATGGTGTGGATGATGCTTTCTACAAAGAAACAAATATTTTCAAGAGGCATGTGATAATGGACCCTAATTTCCCCAATTGAAGGATAAATTATAGTATATTATACAGTTGCATTACTGACAATGTCTTCCTTCAGCAAATAGGAGAAAGCACAAGATGATCAGTTATGGTAAGGGTTGATTTGGTGAAAGAAGTGAAAATAGTGGGAACATTGGGAGAAAATAAGAAATGCTATTTAAAATAGGGTTGATGATAGTCACATATGGATTTTAATAAACTCAGAACAAATAAGTGAGTATAATTCCACAGCAGGAGAAATTAATCAGAAGAGTTTCTTACAAAAGTGATAGTAAAAACATAGATGCAAATAATTCCAATAAAACAAGCGAGGGAGGTGTTGAATATAGAAGAAAACAAAGTAGCTTTATAAAAAAAAGAGGAAGATTTAGAAACCAAAAAGAAAGTAGAAAGAGGGAAAGATTAATGAAATAGGAACAGACACGTGTAATGAATATAAGAAAAGTTAAAGCTCAGAAAAAATTGGTAAAGACTGCTAAGGGCTTCTTTAGATGTGTTCCATAAAAGGAAGAAAAAAGAAAAGAAAAGAAAGAGGAGAGCTAATGTTAAATCTATTTTCAAAAAGGGGGAAAGGCAAATCCAGGGAATTTCAGAATAATCAGTCTGGCATCAATACCTGGAAAATTTCCAGAACAGTTTATAAAGCAATCTACGGTATCTGTAAGTGCCTTGAAAATAATGTCCTAATAGCCAAAGTCAGCATAGATTTGTCAAGAACAAATCTTGCTAGACTAATCTTATCTCATTATTTGATTGGATAACTTCCTTTGCAGCTTGTAGGAATGCCGTAATATATTTTGATATTAGCAAAGCTTTTGACAATACATCCCATTACGTTCTGATTAACAAGTGTTTAAAGTAGGCTGGATGGCATAGCAATTAAAGGGCTCCATAACAGGCTCAAAATTCATCCTCTAAAGGTTAAGGGCTCTTATGGAGCCCTTAACCTGAAGACAATGTGTCCCAGAAACAATTTGTATGCAGATGGGCTGCATGAGATTCCCAACCTATAGCTGAGGTGGTTTAAAGTCATTCCAGTTGTTTAATGGTGCTTCCCTTCTACCTGCAACAGTTATTTCTGCCATGAGCACGATCCAGAAATCTCCTAGATGACTTGGATGATTATGGATCCCTAAGCTCATACTTGCTACTGTTGGCTGCTAAACCCACCCTCCCCCTTCTTTTGCTGGGCACTGCCCTCTAAAGCCATTTTTGCTTGTGCTGTTGGAGAACCTTGACCCTGAGTTGTAAAACATAGAATAGCATAGGTTGAAAGGGAGCTTGGAGGTCTTCTGGGCCAAGCCCCTGCTCAAGCAGGAGACCTTAGACCAGGGGTCACCAACCTTTCGGACTTCAGGGGCCACTAAATTCATAATTTTAAATCCTGCGAACCACTAATATGATTTTTTAAAAAGATAAATAGTATTTAGTGCAATATTCAAAATGCAAATAATTTTTCTGCGGACCCCCAAAATTTTCTCAAGGACCATGGAGCACCAGTGATGACTGCTGCCCTAGACTATTTCAGGCAAGTATCTGTTCAGTCTCTTCTTAAAAGCCACCAGTGATGGAGCACCTACAATTTCTGAAGGCAAGACATCCCACTGATTAATTGTTCTCACTAATTTGCATAGCCTGCAAATACCTTTGCACAAGTATTTGCATGTAACCAGTGTTTTCTGAGCTGCTTGTCAACTCTGGCAAATTCTATTATACATGGGTTTAACACTTTTTGATGGCTGTGTTCGAGCTATCTTTTAACATTGATTTAAAAAAAATTAGCAGTGGATCTATGGTATCTGAAAACCAGGATTAACACTTTCTTGAGAGAAATGATCTCAGAGTAGTAATCTCTTGGCTAAAGAGCAAACAAAGTGATACACCAAGAGCAAATCCGTAAATCTCTTAACCATATGATACTGCCTCTTTGTTATCAATAAACCATGAAGAATAAGAATCATTGGATTTGGACCTCCAACAAGTTAAATAAGTGCCATATTGCCTATTTTTACATCGTTTTGACTAATCCAGGGGCTTTTGCTGCCTTTCACTTCACTCCCCTATGGACCTGCATCTTCTCAATCAAATTATAATACAAATATTCTGCTTTATTGGCACCCAAGTGATATTTAGACACAAATTTAGTGCCTTTTATGGAATTTCAAATGGAGAAAGAGCAACACTATGACAATTAACATTCAATAATACTGTAAGACTGAAGGGAGAAAATGCTTTAGACAAATTTAAATGTTTAAAAACTGGCAACCTGTGGGCTGGATGCATCATGTGTGGCAGGGGGTAGGTTCCAGCAGGCACTACTGCTGGTTTGCTTGTGTGTGTGCCATGTGCGTGCATGTGCAGTGTGATTAAAATTGTTCTGCACATGCATGGAACCAAAAAACAAGATGGCAGCATCTATGACGCCATCCGGAAAAACAGTTCGTGGGCTTGGCAGGCTTGGATTGCTGCCGGTATCAGCGACCCAGGCTGCCAAACCACTACCAGTTTGGCTGAACCAGTCCAAACCAGTAGGAACCCACCACTGATGTGCAGGCCATGCCCACCCACCTCTGTGAAGGGGAAAATGTTGCATACGTGACATGATGGCAACATGATGCAGCGAGTTCGACACTCGTGTTTTAGTGTACCGTATATACTCGAGTATAGGTCGATCCGAATATAAGCCGAGGCACCTAATTTTACCACAAAAAACTGGAAAAGTTATTGACTCGAGTATAAGCCTAGGGTGGGAAATGCAGCAGCTACCGGTAAATTTCAAAAATAAAAATAGATACCAATAATGTTTTTGAATATTTATTTCAAAGAAAAACAGTAAACTAGCTCTGTAAGTGGAAAAGAGGGTCAATAAAAACAATATGGTATCAACAATAACTTTAAAAGTACAAAAACCTTAGCTCATTCAGCAACCAAGCTAAAACACAAGAGTTAAAATCCTTCAAAACTCATAGGCTCATAATATACATTCTACCAGTGTCCTGCCTGTGCCCATTGAATATACAACCTGCCCTGTGTCCATTAATTACAGCCTGCCATTGCCCATTGAATAACATATACAGCCTGCCTGTGCCCATTAAATATACAGTAGCCATTGTAAAAATTTGCTCTGGATAACAAATTATTATCACACAATACCGGTGTATTCAATGAAATACTTCACTCACCTCATGATTAAGGTGACCAGATTTTCAGATTGGTAAAGAGGGACACCTTTGACCGGGGGGGGGGGGAGGGAGCTGGCCGCGGCGGTTACTGCCAGCCCACGGCCTTGCTAGGGACGTCTGGTCACCTTAATTATACACATCCTCTCTCTCTCTATTCACTATGTCACGGCACACTAGTGTGCCACGGCACAGTGGTTGAAAAACACTGGTCTAAGAGACAACATGCACTGCAACAGAAGGAGTGTTCCCATAAAGCTAAGGTTTTCAGGACCTACAATTTTACCATCCAAAACA
This sequence comes from Thamnophis elegans, assembly GCF_009769535.1. NCBI lineage: Eukaryota > Metazoa > Chordata > Lepidosauria > Squamata > Natricidae > Thamnophis > Thamnophis elegans. The sequence goes on from NC_045542.1 coordinate 91,402,363, forward strand.
AGAGTGTCAGCATCGGTGTGCACAGAGTATAAGGACATCCCAGCAGCTCTCCCATTCATTCCCCAAAGGATTCCCAATGACCCCATAAACCATTTTTACCATGTTCACACTCTTCCCTACCTATAAATACACACAGTGCTACAGTAATGCTAAGGGTCAGCAACTGTCACAAGGGCTTATAGACAAAACAGCTGAAAGAAAGGGGATCCAAGGTCAAGTCTGACTACCCCCAAAATGATGAATCAGCAGATTATCTGTTTGGGTCCCCCTTTTTCCTTTCCTCCCCTTAACCCTAGTTAGCCCCCATTCCTTTTTTTGTGTGTGTGTCTGTGTGTGTGCAGAGCATACTTATGGGTGACCTCATGTTGATGAGTCAGCAGTGTCTGGACTCTGCACACAGAAGGCTGCAGCCAGCAGATACAAGGGGGTAATTCAGTCCACCTCATCCCTTTGTAAAACACCCCCCACCCCCAGCCGCTCTGTGAAACACCCCCCACCCCCAGCCGCTCCTCAGCCCCACCCGTTCCCAGACACCTGATGAGTCAGCACTACTTGCCCAGATGGGGACAGCGCACCCAACGCTTAGGTAGTCCGAGAAGAAGCGGGGAAGGGCCCCACTTCTTCTTCTTTCCACCCCACCTCCGCAGAAGGAAAACTCAAAGCATCACGGCGATCCCAGGAAAAAGAGGCGAGCCGGGGAGCGGCGGCATTTCTCTCTCTCTCCCTCTCCCTCTCTTTGCCGCGACCTGCCGCCGGCGGGCAACAAGGACGGCCACCCACGCCGCAGATCCACGTCCAGCAGGGAGGAGGAGGAGGGAAACCCACCCACCTGTCAGCCACGGGAGAAAGGAAGTCGGCGAGCGGAGGAAAAGACGGGGAAAAAGGAAGCTCGGCGGGTGAAATGCGGTCCCCGCCAGGATCTCACCTCGCCCTCTTAGCCTCCCCACCCTTGACACACATGCACGCACACGCACCCTCCGCCTAGCCCGCCAGAACATTCCCGGGTGGGAACAGCCGGGGGTGGGGGGAAGAGAGAGAGAGAGAGACGCGATCGCGTTCCCGGCAGTCCAGAGCAGGAGGCGCTTTTTTCCAAAAATAAACACAGTGGATCATCTATCTCAGTGTTTCTCCACCTTGGAGACTTGAAAGTGTGTGGACTTCAACTCCCAGAATTCTGGGAGTTGAAGTCCACATATTTTCAAGTCTTCAAGGTGGAGAAACACTGATCTATCTAATTAATATAATTAGTTATAATTAGTTGGGAGGGAAAAGCGCTTGGTGCAAAGAAGGACTTTCTTTCAACCAGCAGAACCCCCTGGCGCAATCGGGCTGCGATTGGCGGCCGTCCTTGCTACAATCCGCGCCGAGCTCTGATGAGGGGGAAATTAGATTCCGGCTGATGCGGCAGGGGCTGCGCTGGTGGGGACGGGTGGAGGGGATGGGACTTGGAGTCCTACCATCTTGGCGAGTGGGGAGTCTCATCCCACCCCGCCCCGCCCGTCCCCGCCAGCGCAGCCAGGCTGCGATCGGCGGCCGTCCTTGCTACAATCCGCGCCGCCCGCCTCATCAATGGGGTAAAGTCCTTACGTCCAGCTCTCATGCGGGCGTAAGGAAAGTCCTCTCTTTCCCCCTCATCAGAACACAAGCCCGGGAAGCGAGTGGAAGTTCTCTGCGCGACTGAAACGGAAGCCACGGCAGGAGAGTGAGGCTGCTGCCGGCCATTTCACCTCGCGCAGAGAACTTCCACTGGGTCCCGAAATGGAGGAGAAAAAGGGGCGCCCCTTTTTCTCCTCCATTTGGGCAAATTTTTCACTGACTCGAGTATAAGCCGAGGCAGCTTTTTTCAGCCCAAAAAGTGGGCTGAAAAACTCGGCCTATACTCGAGTATATACGGTATATAAATTTGGCTGTTAAAATGGTTTTCATAATGAAGGCATATAAGCTGTTACCACATAAATGCAATTGGCTGCTTCGTTTAGCTATTACAATGGTGAAGACTGCTTCTCCTTTGCAGATTTCCCACACGGATTCTGTAGTCCAGGATAAATGATGTTGGCGACATGGAAAAAGGATCCATATTGGCTTAGGGGGCCTGAGACAATGAAGATCTTCCACATTAAGATCTCAAGAGAGGCCTGATAAAGATTCAATGGTGCTGCCAACATTTGCTGGCTAGTCTGATTATAGCATGTTCCAAGAAGAAGAAAAAGAGGGCAAAGAACTACCAGTAGTGGGAGTGAGAAAAAGAGATGGCTGTGCTGTGGTGAATATTTTAATTTAGAACTCTCACAGAATATGCCTGAAACTAAAGGCACAGAAGTGGCCAGGAAACAGAATGATTAATTTTTCCTATCTCAAGCCAAAAGTCAAATTGCCTTTCTTGGTTTTGCTTGGGAGAACATAGCCCAGCTTGTTCCAGAGACAGAAAGCTGGACAGATGTCTTGTTTGAAGTTCTTCTATCTTACTCCTTAGAACAGCAAAATCGATGGTATGTCTGTAAATGGAGAGGGAAACATTTTTTTGAATGTTCTGGAATGTAGACAGTTGTTCATACACATGCATGCATGCTTCTACAGGGCTTAGAGTGGTAATTGATGGCACCGTTGCTTAAGCACAGCATTGGAAGATTCACGGCTAGTCATAAGAGGTCTGGAAAGGTTCCAGCGTCCAGATGTTCAGTTTTTCAAAGCATCAGTAGAGGGAGAGGGATTGGGAGAATGAGTTAGTTAAACCAGCCTGTTCACAGCTGTCTAGGTTTGCTGGAAGTTATTTCCAGAAATGGGAGGATGAAGGAGCAGCTGTAGTTCATCATATAGAAAATGCTTACATCTGAATTGAGATACTTTGGATAACATAGATCCATGGGAAAAAGATAGGAATCTTTTGACTCTTGAATTTCCAGGAATAGTGTGATCTAAATTCAGTATCAGGGCTAGTAGGGCCCATCAGATAGATGACTAAAGCCCAACGTTTGGTTAAAATATGACTGGACTAAGTAAAACATTTCCCCTTTTAAGCTTTATTTGATAGAGTGATGAATTAGACCTTTTAAGCTCCAGACCTTGCCCCAAGTTTCTTCTCTGGAATATTTCCCATACTAATCAAAGTTAATCCCCCAAAGCAACTATGTGCTTGGGTGGTAAAGTGTAAAGATGCTTTCACTGTGAATATCTGCCACATAATATAAGGGCTGAACAGATGATTGCTTTTACTCCACAGATCCAGTGAAAATTATGCCACGTGGGCCCTGAATTGACCCACAGTGTGAAGACTTGATTCCCCCCACCCCCTTGATCTGTCATCAGTTTCCCTGTGCAAGCAAGTTTCACCAAAATAACTTAGAGGTAGTAGAATACTTCATAGCTTTTAGAAACGGATTGCATTATTTGCATTGTCATCAGCTCTTTAGAATAGCAGCATAAACCAGGTAGTGGTTCACTTGTTCACCCACTAGCTGGGTTTTGATCCACCATTTCGTTGTATTTAAGTACAATGACAATAAAGATTATACTTGTATTTCCTAAGCATTTTTGTTGCCTTTAACCAACTGAGGAGTGTATTTCAGTGTATTTGAACTACAGTTTGCAAAATCCCCCTGGGCCACGCTAGCTGGAAATTCCTGAATTCTTGAAAAATTGAACTTTTAGCATATCTGGAACATACCCAATAGAAAAGGTCAGTGTTCCTCTCATACTGTAAAAGTAAGGAGGATTTAGAAGCGGCTCAGACAAATGCTTCCCTAATTCACTAAGCTCTAAGAAGGCTGAGGTGGTACCGGGGGTGGGATTAAAAATTGCAGCAATGGGTTCACTGCCCCATTGCTGGGTGGGCGTGGCCATGGTGGGCATGGCCTAGTTGGTCTCCTACACCATGGCGGGGGGAGGGAGGCATTTTTTGCCCTCCCCAGGCTCGGGAGGCTTTTCTTGTGCGTCTAGGAGGGCGAAAACTGCTTTCCCCGGGCTCCGGAGACTCTTCAGAGGCCAGAAAGAGGCCCATTTCCAGACTTCCAGAACTTCCACCGGCCCATTTTCTGCCCTTCCCAGTCTCCGGAAGCTTTTTTCAAGCCTCCAGGAGGGCAAAAACTGCTTCCTCTGGGCTCTGGAGGTGCCCCAGAGGCTGGAATCGAACCCATTTCTGGACTTCCGGAATCTCTGGTAGGCCCTTTTCCCCTACCCTCCCTGAGCCTCTGCACAGGCCCTGCACTTACCTGGCATGATGGAATGTGTGGGGCAGGGCAGGAGGGGTGGGGTGGGTATGGGCAGCCTGGGGTGACATTTGGCAGAATCCTAGCTAGAGGATCGGTCAAACCCATGAGACCCCCTCCAGCAGTCTACCCCTGGGTGGTACAGCACAATAAGACTTGCAAGGAGTTATTATTATAGCCAGTTTCAATAAATATACTAATCAACTGTGGAGTTGATTTCCTGGTCTATCTAGTGGGACTGACACATGTTCATAGGTATTTGTGCAAATTTGTGAAGTTAGTTGTCCATGAGTGCCTGTTAATTTACATGTATAATACTTTCTTTTGGAGCACGTTATTTCTTTGGCATGTTCAGTAAAGGCCGCTAAATTCAATTCATCCTGTTTGTTTATTTCTTGGATCTCTTCATCTTCAATGGAAAAAGATAAAAGAGGCCCAGTTCTCTCACAGAATGATAATTGAAGTCAGTGATGTGAACTCCCAGCATCATGATCACATCAACTCACTAGCATATATGTCAAATTATGGTGTATGCATATATCTCCCTTCCAGATATTCGTTTCTCCACACCAGGCCAGGAAGACCTCCATGAACTGAATTGCTCAGAGCAAGCCAGAATAAATATAATTTGCTAAATGACCAGACTTAAACAATTCTAACAATCTGTGCTGATCATCCCAACCATGGAAAGAGTTCCAAGCAGCTGGGGAACATATGAACTATCGTTCCCTTCAAAGTTCTAACTGGTGTGCTTGTCCCAGAGGTCCGCAGGAGGTGGTCCTCTACATCTCCACATTGGAAGAAAGTTCAGAGAGCTTTAAAACTGTTTTTGGAAGTGAATGGGGGAAGTGGACAGTGGCGTTTGGAAACAAATATTTACCTTTATTTATCAATCACTTTTTCCATTCCCAAACAACTGTTATCATCTTAGGGGTTCAAATGAGTATTTTGCAAAGCCTGAGAAAGCAGAGGAGAGATGATTTGGTATAGAAAAGGAGCAGGGACAAAGTTTAACCATGTTAGATCTTGACACTGTGTCAGAATGGTCAAATAAGTGGCAACTTCAAATCTTAACCAACAAATGCTCTGCCTTACAAAGTGGCAAACAAAAATCAGAACACAAAATACAAGCTGGGTGGACATGGCCTTGTAGATGACCCTCACTCTGTCAAAGACCTTGGAGTACTCATATCTAATTATCTAAGTGCCAGAGACCCCACTGTTGCCAAAAAGGCATTAAGAGTTGTTAACCTAATCTTGTGTAGCTTCTTCTCTGGTAATATAGTACTGCTAACCAGAGCATACAAAACATTTGCTAGACCAATTTTCGAATGTTGGGCTTAGACAACTTAGAACTACGCTGCCTTTGGTCTGACCTAAGTGTAGTACATAAAATTATCTGCTACAATGTCCTACCTGTCAATGACTACGTCAGCTTCAACCACAACAATACATGAGCACACAATCGATACAAACTTAAGGTAAACCGCTCCAAACTCGACTGCAGACAAATATGACTTCTGCAACAGAGTGGTCAATCCCTGGAATGCACTACCTGCTCTGCAGTTTCTTCTCCACCCCCAAAAACTTTAACCTTAAGACTGTCTACTGTCGACCTCATCTCGTTCCTAAGAGGTCTGTAAAGGGCGTGCATAAGTGCACCAACATGCCTACCGTCCATGTCCTAAAGTTTCTTTTTATTCGTATCCATTTCATGTATCCAAAATCATGTTTATACATATATGTTGTCTAATAAATAAATAAATAGATAAGGTATTTCCTTTTTGCCAGGGCTGATTGCACGGACCTAATATATAAGATGTTGGAAGAGCATCTTCAATGTGTGGGGATGTGTGAAAAAAGCAAAGCTAGTGTCATCTTCACTTTTGGACATCCTCTCCTCCTATAGATACCTTTTTGCTTCAAGCTCACTATTCCTTAATTGCTAGATTTGACTCACTGAGACAAATTATCCTTTCTGACCTGATGTCTGCCACAATTTCCATATGGGATATGTGTCTTGACAAGTTTATTTGGGGAAGATGCTTCTGTTCTCATTTTCCTCCCTGGTGGTAGTAATGCTGCTTTTGGTACAGAGCATAGTTTCTCCATTCCCCCCTCCCTTGCATAGGTAGAGCCTTTTCTGGGGATGATCCCATTTTAGTGGACTAGAGTCCTAAATATGACGCAAACCCTTCAGAATGAGACCTACCAACAATGAGGAAGGAGCAGGGGTGGAAAATGGTTGTTGCTGGACCAGTTGTTTGTGTGGGTGTGGGATAGAGGATGTTTGGCAACAGAAGGCTTTAGAGATTAGATGTTTCACCTTGCAGTCCTACCAATTTTCTTGAATCTGAAAAAAATAAGGTGGTTTCCACATTGCTTTATTTCCTTGCACTAATTCCTGATGATGACTGAGGCAGAAAACAACAGTTCTGCCCAATGCCAAACTTCATAGCTGGCTGAGTTCCATATTTCACAGAATTTAACACCTCTCTAGTTCAGCTTTGGGCAGGGCAGAATGCAGGAAATTATGGATTTTGTTAAATATAAATTGTAGCATTTTTAAAGGCTTCTGACAGATGGCCACATTAACAAAGCTGGGACACAAATCAATGAGTAATCTTTAACTAAAGAACTCTAAGGTATCCGAGCTTTTCAGCTAGAATTTACAGCACAGTGGGCTGGCATAAAATGAGCTCTGAATTAAAAAGGAAAAGATTTTCATTTTTATTAAAGCAGGATATCAAAATTGAGGATTTGTACAAAAGTTAATAACAGACTCATGGCTACATTTTGTATTTTCTGATTTGGATAAATGCTTGTAGTATTAACTTCTTTCCTCAGTGAGCACAATGTCAATGAAAATTCATTAAAAGATAGAGAAATCTGTTTCTAGGTACTCTGGATCTATTCAGACATATCCGCCACTGAATATGGAATCTGTTGAATGAATGAGGATTTCAACCAGGATTAATTCAACATTTTACCTACATGAATTGCAGATGTCTGTCTCTGACACTTTCCAAAAGTTCTTATGGGATGATTATTACTCCATAACCTGTACTCTGAGATGGCAAAATAAACGATACAAGTCCACAACATGTAAATTAAACTGTGTAGTGGGAAATTCAATCTGGAAACTTGCCACCCTCCGGTTCTCAGATCTGACAAACTCTGTATTACTAAATAACAATTTGGAAGCTCATTTGTTTGATTTATAGAGAAGTTGTGTTCCTCTGTCTCGCTCAACATTTGGCTTTCTACAATGAACAGGAAATGGGGGGGGGAGTATTTTTGGTATACTTAAGTTTTTCTGTAAACAGACTGAACTACTTGCTGTCTGGCCCAGTCTGAGCTCAGTAGCAAACAGCAACAGAATATTTCCCCTGAGCATGCTCCCCTGATCTTTTCTGATCAGGTTTCTTCTTTTCCAAGTATTCACAAATGCACCCTGACTCAACCAGTTTGTTTTCGTCCTGCATCCTGCATGGGAATTGCCAATGGCCTATTTTGATATTATACTGTATATGTGGTGGTTGTTCAATTCACTCTTCAGGAAATCTTTCTTCTATAAGAGCCGTGGTATTGCAGTGGTTAGAATGCAGTAAGGCTCACTCCAGGAGTTCCATTCCGAATGGCTCAAGGTTGACTCAGCCTTCCATTCTTCCGAGGTCAGTAAAATGAGGACCCAGATTGTTGGGGACAATATGCTGACTTTGTAAACCACTTAGAGAGGGCTGTAAAAGCACTGTGAACATCTAAGTGATATTGCTATTGCTATATATGCCTGCTTCTTTTCAGTGTTAGTCAATAGCAGTGAAAACATAGAGGGAGCCTGGGAGCAGGCTTATTAACCCATTCAATAACAAATTCTGATTCTGAGTTTTTTCAGAGTCCATTAATAAGGAAATCACAGAAGAGGACAGAGTATATTCCACTATTCTTTTGGCGAACAATCAAGTTAACATAGATGGGGCATCAACACAATAGTCATAATAAAAAAACCAAGAAAACAAAGATTTTTTTAAAAAATCCAATTATTTGGCATATTTAAATACTTTGTTTCAATTTGTGGAAATTGATTACAGATTATAGAGTTGGAAGGAACCTTGTAGGTCATCTAGTACGAACAACTGAAGATTTCCATTTAGAAATATATTTGCAGATTCATTCTATGTACAATTTGTGGCAATTACTTTCCAGTTCCTTAAGAGATCAGGGAGCTTTTCTAATTTAGGAAGAAATATGAGACTACATGCATGAAAAAACCATGTTCTTTGTGTTTCATCTTATTTAACCCAGTGCACAATATATTTTGTACAGATCTGAAACCCAGTAGTAGAGAAGACCTACTCTTCCCTTACCAGAGAGGAGGAAAAAATTCCACAATTCAGAATCCTTTCCAAATTGTTTAGGTAGCCATATCCATTCAACAATCGTGTAATAATCTCCATCTGATCTCTGGATTTAGAAGGTTCCCAGCTTCCCCAAAACCTATGTGCTGCTTCCAATGTTCATTGTTTATAAATTACATGCAAGCATTTTTTTCACATGCCTTAATATTCAGGTCTACCTTTGTGATCCTACAGCATAAGGTCTATCCATTATAATGCCAAAGCCGATTCTTTGTTCTTTTTCAAATCCCTCTTTGCAAAGCACTGTTCTTGCCATACATACAATACAAAGATGAAGCTGCTGACCACAGTTAGATAACTGCGCATCATGCTTATCTTGCTGACCAGAGCCATTCTCTCGCCAGCTCTCCCCTCACTTCTCTCTGACTCTTTTGTTGTTATTTGCACAATCTAATAATGGACGGTTAGTCAGTTTTTTTTCCCTGGGGTGAAAAACTCTGGACTGTTTCTTGTATTTGGAGTTCCCCCCCCCCCCATTTTTAAACCGTGCACAATTCATCAAGAATGCATGTAGCTTATTTGCAGCTTTCAAAGGCTTAATAAGCCATGCCTCTAGCGTATTATTAAATATCATGACTTTAAAATGTTGAAAGAAATATTGTGAACAACATGCATGAGTGACTTGCAGAAATGAAGTTAACTTATATATTTGATTAGTTATGAAATCCCAGATCCAGGGAGGGGGAGGGATTGAGAAGAGCAACCTTCAGAACTTAGATCCAGAGTATTTCCAGATGAGGCTTTTATTGGTCGATTGTTCCACCTGCTTTATTCATATAATTTTAGGGGTAAAAGTCAGATATTATTGTCTTCTATCAAAACCCTTCTGAATTTTTCTACTTTAATATCTTCTCTTTAGGTAGGGATTCTATGTATATTTATATAGATATAGCTAATTCTTTCGTTCTCAAAGTTTAGTAATGTCCTTTGATTGGCAGAGAAGGCCCCAGAGTCCAATTTCTATTAAGATTCTTGAAGATTTATTATTATTTTATTTATTTCATGGGAGCATACCTATTTGTTCTCAAATAAGTCATATATCATGCAAATAGGGCCATAATGTGATTTCTTTGGTTTGGGTTTAGCATGAATGCAGCCATCATGGCATAGCAAATTGTGTGCATCCAATAATTGATTTCTTATTTAGGCAGATGTGTTTAAGTAAATGATGTTTCAGCATGGTATGAGATCAAATTATGATTTCAGTTGTGAACTATTCAGGGCTTTGTCACCTTCAGTGACACAGGATTATTGCACTATATCCAGATTGCAGAAATCAGAGCTACCTTATCTGGGCTGTAAAAGGTCCAGTATTCTGCTAGATGGTAGGGAAACTTTAGCACTCTCTGTATCTTTGCCACTGAGTGAAAGGTAAAGAGCACTCAAAGCACACACTCCTCAATGTAGTACTACATATTTATTCATAGGTACAAATGGTGAAGCACCAGACCCTGGATAATGAACTAGAGACAGCAGAGGATGGCCAGGGGATAGATAAGAAACATCGTCCCGTGTCCCACAAATAGAGCCAAGTACATAAGCAGCTACATGCATGTTCATTATTTCCTACTGTTGAATTTATATTTTACCAATGAAGAAATAAAAGGAGAGTAGTATAGATCTATTTCAAGATATTTAGCTAGCCATACACTTTCTGGGATTCGAACCTGGGCTACTTGCATATTAGCAATAGCAATAGCAGTTAGACTTATATACCGCTTCATAGGGCTTTCAGCCCTCTCTAAGCAGTTTACAGAGTCAGCATATCGCCCCCACAGTCTGGGTCCTCATTTTACCCACCTTGGAAGAATGGAAGGCTGAGTCAACCCTGAGCCGGTGAGATTTGAACCGCTGAACTGCAGATAACAGTCAGCTGAAGTGGCTGCAGTACAGCACTCTAACCACAGCGCCACCTCGGCTCTTGGGTGTCAGGGTTCCAAGTAATACCCCCAATGAAAGAAGATATTAGGTGTCAGGGTTCCAATATTAGGTGTCAGGGTTCCAAGTAATACCCCCAATGAAAGAAGACTCCGAGACTTGAGTTTCCTCCAAGTTCCATTTCATTAGAGATGTCATATTGGCACATCTGGGAAAACTTGAATCTGAAAGTTTCCAAGTTTTCCCCATCCAAGTGAAAGTTCAAGTCCCTGCCCAGCACCCACATGTCCATCACATGGTCAAATCAGGCACCATCCAAAACTGGAGGTGCCTTCCAGTTATATTATCGCAGCTGCAGAGCAAGGTGTCCTTCATATATCACCCATACTCTATATAATCTCCCCTCCCATTTTCCCACAGTAGAAAATGTAGCAGGCCTGAAGGCCCAATGTAAAAGATGGCTTCCAAGTCTGACATTAGGTAGATGTATTAACCTCTAAGCCACGGACTCTCCTTGCTTTGTCGGCTAAATACCAGGGGAGAGATTAAGTATTTTTTTCCAATGAAACCTGTCTATCAGGACAACCTGGTCTATCCAGTTACGGGATGGAGCCTACTGCTTCTGCTTTCGCCTTTCAGCCCCAATACAGGAGCCTTCGCAGGCAGTTGCTTTCACTACATTAGCAATAGCAATAACAGTTAGACTTATATACCGCTTCATAGGGTTTTCAGCCCTCTCTAAGCAGTTTACAGAGTTAGCATATTGCCCCCAACAATCCGGGTCCTCATTTTACCCACCTCGGAAGGATGGAAGGCTGAGTCAACCCTGAGCCGGTGAGATTTGAATTGCCGAACTGCCAAACTAGCAGTCAGCTAAAGTAGCCTGCAGTACTGCACTCTAACCACTGTGCCACCTATTTTTGTATTGAATTTAGATCAGGTTGTCCTAATAGACTAGTCTCACTGGAAAAACACTTAATTATTTCCTATTATTTTCGTAAGAATTTTACATTGGATAAAGAGCACAATGAGCTGCCTTACATTCCTCTGATGGCTGTTATACTAAAGGTTGTATAATTACCACCTGTAGCAGCAAGGAGTAGTAGAAGCTATCTGCTAAGCCTTTCAGAGATACAAAGTGTGACCTTGGTAAGTGAGTGTGCGCAGGCATGAAGTTCAGTGTGCACATGAATCACATGTGTCCATGTCTGAGGAGTAAGAATGGCTCACCATATACAAGTGGAAGAAAAACTGTAGCAGCTAGATTGTAAGAGTAGAGAATGGCTATTTAAAATTGATATAAATAAATAAAAACAATAACCTGCAGAGAGTGTAGACATGCTTATTTGTATATACTCATCCTATCAGTCCAGATAAATAATGAATGTCTGTGGCCTAGTATAAACGATGGATCAGTTTTCCAGCATTCAAAGGGAGCCGTTAGAAGGGAAGATGTGATATTTGGGGGCTGGACCTAGCTGTTTCCTTATAGTAAGTACTGCAGTGTGCTAGTGAGGCTATTGCTAGGCAACCAAAGGAAGCTCTTTGGGTTGCTATGGAAACAGTTGTGTGTTCCTGAGAGTACAGCCCTCCTGGGATTTTATGGTGGTGCAAAATACTCTGAACACATTTCTATGCATCCCTGACTTGATTCCTAATGCAGCAGCTATCAGGTATCACCCAGTCAATAGGGGTACATTGATCTGAGAGGACAAGGATGGTCCATAGCTTTAGTGACTGTGATGGGGGCCTTAACCCTCTATCTGCCATTGCAAATTTAGAGGAGAAGGAGTGAAGATGAGATAGTGAAGATCGAGGCATAGCACTTGTCAAGCTGACCAAAGACTTCAGCAGAAGCAGAGAAGGAACAGAAGAAAAGAAATTTCTGTGAAGCAGCAGAAATTTGTTGTCAGATAATGGTCCTGGTGGAGGATGCAGGATAACGAGGGAGGAAGCAACTCTGAAGCTACAGTTCTTTGAAGCTTCTCTTCCACACCTTCTTTCTGTTGACTGGACTAACTTGAAATAAGGTTCTAGTGCTCTTTCAGAATGACTCTAAGCCTAGACATGTCTTCAAGTTGCTGGGGTGCTGGGTCAAGAGGAGAGTCAAAAAGTAAATGGAGTGGACGTGTCCTTAGTGCTGCATACAAATCCTGTTCTAGTATACCTGAGATGTGTCAGTCAAATTCTTTTTCAATCAGGACTAAACCTGTGTTTGTAACCCAGTTGACAGATTGCTAAGTATGACCGGGGAGATGGGATGAAGTAGGAGAGAACTCTTGAATGATGCTGCTTTATGCCATCCTTCCTCCATTTCCACAATCTGTCAACTGAACATGAAAGCCATGGGATGCCTCCTTCATTCAAAAATAATATGAGAGATCATAAGCATAAAGTGGGTTAAATTTTCTCAACATGTCCATAAAACAGAGTTCTTGTGTATCTATGCTAAAAACCAGGATTAAAAAAAGGCAAAAATGTAGCTGCACTTTTGCCCTTTTAATAGATCAGGTATTTTTGTCCTTATACATGATCTAATTCTATCTTTTTTTCCACCCCTCTTGCTGATTTGAAGTTTGCCTACTATTTTGCAGACATCAAGTATTGCCTTAATCTAAGAAATTCCTTTGTTACCACAGAAAGTTCTTAGTCAATTCTTCTTGTCACTTCAATTGTGGATGTCAATAAAAAGGCCTTTAAGCATTCTCCAAAAATAAGTCTGAAACAAAATCTCATTTGGAGTAACACAATGAGTCCCGTTTCATGTTGTGATGTGCTAAATTAAGTTAAAGCAGTATCCAGATTCCACTGAGATGAGCCTAAGCCCAACTCAAGTGGATTAGCAAGGGAGAAGTCCCCATATCACTGGCAGATATTTTATTTATACATATATATTATTTTGGGGAGTATTGCAGTTAAGCAGATCCCTTGAGTTATCCAGAGCTGGATGCTTCATCCAGCATGACTAAAATGTCAGCAATAATGATATTCTTTTTCATTTCACAGAGCAGCAACTGTTCCCAGGTCTACCTCCTCCATCCCCCACCCCCACTCCTGACATCACAGAGAAGGGAAAAACTGAGATAATAAGTGTTGTTTCAGTGATCAAATCAGTTTGGAAACATTCCTGCTGCTTTCTGACAGATGGTGGTGGCTGGTCCATTTGTCATAACTGTGGAAAGGCCCTCCCTAAGACTAAACAAACTCATGCATTTTGGACAAGAAACAGAAATCGAACAGATGATGCTTTTTTTTCTAGCACTTGGGACCTAGCAATAGTGCACTGCTCAGGGCTTTTTCATAGGTTCCTTGGAAACTCCAGAAATCTGTGGCTGAATGAATGAGGGTGAGGATTTTACATTGTGGCTCTTCGTTTCCAGTTTAATCTTTTCAGAGAAGCAGAACAACACCAGAAGTAATGGCATGAATTACCGTTATGCCACTGCTGATATTTAATTAATTAATTAATTTTTACCCCACCATTGTTATTTTATAAATAACTCAAGTCAGCAAACACAGCCAATACTTTTTCCTCCTGCCACAACAACAACCTGTGAGGTGGGATCCAATGCTTCCCAATTGGAGCGGGACCTAGTGTTCTCTAACGCCATGTTTCTCAAAATGAGAACTGGAGCTGCTGGAAATAGATTGAAGAAAGCTTTTTCTTTAGTTTCTGTTTAAATAAATAGTGTTTATCCCATAGTCTTCAAGGCCACGCATGCTCTGCCCTTGTAGAAAAACATTAAACAGAAATCTAAGGATATTCGCATCAAATAACAGTTCAAACTGGACTCAAGGTTGATGGTTTCCACCTAACATATCTAATTTTATGGTATTCCTAGAGTTTTTACTCATATTAGGACTAACAGATTTGCAGTGAAAAAATTCAGATGACTAAGGAAGCAAAGGTAATAGTACTTTACTACTAAATACTAAAATAAATATATAAGCAAGTTCCCATAAGCAAGTGATTCCAAACTAAAACATTATGCATATCTGAAAAGTGCAGTGGTGGCTGGCTGGTGATATTTGAAAAATGTGTGGCGGTGAAAGGCAAATTATAACTATTTGCTTTTGTTCTCTATTTCAGCCAATTAAAATCTCTTTTCATCTTATCAAGACAAAATATAATGTTTATTTCCAGTGATAGCACTGAGGATTTCCCTCCTTTTATGTTTCTCCTTTTATCTGAGTTGTTATTGTCAATATTATTTTGTCTGGATCAAGAGATGGAATAACTATGTTTCAAACCACTAAGGCTCCAATTACAGCCATGTCCAGGACAAAATATCAGAGTGCCTTCCTTTTCAGAAAACCAGCTATCAACTGTCTTTTGCAGGAAAATCTATGCTATTTCTTCAATTTTGAGAATTGGCTACGTTCCTTCAGTGGCGAAAATGAGATAGTGGCTGTAAAGCAATCCATTTTTTTTCAGTGCAAAGTGAAGATTGTTTTATTTCTTAGGCATCCTCATTTCTGTTTTAATCATGAAGTTCTCACCTTTGATTAGTTCTGGTTTGCATTTTCTCAACTGTTATACATTTGTTTTTTTCAGTATAATGCTATCCCTGCATTTTCAGAAATAGGTCATTTAATTGCTGGCTCCTAAGTAAGTAAATTATATAGGAATGTGGCTGTTCATTATCAATCACCTTAGAAATAATCAGACAAAGGAAAGGATGGAGCTCCTACATCTTGAATAATTGTGTAGGAGAATCACATTCCACAAGTGTAAAGTGTCCTGTAATCTTGCTGGAAACCCACATTCTAAGCAATCCTCAACTCCATCCTACCTATCTCTGCTTTTAGTATCTCTCTTCTGCCATGTAGCTGCCATCCAGATTTTTGCAGCTGGGTTCTCATAGTTCAAGTAGATGCACTCCCATCCATCCACATGTATAACGATTCATGAACCACCCATTCTATTTCCTGTTCAAAGGGATAAGAACTGTTATATATTGAGGTGGTGTTATTATTGTTGCTGTTATTGTTGTAGCTATTATTATGATTGCCATGGTAGTTGACATTATACACAATGAATAGGGTATTATGCTGAATGTCTCAAAATTCAGTACTTAAGTACTAGTGTTCCAGAGAAGTACAGCCAAGAATACCTTCTCATTTGTACTGCCACTCAACGTAACACGAAAATGAAATTCTGCATTCTTTCCACTTTGAAAGCATCACCTATGGGACTGCTTTGAGCCAAACTGCAGTTACTCAAGACATACATTTTTTTTTACATGAACGGCTTAGGACATATGGCATCTTTGCATGAGCACATGGGCAGCATATGTGTCGAAGTGCCATATGTTTTCTCGGTAAAAGGAAACTTGGGGAGTCTCTGAGGTTTTGCTCGGCAGATGCCCAAGTATTCTATTTGGTGACAGAAAGAGGTTTTTTCCCCCCTCTTCCTTTACTCCTACAACTTAACTGGAACTTCTAGGCTGGCACTTGTAATAGTCCCTTCTATTTCATTGCATGCAGCTCCAATTTCTCAGCCATCAGGATTTTTTTTTAAAAAAGTGAAATGACCCCCAGGGCAATTGAGGAGGAGGAATGTTGGGAGCAGGTTTTCAGCTGTTTCTTGTTATTGGTCATCAATTCTTCTCGGCAAGACTTTTATATCTCTCTCCTGTTTAAGGTAGCTTTATGATTTCTTAAAGAATTCAAATAATATTTCTGACTTCTTTATGTTGGCTCAAAAAATTGCACTGTTCATTTCAAGGGAGAAATGCACATCATTTGGGCTTTTCATTTAACCTAGAATAGGGCATTTCTGTATTTTTCCTCCTATCATTCTTCTTCAAACTAAAAACTAAAACTCACATATGTTCCAAAGTCAACTCAAAACCATTTTTTTTTTGTGCCCAAGGTAATGGAAAACAAAATATAAAAAGCTTTGGGGGGAATGATCTTGGAGTCCACATTACATTTTTAAAGACTTTGTTTAAAAATATATATATATACACACACTATTATAAGATACTTAGAGCTGTTTACATAGAACACACAAATAATTGTAAATGAACACTTTTGTGTGTAACATGGTAGTGCTTTGACTAGATAGTAGTGCTGGGTTTAAGGAAATCCATATGTAAAACAGTATCTGCACTTCAAAAAAACAAAAACCTGAAACCATTAAGTTTTCTTCCCAAGTCCTGGATTTTGACATTTTTTAACTACAGATAAAGATTTGTGATTCTATCCCATGGTCTGAAGCTTCATTCTTTGGTCATAATGATGAGCTTATGTTTCCTTGGATGTCACACTATTATGAAGAAATTCCTTACCATCATTCTTGTAGCATGAGAAAATTGCCAGCATATTTCAACTCTTGAAGCTCTCATATCTGTTGGCAGCACGCAAGAAAACTATCTTGGACAAACCTTCAACATTAAATAACTTTAAAAATGTGATCCACACATTGTTTTGGTATGCCAAGCTTGACAGCAATTTCTTTTGGAGAAATACACTGATTGTTTTTAATCAAATCATCAGCCTTGTGTGAAACTTGTTGATTGCTGTCATAAGCTGTCCACTTCATTCTTGATCAAAGAAATCAGGTGTTCCTGGTTTACCATCTTTAGTCTCTCTCTTTTTTGGCACAGGGACATACAGTATTATTATTGATGTATAACCACTTAATCTGTATTCAGCAATGTATTTCAGTCAAAAATTAAATCATAGCACATTGCTTATAGCATACTGATGAGTAGTCATCAAGCCTCTGTTTCATCAACAATAGCAACAACACCCTTGCCCACAGCAACTTCTCACCAAGAGAAATGAAAAACAGATGCTAAAGAAAAATATCACTGTTTCCAGCACATCAGTAATACCATTGGTGATTTATTGGTATTGAGGATTTATAATATGAGGCATTACTTTTCATTCAACCCTCATATAACTGGCATTCATCCTTCTAGAACAGAAAAATTAGATAAACATTTTTAACTAACACAGAAGCAATCACATTGTCTCTCTTTTCTCAAACAAAAAGCAACATATTTAATTCTGCAGGAAGCTTAAGAGAATTATTTAATTTTCGATAGACTCCATAGACTTAATTTTGCTGTAATGGATGGAGGAAAGTATTAAAAAATAAAATAAAAGATTTTTGTTTTGTTACTGACAGCAAACATTTCTTCTTGAAGTATGCTGTTTTACAAAACATTATCCTGGTGATGCATTCGACATAATCATGAAAGTCTAACACATTTTTGTAAATGGATACTTGTAGGATAAATCTCCTGAGCTCTGAGATCTCTGAAAGTCTACCATCTCTTTCTAGATCCAATACAATCCATCAGTCATACTCTTGCCCATAGCAGTCAAGTTCCATATGTTGCAAATTGCTGTGTTCTACTGATATGGTAGAAAAAATAATCTGATGATATTTTGTACAAGATAAGTCAAATTTGGAAATCCTGATAGAAAGAAATAGGTGCCAATTTTGTCCACAGGGTCCAAGAAGACTCTATTCTCATGGATGAATAAATTTTTCACTCACATTCAATGCTGTTTCAGGAAGGTATAAGTTAGCATATGCATGCAATACATCTGTAGTTTTCATTTGTGATGTTTTGATGTAACAGATCCAAGGACCAGCTTGCTTTTTCACTCAAATATGTTTTCAACTATCCTGTTTCTTGATTGCTACTGAACCTCATATACTCTATTGATCTAAATCAGAGGTCTCTCCAACCGTGGCAATTTAAGCCTGGTGGACTTCAACTCTGGGGAATTCTGGGAATTGAAGTCCTCCAGGCTTAAAGTTGCCAAGGTTGGAGACCCCTGATCTAGACCAAAGGTCTGTAGCGTTTAGGGGCCAAACACTGTACTTTAAATAATATATTTTACAAAAATGAGAAAATTAAATCTTAATGTTAAGTTAATTAAAAATATTAATTAAATACAGTTAATATGATTGATGTCGACATGTTCAGAATTTCCCATTTCATTAAATTTTGTAAGATAGTAGCAACTTTTGGAGAGAAGTTTGAGGATACCACTTCCAATATTTTGGTGTATATATGTGTGGGTCTCAGGCTTCAGCTTATCATGATTGCATACTTCACACATCATTTTCAGTCCAGGATATAAGTGATGCCAAAGTATCAGATGAAAAGGCTGGTCTTCTGATTCATTTGGTAGGGCTACATGGTCCCAGTGTCAACACAAGGCATAAATTACTATTGGCATATAAAGGCAAATACTCTGAATTTTCTGAATATGAAACAAGGATTGCCACTTTGTCTTTTTGGAAACAATAGAATGTAAGGGAATTCATTATGTTATAAAGCACTATAAAAATCTTTTTAGATATCCATTATATTTTGGGCTTTATCCACAACTCTGCCACCCAAATCATTAAAGTCTCTTGACATTCTGACAATACACCATTTCACCTTAAATATCTGCTCTGGCTTCCTGTTTGCATCTGGGATCAGGACAAGCCCTTTATTCTCAACTTCACGCACAATGTAATCTTGCTCTCCCTTCCAGTTTGCTCTCGTTGACCAGTTCATACAGATGATTCATTATATTCTCATATTCCAATGGGTATTCCCATGCTGCCTTCAATCCTCAAAATCCAATATCCCAAACCATCTGAAAATGTCCTACTGTTTCTCCTTTTATTCTCGGAATAAACTCCCCATGTACTTTATTTTGATGCAAATAGTTGCATCAGAAGGGACATCTGAGACTTGGAGAATGAACTGGGAGAGAAGGGTCATCATCACCCCTTCCATACCCTCCTCATGACTGCATCTATATGTTTTAGGTTGGCCATCAATCATAAACATACCTTTGTATGGTTGTCATGTCCAATAGCCACCCTTTATAATCAGTCCTAAGCCAAACATCTTCGGTTTCAAAGCCTATTCCACAAGTTCTTTCCTTCCCTCCCAGAACTGTGCACACATTGCAAAATGCACATTTTTTTCTGACACAGAGATTAATGCGCTTCCTTCACTCCAATGTGCTTGCTGAATGGAGGAAGCCAATCATTTATAAAAACAGGAGGTTAATGTTGGGGCAAATGGTGAGACATCAGGGTAAGGCCAGACTGCACATAGACAGGGGGCATCAATTTAAAAATGGTGTTTGGGGGGGGGGGAAGCATATTCAGTGTTACAGGCCCATGAACAAAAAAGCTTTCTTTCTGCCTCTGCCCAAGGGAAGCTGGGCTGGTTTAACCAGGGTAAGAAAAGCCATGATGTGCGTCAGAGAGGCTGCAAGGCAATAATAATAAAAAAAAAAACAAGCAAAAACGGCACTCTGGAGCTGAATGGAGTCTGAATGTGCTTATTCTACAATCAATGTAAACTGACCAGGTATTTTAGGCTACCACAATCAGCTTCTTCATAATAAATCTGCAAGAATTTGCCCTTTTAAGAATTGAAGCTAGATTTTGGTACTATATGAATAAATCTGTTGAAACCAATAGAAGTTTGATTTATTTTAATGGATCTACTTTCCAATTATAGAGTCTTGACCTTTTCAGAAGGAAGGTAGAAGACATATGATAGATGATAAATGGTAGGTGATAGATGATAGATGATGGATGATGGATGGACAGGAAGACAGACCGATGGATCCCCAAGAAAATGACCTGGTTACTTTTCTTCCTTGACTGTTCTTCACCAGTCAGTTTCCCAACTGAAGCAAATGGCTCATTGAAAGGCAATTTGGTTTTTGATCATACAGATCATGTTGCAATATTGTCATTTTATTATAGTGGCAACAACAGCCTTAAGGTACCAGACAACAGATACATTGTGTGCAGCCTACTATAATCCATATATTGAGAAGCATTTATTTTTAGGGTATTCGGACTATCCATGTGAAAAACAGAGAAATGATGATGCTATCATAAGCCAATATTCACAAAATAGCAAATGTATTACTATTACCCAAAAGCATGATACACAGGGGTGGGTTTCAGGCGGTTCGCGGTGGTCCCTGCGAATCGGTTGGTCGGCGAACCCGGAAGTAAGTAACTTCCGGGAACGCCGAAGGGTCCACCCGCCCGCCCGCGTTTCTTACCCGGTTTTGATGAGTTCTGCGCTTCCACGCATGCGCAGGACGCATACAGCACCTGCGCGATCCTCCAGGAGCAGCTGGAGCATTGCACAGATGCTAGTACGCATGCGTGCACTGCGCGCGTGCACGAGGACACCGCTGGCCCCGTTCCAACTGAACCGGTTGGAACGGGGCAAGAAACCCACCTCTGATGATACAGTACAACTCAGTTTCCATGAACTGCATCATGTTGCTTGATTAAAAAGCGCATGCTCTTCAGAGTCCGGAATTTGCTGCCAAGCTTTCCTAGCTATGAGATGTGATGAGGCCTCTGAAGGGAAAAGAGAACCATGCATGGGAGTATACCGGATGAATAAAAAAAACGATTATTAGGGATTTGTCCGTTCAAAAGACTACTATGGCAGCACATTGTCTAGCAGAGTAAATTTGGCATCCTGAAAGAATCTAGAACATTTTTAAAAAATGGATTCGTGTGTGTGTGTGTGTGTGTGTGTGTGTGTGTGTGTGTGTGTGCCTGTGTCTATACAAATGAGTGAAAGTGAAAAGGAACTAAAGAGTGTCTTGACAAAGGTCAAAGAGGCAGAGTGCAAAAGTTGGCTCGAAACTCAACATTAAAACAATGAAGATCATGGCATCCAGTCCCATCATTTCCTGGCAAATAGAAGAGCAAGAAATGGAAGCAGTGACAGATTTTATTTTCATGGGCTTCAAGATCACTGCAGACAGTGACTAAAGCCATGAAATTAAAAGATGCTTGCTCCTTAGGAGG
Source organism: Thamnophis elegans (assembly GCF_009769535.1). Taxonomy (NCBI): domain Eukaryota; kingdom Metazoa; phylum Chordata; class Lepidosauria; order Squamata; family Natricidae; genus Thamnophis; species Thamnophis elegans. The sequence continues at coordinate 91,423,683 of NC_045542.1, forward strand.
AAAGCTATGGCAAACCCAAATAGCAAATTAAAAAGCAGGATATCACCTTGCTGATAAAGGTCCATATAGTCCAGTTTTGGTCACCAAGTGAACCGGTAGTAAAAAAAAAAATGCTAAACAAAAATAAAATAAAAAACCAGTTCCAACAATCGTGTGGCACAGCTGATCGTCACAACTTGTTTTTTTACTTTTTAAATGATTTTTTCGCAACCGGTTCACCCGAACTGGTACTAAAATATATGCTTTAAAAAGTAAAAAAGGCTGTGACGATCAGCTGTGTGACAATCAGCTGTGCTGCACAATTTATATTTGCTAGAAAGCAGGAAATCTGCTTTCTAGCGAATCTAAATCGCATGGCATAGCTGTTCCTCCTTTGCTGTTCTACTTACCTTTGCAGACTCAGAAAAGGCTTCTTAGCACCTGCACTGTGCATGTGCGCAAAGCGAAGCAGTAGCAGACTTCAGAGCATTTAACTCCTGGTTTATGGGGGTTGGACTAGAAGACCTCCAATGTCCCTTCCAACTCTGTTGTTCTGTTCTGTTTGGTTCAATTCAGTTCAATTCAATTCTAGTCAAAGCAATGGTGTTCTCAATATGGCTGTGAGAGTTAGATCAAAAGAAAGGCTGAGTGCCAAAGAATTGATGCTTTAGAATTATGGTGCTGGAGAAGACATTGGAGAGTCCCTTTGCCTGCAAGGAGACCAAATGAGTCAATCCTAAAGGAAATCAACCCTGACAGTTCCTTAGAAGGATAGATACTGAAGCTGAAACTCAAATACTTTGACCATCTAATGAGAAGAGAGGACTCATTGGGAGAGACCAGGGGTGGGTTTCTCGCCCCGTTCCAACCGGTTCGGTTGGAACGGGGCCGGCAGCATCCTCGTGCACGCGCGCGGTGCACGCATGCGTACTAGCGTCTGCGCAACGCTCCAACTGCTCCTGGAGGATCGCGCAGGCGCTGTATGCGTTCTGCGCATGCGTGGAAGCGCAGAACTCGTCAAAACCGGGTAAGGACCACGGGCGGGCGAGCGGGCCCTTCGCCGTTCCCGGAAGTTACTTACTTCCGGGTTCGCTGACCAACCGGTTCGCAGGGACCGCCGCGAAGCGGTTGAAACCCACCCCTGGGACAGACCCTGATGTTGGGAAAGACTGAAGACAAAAGGAGACTGGGATGGCAGAGGATAAGATGGTTAGATAGTGACATTGACACAATGAACATGAATTTGGGCAAACTCAGGGAGACAGTGGAGGACAAGGGGGGCTGGAACACTATGGTCCACGGGGTCACAAAGAGTCAGAACAGAGGTGGTATTCAGCAGGTTCTGACCAGTTCTGGAGAACCAGTAGCAGAAATTTTGAGTAGTTTGGAGAACCGGTAAATACCACCTCTGACTGGCCCCACCTCCATCTATTCTCTGCCTCCCAAGGTGGCGCAGTGGTTAAATGCAGCACTGCAGGCTACTGCTAGATCAGCAGGTCAGCGGTTCAAATCTCACTGGCTCAGGGTTGACTCAGCCTTCCATCCTTCCGAGGTGGGTAAAATGAGGACCCAGATTGTTGGGGGCAATATGCTGACTCTCTGTAAACCGCTTAGAGAGGCCTGAAAGGCCTATGAAGCGGTATATAAGTCTACTGCTATTGCTATTGCTATTGCTATTGCTATTGCTATTGCTCCCGAGTCCCAGCTGATCAGGAGGAAATGGGGATTTTGCAGTAACTTTCCCCTGGAGTGGGGTGGGAATGGAGATTTTACAGTATCCTTTCCCTGGAGTGGGGTGGGAATGGAGATTTTACAGTATCCTTCCCCTGCCATACGCATCAAGCCACACCCACCAAGCAATGCCATGCCCACCAAGCCACGCCCACAGAACCAGTAGTAATTTTTTTTAAATCCCACCACTGAGTCAGACATATGATTTAGCAACTGAACAACATGTGTATAGGCATATAACCTGGTATACTGCAGGATTACTGATCCATTATGTGGTTATACCTTAAAAAAATGTCTACAAGTGGCATTGAAAAAACTCAGTGGTTTATTGGCAAAAACAATTCTTGGTGCTTGAATTTATATTTTAATGTCTACTCTGGGAACAAGGAGGAGAGTCAATGATCAGAATTTGTACCACCATGAAGCAATTCCTGAACAACCGAGACCCAGTCCCAGCATAGTGTCGCCACTGTTTTATATTTCAGGGTCAGACCAAAGAGGCTCATTCTAGAAATATGTGAACCCTGATGTGATCAGGCAGCTGGCGGAGTGTAGGCATTTCTTGTTCCTCACAATGCCAAAGGATAGTTTATCAGATAGTTTCCTCTGACAGGCTATTTTTCTTCAAGGCAAACATGAAATGGTCCGAAAGATAAAGCCTTTTAATCAAGTTCACACTGTAGCTAATGGGGTGGGTGTCCTTACAGAAATCTTTCTTTTGCCCCTGGTTTCCCCAATCAGCTGATCAGTCAGCATACACCCTACCATTTCCTTACATTCTGTCCAAATTCCCACCGTTCTCTGTCTAAACTTGGCTGTCTGGGCTTTTCCTGCCGGTTCTGCAGACATCCACGAACGCAGCCAAAGCCAAGAGTTGGAGTATAGAGATAAGGTCGAAGTGAATTCACAAGTGGCTTTGAGAAAGGCTTTTAGACCACCCTGATTCAGCCAGACACTTTCTGCTGTAACTAAGGCCACATCTATCGGTACTCACCTCTGAGATCTGCAAAGAAGGAAATCCTGCTGACAGCTTGCCTAGACAATCACACCCTTTGCCATGTGTGCTTATGGTTAGGAAGTTTATCTTAATAGCCATCTATTCCCTGCCTTTTTTTGTAATGTAAATCAATTGCAGAACCTCGACCTCTAGCTTGTCATTTATAGCAGGACCCAGCCTAGTTGTGTAGTTTTCCATGTTCTTTGTTTAAATCCTGGAAATGGACAAGGAGAAACTTCCAACAGTGTAAGAAAACCAAATGCTGAGAACATGAGGGCTTGAGAAGTCCAAAAACCTTTGAGAGATATTGGCCAATGATCTAAAATGCAAAAGGCAATTCAAAATTACACATGCTCTAGTGGTAAAGGTAACTTCTAGTAATTCTGTGGACAATAATAATTCTTCATTGCCTTATACCAGGACATTTGTTTTAATTCCTTGACTAAGTTAGAACTGTAGCATTCCCCGTTTGCTTCTAATTCAAATATTAACAGCTTGAATATACATCAGTTTTCCTTGCAAAGAATTTGCAGGAAGAAAAGATCTTCTAGGTAAGAAATTGGCATAGAGCTCTTCCAAAGGTCTCTTTTCTCCAGAGGAGCACAAAAAGGAGAGTTAAAAATTGCACTGTTTAAAGAAGTTTAAACTTAAAGTTTAAAGTAATTTAGAAACTTGGTTTAATTTCTTTAAATTTACTGCATGTTGGAGAGTTTTCCCACTCATTAGTCTTATGCTGCTGGACTCTTGGGTATCAAATAACTGGAAATGAAAACCAGTGTAAGAAATCCTTTCCCGGACTTCAACAGCTTCCTCTGCTTTGACCATCACAATGGGGGGGTAGTTCTGTCTAGATTACATTTTCCATGGCCTTTAATTGAGGATTAATCTATTTCTTTGCTCTTCCCACCCATGTAAGCCCCAATTGCTTTCTTGTCCATGGATGAGCCATGAAGGGCAGGTGGCTTCCCCAAAAGCTGTTTTTTATGACCACTCTCACCTTTCTCATTGACATAGTTACTGACATTTCTTTAACTTGACTGTTTACCATCTGAGGAGGGAGAGAGGGAGGAACGGAGGGAGAGACAGAGGGAAGGATGGAGGGAGGGAGAAAGGAAGGAAAGAGATTGAATTGCTTTCAGCCTTGTCTAGATTTTTTCTGTCTAATGTAGCTTTAAACGCTAGTAATTAATTTTAATTGCAGTAAACCTGCAGTGGCCTTCCAGTATACCAATCATCTAAGCATTCTTTTGCATATTTGGTTACAGTTGTTGCTTTCCAACAACTCTGCTGAGTACTGAATGCAAACAGAAAGGAAGGTAGGTCATCATGCCCTGGATCAATAAAGCTGTGTGGCCAAACAAAGTTTTACTATTGTTCTTGTCAATTGGCCTAAAAAGAGAAATGGGCAGAATGCTGGCCAGTGTCAAAGGATAGGATAGGATAGGATAGGATAGGATAGGATAGGATAGGATAGGATAGGATTGGATAGGACAGGACAGGACAGGACAGGAAGGACAGGACAGGATAGAACAGGACAGGATAGATATTTTTGCTGTATTGCTGATGATGATGATGCAATTTTAAAACGTTCAGTGTTTCACTAATCCATGAAATGTCCATGGAAGGCAGTAGAAGGCAGGTTTTCCTGCCACAATGCAAGTAGCCACCTGGAATACAGTTGGAACATGTTACTTTTGTCACATTGCAGGAAATGATAGGCAGAGGAGATTGACCTTCCTAGAGGACTATGTGAATAGAGGATGACAACATGTGTTTCTGCTTTCAGGAAATGGCTAGTAGCCTGTACTCATGCTGGGCAATCTGGCCTGAAGATCAGCCTCAAATCTAATTTAATCATTTTCTCTTTAGGACTCAAACATTGCTTGTTTTATGCAACAAGAAACCTCTGTCCATCCAAATTGCTCCGAATATGCGCAAAGCCGCATTGGTTTGTGCTTTCCTTAAAAGTTTTATTCATGTTGTATCCTTGTTTATATTTCCATTGGAGATTCTTTTAAGGTGCTGCCTTATTTTATCCATCACTGATTGTTTTGAGTGAAACTCTTTAACCGTAAAAAAGGAAGGTTTGCATATTCTCTTTTTTTCCTTTTGAAAAAAAAACCATAAAGCTTGATTCTGATAGCTCAAGTGAGATTGTTTTGTCTCCCTACAACTGAGAGAGGCAGAAGGGGCTGATTTCTCTAGCCACCTCCTACCTCAACACTTATAAAGTCAGGAGTCGGAGTCGGAACTATAGAAGTTAGTTTGATAGAGGAGAAAGTTTGCAGCTCCAGGTTCAAATGAGGGGTCCTTGGTGCTCTCTGAGCGTGGTTGTTTTCTTTCATTACCCAGATTAGGTGACATCAACCAAACTCAGAGAGCATCAAGCACCCCACGGAAATTACCCTCTTTGTTAATGTTTCTCCCTCTTTAATAGCTAGAAAGGCTCACTGAATGTAGGGATCCCATTTCTCCCAGGTGTTGCGTTTAATGGGAAGATAGATGACATCAATGGCCCTCATCTGCCCACCTCAAGGATGGTACTTTATAAAATGTGTGTTGATATATGTTGGCTCTTCCTTGCAACTGATCAGTAATCTAGTTAATATGTTTCATTTAATAATTATGAATTAATAAGCCATTTCTGTACTCCAAGGAAGGAGACAAGGGTTAGAGCAGGTAGAAAGTATTTAGGAGATGAGTTTCTTCCTTCTTTCTCTTTCTATAGCAAAGCAATAGCAATAGCAGTTAGACTTACATAGCGCTTCATAGGGCTTTCAGCCCTCTCTAAGCAGTTTACAGAGTCAGCATATTGCCCCCACAGTCTGGGTCCTCATTTCACTCACCTCGGAAGGATGGAAGGCTGAGTCAACCTTGAGCCGGTGAGATTTGAACCGCTGAACTGCAGATAACAGTCAGCTGAAGTGGCCTGCAGTACTGCACCTTAACCACTGCGCCACCTCGGCTCTTTCTTTCTCCTTTCCTCCCTCCAGAGGTGAAATCCACTTACCTTTTCTACCAGTTTGGTAGCAATGTGAGCACGTGCTTACGGGTTCACACATACCATCTTTGTACATGAGCAGGACCTTCCATGCATGTGCAGAGCATCAAAATGATGTCCAGGTGGGTGGGTGGAGCCTGCTACCAAGTGTGCATGCAAAGATAAGCGAACAGTGTGGGCAGAATCCACTGTGCCTCATGATTTAGATTATCTAGAAAGCATGACGATCCAGTGGATCATCAGAATTTTTTTTTTACTACCAGTTCGGGTGAACTGGTCCAAACCGGTAGCATATCATCCCTGCTCCATTCTTTTTGTCTAGAAACAGAGCTCAGGATTAAGTTTTTCAAGATGATTTTGGGATAAGAGGACCATGGCCAAATGCGTAAATGACACCAGATTAATCTGGATGATAAAAAATAAAACACAGATTGCGAGGAGTTCCAAAAAGATCTTTCTAATTTGTGCGAAAAACGAAAGCTGAAGTCTGACATAAGCATACAGTGATGCAAGTGGGGCGGGTAGGGAAGAATCTGTCTATTTTCACATACACCCTGTGTGGTCTCATTTTATGTTGATTGACTAGGAATGAGATTTAGTAATTGCGGCAGATTGCTCAATAAAAACATCAGTTCAGAGGACAGCAGCTATTAAAAAGATGAAATCAATGTTAGGAGTCATGAGGGGAAGGATCTAAAATACAACTGCACTTATAAAAAATGTCAGGAGCGGCCATATTTGAAATATGCATGCTCGTAAGACTTAAGACATGACTTTGCAGCTGAAAAATAGGCAGATCGGAAAAGTGAAAAATGATTAAGAGAATGGAAGAATCATGTTCAAATCTGGAACTCTTTAGCTCAGCAGAGTGGAAGGAACACAACAGGAATGTATAATGAGTGGATGTAGCCATGTTTTGCATCTCGTAATACAAGAATATTGGATTATTCCATGAATCATCTGTCAATTGTAAAGCAAACCTGGCTGAGGCCATCTTTGAGGCTTCAGGGTTGCCACAAGGAAGAAGAAGGGACAGGGAGGGGGGGATATAGATAGCTGGGGTTTTGAAGTCAAAACAAAAAGTGGGAACCAAGGACATTCCAACAGGTGGCTGCGGAGAATAGAAGTGGAGTAACCAAGCAACTACCAGCACCTCTATTGGACAATGTGACTTGGGGGACAGGGGGACATTTACTTTTTAAGCAGGTGAAAACCGTGGGAACTTTCAGAGTCGGTTTTCACCAGTTGTGCCAATATGATATATCCAATAAATTATTCTTTGAGGAAACTACCTGCCTCGAAGTTCTGCTTTCTATGGGTGTATTAATTGGAATGCTGACACCATCATAGTTGGGATTAAACAGCATCTCATCACACTATACATATTTTACAGGGTGTTCATGGTCAGAAAAAGTGGGGATGCCTATCCAATTCCATGACTTGAAAAGAGAATTTTATACATTCAGGGAGAAACTTGTGATATATGCTAAGGGTCAGTAACAGCATGCCTCTGAAGAGGAAGCTTCATAGCTTGTTAGCTGTTTTCCAATTGGCAGCTGACTGACAGCTATGAAAAAATGGATGCTAGATTAGTAGCCTCATCGATCAGCATCATTCATATATTTCCAAACTTGAACTTTAGCATCTGTCCAGACAGCCTATTGATTTTCCATTTGAAAGTCTAATAATTTGTTATGATACTACTGTGGAGATATCACACTTACTTTGAGTCACGTAATACCACCGTCCACCTTTCCATTGTACATTTGTTAATTTTGCCTAAGCCACAAAGGAGTTTGTTTTGGTATGAGGCTACCATGATGTGCCCATTAGCTGATTTCTACAACTTGAGTTTTGTATTTAACTTCGCTTAAAGTAGGACCCAAACTTATTCCAGGCTGAACTGGGTAAAATGTTAAAATGATCACAAGCCACTTATTTATTTGTTTGTTTGTTTGTTTTATTTAGTTTGTCAAACATCTAAAAAAACATAACAGGTATAAGTATAAACATAAATATGAACACAGTAAATGGGTATGAATAAATGGGGACAGTAAGACAGGGACGGTAGCCACACTGGTGCTCTTATGCACACCTCTTTTACAGACCTCTTAGGAATAGGGTGAGATCCACAGTAGACATTCTTAGGTTAAAATTATGGGGGTTTGGGGATGTAACAACAGAGTCAGGCAGTGCATTCCAGGCATTGACCACTCTGTTGCTGAAGTTGTATTTTCTGCAATTGAGTTTGGAGCGGTTTACTTTGAGTTTTTGTTATCTGGTTAGTCAAGGCTAGAAACTCTTTCTCTCTCTCTCTCTCTCTCTCTCTCTCTCTCTCTCTCTCTCTCTCTCTCTCTCTCTCTCTCTCTCTCTCTCTCTCTCTCTCTCTCTCTCTCTCTTTCTCTCTCTCTCTGTGTGTGTGTGTGTGTGTGTGTGTGTATTCCTTATATTCAAACAACATGCTAAATTGTTGTTTAGTTACAAGGGAAGTGCCGACAGGTATCAGCATACATTTTCTATGGTTAACTACCACTTTTGTAGTAAGCAAAGAAGGCCATGAAATGTCTTATAATATATATAAAACAGGTGTGGGACCTGATCAGGAATTCCAGACTGAAAGGGGGCAGGGGAAGAGAGAAAGAGAGCGAGAGAGGGGAAGAGAGGGAGGGGGAGGGAGACTTCAGCACTTACATGTTTTTAAAAGGAAATACTTTAGTTTTCCTTTTTCCTTACTAGACATCAATATGTGGTTATTTAAAATAAGTATAATAGTGAATGTGAATCAAATTTCTAACGGATCAGTGTTGGCTGTGTTCACATAATTCGCTAAGACTTAAGTAGGATCACTAAATAAACCCTAACTGGCTGGATTCACCTATAATACTTCATTTTTGCTTAGGACCTGTATGATTCTAACACTCAATTGAATAAATGTCCCCAGTCACAATTATATTGAGGCAAAGTTTGTTTTAATTTGTGGCACAGCTCATTGTGGAGTTCATATACTCATCACAGTTCATATACTGTGTTAATTCATAAGTCATGATTTGCAAATCACTATGGCTAAGCAAAAACCAAAACCAATGCCTTTTGCATTTTGGTTCATTGTGTGTTACAAACCAAAATGAAATAAATTTACTATGGAATGAAAAAAATTAGGAAATTATCATAGTAGGACTACTAGATCAAGCTACAAAGGTCCAGGCAGCCTCTAGAGAAGGGTTGTCCAACTTTGACAACGTTAACAATTATGGACTTCAATTCCCAGAATTTTCTAGCCAATCATGTGGCAGCTGAAGTTCACAAGCCTTAAAGTTGCCAAGGTTGGACACCCCCTGCTGTAGACCATAGCAGAAGGATACAGAAACAGCTATACAGAACAGCTGTATGGTTGAGATACAGATGCCCACTTAGAGACCTTTTGGATTTTTATAGCTGCATGGTAGCTCCATTCTATATTATCACCTGCTGTATTTCCAAAGACTGTGAAAGTTATAATACAGAATTAGGCCAAATGCCTTTTCCTTCTGTACCTCACCATTGGCTTCATACATTTCCATGCTTTGTTTTATTTATGGCTGTTGAATGAGTCATAGTGGTCTGGTTCACATATAATTTTCAGCCACAGATTATTTTGCAAAAATTTGGTTTAATATATCACACAAGCAATAATGTTTTTTTCTGGTTTTCACTTAATGCAACATATAAATAGAGCCATTGTGGTTTATGGCTTAGTATGAAATCTAAACACAGCTAACAATAGCTTAGCACGGAATGTGAACAATCTAGAAACATTTTTTTCAATTTGCAATTAAAGTAATTCTTTAGGTAAAAAGTCAACTGTTCCATATCCATCCATTATGTCTTCCTGATGATGCGTATGTATTCATGCATTAAGAATATTATCAGGTGCATCTATTTGAAATGCTACGGTAGCTGTATTTCTTCAGCTTTTACTTAGGCACATTCCTACCCACTTCACCAGTTCAACCATCAATGCAAATTGGGTGGAGTGTTAACTCTAAATCCATAATAATATCTGAAACTCAGCAAAGTCTTTATAGCTGTATGGTAAAGTGCTTAACTTCTGACACAATACAATATGTCTGTGAAGTACAAAGGGAAATTGTAATGAGCTTAATATGTTGTTTCATGATTATGGAATCTTCCTTCTTTTAATAAAGGCGTTATTTTACAAATATAAATATAGAAGAGTTCCCACCATTTATTATCTTAATGTATCCTGTAGACTGTGGACTGCAAAAACAATTGCTTTCCCTAATTGCCAGATTAGCAATTAGCTTGGAGTTCAGTTCCAAAATTCCTAGGTAATATAAAAAGATTACTTAAGCAAAGCCAATCATCATTGTTCTCAGTTTCCACAAATGTAATATGCAATATGGACTGAAACTTGGTCATTAATTGTTTATTCACCCACCTTTCTCTCCTCAGTGACCCAAATGTCAGCCATGTTTTGGGTACAGGAGACAGAAAATCTCAGGAGGACAAACAGATCAAGCAAATAAGGCTACGATGGTAAATAATCAGCAATTTTCTCTCTAAGAGAACTGTGCTGTTTTCATTTGGGATTTCAGAGAATCTGCCTTTGCAATAGAAGGGCAGAGAACTACAGGCTCCCTTTTGTTCCTATGGGAATCATCAGCTTCCTTGCTTCATAAGGTCAACATTCCTATGGACCTCGTGGAAATGACCTTCTAGAAGGAAGCAACCAAGTACACAGACCAAAGTGGAGGGAGGGAGGGAGGGAGGGAGTGGGGGGAATACAGCTATACCAGTAACTCTACTGTTCTCTAGGCAGCCAGGAAAAAAAATAGCCACAAAAGTACAGCAACTTGGGGCTGGATGAGAAGGCAATTCTGCAATGGGCCAATCAGAACCCTGCAGACCACCAACCACCAATCATTCCCGAGGGAGATACACTTGGTGGTACCCAGAAGAAGGGCCTTCTCCATGGTGGCTTCCTCTCTATGGAACATCATCCCCACAGAGATTAGAATGGCCCCCATTCTAGCACTCTTCTGGAGGGTGCTGAAGACTTGGTTCTGCCAACAGGCCTGGGGAACCCACAGCAGGATGGAGCCCATTGAATGGCTCGCATGAGATGCTGTTGACGGGGGGGGGGAGTGATTTTAGTATATTAATTTATTATATGACTCTTATTAGTTGTAGTGTTTTTATATGGGGTTTTATATTCTGTAAGCCACCTTGAGTGGTTCCACCACAAAACCGCGATGCCCTTATCCGCGCCGACATAAGTGCGGAGGCAAATCCGCGGCGTCCGAAGCGCTAAGAAAAAAACGACCCTACTGCCGCGACAACAGCGCGGTGACAGAAGGGCGTTCTACATGCTTCGTTCTTTGCCTCCAAAGGTAGCCCTCCTCCTCCAGCTGACAGCGGCAGCGGGCACGGGGCAAAGCGGGCAGCCCAGCAGCAGCAGCCCGCAGGAAGGGTCCAGCTCAGCCGCGGGGGGCAGCAGGAAGCGGAGGAGGACGCGGCAGCGGCGGCGGCTGAGGCTCTCCCGGGGCCGGCGAAGCGGGCTTGCCCGGTGGCGGCAGCCGCCCATCCAAGGAGATGTTGTTGAGGAAGAAGAGGGCGGCCTGCCTCTGCCGGGCAAGCCCGTTTCGCCAACCCCGGGAGAGCCTCAGCCGCCGCCGCTGCTGTGTCCTCCTCCGCCGCCAGCGTCGGCGGCCCTGCTCGGGCCCCCTGCAGGCTTCCTGCTGCCCCCCGTGACTGTGCTGAACCCTTCCCGCAGGCTGCTGCTGCTGGGCAGCCCGCTTTGCCCCATGCCTGCTGCTGCTGTCAGCTGGAGGAGGAGGGCTACCTTTGGAGGGAAAGAACGCCCTTCTGTCGCCGCGCTGTTGTCCCCGCGGTGATGACGCGCGGTGATGACGTCGCGACTTTAGCGACACGATATAATCTCCGCTATTTTGCGTAGCGCGGTTTTGTCGTGCCACGCCTTGAGTCACCATGTGCATATAGACAGCAATATAAATTCCATAAATAGATAGATAGATAGATAGATAGATAGATAGATAGATGATAGATAGATAGATAGATAGATAGATAGATAGATAGATAGATAGATAGATAGATGATAGATAGATAGATGAATGGATGGATAGATAGATGGATAGATGGATAGATAGATAGATAGATAGATAGATAGATAGATAGATAGATAGATAGATACATAGATACATAGATACATAGATACATAGATAGATACATAGATAAATAAACAAACCTCCATCAGGGTCCTCCTTTCCCATGACATAGAACGAAGCATAGGATGTTTTAATGCATATTTCTGATAGAAAACCTCAGGTCTCAGCCAGAGATTGTCTCAGCATCATGTTGCCAAATGGAGGCTTCAGTGTGAGGAAAAATCTTTAACAATCAGCAACAGGGACAGGAAGCATTGTGGATGAGCCCTATGTAAGGAAAGGATAATTATCTTAGTACTGGTATGTAACAACATAAGATCTCTCACCTTCTCCCATTCTATAGATGAAAAGCTCTAACAGCATTGCCAAAAAGGCAATAAGAGTTGTTAACCTAATTTTGTAAAGCTTCTTCTCCGGTAACATTGTACTGCTAACTAGGACATACAAAACCTTTGCCAGACCAATTGTCGAATACAGCTCATCTTCCTGGAATCCACACTGTATATTGGACATTAATACAATTGAGCAGATCCAGAAGTATTTCACGAGAAGAGTACTCCACTCCTCCGCTCACAATAGAATCCCTTATGGTACCAGGCTTGAAATTTTAGGCTTGAACAATCTGGAAGAGCGCCACCTGTGGTAGGACCTAGGCATAGTACACAAAATTGTCTTCTACAATGTCCTACCTTTCAAGGACTATTTCAGCTTCAATAATACACAGGCAAACAATCGATACAAACTCAAGGTAAACAGCTCCAAACTCGATTGCAGAAAATACGACTTCAGCAACAGAGTGGTCAACGCCTGGAATGCTCTCCCTGACTCTGTTTTAATTTTAAACTATCTACCGTGGACCTCACCCTATTCCTAAGAGGTCTGTAAAGGGGGTGTGCCTAAGTGCACCAGCGTGCCTACTGTCCCTGTCTTATTGTCCCCATTTATTTGTATTCATTTCTTTCATTTATATCCATGCTTATATTTATACCTGTTACCTTGCACAAATTTGACAAACTAAATAACATAAAAATAAAATCAAAAGACAGAAGTTAGGGAAAGGAGCTAAAAGCATTGCTCCCGAATGTGAAAGTAAAAGTTGAACTCTACTTGCAATCTGGAAAATCCAAGCTAAGCAAGTAGGAAATATTTGCTCCAACAAGTCATTTACTTCTATGTAACAGCAACTGTACTAAGTTTGAGCTATATAGATTCCATAAGATTGTTTTTATTTTACAAGGTATGTAGCTATTTCAGTTTTATGTTCCGATTTTTTTAAATAGCCGATTCTTTTGACATGCTATGATTTTATCAACTTTATATCTTTAATGTTTCCAGCACTGATTTAAAGTCAAGAAGAAATTTTTAAGTTCTCACTTTTCCTTTTTTCAAAAAGTAAAAGTTTGACTTTCCAGAAAGACAAGGGGAACTCTCATTTCCCTAATCACATGCCTCAGGCTATAGTGTCAAAAAATGTCATGGTAGAGTTTACCTTCTCCTCCATGAAAGCCCACAGACCATTTAACTATGTCAGGGTTAGAAAACAGGATGCTATCTGTTTTCATCTCGGAGGATAGGAGCCCTGGTGGATAGAACACAGTATTGCAGGCTAACTGCCCACAGCCAGGAGTTTAATCCTTACCAGCTCAAGGTTGATTCAGCCTTCCATCCTTGTGAGGTCGATAAAATGAAGACCCAGATTGTTTGGGGGCAATATGGTATGCTGACATTTGTAAACTGCTCAGAGTGCTGTAAAGCGCAATGGAGTGGTATATAAGTCTAAGTGCTATATAAGTCTTAGCTATAAGTCTAAGTGAAGTGGCTACAATAATTGTAATGTGAAGCAGTGACAGTAAGGCAAGATGATGGTCAGTGGATTTCTAGGGGAAGAGGGTTGAAACTACCATTTCACCCTATGAACTCATTCCATTGCACATATTTACATTCAATTTTGTGCTATAAACTATTCATATTTTTACAGTAGAAGAAACAAAGGGTACACTGAAGGGAAGCTTAGGAAGTGTTGGGTGGGGAAAAAAATCAGAAAGAACATAAATCATGCAGAGTTGGGATTGCACGCAAGAGACCAGAGGCTAAGGAAGGAGCAGGTACTTTATTCTCCAGGATTTTAGTAAAGGACTGTAGTCAGAAACTGATTAGAAGGGCTAAGAATAGTGACATATTGGAGCTCCAGGAACTGCCCAAACGGGATAACTTTGTGATTCGTGTTGAGCTGCAGCTGTGCAGGACCTGTTTTTTTTCCTGTTATGCAAAAATTAAGAATCAGAAGTTTTTCCAAATTGACACAGAGGAGTGATAGTTGAAACAGCAAATCTCAAACACACAATCTCCTGACATTGTTACATTTTGGCTTTTATATAATGTTATTTGCCTGAAACCTATTGGCTGTTTAAACAGAACAGAAATGTAAATAGACCCACTGTAAGTAAATATTTCTTCCTCTTTTCCAAACCTGGTCACTAACCAGACCTCCTGGCCCCGTGTCACTTTTTAAACCCTCAAACTTTGGCCAGATTCATCCAACCTTCTCCAAATTCGATATTCTTCTAGACATAAAGCAGGGCCTTAAGTCTGTCAATTAAATTGAGTAACTTTTATGAGAAGCAGAGTATCCAGAAAAAAATACTATTTTTTTTATCATTGAATGACTGTGTGCCTGTATGTGCATGTTCTGAAATCGGTATTCTCTCATCCATTTTCACATTCGTAATATTTAAATGTTTTTCTTCCTGCTTCGCATCTTAATACATACTCTGAATGAGAACCTGACCTGACAGTGAATTTTTTATCCACAAAAAAGGCTCAAGAGTTTTATAAATTGGGTTACGTAGGGTCTACAAATGCTGAGCAATTTGTTAGTATTTTTATAGCAAAGACCTGGCTTATACATTCAGAGACAGAAAGAAAATATATATATCAAAGCAGGCTAAATCTATCTTTGTGAGAAGCACTGCTTGTGAGAGATTAAATATAAACAAACTGCATTTAACTGGCTGTCAATACAAGATGGAAAGGTACATAAATGAAACAGATTTCTTTCGATGTATGTGTGCATTATATGATTCTTTGTGCTAATTGGATCAGCTTCTCTGGAACAAATAATCTGCTAAAGCAACCGATGAGAAAGAAACAATACCAGGAAGTTACCTTTGCTATGTGAGCAATTTTAACATATTAAAAATGTATGTAAGTGGTTGACATACTAAGCTTTAACTGCAGCATTGTTCAAATCTGTTTTTGCTTCATTTTATGAAATGCATTCTATCATGTACTTTCAGGCATATCTTACCACCAGTAGCCTAATAGCAGTATTGTTTCTGTCAGATGTAATTCCCTTTAACAATATACATCGGAGAACTGAAAACCTGTGCCTTCAAGTTCTATAACTCTTTCTTTGTCACATTGCTGCTTTTTAATTTTATCTTGCAACACATTCTATCCTGATGATGATGCCAGGAATCCCCCACCTTCACCTTGTCAATCTGACTTCATTCCGGGCCTGCAGCAATGTTTAAGCTTCAAGATTAAAGCGCTGTTAATCAAAGGCAACCCATCTTTCCAAATTGCATGATCACAGTGCAATATGTATGAATACAACTTAAGTAGGAGACCACCCAGCTCTTTTTTTTAATATGTAAACCACATTAGAACCAGGAGCCAAGTGTAGGAACACTGATCATTAGCACTCCAAACATTTGGAGGATATCTGAAGTGCTGTCTTGCATCCAGTGGAGTGCTATTAACATTCATCAGAAGACTGAGACATGCAGAGACAAAGCAAGCATCTGTGTTGGATGATAATCACATTTACATACATCAGCTACTTTAAACATTGCCTCTGAGTAGCCTCCATGGTGAATGTGGTGTGTCTAGCCATATGCATGATTGTTATACAGGCAGCTTTTGGGTAGTGATGCAGTTGTCCTTGGCAATCATTTTAGAAAGAATTTTCTTCTATTTGGTCTACAATTAGTCAATGACCATGAATATATGTCCTATAAAATTCTGTTCCTCCTACACTGACTAGCTGAATGGCAAACACTGTTTGGGAGGCACTTTCTGGAAAAATTATCAGAAAAAGATCTATAGCAGGGGTGTCAAATTCGCGGTGTCATGTCATCACATGATGTATAACTTCCCCTCCTTGCTAAACTGGGTGCGAGCGTGGCCAGCACGTGATACATCTGGCCCACGGGTAGCGAGTTTGACACCCCTGATCTCCAGGGTTTTTTCAATCAACCTGCTATATGCATCTGCTTGGAATAGCACTGGGAATTGTAGTGTTAAGCACTAGGAATTATTTAGGAATTTAATTGGCACTACCTCCAAGCTAGCCCATGACACAATCAAAACCCATGTCCTAAATCATTCAGAAACTTCAGCATATTAAAGATGCTTGTTGACTGAAAATCTTAAAAAATATTAATAGCAAAGAGTGATGTGATAAAATATTTATTACATCATAACTTTTCATAGATTCCCCTACCAACTCACCTCATTATATGCTGAAACCTGCCATATACAGGTTATATGTCAGATTTCAGCATATCCTGAGGTATCCTGAGGTATCCTGGGGTATCTAAACATGGCTGAGGGATGACTGGGAGTATAATAAATGTGATCTAATGACATCAAAATGCAGGTGATTCACATTTTGACAAACTCAACAGCACCTTTTCCCAAAAGAATTGTTACTGATTGCACACTTTCACAATAGATTCATTTTGCAATCGTGTCTACTCTGGTTCAGTTCAGTTCGAAGTAGAAGAGAGGTAAATGAATTTCTTAATGGATTATAACTTGTCCTTGTCTCTAGTTATTGTTGTTGTTGTTATCTGCTTTTCAATTAGGAGCAAGGGCATTTCCCTGATGGTTTCTAGTGGTACAAATCAAGTACAACTAATAATGACATCTAGATTCTTCATACAATTCTGTGAATGAGTTGGGTGGAGAAATTGTAGAATAAATGCTCGTATGGAAACTTGAAGTGTATTTTCAGTGCTTTCCCTGGAGGTTTTGAATATTGTTTTGTGTGCATGTGTGTGCTTTTTTTAAATGTCAGATTTGTATTCATGGAGACAGCCTGCTTGTCCTGGATAGAACACAGGAATGTCTCACTGGTAAAATATGAAAAATGGACATGGACATCTCAATATTTTGAAGGCCCTTTGAGCACTTTCATTTTAGATTTGAGCACACTGGCATCATCCTTAGGTAGCAGAACTGATTTTCTTCCAGCTCAGCTGCCCACAATCTCATATCCTAACACATAAGATTTTGCTCCCTGAAATTCTTCAGTTTTACATGGTTGGCAAGTGGGCAAAGCAAAGACAGACAGAAGGCATAGCCCTGTGGTGGCATTAGTGAGTAATCTCCAGGGAGGAAATGTTAGCAAACTCAGCTTGTGGTTTTGGGATAGCAGTCTAAGAATAATGATGGGCTACTCCAAAAATTGCTTTGGAGAGGAATGTTTAGGAGATGGAAATGCTGGTGTAGAATTACCCTTCTGCTCTGTCTTTACTGTTCCATTGGACTCCTCCACCCAAGGATTAAGCACCAATTCAAGGCCCAATTCCACACCTCTGTGATCTCACAATGTCAACCAAGGTTGAAAACTGAGCTTATTTATTTCTGGTTCCTGCTGCTGAGTATTGAAAATTCTTTTAATAGCAATTTTTACTTCTTATAAGCTGAAGCTTGAGAGAGCAAGTAGATGAGCTGGTTTCTCAATGGCAGAAACTCTTGTGTCATCCTATTTTTTTAGTCCTGGCTTCAATTTAGCCTTTCTACTCTCCTTCCCATAAAGGCAACACTGCTAGAGCATCTTGTCACATGCTATTATTTTACAACTCTCTTAAAAAAGGCAGCACTTGGCTGGTCTCACAACTCCCAACCACAATTGTCACTTCAGACAAACATGTATTATTTGAAATGGGAATAAATGCAAGCATAACAAGAGTCCACTGTTAATACAGAGAACCTGAAGACCCTAACATTTAGCTCCACAACTTTTTTTAGGATTGAAGATAGAAATCTAAAAGGTTGTTGGCTAATTGATTTGTTTGTTTATTGATTGCCACGCATCTTGGGCCAAACTCTGGGCAGCTCACAAAGTTCATAATGACTCAGTCAATCAAGGTTGGCAATGAGCAAAGGAGTCTGAAAGTGAGTCAGCAAGTTTCATGGTAGTTACCAACTTTTTGAATAAGCTAGTTCATCTGCAGATGAACTTCATTTTGCAGAAGCTTTCCTTGGCATGGAAATGAAGTTATAAGGAACATATAATTTGATTTAATCTGTTAAAGACACAGGAGGAAAAACCTGTAACATCTAGGTATTCACTTTAACCTATTTTTAGTAGTGAGGATGAGGAGGGCTGTTTTTGTTTTAACCTGTCTAGTTTGTGAACTGCTTTCCCCCTTATCTTGGCAGATACATGAGCAAACTGAAGGATAGCTTTTGGGATTTCTTGATACCAGCGGTGGATAAAATACATTTGGAAGTGCATCAGCACAGGGGAGACATTTACATCTTTAATATGTGAGAAACGCAGGCAGATGTCCATTGTTAAGTGAAACTGAAATACATTAACTCCTCACTTGACAATTTCTATGTGCATTTTTATTTGGTCTGTTAGATTTACATCATGTCTTTTCTTCAGGAGCTCAAGATGATATATAATCTTTTCCGCCATTTTTCTCAACAATAACTCTTGGAGATAGCTTGGACTATAGCTTGGGAGAGTAACTGACTTAGAGTCTCCCACTGAGCTTCCACAATTAAGACTGAATTTGAACCTGAGCCAAGTCTAATGCCCCAATCATTCACGCAAGTTTTCCTGTTCGTAAAAGGAAATCAAGTCTATACTGAAGCCACATTTTCTTTTGACAATTACTAGTCTGTGGCTAAGCTGCTCTTTAATACCAATAAGTTTTGCCTGTCATTTGGATTATTTGCTTGTGGTTGAATTCTCTTTTTTGAATGATTTAGTGCCCATATATTTTGAGTTGACAGCTGTGGATTCATCCATTACCATACAAATTTGAAACTCAGGACTAACTACATGTTCTGTATATTATGTACTGTGCAGCTGATCCTCATTTTTTAAGCTTTCAAGAGCAGGCCTGCAGAGCAAAGAAGGTTTTTAAAACTTCCTTGCTGCGGGAATTTCATTCCTAAAATTCCAACCACTCTATACGAGTGCTTAAGAAGGGTGTTGGTATCTGTGTGTCTCCTTTTACAATAGCATCCATTTGCAATACTCTCCTGATATTTATTAAAAGTTTAAACAAATACAGGGCTTGCTGCTGCACCCTGTGTAATTCATGCAACATGTAATTTGACCCTCTCCCTTAATATTTCCCATATGTACAATTGATAAATTGTGAGCTGTAAACAGTAAAAGCAATTTGATGGTGGTGGATCCAATTACCCAGAGATGGTGGGGTCCCCTTTGCAGAATGTGTTTAAGTGAAAGCTCATCAACCCCCTCTGTCTGGAATGCCTTCAGTTGGATGCCTGCATTCATTAGGGGGCTGGAGTCAATAACCTGAATGGCCCTTCCTAACTCTACAATGATCTGATTCTGTCCAGTGGTGGGATTCAGCCAGTTCGCACCACTTCGGGAGAATCGGTTGTTAACTTTCTGAGCAGTTTGGTGAACTGATTGTTGGAAGAAATCATTAGGGCAGAGAGATGGTTGTTAAATTATTTGAATCCCACTACTGATTCTGTCCTATGGGTTGAACCACTTGGGCTGTTGCTAACACAGGGCATTATTTTGCGGCTTAGGTCATTTGTTTTGGTTGATTTCTATCAGTTGGCTTTTTCTGATGGTTTGGTAAATACTACACCTGGATCACACCTGTCTTCTAAAGACCAGCAATTTGGATATTGAAACCTAAATCTTGCTAAGAAAAGTGCAGGGACTAGTCCAGGCAGATGCCAGGAGTCAACAATGACTCAAAGGCACATATGCACACAAAGCTGAAATAAAGGAACAAGGAAATATATATGTACAAACATTAGAAATGCACATACAGTGCATAGCAGTTACAATACTGATATTTAAATTCTTTCCCTATTTGAATCTAACCACTGAGAAAAACATGCCTCAAAAACATCTTTTTTCCTGCCTTGTTCCTATGACATTGCTTTCGTCTTGTCCTGATGAATGAAAGAGACTTAACTTGTTTTTAGCTTTACCGTATCAGTGGTACAATAGTTTTATTCCCGTTTTCTGATACCATTCAAGAGGCACCCTTAAAGTATCTAAAATCTTGATCAAATATTATGACAGAGGGAAATAGGGTGATCGGCAGTGACCAAGAACCAAGGCAAGGTGGGAATCAGCCATGGAGCAGGAGAACAAATGTTATGTTTCTGCTAACTCAGGAATGAGTAGCTAGCAATAGTACCGAAAGGCCCTTAAGAATCTGATGCTTAAAAAAATAGAGCTGTTTAGGAATTGAATATGGTGAACATTGTTAGACTCTTACAAATAGTTTCTTTGGCCAGAGCAGGAGTAAAGGGTAGGCTTTGAAGGGGTTCAGGCTTCAAGGCAAATATTTATATATTTAAATTATTGCCAGATGTTTCCATTTCTTATCTTTGCCACTGCATCATGTCTGCTTGGTTCGGGTTTTGACACACACCTCTCCCACTCTAGAGATATATACAGCTGGTTGGAACACAGTTCCATGGACTTAGTGAAGTGGGGAGTGGAAAATAGAACCCCCTTCTTAGAACCAGAAATCTATAGTGAGGACCAGCCCTTGTTGGAAAGCATCTGGAGTTGAGATTCTGGGCCAAATAAGCAATAAGGAAACTTGTTAACATGGATCATCCACCAAGGCTTGTGTATAAAATTGAACACATGCAGCCCTGGAATTCAAAAGAAGAAATGTTTCTGTTAGCGTTCAAAGCATCTCAGGGCTGGCCAGTTTTCTCTTCTCTGTTTGGCTTTGCCAGAGATCCTAACCCTTCCCAGAGTATGTTTTCAGAATGCTAAGCGTGGGCTTCATATACACTTTTGAAGTAAGCCCTTTCAAAATATAGATGGCTAATGTCTTCAGTATGGGCGAAATATACCATATGCTGCAAAAGAAAAGGGCCTCTGTGCTATTAAAGTTTCAGCTCGGCCCTTCTCCTCCCTCTCCTCTCACCTCCCCCCCCACCCTTCCTTCCTCTGCTCCAGCTCAAGCAACTAGGAGGGAGCGAGAAAGAAGAAAAGAGACCCAGTCGCTGTGAGATTCAGACGGAGGTGGATGAAGAAGGACGTTTCTGCTTACAGGCATAGTAGCAGCCCAGAAAGCATCATTTTACTGCTGGAGGTAAGAGGACAGAGCAGAAACTGGAGGGCAAACTTTTCTTAGTACAGCAAGCTGAAACTTGACTGTGGGGGGAAAGTGCAGACATTAAATGCAACAGATGTTTGGTGTGCTTCACAAAGGTACGGGAAGGAGACGGATGGAGAAATGTATTTTTTTATCTCATCAGACTCCTGCTGTATTAGGCAAGAGTTGGAGTTGTCTTCTTCACAGACAACACTTCATCGGTAGCATGAAATAGATTATTATTTTCCCCTTGCCTTCTCACCTGTGTTGCCTCTCATTAGATGAAGGCAATGGAATAGAATTGGGGGATATCACATGGTTTGCTGGAACCACTCAGCACAGTCCTCTGGAATCTATTACCAGATGGAATGTCATGTAAGTGTGCGTGCATGTGCACACTCATGCATAAAGTGTGTTTTATGTTTAAACAAGAAAAAAGAAGAAGAGGAGGACAATCTTTATTATGAGATGCAGGCCTGAATTCAGCTTCATGCCACTAGGCACAAAATTTGTTCTACTACGTTGAAATTCAAAATAAATGGTAGAAAGGCACTAGCATCCCCCATTGGGCTTGCTAGTTTTGCAAATATTTATTATCATGGATAGGGTTGTATTATAAATCATTCGGAAAAGGGCAAAATTAAGTACTAGTGGATTAATTGAGGCATTCTCTGTGTAAAATGGGTGTAGAATATCAACCCAACTTCACCACTCTCCTTAATTTCCTCTTCTTCCTCCTCCTCTTTTTCCAAACTCAAGATGGTTTAAAGAGTCCTAGGATTTGGGGGGATGGTTTGGAAGCATCCCTTCCCCCTTTGGGGCAGTTGAAGGTGCTGACATGTGTCATCCTGATAAAAGGCCTGTTCTGGTCACTGTTAAACCAACAGCATCCTTTGACTTGTCTGACATGTCATCAAACTGCAGTAGCTGTTGGCAGAAAAGAACTGGATAAAAAAAGATGTAGTGGAAAAATAAAATCTAAGGATGGGAACAGTCACAAAGAAAGATTAAAACTACTATGCCAGAAACCCTACAAAGCAGCATTCTCTGGAATTGTCTTTGTTGTTGTTGTTTGGCTTTGCTTTCTTCCATAAACCATATTAATAAAAATACAAATGGTACAGATGATGCCAAAGAGAAATATCTCCAACTCTAAAATAATCATTCATTCGTTCATTCGTAATACAAACTCTCCAGCATTTTTCTGCTGAACCATGGATTAATCCAACTAATTTAATTCTTTCCAGCTCTATGTTAGACGAAATAAATTTCCCTTTGAAGTCCTACCTTGAATGTGGAGTGGGAGAAGATTTGACAGATGTGCAATCAGTGCTGGAGACAATTAGTTCTATTGTTTGAATGATGTGAAAACCATCTAGTACTTTTGATCTGTCTTTCTTCTTCTCTGGTCTTCTCATTTTTCCTTAAAGGCCATCCCCGCTTCACTCAATCCAGTTTTGAACAGAACTCAACAGAGCTGGAATTACCTCTCATTTCCTCTCTAGAGATCTATTGTATTTATTTAAACATGGCTAGTCCAGACAGCCACCAGGAACCAACACTGACTCAAAGGCACAAACCCCTCCCCCACCCCACCCCCGTCCTATTTTAATATGGTATTTATTTAATGTCTCACTGTCACATTTTATAAGAAAGAAATTAGCATATATAAAATGTAATTAATTATTTCTTCATTCCCCTTTCTGTCCAATGAACCTCA
Organism: Thamnophis elegans; assembly: GCF_009769535.1. NCBI lineage: Eukaryota > Metazoa > Chordata > Lepidosauria > Squamata > Natricidae > Thamnophis > Thamnophis elegans. The sequence goes on from NC_045542.1 coordinate 91,446,649, forward strand.
GAATGGAATCCACAATTCTTTTTGCATGTGTCTGTATGATAGATCACTTCAGACCTGCAGTTAAGCTGAGAGAAAATAATTGAGCAAAAGACGTCTAATACACTTTTGACTGTAGATTTCTTAGTAGCACCTGAGCTTGCTTGCTTGCTTCCAGACGTTTCATTACTCAACTAGGTACCATATTCACTGCAAGCTTTATATAGTACCTTGACCTGACAGATTGTTTTTTGGGGGGAGGGGGAGCAGTCCTCTTTTTTCCCCCCAAACATTTTTTTAAAATTTTTATTCTGTTATATATAGTTACAGGTATACATTCACATTGTTATTGTTCTTATTTATCTTTATCACTTTGCATATTTGTTTTTCCATATAAAGTTAAAATATACATTCTGGGTTGCTTTTCATACCATACTATATACCTATTTTGTATTATCACTACCCTATTTTCTTTTCACCCTCCCTCCCTTCTCTATTTCCTTCCTTCCTTCTCTCCTTTCCCTTTCCTACTTCCCTTACCTCTCCCCTACTCCTCTCTTCCTCTCCCCCTCCTACCCTCTCTCCTTCTCTTTCTGTCTCTTCCCCTCCTTCCTCTCCTTTCCTCTTTCTTCCTTTTCTGGGAGAGTAGTTCTCTTGATGGTTCTTTCATTAGAGATTTGTTTTCTGCCTGACTGTTTGTCTGGTATTGATCTCTGCTTATCTGAGAATTAGCTGCTAGAGACCAGTGTATCATAATCTTCTTCCTTCCTAGGTTTTTTAAAATTGTTTCTTTATGGTATATAAATGTTGCTTATTTCTATGTATCTAGTCAAGGAACTATCAAGAAGGAAACCACACCTCCACTAAAATTGGCAGGCAGCAAACTCCACATTCACTTGCACTGATGATATTACCTACTTGGCCAATGAAACACCCTCAAGCAAACAACCAAGCTCAGAGACTATCCAGAACTCCATAGTTCAACCCTGAGCTAAATGTCTTTTATTCTATTGATACTGTTGGTTAAATGGAGATGTGATTGGGATCCTGGAACTAAGTCCAAAAATTTAACTGTAACTGCCTTGGTCCAATATATTTCTGACGTAGATTAAATTGAGAGAATGTTGAAAATCATATCCATAAACTAATATCTAAACAAATATCTCAAGTTTACGCTAATTCCATAGTATGCAAAATCCAGTCTAAATATCTGACTGACTGTGTGAGCAACCTAATTGGAACAATGTACATCCTGTAACAATACCTTTAGTATTATTAAACAACATCTGCCTATCTTAGGTCCTTGATAGATTGGATAAAAATGCCAAATCCAGTCTAAACAACTGGCTGACTGAGTGACTAACCATAATAACAGAAATCTCTAAGACATGGGTAACAATGACAAAGGTAATTTTACCCAAACTGGAATAACATAGACAAATCACCCAAGGCTGGTTTGTGTTATAGATGCTAGCTGGTTGCTGAAAGCCAAGAATGGTTTCAGAAATGTTGGGAAATATTTTGAGAGCAATTATATTTTAATCTAGGACAGATGAGACACATCTCAATATTTTGACAAATGAACCAACAATCATACCCATGTCTGGATTGAAATTCAATTAATTTGTTCTTACCCAGCCTATACCAGTTCCAAGCATCTGTCCAGCATATCCAGTAGCATTTCAGGATTAGTTGAAAACAAGAAATTAGAATTGATGGAATTTCACCAAAATTCCAGCTCCCTCGAGTAAAAAATGACATAGAAAGAATAATGAGTCCTATAGTACTTTGTAACAAAAGTTCTATACCCTTTCACACAATTCTAGAACTTGTCTTTAAAAAGAAGAGCAATGACATCATACTAAGGTGTTTTCAACTTTAATGCAGGTTGATAATATTTCAGAATACTATGTTAATGGGTTTTTCACGTCTGCTGCAATCAATAGGGTTGTTCTACATCCTTGCATAGTTGTCCATCAAAAGAACCAGTTCATTCAATTCCATAGTTCATCCATCAGCAAGATTGATAAGTGCAGCAATAACCTTTGTTGATTTAGTGACCCAGACATTACTCTACCCAATGCAAAGAGTTGAGTCACATGGGTGCAATAAGGCCTCCGCCAAAATCTCGCCTATCCATTCAATGGACATTTGTAGAGTGATATCCAGTACCCATTTCAGAAATGTTCCTAGAGACTAAATGGCCTGGACAAACTACAATGAGCTTTTCCTGTTTTCCCCCAAAGTGAAGAACATGTTCAGGCATTTCCCAAGCTTTTTTTTTTCTGAAGGCATAAATATTTCATGTCAGTCATCACCAATGGCACAACCTCCGCATCAGTTTGTCAGAGAAAACAATGTGTAATTATTTTAAAACCAGCACACTTCTTTGATCTTTCTTTCAAGGCTTATATTCCTTATGGACAGCCACAGAGGGCACGCTACTCTGCCACCCCATTAATGCCTGTCACACGATCCTATTTCCATTCTAAATATATGATTTCTGGAAAGAACCTAAGACTAGGCCATAGCCAATCCATCATAAGATAGATATACCAAGCCATAAAGTTCCTTAAGCCATCCAGGTTTTGCATTATCTTCAGAATATAATTAATTGCTTTGAAGATAATGCTAAACTTGTATGTTTAGACTTGTTCACAGTGACCAGTAAAAACAGACAAGCAAATTTCATTGCCTCTTCATATTGTCTTTGATCTTCCTTGATCTGGATTTAATTTCCTTCAATTAATTAATTTATTTCCCCATTTTGGCAACAGGTCTACTATTCCCATTGTTACAGTGGTGATGTTAAAGTGTGAGTTTATGTGTTTATGTATCCTGTTACTTAAACACTAAACATATTCTTTATGGTAAGAGCATTAAAGCCTATTTCAAATTGATTTGTTCCAAATTTCCAACTTTCTCATCTTGGAAGAGCTGCATGTCCAGAGAGGAAGCAGTCTGGTAATTTGTGTGGAACATGGTAGCAAGAGTCCCATGTCTCTAGAATGCACCAAATTTGGGAAGGCTGATATAGTTTGCAATAACAGGTTGGGTGATTAATGTTTTAATAATAATAATAATAATAATAATAATAATAATAATAATAATAAGTTATGGCTTGCAGATCTCCATGTCATGACTTCTCTGATGGATGGGGATTTTTCTCCCACTCTCTGGCTAACCCACCCATTGGTAAAAAGCCAATCAAGGGTTGGGCTCAGCTAGCTTGTCCATTCTGGAAGTGGGTGTGAGGACCACATGTTTGGCAAGGTGCTGGAGGTTGTAAATGGAATTGAATAAATCTAGCTATCTTACTCTCTTACCCATAATTTCTTTTGTGCTGTGTTCCAGAGGCCTTTCCTTTCCAATGCATTTTCTGGTTTTATGAGAAATTACAGTAACGCTAAACGTATGTCAAAAAGTGAAAAGAAATGGGATAGACAAGTAGAAAGGAGACTAGAATGTTCTCAGTTTGGAAAGACACCTGGAGCGAGGCAATAAGTGCGTGTGTAGGAGAAGAAAAGCGATATTTCATTTTTAAACAATCTCTGCTGCTCTGGTCCCTCTTTCTCCAAGTTTTAAAAGCAACACCGAATACTTCCTCAGATCACATTACTGGATAAGCATGCAAGCTTAATGAAATCCAGGGCATTTAGGGCTAATGCAACAAAAGCCAGACACCATCACAGTCCCCTCAACTTCCTTTCATGGTGTACCCTTCGCCCTGTCTCTCTGCAGCTGTTGCTGGCACCCCTGATCTCCTCTGTTGCTGAGCTGGGGCTGTGCAAAAGCAATAAACAAATTGGAGACAGCATGATTGGAAAGAGACTAGATTTTTGAATGAAATCTGGAACTTTCTATCTTTTTTATATAAAAAAAATAACCGTAAAGCATGAATCTATAACCAGTGTATATGTGTGTGCCTATATGTGCATATACTTAATTATTTATGAGACTCTGAGAAGAATAACAACTAACAAAAGGGGGGTGAACTAAAGTAATATCAATTCAACAATTTCCACAACTTTTCAATTTCAGTATTTACGCAGGCTGCACCCAGGGTTTTTGTGGTTCTTTCCACTAACAGTAAATCCACTTGTAGAGAACATCCATTAGAAATATCTTTATGCTTAAATATTTAATATCTTTTGAGCAGCTATTTATTTTAGGCGTGACCCGACAAATGTGCGCCCGACAAAACTGTGGCAACAAGGCCGCTACGTCGAAAGTAGAAAAGCACGATTAGGGTTTTTAGGTTAGGGTTAGGGTTAGGGTTAGGGTTAGGGTTAGGGTTAGGGTTAGGGTTAGGGTTAGGGTTAGGGTTAGGGTTAGGGTTAGGGTTAGGGTTAGGGTTAGGGTTAGGGTTAGGGTTAGGGTTAGGGTTAGGGTTAGGGTTAGGGTTAGGGTTGGGTTAGGGTAAGATTGAGGGTAAAGGTTGTTAACGTTGTTTTCACATCCCAATATGTTGTTTGCTGATGGCGCGCTTTTGTCGGCGCACATTTGTCAGCGCGCTTAAGTGGGCGCGCTTTCGACATCGCGATCTTGTCGCCGCGGTTTTGTTGGTGCGCATTTGTCGGGCCCGCATTTGTCAGTGAACCTATTTTAGGTTATTCAGACAGCTTATATTTCAACCCCAGAGGGTGCCATTCACAATGACACCATATTGGCTTGGGACAGCTAAACCTACTCCTTTAAACATGAGACAAATCTCCATATGGCAGAGACATTGTGTTAACTGAAGTTTAATAATGGCTGACTAGGAAGAATTTAGGGTGAAACAACCAATAGCTCATTAAAATTATATTGCCATCATAGCCCCCCAAAATTCCAGTTTTATGTGATTGGGAAACACTGGAAGATTTTAGCTGGGATAGTAGGATCAGATGTAGAATTGTCAATGTACTCTTTCTTGTATAAACCACAAACTGTAGAGGAAATAGAGGATTCAATCAAAAATATAATTGATTCAGTCTTGGTTCTGGATCTGATTAAGATAATTACAATCACTTTCATCTTTTTAACTTCTTAGGCCCATAGTTTATCAGGAACAAAGTAACTTGGCGCATACAAGCTAACTATTAACCACAACACAATTACTACAAATACATAAATTTGGTAGAAATAGTTCATTCATTTTTCCATTTTCTTGGAATGGGTTTATTTCCTCTCATAGTTTTTACTAGGAAGAAAAGCAGAGTGAGCTTCTCCAAACCAAGGGATTTGTGTCGCTTCCCAGAGAGGGGGTAGGTGGTGGTGGTGGTGAATGGTTTGCAGTGCAAACTACAACACCTTGAAGACTTCTCCTCATCTGAAAGAGTTAGGATTAAAAGTTGGCAAATGAAAAAAATGCCTAATTTTTGAAAGACTTCATCCACAGGACACAAAACAGAATATAGTCATCTCTATCCCACAATATTACATCCTGTACACCAGGGGGCTCCAACCTTGACAACTTTCTGCTAGCTGGGGAATTCTGGGAGTTGAAGCCCACAAGTCTTCAAGTTCCCAAGGTGAGAGACTTCTGCTGTACACTGTAGAATCCTTTCAAGCAAGAAGATGGCCAAATATCCCCCTTGAGAGACAACAGTTGAACCTATATTTGGAGCTTCCCTCAATTTTAAGAGTAGCCCAAGTCTTTTAGTTCTGACTAAAAGACAAAGTACAATGGAAAGCAATATGGGGCCCCTATCTCTGTCCATCAACAAGTAATATTTGCACAATAGGCACACCTACATTCTTCCACACAAGGCTATTGCAACCATTTGAAAGCTACTGTGGAACTTCCTGTTCCCATGATGTCAGCAGCTGGGCTGATTGTGGCCAGCCGTGTAGCCATCAATCTATGTGCAAGTGGTGGATTTTAATATTGAGCTCTATTTTTCTATCACAGAAAACTGTTCTCTCTTCTCCCAGTTTTTTAACTTCAGGACTTGTTAGGCCAATGACCGCAGCCTTCTGAACAAAGTTCCTCCAATGCTTGAGAAGTGGGTCCCTATTTCATTTTCTTCCTTCTTTAGTGCAGAGATGGCATGAGGAGTCTTTTATTGCTAGAGGATCTGCAGCACCTGGGAGCAAGCAGTAATTTTCTCACATTGTTTACACCATTACAAGTTCATGAGAGTGAGGAAATTATGGATTACCTTCGGCTCCAGACCTGAGGACACCTCTGTAGAGAGATTGGTGCTATAACATTGGCACCCTGGCCAGCTGAGGCAATTTTCTCTCAACTTAGCAGCACAGCTCAAGTTGAAGAGCTTCTAAGTTTGCCATTTGCAGGAGTTGAAACTCAGCCAGGTGTGAATCAGACCAGTTTCCAATGCAGGAAATCCAATCTCCTTGGGTCTTTCCCTCTACGTTTCTCTAGAGACCAGTGTTGTGGCCCACCAGTGGCCAGCGGAGCTGGCAGAAGATTCAGATAGTGAGGAGGTTGGGGAGGAACATGGGCCAGTCCTGGAGTCCGGGGAAGGCTCTGATGAGGGCTCTGTATTGGAGGCAAGAGTGGGCCAGAGCCGTATGCCAGTTATCAGTTGTTGTCAGAGTCAGACAGCAGTGAGACAGACGAACAGCTGGATCCTGTTTCCAGTGTGTGCATGCGCAGAGTTGCCAGATCAAGGAAACAGCTAAAGAACAGGGGTGGACTTGGGAGTAAGGCCACAGGTCAGTGGTGGGTTTCAAAAATTGTTGGAACCTACTCTGTGGGTGTGGCTCCTTTGTGGGAGTGATTTGCCACCCATGTGACCAGATGGGAGTGGCTTGCTGCCCATGTGACCGGATATGAAATTATGAATTAGTACTTAGGTTGGTCCAAGTAGCTATTCAGAAACTCTAGCATTGAAGCATGGAAGTCTTAAAACTGTCAAGTTACAAAATCCTTGCCAGTGGTGGGTTTCAAATTTTTTTGGAACCTCTTCTGTAGATGTGGCTTGCTTTCCGGGTCCACCTCTTCTAACCGGTTCGGTAGATTTGACGAACCGGTTCTACTGAATAGGTGCGAACTGGTAGGAACCCACCTCTGCCACAGGTGGATTATGAATGGCCCCTCCCAGAGGAAATAAAAGAGAAGCAAAAGGGGAGTGGAGTTTGCAGTAGACAATTAGTTCACTTAATTGGTTTGTGACTCTCCAAGACTCTTTACCAAGTTTTGTAGATATTGGCCTGTCAGCTCTCCAAGCCAGATAAGGTCTGTGACTGTAAATCCTCCCTCAAAAGATTTTACTGGATGTGAATGAGCAGAATTCATAGCACATTAATAAAAGGAGTTTTTGTCAGGACAAAGAGTTTGTTTCAGGCTCTTGGGAAACCTAGGTCAGAACAGTTTCTCTAGAGACCAGATGATCTTGCCCCAAACTTCAGGATGTGGTTTTTTCCCCCCATAATCTTTTCTACCACAAAATCAAAATAGTGACAAGGCAAGAGAAGGGGTTGGAGGGGCAGCACTCTTATATGGGGCTCCCGTATTTGGTCAGAATGACGGCTGATTGCCTCTGGTTGACCTCAATTCTCCTCAAGGGTTGCAGAGAGGACAATGGTGGGTTCTTTCAACAAAGGTACAACTTAGGAAATAATAACAACAATATAGTAATTTATCTGATTTTTAAGGCTGCCAAATCAGAAAGACTGAAAGGACCAGATTTTTAGGAACTGACAACAATAGTACCATTTGAAGGTGTAAAGTATTTCTATTTTTATTATTTCCAAACTTGTATTTATATCTATAAATTGGCATAGCACATACTTGTGCCTCTGTATATCTGTCTACACTCTCTTTAATTCTCTTTTTCAGTGATGTGTTTCCTCTTTTCCAGTGAAGTGTGTTTATCCCATCAAATCTTAGTAGCCTAGGACAGAAGCTACCAAACAGTTTCTGAAAGTTCTTGAGGAAATGAATAGATCAGTTTTCTGGATGCTACTGACACTTTTACTACCTCCACCCAAGAGTTGTCACCAAAACCATATTGTAGAAACTTTTTATACTTCATTTCTTTTAAAGGGAAATATGATGGAAGGGAGGTCTTACCAGAAAGTCAGGAATTTTTTAGCATGATTCAATGGAGGAACTGCTGTTATGCTACCACAGATGGAAAACATCAGGCACAAGGAGGCCTGTCAGCTCTGGCTGCCCTCCAGATCTCATTCAAAGCTACACCTGAAAAGACATCTCAGAGATAAAGTCTTGTATCACTTCACATTGGCTGCATGTCACTCACCTGAGGGCTGAAATGACTCTGCCTTTTGAAGTGACCTCTGGCACCTACAAAGCAGGGGTGAAATTCAGCAAGTTCTGACAGGTTCTGGAGAACTGTTAGTGGAAATTTTGAGTAGTTCGCAAAACCAGCAAATGCCACCTCTGGCTGGCCCCAGAGTGGGTGGGAATGGAGATTTTGCAGTATCCTTCTTCTGCCATGCCCACCAAGCCATGCCCACAGAACCAGTAGTAAAAAAATTGAATTTCACCACTGCTACAAAGGTAATTGAATGCCATCTGTTTCATCTCCACTTAATTTCTAGCTTTCTTAAGCCTTCATCTAACAACAATCAAGTCTTTGGCTGTGGGGAGATTTTCCTGTGGATATTGTTAGATATGGCTACAATCCCACGCAGGGAGTAAACTAAGCCCTCATGTCATTTAACCAATAATGTAACTCAAGACCTCCCATTATGCCAACCCTTCCTTTGCAAATAGGAGTCAATCCACTTCTACAGATGGGGTGACATGACAAGGATTACTCCGGCTATGAGCTAGAGGCTCAAGACTAAAGATCATGAGAAGCCATAATTAGCTATCTTCCTGGCCATTTTAAATTTTGGTCAATGATTAATGTTGGAGAAGAGTAATGTAGACCAATACTCATTTCTGGTATTTTTTAATACCCAAGCATTTCCAATATTTTAAATAATAGTTGTCATAGTTTGGGATTATCCACACCTGTTATGGATAGCATTCAGCAAACTCTCTCCTGTGTGAGCAATTTTATAAACCCTGACTGGTGGATAATTAGTGAAAATAATTCACAATAAGCTCAGCAACTGTTCCTTTTTTTAAGTCTTTCATTGCCTTGTCTTTCATTGTCTGCAATGCTGACACATTACAGTCCTACTAATAATTGGATCAGCATTTGCCTGTAGAAAATATTCTGACACATTTTTCAAGAATCTGGCTTATCACTAGAAAATGTTGTCACCCAGTGGTGGGATTCAAATTTTTTTACTACCGGTTCTATGGGCATGGCTTGGATTGGATTGGATTAGTGGGCGTGGATTGGTGGGCGTGGCAAGGGAAAGGATACTATAAAATCTCCATTCCCTCCCCACTCCCGGTGAAGGATACAGCAAAATCTCCATTTCCTCCCGATCAGCTGGGACTCCGGAGGCAGAGAATAGATGTGGGTGGGGCCAGTCAAAGGCGGTATTTACCAGTTCTCCGAACTACTCAAAATTTCTGCTACCGATTCTCCACAACTGGTCAGAACCTGTTGAATACCACCTCTGCTATCACCCACAATCCACCCCTTCTCTAAAAATCTGTATTCCCTTGGTTGAGTCACTTGGCTGAGATGGGTAGCTATACTAATCAAATAAATAAATATAATGTTAAGCATAGTGTCTCTCTTATGTTATCACTCAGCTTAGAGATCTTCCACCTGCCCAGAGCTATCCCAGACACATGGTTGCCCAACTTTGGTGTGAAAACCTCTCATGGTGAAACATACTACACAACACCAGGAAGCAAGCTGTTCTACAGCTTAATAGCTCTGAAGGTCAGGACATTCCTCCTCATTTCAAGTTTGCATTTCTCTCTGTATGGCTTCCACCTACTGGTTCTGTCCTATCCTCGGAATTTATGGAGAATACAGTACATCTATACCCTCTTCCCTGTGACAGGCTTTAGAGGAAGCATTGCTGTTTCTCCTACTTCCAGTTATTTCTGTACATGACACATTTTTAATTAATTGCCCTTCACTTCTACATAAGTAGCCACAATAGAAAGTTGCTTTTTAATGCCAATTCTTTTCCACAAGGTTTACCTGCAAAGCACAGAAAGCGCTAGTACTTTAAGCTAAAGCCCATTCTTGGATTACAGCCTGCCCTTTATGGGTTTCAATATTTATGGGTGAACAATCTACTGGAGCACTCACTTTCCCCATCAGAGGGAGTTATTTAGATAAGAAACTTTTTAACAGCTCTTTCTCTCTCCATTTTGGGCCTGCCAAGGAATGAATGTGTAGGAAGTAAGAAGTTATCTTTTGGAAGAGAATCTATTCATACTTTACCCAAATATAATGCAACATCAATAGGCAGTAACTCAGGAGATTAGAGAAGGATATGTAATTGCCCTGTAATTCTCTACAAAGAAAGTGCCCCTTCCTGAGGTCCTTGTTGCAGTTCTGATTTGTAATCTAGAATTAAACAGTCCGGTGCTTGTAGGCATCTCTGTACTCCCCAGATATACTTGTTTTGGTTCCTTGCCTTACTGCTTTCTATGCATTTCTAAATGGGAAATTAGCACAGCACAAAGAAAATACCAAATTCTAATAACATTTTCATTTACCAGAATTCTTCTGGCCTCCAGAGTAGATGGATATTGCTTAGTTTTTTGCTAAAGAGTTCTCTCTCTCTCTCTCCCCCTCTCCCCCTCTCCCTCCCTCCTTCCCTCCATCTCCCACCCCCTCTCTCACATACACACACACCTCTATTAGGAATAAGGACAACAGTAAGCTAAGGTAGCAGTGGTGGGGTTCAAATAATTTAACAACCGGTTCTCTGCCTTAATGACCATCTGGGTAGGTGGGGCTCGGTGGTCATGTGACTGGGTGGGCAAGGCCAACTCAAGGTAACTCAGGTCGATGGCTGACCTCCTTTGGAGAATGTTGGAATATCAGTGTAATAAATAAATAAATAGTACAAAGGAATAGATGACACTATTGACACAGCTGACATATGGTAGCTGCTTTATGTGCTATGTATCACTCAGCAGCACATTTGCATGATATGGACACATACATGGCAATACATGACAACCTTTTTCTATCTTGCAACATAGTCATGCAGGGCATGAGGTGGTCGGATGCCATGCTTTTCATTAAGTGGAAGAAAGGAAACCAAAGAAGATGATTCTCAATTTAATCTCAGTGATCAAGCAAGCTCATGAGGTACAAATTGCCTTTAGCATTGGGTTTATTTTATGGGTTCCTTTGTGGGGGAAATGAGAGATCAGCCAATCATCTTCCTCCTCCTCCTTCCATTGGGGACATCAAAGGTGGGTTGCTCCCGGTTCGGCCAGGATCAGGCACACTGGTAGTAGAAGCAGCGGGAGGCTCCGCCCACCCGTGTGGATGGTTCTGTGCATGTGCGCACAAGTGAACCAGTAGTAAAAAAATTAGAAACCCACCACTGGTAAACATGCAACTTAAGATGAATGACTGTAGGGGAGATTTTCTGCTTCTCCATTTCAACCCACTTCTCCATCTCAAAGTGAAAAGATCAGCAAAGCTGGCTTGGCAGAAACCTCTCTTGGCGTGAGCTGCATTGTCAATCTCCAACCTTCCTCCAAGATGTCTGTTCCCAATCACTGCCAGTTGTCTGATTTCTCCCCAGAGTAATGGGTAACCAACCCTAGGAAAATGTATGTGTCTTAAGATTGCACTTGAGTGGGATCAGAATAAGGGAGAAATGCTACTTTAATACAGCTACAGTTAAGAATAGCTTAAGCGTGTTTCATTCATAGGCTGGGAACAAGATGAAAGCAATGTCATGCAGACATGGCAGGAAAAAAGTGTTCCGGGGTGCCAGGGTTAGGTACAGGTGGGGACATGATTAAAGATCTGCAGTTGCTCTTTGTTTTTGCAGATGTGCAGTCTGGGAAGGAAATTTAATGCTTCAGAAAACTTTCTGGGCTATAGAATAGCACTATTACAGAAGCTAGGGGGAGCATTTATGAACAGATCAAGATGCCTGCCCTGCCGCTTGAAGATGAAAAATGGAACTCCTCAACGCTAACAGATTTCCTGCAGGCTTTAAATCAGATGAAGAAATCCCTGCTGGGCAAACATCTGTGTGATGTTTGTTCAAATTTCAAGTGGAAACCTGGAATACAGAGAGGCCTTGAATTAAGCATTGGGCCTAGGCAACAGAGCTGGAATAGTTATAAAGCAACTTTGCCTTGCTTATGTTTACATTGACTAATAACTATGTTTTGTTCTGGGTTTTAAAATGATTCTACAAATATGGGATCACCCTGGATCATTTAACAATAAAGGGGAAAGATGGAACATTTAATCAATTAATACATTTATTTGGTAACAGGGTGATGCCAATAGACAAACTAATATCTCCCATCTCCAAACGTGTATTTGCATTTAACACAACATATTGCAAATAAGACTTTATAAAAAACCTATTTCAGCTCTATCTATCTATCTATGTATCTATGTATCTATCTATCTATCTATCTATCTATCTATCTGTATGTATGTATGTATGTATGTATGTATGTATGTATGTATGTACATGTAGATAGATAGATAGATAGATAGATAGATAGATAGATAGATAGATAGATAGATAGATAGATAGATAATTACAATAAAAAGTTTAAAAGAAGAGTAAAATAATTACTCCTTAATTCAAAATCAAAATTGCCTATATTGTAGCATTTGCAATGTATTTATAATTCAGTATGTAATTTCAAAAATATTACATTCCACCAGTTGTCTCCCATTGGATGGTCAACCCAGGTAATGCATAAATCATTTTCCATGGAGCCCTGATATACTGGTGACAACCAGTTTGGCGTCATGGTTAAGGCAGCAGAAACCAAGTGATTGGGACTTCTAATCCCACTTTAGGCATAAAGTCAGCTGGATGACCTTGGGTCAGTCACATGCCCTGAGCTCTAGGAAGCAAGCAATGGCAAACCACTTTTGAAAAAAGAAAACTCTGAGGACTTTTCCAAGCAGTCTCCATGAGTCACAACTTCAAAGGCACAATACACACATGACATGCAGCGGTCTGTCATAAGTATAGTATGGGGTATAGGTATCATGGTAAAGGGTCTCCTGCTTGAGGAGGTCCAAGGTTCCTTCCAGCTCTATTCTGATTCTTTGATTGATTGATTGATTGATTGATTGATTGATTGATGATTGATTGTTAAAGAGCTTCATATTCGGTACAGTGCAGTACATAGTTGATGATTCAGGATTGCCATGTTAGAATATTGTCAGTGCCACAGATCAATATTTTTTCTAGTGTTTTTTCTTTCTTCAATGTTTTTTCTGGGCACTGGTCTCTCTGAGATGATGACATTTTAAAATAAGCAGCTTCTTGTAAAACAATATTTTTACAAGTTTGAAAGCAAAAAGCTATAGCTACTCTGTAAATACATTTTAAAATAAACTTCAGAAACAAAGCTGCTCCTGGAGGATCGCGCAGGCGCTGTATGCGTCCTGCGCATGCGTAGAAGCGCAGAACTTGTCAAAACCGGTTAAGGACCGTGGGCAGGTGGGCGCGCCCTTCACCATTCCCGGAAGTTACTTACTTCCGGGTTCGCCGACCAAGCAGTTCGCAGGGACCGCCGCGAACCGGTTGAAACCCACCCCTGATACCAATGTAGGTCTTACAATGAATTGAATAAAAATGGCTGGTGATTCAAAAGGTTAGCGGTCAAATATGCTCAGAAAAATTACCATTAGCCAAAAGTTAGCTAAAATTATTAATAAATTACAGGTTGTTATGACAACAGCACTATCCTATCCTACATTTTCCCCATGCATATATTACATAAGGTCATCTCTTGATTTCTATCCACACTAGTAAAAGCCCAACTTAATTTGCATAATATGCTTTCAGAAGATTGTGGTTATTTTAACTATTTAGTCCTGTCTGACTCTTTGCGACCTTATAAGCATGTGCTTTCCATGCTACCATGTCAAATACAACTTCTGTGTTGTTGGATGTATCAGCTTTGATGGTATCAAGCCAGCAAGTTGTTTGCTTGCCCTTTCTTCTTGAGCCACTAACATCATTGCTTTCTCCAATGAATTAGCAGGCATGACATGGCCAATCAAAGGAGCTTTCAGATACCCAGGATTTTTAATCATTAACTTTCCTTTTTTTGCAACACTGGCTATATTAGCTTTGTCTATTTTTTTTTAATCTCCTGCTAGAGAGACTTGGCACAATTTATCAGATCAGTCCCATATTTTTTTTCTGGTACCTAAATGTCTTTGAATACAAGCTCAGTGATGTGTATTGTCAAAGAAACAGAAGAGACTCTCAGTTAAGTGAAATTAAAGCTGCCAATTTAGAATGTATGGAATTTAGCACTAAACTTGAGTCATCAGTAGAGGTCCTTTGAGTACTTTATCAATTTTTCTTCTTCTTAGAAAAAATATCACAAGTCTTGGAGAAGCAAAGTTAGACATTTTCCCCCAATTTGCAGGAAAGAATGTTACCACTGCATTACTACAGAGGCTGATTTGAATTCTATTCTATGCTCACTTTATCTTTCTTACTACATCCATTACTTGTTATGTCTTACAATATCCGCTAAAGATATTGGAATCACTATTCCCCAAATTAATAGAAGGTACCTGATTGGTTTAATCTGCAGTCTAAAGAAGTCAACCTTGGCAACTTTAAGAGGTGTGGACTTCAGGCTGGCTGTGGAATTGAAGTCCATACTTCTTAATGTTGCCAAGGTTGAGAAACACTGATCTCAAGAAACTTGATAACTCCCACATGATCTAGTTTGGTGCCATACTTATTCGAAAGGTGATATCATTCTACATAAACTTGACATGTGCATGCAAGTCTACAAAGTTCTTACATATATAGTACAGCTATTTTGCAAAAGAGTGAGGAGGCTTTAGTTAAAACATAACCTTAACATGACCATCTGAATGTTCTTCACTTTTGTCTTTTAGTGAATACAATAAAAGGTCCAGAGTATTTCCTGTCCCATTCAGCAAAATACTATAGACAGAATATAATCCATACTGCTTCAGTCTTATAGATAGACGTTGCTTCTCCCTCACCTCTGTCCCCAGTGGAAAAATTAACAAGTCATATATGCAATCCATTCTCACATTGCTCTTCTTCAACACTAAATCTTGAAGTAGTTGGAATGTAACAAGTTAAATGCTACCACTGAGAAAATGCTAACCTAGCCGATTATAGAAACTTTAGACAATAATATTCTAAGCTTCTACAACGATGACAAATTTGAGATATCAAATCTTCAAATCCTTTCTTTTCTATTGCAGAATGAATGTGTGTGTACATTTATATTTGTAAATATGTAATGGCTTAGATTGAGACTAAATTAGTCATGCTTTAGCTTTACTGAAATAGCTTCCATCTGGAAGATGGAAAACACTGCAACACAGTGAAGGATATACAAATTTCATAACTCGCAAATAGAACTATGGGTGATTTCTGCTACTAAAAAGTTGATACTGATTTCAACCATCTGAATGGATTGAGATTATTTTAGTTAGGGTTTAGTTTCATTGTGAACAATCAACCATGCTTCATTTAAGCCCTATTGTTCTTTAGGGCTATGGGGGTCGGAATGGATGTGAAAAAGAAAAATCAGCAAAAATTTCCTTAATGCAAAATCACCTGCTCACATATTAAGATATTACTTAAAATGCATAAATCAAATAACTATATAAAATAATGTAGACACATCTTTTGTTGTTAATAAGGCAGGATTGAGTATGTGGGTGTGTATTAAACAGTATTAAATACACTTTGTTTCTTATAAAATGTATTTATTTGGAAACTATCTTGTACATAAACATGACAAGGAAAGTTCTATCAGAATCTCTCCTTTGTTACTTTGCAGTTTAAATGCTGCAAAGGAAGGAGAGAGAAATAAGTCTGTTTTCCATCACTTTAATTCCAAAACTCCTTTTTAAAAGAAGAAATGCATCATGTGTTCTTGATACCATCTTACCCTGTTCCTGCATTTAAGAAATGCTTTGTGGTCAGGCTTGTGAAAGGCTTATTGGAATGAAGGATATAATTTGCTTTTCTGCCTTCCCAGGCAATAGCCAAGAAGAGTTGAAAGAGAACTTCTTCTGATGAAGAATAGCTCTGCCAAGCACTGAATATTATCCAATAAGAGACAAAATGCTAAAAACAACTCTACGACCACCTTGTCTCCAACCTCAATCCAACCGTGCAGGCCCCAGCAGAGTTGACCCAAATCCTCACATTATTAAGAACTCCAAGACTGACCCTGCAGGAGGCAAAAGCTATTTGGCAAGGCTGCAAGGAACGGGAAATGATAGTAGCCATGGAGAGCAGGAAAGGAAAGAGTCAGCCAGAGAAAATCTCCAGAAGGAACCTTGGAGAGCCAATGGGAATGTCCTCCCCCACAAAAGCAGTGACAACAGGCCAGTGTCCAATGAGAAAGGAGACTCTCCGTGGCCTGTTTCTGATGGGATGGATTCTGGGATTAACAACAAAGACGATCAAAGTCAAGAATGGAAAGTGGTGAAAGTGA
Source organism: Thamnophis elegans (assembly GCF_009769535.1). Classification (NCBI taxonomy): domain Eukaryota; kingdom Metazoa; phylum Chordata; class Lepidosauria; order Squamata; family Natricidae; genus Thamnophis; species Thamnophis elegans. The sequence goes on from NC_045542.1 coordinate 91,463,135, forward strand.
AACGAGTTGTGCTTTCTCCCGATGAGCCTAGGAAAGCAAGTAAGTATGATCTCACTTTTTAATCATCTAATCCTGCTTCAACTGTAAAAAGAGACAAGATAAACATTTGCTGATTGGTAATCAGTAAAAGTGCAGCTTAAAGAGGTGATGATATTAGAGCAGGTCTAAGATATGTAATCCTTTTTCTCTCTCCATCCATGCATTCTTGGCAGGTGCTAAGAAAAAAATGGCCCTCAGTTCCATTGGAGTCAATCTTGAGACTTTCTTGAACACACCTGCAAAGATGGTGTTGCAGATAAATTAAGCTGATCCCCTTCAGTAACATTTTCTAGCATTAACTTATGATTAATGTGGCAAACGTTATGAAATGTTTGCCACTAATTTGTAAGTTCTTGCCACTTTCAATGCAGCTTCAAATAAAAGGGGCTCTCCTTTCTCTGGGAGAAGGCAAGTATTGGATTGCTTGGACTTTAATAGGTTAAATAACTATTTAAATAACAAGTAGTAACTGTGAAAGGGATCATGGAATCCTAGTGGACAACCATTTAAATATGAGCCAGTAGTGTGCTGCAACTGCCAAAAAAGCCAACACAGTTCTACACTGCATAAACAGAGGGATAGAATCAAGATCATGTGAAGTATTAATAAATAAACTTGTAACACAATAAAGACAAACATATTTATTAGGGCATACATATGGTTTTATGGACTGAAAATCCATAATATCAAATACATGAATCATTTTTCGGTATCATCTGGAGATAAAGGCGATTATGAAGTTCAGAAGGAAATGAAATGTAGAAAAGTGTGAGGTGACAAAAAAAAAGACATTTAGTGATTATATTATTACCAGTGGCTTTTGTCATTATCCATTTCAGAAAACTGAAATATAGTTGAATGTAAAATGGTTCCAAGATTGCTATTTTGTACCAGCAACTCAAGGCAAATTCTTACACTTTCCCCATAAAATATAATGTTGCTTACAACTTGTTACCATGTTGTGTGTAGCTACATCTTGGGTACCGGAAACCTGTTTTATGGATTGGAGGTAGAAAGCTAGACATTTGTGTTTAAGGGAGGTGAGTGAAAAACAAACGAACGAACAAACAAACAAACAAACATGTTGACTTCGCAACAAGGGTTTGGTGAAAGATCCTTCATGTTAAGAGGATGAAGACTCAGGGTGCTGTTTCAATGGGTTGTGTTGTGTATAAGGCACATTTCGGTCACCAATCATGTTTTTAGAAAGCAGAAATTTGAAAGGGGTTTGAATTATCTGAATATTTGTTTTGTTCTTGAATTCTCCTGTGACTTGTTAAACTAAAATCTGATATTATTATTTATTTGCCTGTGTAATTTAATCTTCAAAGTTAAGTCAAAGTCACCAGGACATCTTATTACTTTATAAATTAGACCTAGTATGGTATTTATATGAAGATGTAATTATCTGTCCTTGTATTAGATGATTTACTTTCTTTTATTTACTTCTAGAGCATAAAGATAAATAAGTTACTTGCTCAAATATACCACGAAACTATAGGAGATAGGAGCATTTAATTCCAAGAAAAGAACTACATTCTGAGCTGTAACTATAGACATAGATACAAAAAAAGAAAAGAAAAAAGAAACCCCAAACCCACACATTTTTGTAGTAATATAACCAAAGTACTATCAGAAAACAACAAACTTTGAACAAAGCCAAAAGCCAACCTAGTTCAGCATTTTATTTGCACAAGCCTTACTACAGCCCACCAGCAAGATCAATGCCAATTTGCATAGTCCCAATTGTATTCCCAATATGTGGTACTAAGAGATATAAGGTAAGATATTGAAGGTAAGGCATCTTCCTAATGTAGCACTTTGTAAAGAAAATGGATATTTCACCTCACATGAGGTCTGTAAAAATGGTCTTAGCTTGGCTAAAAGCCATATTCCCATCCTCTCTCTTGAATAAGAAGTGGTTCACACATTGTTGTGGATGGACTTTAAACCAGTCATCAATTAATGGACTTCCCCAGTTGGTAAAATCATTTTAAACATGTCACCGGTAACTCTGGGATTGTTTTTATTCCATTTTTCCTTTCATTTCCTACTTCTTTGCCTGGTGTCCTCATTAAGTGCTATTGGTATAATACAGTATATAACCTTAACATTTATGCATTTCTTAATTCCCTTTTAAAACTGTCCAGCTGGAAAGCTGAATGACATTATTAGAGAGTTATGCATTATATGAAAAAAAAATTCTTTTCAGCTGCCCTGAATTTCCCATCCTTGAGTTATGGCTTTTTAAAAACAAAAGGAAAAAAACAACAGTTTTTCTAGTCATTGTCCATATGTTTTATGTTTGATCGTTTAGACTATCAGCAAGAAAAGCAGGGAAATCTCCTCCAGGATTCTGGGCTAAGTCTAAGAGTGCAGGTTGGCAGACTTTCTAGAACAGTGATCTGTTTTCCAAGTTAAATACAACTCGTCCCAAATCTTTTTTTAAAATCAAGTGAAGCCCAAAAAGCAGAGCAAGGAGAGATGTAGAAATGAGAGACATGTGAAGCAATACCCTGTAGAATAACTTTGCATAGTCAACATCATTAATGGTAAACACAGATACAATACAACTCTCAAAAATGACCTGCAATTGGAGATACTTAAGTTTGGAAATAGGACATACTACTTTGGAAATAGATGGCTAATCAAGAAGAGAGACAAGTTAAAAGAGCTCCCTGGCTACTACTGGATCAGTTCAGGAAATTAGAGCCCAATGCCTGAAACAGCCACTGAATGGTGCTAGCTGAGGAATATAGGAATGTTGGTAGTCTATTATTTTGGAGAACTATTATCTGAATGGCATATCCTTTTATGGTAGTGCACAAGGAAGCTGCAGGATTTTTGTTTTAAGGATGAAGGTGAGGGGAACCCTAGCGAATATGATAAATACGTAAGGAAAAAAAATCAGGTATGAAGGGCTTGGTGATAACTGTGGTAACATAAAGAGAGGATGACTGTGGGAGATAAAAATAACTTTCCTAGAAGGTGTGTCCTTTACCATCTGGTGGCTGGTATTTTGCTCTTCTAGAGCAGTGTTTTTCAACCACTGTGCCGTGGCACACTAGTGTGCCGTGACATAGTGTAAGGTGTGCCGTGGGAAAAACACTTTATATATAGTCAATATAGGCACAGAGTTAAATTTTTTTAACATTTTCTAATGGTGGTGTGCCTCGTGATTTTTTTCATGAAAAAAGTGTGCCTTTGCACAAAAAAGGTTGAAAAACACTGTTCTAGAGGTACTCTAAGTTAAGGGAAGCTTACCTTAAAGTTAAGGTAAAAATTATTATTATTGAGCTGTTTGTGTGTTTAAAAAAGGAAACGGCTCCAGATTTGCCGAGAACATCATTTTGGTATTCCCTCATCACTTATAAAAATATCGAAATTGAAGATACCAAACTAATATATTCTGGAGAAATACTGTATGATCCATAGGCAATGCACGATGAAAGGCTTTAAAATGAAGATAGAAAGTGGGTTGTTGGCATGTACTTTCCCCAAATAATAAAATTAAACTAAAAACGTACATTCAAGAACCATTATAGATCATTCTTAATAAACGTCACAAAAATACAACTTGTGAGAAGCATTCTACATTTCCTGCAGGGCAACAAGGGTGTGAACCTTAGCTCCTCCCCATAAAGTTTCAGCCGCACTAGCTAGAAAGCTGGAGTTTGGTATCCAAATAGTCCAAATCGGGTAGATTCCTTGAAACGTGTGAAAGCAGGACAGCCAAAACCCACCACGTGAACTTTCTCCCTTCCTCAGGTCAATAACACCTCCCCCCTTCCCCCCCAAGCGCAGGGCCAGGCGGATGAGGGACAATTTGCGATCTGTGAAAATTCCGATCGCCATAAAACATTGGCGCGGCCGGGCGAGAAGGAGAAGAGGGTGTGCCTCGATTTCTTAACAGCCCGGGCGCGTTTATCGCTTTGCTTGCAAAACGCACGCCGCGTCTATCTAGTCGAGCCCTCTGCGGAAGAGCGGTGTCAAGTATCGCGCTCGCGCGTGGACAGGCCGACCGGCCGACCCGGCTGGCCGAGGGGGTCCCATTCGGATCCCATGATCCCGCAGAAGGGAATCCCAGGGGACTCTCGGATGGGGAAGAAATCCGCCAACGGCGAGCCTGCAGGGTCAAAGGAAACAAGCGACTTTAAAATAAATAAATTAAGAAGCGGGGCGGGGGGGGGGAGCGGGAGGAGGAAAAGCGCAGGCAGCCCTCGGTGAGTCAGCCAAGCTGAGCAGGGCGCACTAGTCCAGCTCAGCTTCTGCTCTCACCGCTTAGGGCGGCTGAGGCAAAGCGAAGCCTCCAACTGGCTCGCGCCGGGGCGTCCAGGAGCACCAGGCTGCCTGGGGGTTGCTCTCTCTCTCTCCCACCCACCCACCCCCTCGCGCCCCGGGTCCTCAGCTCCGATTTGACAGACGCGGCCAGTTGCTCTGCGTAAAGCAGGACAAGACACCCGATCCGCTTTTGGAGCAGCCGGGAGCAGGCAAAAAGAAACCGCGCTGCCGTGCAAACCCCGCGGCAGTAGAGGCTGGAGAGGAGGCAACTCGCTTGACGAGAGAGAGAGTGTGTGTAAAGGATCGGGGGAGACCGGCGCTTGCAAAGGGGATCGAAGCCCACTCGTGGAAAGGAGAGACACACGGTAAGAGGAAAAGAGGGGGGCGGATGGGTCCCTGGTGGGGCTCCCGTGGGGCAATAGCCTGGCCAGGAGAGAGAAAGAGAGAGAGAGGGTGGGCTAAAAAAAAAAGTCAGAGGCGAGTCAGGGCTACCTGTTGCCCCGACAGCCGCCGGCTTTGCGGCGTGTCCTTTTTTCCCTACTAACTAGCCGAACCCTTCCGGTCTCCCAGCCGTGGCGGGTTTTCTTGCTCCCACTTCTGGCGGGGCAAAGCAAGCGACCCGAACTTTGTTGGCGCGGGAACCTGTCGGCTCGGGATGTTGGCGTCCGCATCCGTCCGCCCCCTCGCCTGCCTCCGCCCTTCCAGAGACATGAGGGAACGGGTGGCCAGAAGCTGAAGGCCGGGCCGGGCTACTTTTCCTTGCGGTTTTTCGGGATTATTCTTGGCAGGGTAGCACCAGGGAAGAGCCGCTCGCCTCCTTATGGGAAGGGGATGGGGGGAATCGAACCAAAGGCAGAGGCGACTGGCTTTCTCTTGGGAGAGAAACGGAAATGTGGGTCTCTCCTCGCGCGTGGCCTGCGTGGCTTTTCAGTGGGGAATCGCAAAGGAGCTCTCCAGGGCAGGAAAACCTCCCCTGCGCTCCCCCACTGCGGGGCACGCCCATCTCAGACTGTCAATTCTACCTCGGAGAAACATGGACCAAGTAGGGTTTTCCCGGTCTTCTGTGGACTGCGAGGTCGGGTAGAAATTAATGACAAGTTCACCTTCAGTAGAGATAAACCCCCTGTGTGCAGGATCCTCTGTGGAACCTGACCCAGCCTCTCTAGGGATCCACTACATCGTGGTTCCCAGGCAGTCTGCATAGTGGAGCACAGCAGTCGGAATATGACATTCACCAGGTCTTGTGAATGCAACTTGTGGGGAAGGAACCAGCAGAGCTGAGTGTCATTGTGGGTGCCTCCACTCCACAGTGTCTAAAACACCGAGACTTGCAGCATTTTGGTGTGCTTTGTGCACCTTATTCTAATTGCATCAAAATATCTTGCCTTGCAAATCAGATCACTGGCCCTACAAGTAAGGGTAACCATTTTGCAGCCCTTGGTCATCCTTGATCTTGCTGCCTCTCCTTCAGTTTGTCATTCAGGGTTACTTTTGCCCTTGTAGTTCACTTCCCTGTTGAAAGACAGCAAGCAGAGAAAGACAGGAGCATATGCAGGAAATGTAAGTCAATGATGAATCCATACCCGACTATAGTAGATTCACTTGACCAAAGAATTCTGCAATGCCATTTAAATATTGGGACACTATCAAATTATTTCACTCAGTTTTGACTAGAAAATAAATACCTGAAAGGAAGGCTGTCTTGACCTCGCCATGTGTCCTTCCTACACAGAGCCATCTATTTTATTTATTTTTATTTAGTTTGTTTGTCACTCATGTACAAGATAACAAGAATAAGAATAAACATGAATAAGAACACAGGAAATGGATATAAATAAATGGAGACAATAAGACAGGGACGTTAGGCACGCTGATGTGCTTATGCATGCTAATATACACTAAGAGTACTGCTAAGACAAATGTGAGAAAGGCAGATATAAACTTACTAGGTGGGGGCTTGTTGACATCCCCCCTCCCTTAGTTATTTGTCCTGTTACAGGATATTTACTTTCATCATCACCTTCTGTGCTAAAAAGCTGCTTGTTGTTCAAGAAAGAAACCCTTTTGTCAAAGAAAACTTCTGAAGTGCTCAACTGGCTCACACAGAACTGAAAGTCCCATCCATGGGTCTTTTTCCCTCGGATATTTCCAAGGGCAGCAGCCTACTGTCCTGTTCAGGCCCAGAATATACTCAAGGCAGTCCCAGTGTTGGGTACTGCGAGAAAAGATTGGAAGAGTCTCATTGGTCTTTTCAACAAGAAACTCATAGGAAGCATCCAAAGAAGATTCTTTAGCCTTAAACTCTCTGCCACCATTTATCCATTTGAAGAAAATAAGTCATCCAACTTAATTTTTTTCTGAGAAATTTTATACCAAGCATGAAATCCTCCACTTAAAGGGCTGCTTGAATTTCCTGATGTAACTTTGACAACACAGAATTTACTCAGAAAATTCACTGTGAGTAGCCAGAGTGAGACCCCCATTAGAAGGTGACCTTCTGACCAGTGTTTGGAAATCTGAACACAAATTTTAATT